>NW_004524605.1:4647347-4657039 GCF_000260255.1 Octodon degus | reverse complement strand
TGGGGTCTGAGTGTAGGTGTGCTCAGTCCCTATCTAGGCACCAGGGTAGAGTCGGGGCTCAGAGCTCCCCAGCAGGAGTCAGCAGGCTTCCAGCTTCTTTCTCTAGGAGTTGAGGTCCTCAGCCTCGAGGCGCTCCCTGCGACGGGCCTACTGCTTCCACCATCTTTGATGCCAGTGTTACTCATCAACACAGGGAAGGGTAGCAAGGACATGACTAGGAGGGGCAGCTGAGTGCCTGGCTCCTGGGTTGCCGGTCCACAGACTGTCCTAACCCTTCCTCAGGGCTTCTCACCCACCTTGTGTTTTCCCTAGGACCTAAGGAGCCACTGGCCTCCATCCTCACAACCATGGAGGCCCCGAGTCATGGAGGTGAGCACGCCTCCCAGACTGCCCAGCCTGGAAGCCTGGACTTGCGGCGGCGGTCCACGGGGGCTGACTCAGCCTACAGCTCCTTCTCCACCGGCTCTGGGGGCCCTGAGCGGCGCACCCCATCGCCTGGCCCCGCTGTCCCGTCGTCGCACGTGGACCGGGACTGCGTGCAAGTGTTCTGTGGTAGCCCAGGCCCAGCCCAACCGGACCTTGCCTTCGGCACAGCCCCCGGGCCAGGGCCAGCAGTCGCCACGCCCAGCGGGCCTTGGCCGCAGCTCCGGGAAGGCCCGGGGTCACTCAGCCGACAGACCACGCCACTGCTCTACGCGCTGGCCACCGAGGCCCAGGCCGGGGCTCGGGTGGCAGAGCCCCCCAGCCCTCCAGCCTCTAGGGCCGCCTACCGCCAGAGGCTGCAGGGCGCGCAGCGGAGGGTGCTCCGGGAGACGTCCTTCCAGCGCAGGGAGCTCCGCATGAGCCTGCCCGCATGCCTGCGGCCCGCTGCCCCGGCTCGGCCGCCCACGGCGCACCCGCGCTCCGCCTCGCTCAGCCACCCTGGCGGAGACTGCCGGGCGCCTGCGCCTGGAACCGCGGGCCCGGGGCGCCTTGCTGGCCAGCAGAGGAAGTGGTGCTTCTCGGAGCCGGGGAAGCTGGATCGCGTGGGTCAGGGTGGTGGGCAGGCCAGGGAAGCCAGGCCAGAGCCCCAACTGCGGCGGGAGGCGAGGGCTGTGTTCCAAGGGCTGCGGGAGACCCAACCCCAAAGCACGGAGGAGCTGGACACTAGGTCTGAGAAGCTTGGCAATGCCTGGAGGTCTGGTGGTCGGTGCCAGAGTGCTTCAGGCGAGGTGCTGGGTCCGCGCATAGGGCCCGGAGGGACCATAGCCACTGTCCAGGTAGGGAAAAAACAGGGCTCAGGTTGGAGGAGGGTGTGGGGGACTGCCACACTTCATCTGCCACTCGCTTTCCAGGCAGTTCCCCAAGGAGCAGAACCGCCTAGACCATTGTTTCAGACCACATTTTCCAGGTGAGAGTGTGGGTCACTCAGGATGAAGTCCTGGGCAGGCAACTTTCACGGCTTTGATCAAGAAAGGAGATGGGGGCCCCCACCTGCCCGCAATTTGAGCCTTCTGTTTCCCTGGTGCGGTGAGGGCCATTGAAGGGCACTGTGGCCAGTGTGGCATCCCTGCCTCCAGGTTTTTGCCTCAGAAGGAGGCGTCAGTGGTGTGTCCTGCAGAGGTATCTTGGAGCAGCCCGGCAGTGGACTGTGAACAGAAGGTGGAAGAGACCTGCACCTTGGAGCCTGCCCAGCTGCCCTCCCTTCCTGATGATGACGTGTTCCTGGAGGAAGCCCCGCTGGACAGGGTGAGATCACCTCCAGGGTCCTGCTCCCCAGAGAAAACATCAACCAGGTGAATTCCCTGATTCCCAAGCAGAGTGAGATACTCCCCTCCCATATGTATAACAAAAAGGCTGCCTGGCAGAGACCCTCTCCTACAAAGAAGCCTGGAAGCCCAAGGGGTGAGGTGGGGTGGGGTGGGCAGGGCAGGCTGCTCTGGAAGGCCCTGTTTGTCTGTGGCCAGAATCTTTTCTGATTCATTGTCTCTTTTGCTTCCAGTGTTCATGCTTCTGACCAGAATCCTGGAACATGCTTGGGCCAAAGAGCTAGCCAGGCTACAGCTTCCCTAAAATGTCCCTTCCACAAGTGTCCTGGGACTGCAGGGGCAGATGCTTACTGGCAGGGGGTGAATGGTTCTGTGGGTGTCTCCAGGCCCACAAGCTATAGCAGTCCCGGGACTACAAATGGGGACATCTCCACCACTGGCTGTACTGGACTGCCGACCCCTGACAGCCCTGCAGCTGCAGAAGACAACCTTCTCTGGCCTCACCCAGTGGATGCCCTGGGTTCTTTAGGCAGTGGCACCAGAGGGCCCCCTCATCACACTTTGCTGGCCAAGGGCACCAGCCAGCTGGGTTCTAGACCAACATGGCCCAGCCAGCGTCTGGAGGAGCTGGTTCAGGAGCTGGCCAGATTGGATCCCTCCCTCAGGGACACTCTTGCCTCTGAGCCCAGCCCAGAGCCTGCCCTGGGCCTGCTGGTTGGGCTGATCCCAGGGACAGAGGTCTGGGCCACCATGAGGCCAGCTGGAGAGGAGGCTACAGGTTCTTCTGAGCCAGGGTAAGCAAAGGCAGCAAGGACCAGGATCCTGTGTCCTACAGGCTGGGGCAGAGCAGCCCAAGGAGCTTTGGCTTCGTCCTCAGGTCCCCTCAATTCAGCTTCACTCAGCTGCTACCAGCTTCTCAGGAGGAGACAAAGCCAGAAAATGCCACACTCCAACCTGTGCCTTGCCAGCCATGTGGCCAGGGGCTCTCAGCACCAAATGTCAGCATCCAGGCCAAGAAAGTGAGTGTGGAGCGTCTGACAGTGTGCCTGCAGGCTGGGTAGAGGGGCCTGGCCTCCCTTGAGTTCCTAGCCCTCAACCCTACAGGTGGAGCTAGCTGGCCTCCTCCAAGAGATGCTGCAGTACCTTCAGGCCAAGCAGGAGCAGCTGCAAGGGGTGGCCGAAGCATGGGCCGGGCGCAGGGCAGCGCTGGAGGCCGCAGTGGGCCGGTCCTGTGCGCCCCGCGAGCTGGAGCGGTTCGGCCGGTTCATGGCTGACCTAGAACGTGTGCTAGGCCTCCTGCTGCTGCTGGGCAGTCGGCTGGCCCGTGTGCACCGCGCTTTGGCCCGGGTGGGCCCAGACGGTGACCCAGATGAGCGGGTAAAACGGGTTCAAGCTGGGAGTGGTGGAATGGGTGTTGGGAGTGGTGGGTGGCTGCGGAGTCTGCTGGTGCCATTCAGAGCCGTGCGCTCACAGCGCCCCCTCCCGGTGACTCCAGGCTTCTCTGCTGCAGCGACTTGGGCTGCTGCAGCGACAGCAGGAGGACGCCAAGGAGCTGAAGGAACACGTGTCGCGGCGTGAGCGGGCCCTGCGCGAAGTGCTGGCACGGGCGCTGCCAACTGAGGAGATGCGCTCCTACTGCGTGCTGCTGGCCGACAAGGCTGTACTCCTGGCCCAGCAGCGCAGCTTGGACGAGCGTATCCGGCTCCTGCAGGACCAACTGGACACCATCAGGAGTGACCTGGGCCTTCGGCTCCTTTCTCCCAGGCCATCCTGGCCCCCAAAGACCTGCCTTCCGGATAAACAGCCCTTCCCTCCTCCTGCTACCTAGTTCAAGCAGGTGGAGTGGGGAGTACTGTCCGGACCCACTCTGCACATTGGGGCGATGCAGGTTTATCAGAGAGTGGAGGACCTGGCCCAGCTGCCTTCCTGGGAGAACTCTTCCCTCTGTTCCACACGGCCTTCCCCAGGTCCTCTGGGTTATGTGGGATTTACTTAAAACCTGCAACTTGCCCCCTTCTGTGATGAGGGGTTCCGTAAGGATTGGTTGCAGGGGACACCAGGCAGGAGCACTTCCACTTGCAAAGCAGCATTTTTGCCAATAAATATTTCCTAAGAGGAGTGTGTGTGTGTGTGTGTGTGTGTGTGTGTGTGTAGGGTATGTCCTACACACATACGGGGAAAACAGGAAGGGGTCTTTCTACAAACTGCACAGCCTTCAACTCTACCACTGCGAGTAACCCCTAACTGACCCAGTGAGCCTTTCCCTACCATGAAGTGTGATCCGATCAGGGTCTGATCCGAGCCGTTGAATCGGATCCTCTGAGTCCAAGTCTCCAGCTGGTTTTCACTACACCCTCAGCTCTGGTAGTAGTGATACAGGGAGAAAAACTGATCTCGGGTGGGTGACCTCCAAACAATACAGAGAACCTCCAAAGGACATAGGGAAAAAAATCATCTTCTGACCTGACCTGCATGAGTTTGTGTTCTCTAAAACCGAAGAATGAATTTTAGGAACAAACGGAGGTTATGGGAATATATTTATTGAGGGAAAGAAAGCTCCTATCTGAGAGAGGAACAGGCGAGGGGCCCGAGCTAGGTTGTCCCCCTAGGAAGCTGTCTCTTCCAGGGACTTTCATAGTGTAAAGCCATGTGAGGCTAAGTGGAAAGAATGGGAACTCGCTTAGGTGGGCAGGAGACGGGACAAAACTATGGTCAACCAATAGGATTACAAGCACCAGCGCTCAGGTAAAATTGATTAATCCTGAGGCCGGGGATATAGCTCGGTGGAATAAGCACTTGCCTGGCAAGCACAAGGACCTGAGTTCAATCCCTGGTTCCGGAAAAAAAAAAAAAAAAAGATTAATCCAGCACCAAATGGGGAAGTGAGTCATGTAGCAAGCGAGCATGAATGTAGAACAGGATTTTATGAGGTAGGCATCCAGTAGCAGTTGGATTAACGATTCTTGGCTCTCCCTCAGGGTGATGATCAATCTCGGATGCCAATCTTTAGGGAGGTCAGCATTTGTTTGATCTTTGGTCTTTAGGTCTGACCCAGAGCAGGAGCATCCATCCATCTCAGTGTTGCAAAACATCTGAACTTTTGTGTTATCTCTTTTGAGGGCCTTGCCCTACCTGACTGCCTAAAATATTTCTATCTAACTCGACTGCCTACAACAGTAGGACACTGCCTCCTAAAATCCCAGATACTCAGAAGGCTGGGGCAAGGAAGAGCTCCAGTTAAGGTCCAGCCCTTAGTGAGATCCTGCCTTGAAAATTTAAAGGGGAGTGGTTCTGGGGTGTAGCTTAGTGGTAGAGCCCTGGTGTAGCAGGCAGGGCCCCCCCTGTATTGATCCCCAATACTACAAAAAGAAAACAAGGAAATAAAAGTGAAACAGCTCACCCGGCTCTGCCCAGTTGAGGATGGAAGCTAGGAGGGAGAAGTAAGGCCTCTGGCGCTGTCCACGCAGGGCCAGAGGGCCTGGCAGGCCGATCCCAGCGTGGGCTGAGGCGGTGCGAAACACGGGACGGATGCCCCAGTTGCGCACCAGCCTCGTGCTCGAGGATCAGGTGCGAATATAAAATTGGGAAAAGCCTCTTTGGTATTGTAGCTGCAAACAGTAGGACAAAAACATCGTTCTCCTAAGGTTCAGGTATTTTTGGAAGTTGGGCAGATTAAAAGGCATAGGTCTATGTATTTAGGGCCAACTGACCCCCGAGTGAGAAATTTCTGCTTCTGGGCTTGTTTTCTGATGTGTATTGTCACAAAGTGCATGGGGTTGGGAATTTTAAATGGCCGTATTCATACCAAAAGCATTAGTTACAACAGTCGTGCTATTGAGCACAGAACAATGCTCACACTGTGTCTTTTTATAAAAAACATATGGGCCTCCGGGGAGGCCACTGCGGTTCTAACAGTGTGCTTCGCTGCGCTCCTTTACCGCTGTGGGCGGGGCCTCGGTTCGGACGCCTCTGCCTCAAGCTCAAGGCAAGCTCCTAATTTCTGCCTTTGCCGGGTCCAGGCCCGCTTACATCTGTCTGTTACGTGTTCTCCGAGGCCCGCTGTGCATCGTCCATTAAGCCAATGAATTGTGTATTTCAAAGAAAAGCACTCCCAGCTTAGTTAGACAGGCCGAGCTTGGGGTAGCGAGGGGGCGTCTGCCTTCTTCCGGTGAAACTGAATTTTGTTTTTGTTTTTCCGGAAGTAAGTATGAGCGTTCTGTGCCCGACCCTGCCAGACCCAAAAGTGGGGCCTCGCCTCGCACGCCGGTCCTTCCGTCCGGCCTGCTCTTTGGCGCCCCGGTTCTTTCCCTGCCACACTATTATTCCTTCAGAGGGCAAGAATGAGCTCACCACAGATGTTCTCCATTGGCGCTCACCACAGATGTTCTCCATTGGCACCAGGGGCCTCACGACCTACAACAGGGCGAAGGGACCCGCGCGCGGCCGCCAGCAGGGGGCACCGTTCTCTCTCGGGTGCCCGCTGGCGCCTGCACGCTGCCGGCCGCAGCCCGCTCACCCCGGGCTCGCCCTCGGAGGCCTGGGTCAGGTCCTGCGAGCCCTGGATGTTGGGCCTGCAGGTTGGAGCTGAGCCATTTGCTTGGGTCTGGCGGCCAAAAAGGGGCAGGCTGGCTCGCTTTGCTTTGCCACGAGGCCTCCGCTGGAAAACGTGGCTGAGAAGTGCAGGGGAGGAAGTGGGGGCCTCGCCAAGGGGCTTGCCTCGTCTGCCGGCGTGGAAAAGAGGGCGGTACGGGTCCGTGCTGGGGCTTCTGCCCTCTTCCTCAGCCGCCTGTGCTTTTGTGTCCTTATTACACCCCTGCTTGAGACCCGGCTGCGGCTGCCGAGCCTTTTGGCTTTGGGGGAGGGGGTCTGGCGTCACCTGGAGCTGTTGCCAGGCAACAAGCTGCTCGCGGCCCCCTCTCGCGCTTGCCTCCTTCCGCCCCCGCCGATCGTCTCCAGCAGCCGGGAATTGGACGTGGCGTGGGAGGCAGCGTCCACGCCGGCGCGACATCCGGCTGGTCCTGCTGCAAGCTGAGCGCACCGCCCGCGCCACCTCCGGGCCCCTGGGGAGCAAGATCTCCGTGCTGCCTGTTCAGAGGCAAAGCAGCAGTGGTGTAGGAAATTTAGGTCAGAGGTAGCCGAGGCTCATGGAGAGAGGTGCCAGGGAACTGTGGGGGCGTGGGGAGGCGAGGGGAGAGCTTGCTGTAAAGCAATCTGCACTCTAAGGGAAGCTTGCGCAGCAAGGGGGTCACCACGGATGGTCTTCGCTTGCCTTTGTTGTTTAAATCAGCTCATCTTGCCCACTAGAGGATTTTTTTTTCCTAAGTGGAAGAGACCCGGATGTTTCTGTGGTTTTTTTTTTTTTTTTTTTTTTTCCTCCCTCTGGCTACTAGGTACACCTTGGGTCTCCCCTCTTCATAAGTTCAAGTCCCGAGGTGTTCCCTTGAGTGAGGCCAGTTCAAGGCAGAAGGCCATCTGGAAGGCCATAGAGGATATGGCAGCACATTTCAAAGAGTCAGTTTCTTCCAGGAAGAGGCTGAAAGAAGGGGGAAGGAAGGGAGGGAGGGAAGGAAGAAAGCAAAAAGAACAAACATGGGCCCCAGGTGGGCAATTATAACTGCTTGCTGAGGGATGCTTCCAGCCCTCCTGAATACATCGCAGTAGTTTGGGTCTAAAAGATTGGACAAGGATGCTGGAGGAATGTAAGTTAATAAAAACATTGTCTCTGTTTTAATTAATGTGATATCACAGAACATGGGATACGATTTTACAAGTACAGGCAATTATTCATGTATGCAATAATTGGGTAAAAGGATGCGGATCGTGTGAAACATCCACAAATCAGACCTATGTGGATGTGGAATGCAGCCGTGGGCTCCTGTGGACCCAGCTCAGCACCCAGCCTATCTTAGGTGGGCCCTGCAGTTCAGGAAGAGCCTGATCCTCCCTCCCCACGGCCCTGGCGTGGGTTCTGCTAATCTGTGTCCCATAGAGGAACGAGACAGCTTGGAGAAGTGGGTGACTTGCCCGTGGCCACCAAATTCATGAAGGGCTGAGACCACGTTTCCTGAGCACAGTGCAGAGTACCAGGAGGTGTTCCCAGCTCCGCTGCGGAGCTGGCCAGGTGGCACCCTGGCTGTGAGGCTGGGACAGATTACTTACAGTGTCTCCAGAGGTTAGTTTCCTCACTTTTAAGTCACGATACTAAGAGTACATTCCTTGTAAAAGCTGGTTGATAGATGCAAAGTGCTTAAAATTCTGCCTGGCACCGACTGAATAAGCACAGTCTTTATATCTCCTATGCGCAGAATCTCCATTAGGCAAGTCTTGCTTAGGAATAGCTTTACCTTCCATTAAAAGAAATTTAAAACTTAATTAAAAAGTTGGCTTAGGCTGACTCATAACACATCTACACTGACAATTAGCTTCTCATTAAAGGCAAGTTGTTCTGTGACAGTTACCTGCCAAGTTAACCTGTGACGAGTTAAATTGCCTTAATTTTTTTTTTTTTTTTTTTTTTTGTCAGTTGTTGAGAATACCTTCTGTTGATGTGTTTACTGCTGGGTAATTTTTCTTAATTAAACATATGGTTCTTAAAAACTTTCCAGGGCCAGCAAGATAGCTCAGTGGATTAAGCGCTTGCTTAGGTAAGTACAGGGGCCAGGGTTCGATCCCTGGCACCACGTGCCGTGCTGGTCCCGTCCCCAGGCACCTTAAGCCAACGATGGAGTTGGGGCATGGTGACGCATGCCTGTCATCCCAGCACTAGGGAGGCAGAAAACAGGAGGATCACTATGAATCTGAGCTGCATAGTGAGACCTTGCACACACACACACACACACACACAAACCTTTCCACGTGTATACCCAACTCTTGATTTCCTACTGTTTTTCTTTTTAGAAAGGCTTGGCTTGTGAAGAAATAGCAGTGGTTTAGCTGACTTAATAGCTAAATACCTGAGCCTTCTAGATCCTAAATTCTTGCTGAATTTTGTTTCCCTTGGAGACTTGCAGGAGATCCTTCAGAAACAGATTTTTCTGGTGGTTTGGATAAGCCTCCATTGATGTGCGTGTGCAGTGAACGTTCTGTCATAGTCCCTGTCAAGGCAAGTCACGCCTATGTCTTACCCGTATCACTCAGGCCTCTCCCTTACAGAAAATCTTCTATATTTCATTGTCTTCTAGACCTTCACCTACTCAAATTGCTATAATTATTGCCTCCTACAGTTTTTCTGCAGAGGCAGATTTAATTTGCATTTTGAAGTAATTTATGCAAACTAGCTGGAGTTCCAGGCAAGGAAGGTGAGAAGGGTCAGATCCGGGCCTACACCTACCTACAGTTCTTGGCTACTGTATCAGTGTGTGGTTGACTCTTATTTGTGGAGAAGTCCAAATTCTTTAAATAATAGAATGCTTGAAAGAATCAGGAGAAGAATGAGGGGAAAAGGAAGAGATTAAGTAGATTTAAAAAATATGAAAGTCGAATGTTTAAGGGAAGTACATCTCACTTGTAGGAATAAAATGGAGGACTGTTTATTTCACTGTTTAAATCAAAACATTCTATGAGTGACTGTTTTAATAATTTCAAAGGCCTCACTGATACATATTTGGGGGAACAGGAAAGCCCCATTATCCTATACCATAAAACCATTTCATATAGCTAATCACATGCAAACATAATTTACAAAAGCAGAATATTAACATGATATTAAAAAGCGGGTTGAGCACACAGGTTTCACACCTTTGTTTTTAGAGACAGGGTCTTTTTTTTTTTTTTTTTCCCGGAACCAGGGATTGAACTCAGGCCCTTGTGCTTGCCACAGAAGCACTTATTCCACCGAGCCATCTCCCCGGCCATGAGCTCAATTCCGGATAGATGGGGTTATCACTCACCGGTGGAGCACTGCCTAGCATGCGTGAGGCCCTTGGTTCATGGCAGTAACATGTG
>NW_004524605.1:4644748-4646602 GCF_000260255.1 Octodon degus | reverse complement strand
TATGCAATGTGTTAATTATTGAAACTGTCCTACCAATTTGGTTTGAAACTGTCTCATTGCTATTTGTTTCTCAATAAAATTATGGAAAAAATTTTAAAAAGAATAAATTGTTTTCAAATGTTTTAAAAAAATGTATTATCATGCACTTTTTTTTCAAAACTTTCCTGTGAAAGAGTTCTGTAGTTGTATCAATTACTATTTAATCACTTGTTTTTCTGGTGGATGCTATGACTTTTTGAATATTTGCCCACTGTACTGAATGGCTCAGCCAAATGTAAAAAGGACTCAGAAACATGAAGCAAAGGTGCAATTCACAAATAAATATTATATATTCATTTTTAAAAATTATATATTCATGCCATATCAACATAGCCGCTTATTAGTGCCATACATGTATATCTCACCATAGTTTAAAAATATTTGCCAACATATGTCTACTCTGTTAAATCACTTTCACTCCCAAGATGCACTTGTTTCCTAGTAGCATTCACAGTACAAGTGAAGTTACATTCACGAGGGTCACACTGATTATTCTGTGTTCAAGACTTTCCAGAATCTTGACTGCCTAAAATGAGGTAGATAAACTTTTAAAAGTTTTGTTGTTGGGATTCATTTTCTTTAGATCTTGATTTTTTTAAATAGGATTCGAAAATATTTAGCAAAAGGTTGAAAATGAGCATTTTGCCTAAAAATGGAAAAATAGAATTTTAAAAGCTTATTATGAAATTGGCTTTACCTCATTTCGACTTAAAAACAGAATAAAAGCATCAGATTACAAAACTACCGCGTGTCTTGAAGGTGACAACCCAGTAGAGGAACATTTCAGAGACCCTTGCCCCAGTTCTGGCGTGGGAGTGGGAAGAGGCATCCAGTTAAGCATTTGGGAGCCAGACGGGCTGCTGCCCCTTGATCTCTGACCCTAAATTTCAAGCCCCATCTTCAGCCCTGAAACTGGGTTTCTCCATAAAGCCTCTCACTGAGATCTAGAATCCCACCAGAGAAAGCTGGAGGAGCAGGCCCTGGAGGTCAAACAGACTGCGGGGGAGAAAGGAGGACACCAGAGTGGCAGGTGCTGGGACGGGGGCGCAGCGCTGGCTGAGCCCACCTAAGGCAGGCCTGTTGGGTCACAGAGGCCATGACCCCAAGGCCCTTCAGGTTGCAGGCGGCACACTGGGCATTAGGCCAGCCAAGGGCCCAGGAGGAGGTCGACGAGCGCTCTCCGCGAAGGCTGGCAGGCCACCTCGGATCTTCGCCTTTTTCCGCGGGGCCATGGGTGAGGCCCCCAAGAGCTTGCTGAAGGAGCTGGACTTCTTCAAGCCGCGGGCCAGGTCCTGGAGCAGCAGGTCGTCAGCCAGGACTCCCAGGAACGCGCTGGTGGTGGAGCTGAGGATGGTGGCGGCCACCTGGACCGGGTGGCGGGCCGCAAGGCTACCGGGCCCATCGCCGGTCGCATCTGGCTCAGAGACACCTCGCAGGCCTGGGTCGCCAAGCAGGCGGCGCAGCGCGTAAGAGGAACCCGGCCGCAGGTACTGGTAGGCGCGCCGCCCGCTGTGGTCGCGGACGTGCACCTGGGCGCCCAGGCGCACCACCAGCAGCACCGCGGCGTCCTCGTGGCCGTGCAGCGCAGCCAGGTGCAGCGGCGTGTAGCCACCGTGCGAGCGCGCGTTCACGTCCACTGGCGCGCCCCCGCGCCGCGCCACCTCCACCAGCTGCAGGGCCATCTCGCGGTCGCCGCTCTTGGCGGCCCAGTGCAGGGCCGTGAAGCCAGACATGAAGTCGCGCTTGGCCGCCAGGCCGCGGTCGCGCAGCAGCAGCCCGTGCAGCTGGTGGGACCACCGGCCGCTGGCCGCGCGC
>NW_004524605.1:4641787-4643770 GCF_000260255.1 Octodon degus | reverse complement strand
GCTCGGCTCGGCCCGCGCGGGCCGCTTGGATGCGGGGTCCGCGGGGCGTCCGCTCGGCCGAGCTCACCGGGGGGACCCCGATACCCGATCCCGGTCACGCCCGCGCCGCACAGCCAGGATGGGGCCGGGCAGGGCCAGGCTGCTGCCCCTCTCTTCTGTCCGGTGCGCGCCGGGCGCCATCCCCGTGTGCGGGGCCGCGGTGCAGGTGACAGCGGCGCGGGCGGGCGCAGCGAGAGGGGAGCGGGGAGCAGAAAGCCTGCCGCCCCCACGCGAGCCCGGAATTAAAGGCGCCGCGCCGCGCCGCGCGCGCGCGAGCCGTTGCTAGGTGGCTGTGTTCCCTAGGGATGCCGCGGGCGCGCGGAGAGGCTGGCGTGCTTCTTCCTTTGAGCAGTAGTATCTCACCACAGAAGAAACCGATCTTTTTTTTTTTTTTTAAGAACACCAATATCCAGTTTTTAAGTTACATTTCCTACAGAACAGCTTAACGCAATTCACAGGGAAAAAAAAAAAACCAACCACCAAAAAATAGTTCTTTCTGTGACAGTGTATACGTTTTACAAGCTACCTTTTAAAGAACATACTTTTAAAACAAATTTTCTCATGATAAAATGTTTTCACTAGACTTTGCGAATAACACATCAGGAAAGCATACAGAAAAAAATATGACTTGAAATCACCATTAACATTTTGAAATATTCTCCCCCCATGTACTCGTGTATACATATTTATTCTTTAAAATTAAAAAAAAAATTGGAGTCATTTGTGGTCCTAGGTATCAAATCCAGGGCTTCCCACATGCGAGGCAAGCGCTTAACCCCTGACCTATACCCCCAGCCCATGGTATGTTCCTAAAAATTCGTTCATTCTACGAGTATTTATTGCGCACCTGGAGCGTGCCAAGATTTTTTCAGGCCCTGCGGCCTTTTAGTGGAGGCCTAGAGGAACTCATTTATTGGTAGAGAGCAGAAGTAAGGAGGTGAGTGAAATCTGTGTGATATGCTAAATAAATACTTCGGACAGAACAGCATGGGTGGCGAGACAAATAGTGAGGTGGGGCTGGGGATATAGCTCAGGAGCGCAAGTGCCTGCTTGGCAAGTGCAAGGTCCTGAGTTCGATCCCCAGTACCAAAAATAAATAAATTGTGAGGGTGGAATTAACTGAGGACTTGAGAGCAGGCAGTTTCCTGGATAGACAGGCGCTGTCTTTTTTGAAAGAACCACCAGGACCAGGTGGGGTCTGTGTCTTGACTTGTAAACAGTCCAGCACTTGAAACATGGAATAAATACATAACCGAGGCAGCGTGCTGTGCTTAGGAGAACAAGACTGCTGAATTCCACTTGAGAACCTTGGCTCTACCTTCAGTAATTTGCTTGACCTCTTGGGGCTCAGTTTTTGTTTTTTGGTTGTTATGTCTCTGAAAAGGGCAGAATGTGTGTACATAGTGCTATTAACTTAGAGCGATATCTGGCTCACAGGGCTGTATTTTTTTCAAATTATCATTAGTAATCCAGTCATGCTATTGCTGCCCTTGGAAAGAAAGAGAATAGTAAAATACATATGGCCCCTCCATCTCCAGTCCCAGGCCTCAGAGGCAAATTTGGCCTCTAGGGCGGTGCAAGATGAAGCGTGTCCCCCTCCTTTTATATTATCAGCATCTCCCCAGGGACAGAAGCTATTCTTCTGTAGATGGTTCTTCCCCGTCCTTGTCTCAGCCCAGGAAGTTTGTATTTGTAATCCTGTGGAAAAGTCACTGGAATTGTAATGAGTTAATTCCAATCTACCACTTCCAGTGCAACCCACAGCATAAATAGACACAATAATACCTCCGAAATGGTGGGGAACCAAGGGGGTTCCTGAGTCTGGCCACAATGACAGCTATCTGGGACAAAGGCCTTGGCCCAGGACCAAACCCAGATTTTTTTTATTTGTGAAGAAGGGGGTGGCTTGAGGATGAGTGACAGAATGGCGGGAAGCAGGTGAGC
>NW_004524605.1:4638801-4640392 GCF_000260255.1 Octodon degus | reverse complement strand
AATTCATATATATACATATAATGATGACATAAATCATAGGGTGTCTTACCTGTACATGGTGTATCTTGAGTTTTTTCCCCATTCCCCTATCCTTGTTTCAACCTCTTCTCCCCACTTGTTGGCAAAAGCTTTGTTTTTATTTTTTCTTGTCCTTTTCTTCCTTTCCCCCTCTCCCTCCCTAGTTCCTTTTCTTATCAGAACACTTCGTTTTTCTTTTTCTTTCTTTTTTTTTATTTTTTTATTTTTTATTTTTTACGGAACTGGGGATTGAACTCAGGTCCTTGCGTTTGCCAGGGAAGCGCTTATTCCACTGAGCCATCTCCCCAGCTCCTCTTTTTCTTTTTAAAGAGAGAAAAACATAAAAATGATACAGAATTTCGGGGCTGGTGAGATGGCTCGGTGGTCTAAAGCACCTACTTAGAACAAGCTAAGCTAAGCAAAACACAGGGACCGCGGTTCAATCCCCCAGCACCTCATGCCAGCCAGCCCCGCCCCCTGGTGGGCTGAGCTGGCCACACACACAAAATGAATGAATAAATAAATAAATAATTCTTAAAAAAAAAATTAAAAAAAAAATGATACAGAATTTCAAAAGAAGAGGCTAGGAGCTCAAAATGGTTATTCTGTTGCATATTGTTATCTTCAAAGGTGCTGCTCAGTCATCTGAACATTTCAATCCATTTCCTGGTATCCATTACACATTTTGATCCTTAGTTACACTTTCCATTTCTCACACTAGAGAGACAACGTGGTATTTACACATGTCTGACTTCTTCCCCGGAAGAGTTTGGTCTCCAGGTGTATCCGTGTACTGGAAACTTCTTGAACTCATCCTTTTATGGCTGAATAGTACTTCACGGCGTTAAAGCCCCCACACCCTTATCCACGCACAGTTGGTGGGCATTTGGGCTGTTCCCAGGACGTAACTACTGCAGACTGTGCTGCTGTGAATGCTGGTACACGTGGATCACCTGCAGAATGGAGCTTCTAATTCTCTTGGGAAGATACCGAGAAGTGACTAGCTGGGTCACATGGAACCTCTAGTTTTAGGTTTTTGAGGACCCTCCACACCAATTTCTACAGTGGCTGCACCAGTCTACACTCCCACCAACAGTGGAGAAGGGTTCCTTTTTCTTAACAGCTGTCAGCATTTATTATTAATTGATGTCTTGATAATAACCATTCTTTCTGGAGTGAGGCTGTCTTAATGTTGTTTTAATTTGCATCTTAAACAACCAGTGATGTTGAACATTTCTTTTATATGTTTATCTGCTGTTTCTTTTATCTGAGAAGTGTCTATTCATTTCAGATGTCCGTTTTTGGATTGGGTCTTTAGATTTAGGAGGTCTTTTTTTTTTTTTTTTCCAGTTCTTTATATATTCCAGGTATTGGTCCTCTGTCTGAGGTACAGCTGGCAATTTTTTCCCCCACACTGTGGGTTGTCTCTTCACTGTGTTGGTGATTTCTTTTTCTGTATAAATGCTTTAAAAAAAATAACATGAGATCCTGGTTGTTGATTCTTTTTTTTTATTTTGTTTTGTTTGCGGAACCGGGGAGGTTCTTTGTGATACTTCCTGTGTGATTGGGTTTT
>NW_004524605.1:4636676-4637907 GCF_000260255.1 Octodon degus | reverse complement strand
AGCCAGGGAGATAGCTCAGCAGTGTGAGTGCCTGCCTGGCAAGCACAAGGACCTGGGATCAATCCCTGGTTATGCCATGTGACCCTGGAACCCTGGGCGTACCATGTGGGCCCCAGAGCTGGGCATGGTGGCGCACACCTATAATCACAGCACTGGGAAGGCTGAAGACAGGAGGATCACTATGAATCTGAGCTGGGTAGTGAAACCCTGTACCAAATAAATAAATAAATAAGATTTTTAAAAAATGCCTTGGACACCTGCAGTGTGTGTTGTGGGGCTGAGGATTCAACCCGGGGACTTATGCAGACAGGAGGAAAGCTCTGCCCGGGAACTATGTTCAGTTCTTCCTTTGTTTTTAACATGTAATGATGCTGGAATCAGCTACTATTTCTGTCTAAATATACCCCTCCTTTATCTCTACCCCTGTAAATCCTCTTGCAACTGCTGCATGTGTGTCAAGGTTTGCATTTAACCCATACTTTGTTTGGTTTTTGGTACCAGGAATCAAACACAGGACCTTGCACTTGCCAGGTGCTGCTGAGCTGTATAGCCCCAGCCCTCAGCTATACTATATTTCAGCATCTTTGTGTGTGTGTGTGTGTGTGTGTGTGTGTGTGTGTGTGTGTGATACTGGGGATTGAACTCAGGACCCTGCACTTGCCAGGCAAGCATTTATTCTACTGAGCGATCTCTCTGGCTCCAGTTTCAGCATCTTTCAAATCTCACTGGCTACAAGGCACTGCGCCAGGCCCTCTGCAAGGACATGCCCTGCTTTCAGGGGAAGAGGCACATGCCATGGGCTGTGGCGTCCAGAAGTGCTGAGCAGGGTGGGTGGGGGGCGGTGCTCAGGAGGCAGCCAGGGGCTCAGGGTGGCCTAGGCCTGCGTGGGAAGGAGACTGGGCTGGCTGAATCCAGGACGCAGTGTGCTGTGTTCAGGGTGTGTACCAGAGTCACGGAAGAGATAACGTTGGAAAAGCAGCCTGGGCATGGATGGGGGACCTGAAGTGCTAGTTTGGACTTCATCCTTTCTGCAACAGAAGGCCCTTGGAGACTTCCTTCCTCCTCTCCTCCGCTCTCCTCTGCTCTCCTCTGCTCTCCTCTCCCCTCCTGTCCTTTCTGATTATCAAGTTAATAATGGTGTCTCCCCAGTTCCCAATAGCTTGTGAAATATAAAAAGTGCAGACTGGGGGCTGGAGAGATGGCTCAGTGGTCTAAAGCACCTACTTGAAGC
>NW_004524605.1:4629720-4635846 GCF_000260255.1 Octodon degus | reverse complement strand
GCTGGTACCAGCAGAGCGCGCTGACAGGCTTCTCTGGCCCCTGGCTTCCAGCTGTACAAAGAAACTTGCCCTTGGCCGCAGTTAATAATTGGCTGAGGCCAACTGGATCCCGAGGCTGTGGCCTGTTCTCGCTTCTCATGCGAGGTTAGATTACCAATTATTTAATACCTGTGTTCTAAGTATCTAGTGGAGAAAACTCATAAAACTGTAAATTTAAACCATCTGCCTGTGCGTTTGAACATACTGAGCTTTGATATTTTAAGTGATTAGTTTCTAGTTTGAGCAAACATCAGAGTGACTTCCTGTTCCCCAAGCTGCTTTTTAATTTTGGTGTCCTGTTTCCAGTGAGGCTCCTGAATCAGTTCTTCCAGTGTCCCAGCGGTTTGCCCGTAGGATTAGGAAAATCAAATATAAAAGGTGTATTTATAGAAAGGCTAAGATTCCATCATGGGTCTTGAGCGTGAAAGGCAACAGAATAATTTGTTTTAAACGCAGGGTCCTAAATTGGAAGAGATCTAGGTGGAAGGTATTTATAGTTGTTCAAAGCTACATCATTAAATAAAAGTAAAATTTGAAAACTCCATAATCAAAGCAAGTTCTATAATACTATATTACCCGTTTCCACCCACGCCGCTTTCTGAATGCCACATTGAGGCCCCATGAAAGGCCGCAGCGGATGTGTTGCTTGTGACCTTCCTGACTGCTGATGGGGTGTGCGTGCGTGCGTGCGTGCGTGTGCGTGTGTGTGTGTGTGAGTCCCTCACAGTCTGCCCCTTCTGCCCTTTCGTGTCTCCTTGTCAGCGAATCACGCTGGCTAGGCAGAGGGGCGTCTCAGGCACCACGAGGCAGGAGCTCCAGGGGCCGAGGGGGATGGGCGCCCAGCCGCGCTGCTGCACATGGGCTTTGCCCAGATAGTGAGCTTTTGTCGCGGCAGTTTCCTTCCAGAACATCCAGAACAAATTGCGTTCTGTTCTTGCTTACCCGCCCAGGGGAAGAAAGAGGAGCCTCATGAAGCCAAGTGCTCTCTCCGGTCAGAGGGACTTTATTTCTAAATCTTAGCAACGAATGCCAGATCACAGGCCTGTATTGTAAACTGAGGTTTTGTACCCCTGACACATGTGTCTGGCTGCTTCTGTGATTGTTCACGCTGCTGCTTCGTTGCTGAGAAGGACCCAGCAGGCCCGGCCATGGAGCCTTGGAAAGCTGGGTCCTGGCTAGGTGACGCCAGCAGTGTCTGTCTTTTGCTAGCTTCTCCTTCTCGGGCCTATTTTATTCTAAGAAGCGGGCCGGGGAGAGAAGCAGTTTTCATCACCAAGGCTCCACCCTGTGCCTCCCCAGGAAGGAACATTTTTTGGGCTCAGTTTTTCTTTCACATGCATCAGGGCCTGAATTAGGAAGGCCTCGCTTGAAACCTGGGGGAGCAGCTTAGCAGCACTCTTATTGAGAAGGGGAACCCCTCCCCCTTTGGCCAGGTGGGCGAGTCTGAACCTCAGAGCCCAGCCCCCACCCCACCGTGGCCAACCTGTTCCCACGGGCTTGTGGATCCCGTCCCCAGCGCTGGAAACTCGGAACCACCCAAAGCGCAGCACCTGGCTTTAAAGAGAGAGCGTAGAAATCACTGGTCCCCAAGCTCTGTTCAACTGGCCTCCCACTTAGCAGCTCATTTCAATAAAAAGAATTAGGAGACATCTTCTTGTCCAGCTTCCTAGCCATCTCGTTAACAGACATGCCGTGGTTTGATGAAGTGGTTTCACGCAGGTGGTAGAAAGAGACGGTGAGTCAGGAGCTGACCGAGCCGCCCCCAGCGGAAGGGCGTGTGTTGGAGGACGGGGTCGCACAGGGCCGTGTGGCCGTGGGTGGGCAGGCAGCCAAAGGTCCAGTTCGGGCCCTCGGGAGGTCTGCCCGCCTGCCCCTGTGAGCCTGGCAGCGAAGTAAGTATCGAACAGTTTTATTGACAGCCCTCAGCGTAATAATTTGTGACATTGAACAATATGGAGAAAGAGGAAGATAAAGTCATCCTCGGAGGAGAGGAAGTCGGTGGTCCAGGACTCGCGCGCGCCGCTGTCTTGCAGCGAGTGGCTAGCGGTGCCGAGGAATCTAGGTCTCTTTTCAGCTGCTGTTTTCGCGCTCGCGCAAGCTCGCAGGATTGACGCCATGTCCTTGTCAGGTGGGGATATAGCAATAATTTTTTTAAAAACGCAGTGATCCTCCTGTTTTCAGCCTCCCACGTGCTGGGATTACAGCCACATGCCACCAAGGCCAGTCTCAATCACTCTCTCAGCGTGCGACAGTCCTCGCAGTCTGCCTAAACAGGCACCTGTCTGGCACACCCCGATAGCAATAATTTGCCAAATATTGATAACGATGAAATGTCAGTTTGTCACTGTATGTGCATAGTTAGCACTTTGACTTGTCTTTTCAGAATGAGGTGAGAGCCCGCATCTCTGAGCTGCGCTGAGCTTAGGTGTGACACTGTGGTCACTCCAGAGGGGCGCGGGCTGGAAGCTTAGCTCCCCTGTGGCCGTGCTGAGAGGTGGTGGAACTCTAAGAGGGAGGAGACCTAGGAGAGGCGCTTTGGGTCACAGGGGCACTTGGAAGGAATGAATATTCTTTTTCAGGGAGCAGGTTAGGCTTCCTGTCAGGGCTGGATCAGTAATCACAGGGTGTATCCTTATTAAGCAAGGCCGCTGCAGCAGCTGGACATGGTGGCACGGGCCCGGGCTCCCACTAAAGGAGGCCGAGGCAGGAGGATTGCAGGTTCAAGACCTACCAGCGAAACTTAGTGAGACCTTGTCTCAAAGATGAAGGCCCGGCATGCTGGTGCACACCTGTAATCCCAACACTCAGGAGGCTGAGGCAGGAAGATTGCCATGAGTTCCGGGCCACCCTTGGCTACATAGTGAGTTCAAAGCCAGTCTGAACTACACAGAAAGACCCTGTCTCAAAAAAAAAAAAAGAAGGTCTTAGACTGTAGCTCAGTGATAGAGTGACTCTGGGTTTAATCCCTGCACCACACACACACACACACACACACACACACAGCAAAGCCACCCCACTTGTCCTCTTTCACATATACCATACCTGCTGTCCTTTTTGGTGTCCACCCTGTTACAGAAGCCACAAAGCCCTTGCAATGCCGTTTGGACCTTTCAGCCACCAGAATAATGAATCCATACACCTCTTTATTTTATAAAGTGTTCAATCTCAGGTTTTTTGCGACAGCAACAGAAATAGATGAAGACATACCTTATGCTCCATTGCTATCGATAAAACAGTAACAATTTGTCACACAATGTAGCTCATTTTAATTTTTCTATTTCAACATGGGGTCACAGGTGACTGCTACCTACTTGATGAGTTACACTGTGTGACTCTTAACCCAGTCAGCAAGCAGTTTAGGTATGTCACAATGGATTACAGTTGATTTTAGGAGCTACGAGTGGTGTATGGAGAAGGGTGCTTTCCTGGAATTTATATAAATTATATATATATATAATATATATTATTTTTTATACATACAATATATAAATATATATTATTATATATAATATATTATTTTATATATGAAATGTATACATATAATTTTTTAAAAAAATTATTATTTTTTTGGTGGAACCAGGGATTGAATTCAGGCCCTTGCACTTGCCAGGGAAGTGCTTATTCCACTGAGCCATCTCCCTGGCCCCTTGATATATATTTTGAGACAGGGTCTTGCTATGCAGTTCAGGCTGGCGTCAAAGTCACAGCAATCCGAGTTGAGGAGATAGCCCAGCAGTCTAAGCACCTGCCTGGCAAGCACAAGGACCCAAGTTCAATCCCCAGTACCATATGCAGCTCTGCACTGTGCTGGCCACCAAAACCAGGCATGGTGGTGCATGCCTATTTAAAAAAAAAAAAGTCACAGCAATCCTCCTGCCTCAGCCTCCAGAGTGTTAGTGATACAGGGAGAAAAACTGGTCTCGGGTGGGTGACCTCCAAACAATATAGGGAACTTCCAAATGGCATAGGGAAAAACGATCTCTGGACCTGACCTGCACAAGTTCGTGTTCTCTAAAACCGAAGAATGAATTTTAGGAACAAACAGGGGTTATGAACAGAATATATTTATTAGAGAAAGAAAGCTCCTGTCCTGAGGCGGGGGGAGTGGGTAGTTCCCCCCAGGAAGTTGTCTCTTGCAGGGACTTTTATAGAGGAAAATCATGTGGTGAGGCGGGTCTAAGGTGGTGGAGAAGACATGGGAACTTGCTTAGTTGGGCATGAGGTGGGACCAAACTATGGTCAGCCAATGAGACTACAAGCACTATTGCTCAGATAAAATTGATTAAATCCAGTATCAAATGGGAAAGCGAGTCACGTAGCAAGTGGGCAGGAATACGGAACAGGGTCTCTTCCTGTTGGGGGTTGGGCTAGTGACTCATTTGGGCTCCTTCAAGTTGATTGATACTATTTAGGATATCAATCCCTAACGCCCATCTCTAGGGAAGTATGTAGCTGCGTTTCCTCTTTTTGTCTTGGTCTTCAGGCGTGGCCCATATGGGAGTGTCTGTCTCTTCCAAGTTGCAAAGTCACCTTGTCTTCCATCTAGTCTTCTTGAGGGCCTGGCCCCCTTGAGGGCCTGCCTATAATATTTCTGTCTAACTCAGCTGCCTGCAACATTGGGATTGCAGGTGTGCGCCACCACCCCTGGCTGTTGGAACTTTTATCAGTGTAAACGGCTGGTTACCTCCTCAGATGCGGATGGAAAGAATGTGAGAATCAAACTGCATGGCTTACAGAAATCCACATTAGGGGCCAGGAGACAGCTCAGTGGAATAAGAGCTTCCCTGGCAAACACAAGGGCCTGAGTTCAATGCCCAGTTTCACCCAACGAACAACAACAAAAAATCCACATTAACTTTGTAGGGCGTCAATTCCAGGCGGAATGGCTGCAGCCAAAACAAGGAGCAAGGAAATGCAGGTGGGGTGGGCGGGCGTGGTGTGAGGAAGGCCTCTGCCCACCCGCGTGGACTCTGACACACTGGCTTTTGGGGGAGGCTGGAGGCTGTGCTTGGTCATTTATGTGTGACACTGTTTCTTCCTCTTCTCCTTTCTCCAGTCTTTGCCTTTGTTAGCAAGGGGCGCAGAACTTCCTGAGCAAAAGAATTCTTTCTTTTTCTAACTGGAAAATTTTGACAAAATGTCACAAAGTGCCAGTGTCCTGAGCGTTCAACATACTGGGCCTCAGAATCTTTCCAGGGAGAAACAATAAGACCACAGTCTGTACAGAGGCCTCTGTGTGGTTGTGACAGCAGGGACAAAAACAATCATGTCAATGTTGTTCCCTCCGATTGGGCTTTTTGGCCTGCTGTTTTTTTGTGGTAGCTTTTCACTACAGTGTTCAATTTAAAATGTTAAATAGTGGTTATGTCCCCACTAAAAGAAATTGCTGATGCCCAAAGATAACAAATCCTATATCCTGGTTGTCATTTTCCACTTACTAAGTATAGTAAACTGGGGGCTTGCCAGTTAGCTCAGTTGTTTGAGCACCTGCCCAGGCAAACCCAGTCAGGCTTGTGGGACAGCGGTTCGATCCCCAGCGCCGCATGCCACACCACACCCACCGTTAAGGCAGCCTGAGCCTGCCAAAAAATAAAAAATAAGTATAGTAAATCAAATAGTGGCCTCCTAGAAGATATGCCTATGTCCCAGAAACTGTGACCATGCCCTCACTTGAGAAAGGGATCTTTTCAGGGCATGGTGGCACACACCCATAATCTCAGCACTCGGGAAGCTGAGGCAGGAGGAGCAGTGCACATCTGAGGCCAGCGTGAGCTGTAAAGTGAGTTCAAGGCCAACCTGAACAGCACAGTGGAAACCTTGTCTTAAAAAGAAAACAAAAACGGGGAGGAGGAATCTTTGGAAATATAAATGGAGGACCTCAAGATGAGGACATTGGGGCTGGGGAGATAGCTCAGTGGTCTGAGCACCCACCCGCCTGGCAGGTGCAAGGACCCAGGTTCGGTCCTCAGTACCACATGCATGTGGTGCCAGCAGCTATGGAGGCTCACATCTGTAATCCTAGTGCTGGGGAGGCTGAGACAGGAGGATTATATGAGTCTGACCCTGTATTTATAAATATATATTTAT
>NW_004524605.1:4620269-4629620 GCF_000260255.1 Octodon degus | reverse complement strand
TATATATATTTTTTGGTGGTTGTCAGATCATCTCTTTATTGATGTATTTTCTGATGCTCCTTAGCTAGCTGGACACTCGACAAGGCCGTTGTTGATGTCATCTATGATGTCATGAGGGTGCCGGCTGTCCACGTTGCAGCCCACAGACTGGGCGGTCCCCAGGATCTCCTTAATGGTTCTGGAAAGTTCTCTGGCTAAAGACTGGTGCCGCATCTGTCGGGCGATGTTGACAGTCTCATCAAAAGTGATATTTCCGCTGTGTTTAATGTTTTTCTGCTTCTTTCTGTCTCTTGGCGGCTCCTTGAGGGCTTTGATGACCAGGGCAGAGGCAGAAGGCACCGCCTCAGTCTGAGCCTGTCTGTTCTGGATGGTCAGTTTCACGGTAATAATCCGCAGGCCCTTCCAGTCACCAGTTGCTTTGACGATGTCATCCCCCACTTTTTTTGAAGACAGACCCAAGGGACCGATCTTGGGGGCCAGGGCAGACATGGTGCCAACTTCACCACCCGTGCACCTCAGGTACACGACTTTGATCTTGTTGGGGTTGAACTTGGGCGGCACGCTGGAGCTGGCTGGTGTCAGATGAACCCAGATTTGGGACAACCGAAGAAAGTTGCACCTTAGCCTCCTCCCAGCCGAAAGCCAAAAAGATATATATATGCCCTATATCCAACGACAAGCATCCATATAAGAGAGAGATGATAATGGGAAAAAGGAAGGAGACCGAGGCTGGAGGACACCACAAGAACACCTGCGCCTCCAAAAAGCTGGAGGAAGCAATGAGAGGTTTTCCTGTAGAGCCTGGAGTGAGTGGGGCCCTGCTGACAGCTTGGTTTTGTAGAATACATGTCTGCGGCTTCCGGCTACCCGTTTCATGGTACTTGGTTGTGGCACCTACCGGAAACTAATATAAGTGATGGGTTTGTCCAAATCTTGCTGGAATGGAGGATTCCATTTGGGAATGTGAGTGGTACCCTTCAGGCCTTGGGACGCGCGTGACCCAGGCCGTGTAGAGGCCTGGCCCAGTCAGGTTTAGTGGAAAGCCGTGGCGTTGCTCGAGGCCGAGCACCTGGCTGTGTGTGCCACATACCGGGGCACGTGTCCCCTGTGGTGCGAAGGTATCCAGGTGCCAAGCAAGCTGTTCCCCAGGAGTTACTTTCTAATGTGGGAGCAGCCAGCAGTGTCTCTTTACAGGGCTGTTCTCTGAAAGTCCCAATCCCCTGTCCTTGTCCTCTAAGGCCCCCTCTCACCCCACCCTGCAACCCCAAGTCCCTCGGGACTCTCCCCCACACAGTGGCAGCATAACAGGGGGTGGCCCTGGCAGGCTAATGGAGTTGACAATTGAGAGGATGCTTCACACTGCCACCTAAAGAACTGCACGTGCAAAGGACAAGAAGTGACGATTCCTGTTGTCTGTAATGTGTGTTGCCAGAAAGGTGGGTGTCTAGGCAGAGTTGTGCCTGGGGTGCTCAGGGCCGGGTGGGCACCCGCAAGCGGGTTGCTCCTTAAATTACTCATACTCTAGGTTTCTCATATAAAAGAAATCGTAATACAGATCAGATGTTTATTTAAATAAACATTTTAACAGTTTATATTAAAAAAATAAATAAAATAAAAGAAATCGCGATATTTAAGCTTGCGCTTGCTGTACTTTACTTAACCTTAAGGCCTCAGGGCACGGCCGTTTTCCCACGCACGATGCATATTTGTCCTCTGCCGCACTCCACTGAGGATAAACACCATCTCTCTGAATCTGTTCCTCTGTTGAAGGGTGCAGGCCGCTTCCGCGGCTCAGCTAGTGGAGCTGTGTGGCCGTGAGCACCGGCATCCACATGTCGCTGCGATGTGGCGGCTTGAAGACACGCGGAAGGGGGACAGCTGGGCTGATGGCACGTTCAGCTTTTAGTCTTCAAGGACTCTCCGTCCCGATTTCCACAGTGGTTGTACCCCCACAGTTAGGTGGGGCTCCTTTCTCCTGCAGCCTCTGCAGCATGTGTTATTCTTTGATTTCTTATGATAGCTTTACTTCCTCGAGTAGGATGGAATCTCCAGGTTGTTTTCCTTGCATTTCTCTAAGGGCCAGAGATGTTGAACATTTCTTCACGCATTTATTGGCCGTTTGTACTTCTTATGAGAAGTGTCTATTCATTTCAGATGCTCATTTTTTTTTAATTTTTTTTAAACATTTGTTTATTTATTTAGTGTGTGTGTGTGTGTGTGTGGCCAGCTCAGCCCACCAGGGGGCGGGGCTGGCTGGCATGTGGTGCTGGGGATCGAACCGCGGTCCCTGTGCTTTGCTAAGCTTGTTCTAAGTAGGTGCTTTAGACCACTGAGCCATCTCTCCAGCCCTCATTTTTTTTTTTTTTAAAGTATAACATTCGATTTATTAGTTCTTTCTCAAGAGAGTTTTCTTCAGTCCATTGAGACCCAGCTCCCCTTACATGGGCTTTGGTGGAGGTCGTGGGCGGGCAGCAGCAGCAGCAGGTCCAAGTCAGGTGGAGGAGTTTCCTGGCCGGCTTCACGAGATGGATTTCTGACCAGCCTGCTGTGACTGGCACAACTCACACAGTCATGCAGCTTCACATACAGCTTGGGAAGCACATAACCGTCGAAGACACTCGCTTCAGAAATGTCCCTGACGGCGGCGGCCTCCACTATGTTCCCAACGACAAACATCTGAATGGCTTTATCCTTGGGTACGCATCCGGGTGCAGTTCGTGCAGCGAATAGGCTGCCCATGACCGCGGCCCTTTTTGGCACGACCGTTGTTCCTTCTTTTTTTCGTTATCTTGGAAAGGAGGATCCGAAAGAGGCCAGATGCCCACTTTTGATTGGACCTTTTATTCTTGGGGGGTCTAACTTTTCCGAGCTGCTCTTGTATTCCAGGTAGTGGTCCTTTGGCAGCTTGACCCTTCACTCCGTTGGCCGTTTCCTTTGCTCTGTAAAAGCCTTTTAATTTGATGTAAGCCTATTTGTAGGTTCTGGCTGTTATTTCTCAGGCAATTAGAGTTCTGTTTACAAAGTTCTTGCCTATGCCTGTGTCTTTAAGATTAGTTTTACCTGTTTTATCCCCCAGCATATGAAGAGTTTCTGTTTCGTTTTCCTTTTTTTTTTTTTTTTTTTTTTTGTCTTTTGAGACAGGGTCTCACTATGCAGCTCAGGTTGGCCTTGAGCTCACTTTGTAGCTCAGGCTGGTCTCGAACTCACAGAGAGATCCTCCTGCCTTGGCCTCCTGAGTGCTGGGATTACAGGTGTGTGCCACCCCACCCAGCCGTGCATTTCTGTCTTAATGTCTAGGTCTGTATCCATTTGATTTTAGTTTAGTACCTGCTGAGAGAGAAGGCTCTAGTTTCAGGGTCCTGCATGTGTCCAGCATTTGCCCCTCGTGAGCCATCCCGCTGCCTCAGTCCTGAGGCCCAGCGGGCGGCGCCCTCCAGCCTCAGGCTGGGAAGGTGCCTCCTTCCCCCTCACAGCCATCACCCTAGCTCCCTGAATGTTTCTCCCTTGCCTTATTTTGTACCTAAAGCCAGAGGGGTCCAGTTAGAACAGACCTAATCCTATTGCCTGTTTGCCTGTCAAGTTCTAGAAACGGTTTTTACATGGCTCACTACGCCCTCCACAGCACAGCTGCTGGTCACAGTGCTGCTTGGGTGACTGAAAAACATGGCAAATGTTTAAGTATTTAAAATTACCACAGGAAAAGACACACAGCCAACACCCCGCGCCCAAAGCCCCATGATTGTTGGCGCTCGCAGAGCAGTTCTGGAGCCTGCTCCATGTCTTTGCTTATTCTCTACTGGCTGCCTGGCTGTCCTGAGTTGATGGAAAGTGTTTACTTTTCGTGGTGGTGCTGCCTTTGGGGAAGGGTGGAAGGTGCGCGGTGCCAACCTTCTTGTTGGGTGGCCCTTGGCAGCAGCATTCGTCACCTCATGAAGACACTCATGAAAGAGGCCTTGCAGATTGCTGCAGGAAGCAGCAAGGAGGTGGGCTAAGAGCTTCTGAAGCAAAGGGGAGGATCTGAGGGGGAGCTGCAGCTCTGTGTCTTCTCCTGTGATGCATTTCTTTAAGCACGCATGGTAGGAGCATAGTCCCGCATTCCCTGGGCCCCCCCCCCCATTCTCCCCACAGGCACCCCCTTCTCCTCATTTCAGGGTTTTGTTGCTGCTGGAGCCCATAGCCTGTGTTAGTTGAAACATTGTGTCAACTTGCCTGAATCAGCTCCAGCAGCTCTCAGCGTGGGGGCCTTGCCCTGCAGGTGGGCAGGGCCCAGGAACTGAGACAGGCTTCCTGCCGCCCTGTGCCCTGCCCAGCAAGCCGCCCTGCCTGGCTTCGGTGGAGAAGTCTCAGGCTTTGGAGGAGCTTGATCTTTGCAGCCAGGCCACTTTGGAGGAGCTACAGTCTGTCTTTGCAGCCAGCGTAGAAGGAAGAGAGAGGCTTGACGGTTGCCACAGCTGCTGCTGCTTCTCTGCTCTTCATTGTTTTCTGTGCATGAACTGCTGACGTTTGCCTTGGAGCCAGCCGAATATGGACTGAACCCTCCAGTAACTGTGAGCTAAATAAATCTTTCCTTCCTTCATTTTGAGTGTCGGGTATTTGTCCCAGCAACGAGTAAACAGTAACTAAGACATATCCGTATCCCCAAATACTATGTTTATAGGGAAGTTCTTGGGTTTGTTGACCTCAGCTATCCGAGGGTAAGAAATACGTTAGCCTTCTGCTACCTTCTGTGACCCTTTTCCAGCTTTAGCCAGTTCCAGCTCCTTTTTCAGGTCTATTCTCAAACCTCAAAACTTACACTGAAACCTCAGTGTGTCGCTCCATTAGTGTGACTCTGTGTTTTGGCTTCCTCTGAGTATGCTGGGCACCCTGGGGCTCTGCCCAGCACCCCTCTCAGGGTCCTGCCATGCCCTGCCTGCACCCCGCCAGGCCTTTGGCAGCTGGATAGAACTCAGTCTCCGTTCCAGGGTGGAAGCATCCATAAGTGCCTTTTGCTGAGGTTTAGCTCTACACCCCCCACCTCCACCCCCCACCCTTACCCCATCCCCATCTCACGAGTTCAGAGGCGGCTTTGAGGGTGATTGGCCACTCAACGTCTGGCTGCACCAGGAGACTGACCTGTTGGTGAGGTCTGAATTTGATGGCATCATTGGGGTGATGGGAACTCAGTAGGTAGGGCCTAGTTGCTGGGAGTGGGCCATTGAGTGTGACCTTAGGGCCTGTGCTCTGGCTCTTTTCCTCTCAATTCTGGGCCCCCTTGAGGCAAGCCCCTGTCCTCCACCGCACCCTGTGCCACGATGTCCTGCCTCACCTCAGACGTAAATGCAGCGGAGCTGCCTGACCATGGGCCAAAATCAAGGACCCAAAGAAATATTGCTTCCTTGGAGTTGGTTTTCTTAAGAATTGGTGTGCAGCAAGAAAAAGCTAACAAAGCTTTTAAGCTTGTCAAAATAGCCATGAGGGGGGCTCAGTGGTCTAAGTGCCTGCCTGGCAAGCCCAAGGATCCAGGTTCCATTCCCAGTACCACATGCCGTGCTGGCCCCAGAACCCCAGGTGTGCTGTGCCAGTCACCAAAACCAGGCATGGTAAGTAAGTAAATTAAAAAAAATAAATTACAGCCATGAGGAACAATGTTTACTGCAGCCACCTCTATGCTGTTCTTGTTTCTTTATATCTGGGCCCGGCTCTTCCTGCCCACATTCTTGTTTTTCTGGGAGGGTAATAACCTTTCTTCCTTGTTTGTATTCTGTGACTCCCAAGCCATTGAGCCTGCTGTCTGTACCACTGGCCACTCCTGGCTGCCTGCAGCTCGTATCCTGGAGCTGCTTGGAACTCTCTCCTGAGAGAGAGTGGTCCGTGGTGGTTTCTGAATGCTGTGGATTTCCTTTTTCTTGCTAACCGCTTGCCAGGCAAGTGCTTGTTCTATTGAGCCATCTCCCTGGCTCCCTCTTGCTAACCTTTGAGGCAGGCTTTCAGGTGACTTCCCAGGAGAAGATGCTCAGGAGCTGTTGGGAAATCAGCACCTACTTTGCCAGGCCTGGTACTTACCCCAGCTCTCGGTGGGCTGAAGCGCGAGCGTGGCGAGCTGGAGGCCACTGTGGGAGCTGCGGAGTGGCCCAGGGTAGCAGGGAAGATGTCTTCTCACTGGCCGGCCCCAGAGTCTCTCTAACTCTGGTCTGATTCAGTGCTGACACTGTCCATCTGAGGTCAGAGCTGCAGGCCAAGGCTGGTCCTCAGGATGTCGTCCTCCCTTCAGATGCCCCACGGCGCCCCGGGGCCATCTCTGCTGGTCTGCTGAGCAGCCAGCTGCGGGCGCACAGGCGGCCTACGGCCCGCTCCTCAGGGCTGATTAATGTTCCTAAGTGACCTGTGGGACTAAGGGAAGCACTTGTGGGTTTTGATTGACTGAAGGATGCTCAGAGATGAAGATGGAGTGGCGTGTGGCTCGAGGGATGGGAGAGGCCGAGGTTCTGAGCCCTGTTGGGCAGGTTGCCCTAGAGGAACCTCTGTGCCTCAGTTCTGCACAAATCCTGAGCCTTGTTGCCACGGGGGGTTATGGAGCCTTCACTGCACGGGCATAACTGAGGCATGGCATCTGTGTTCAAATGTGATTGGGCAAAAAGAATGGAGGTGTGGCTGGATTCTAGCAAGGCCGGGAAGTCCAGGCAGGGCTGTCTGTCCCCATTCTTCAGGATTTCATCCTCTAGCTACGAGTGAGACTCCTGAAATGTGAATTTGCCAAGCAAGCAGCCCCAAGGATTTCTTTCCCGCCAAATCTGAGGTAGGGGGAGTGTCGCTGGGGGTGAGGGTAGGAAATGAGACTGTCCTTGACCTGCTCTAGGGAAGAGAAATTCTACTTTGTCTGTTTCTTTTGTTTTCTTTTTTTGGACAGAGTCTCACTGTGCATTTCAGGCTGGTCTTGTATTCACTCTGTAGCCCAGGCTGGCCTCCAACTTGCAGTGATTCTCCTGCCTCAGCCTCCCCTGTGCCAGGATTACAGGCAGGGACCACAACCTCCTTTGAGTTGCTTTTAATCTGTGGTCACTCCACCTCTTTTCTTCCTTGTAATTGCTTTCTTGAAAAAAAAAAAAAAAAAGAATCAAGGCGATAGCTTGGCAGTTTTAAGTGCCTGTTTGGTAAATACAAGGAACAAGATTCAATCCCCAATCCCTGATGCCACATACCATGCTGGCTTCGGGCCACCAAAACCAGGTGTGGCAGCGCACACCTGTAATGCCAGCACGGGGGAGGCTGAGACAGGAGGATCACTATGCATCTGGGCTGCATAGCAAGACCCTGTACCAAATAAATAAATAAAAGATTAAAAGAAAAAAAATCGATTTCCCCAGGCGTGGTGGTGCGTGCCTATCATCCCGGCACTCGGAAGGGAAGAGAACGGGGACTTTGAGGCCAGCTTGGGTTACATGGTAAGACTCTTGTCTCAAAAGGTCAAAACCCAAACAACAACAACAAAATCCTGCTTGGGGTGTGTGTTTGTGTGTGTGAGAGCATACATGAGTCTGGGTGTGTGTTTAGCTTGCGCTTCCGTTGTGACGTTTGACGTGGTCCTTTGTCCCCTGTAGTTCCTGCACAGTAGTCATTAGGCCTGGAGTCTTATTATTTTGGAGTTGCCCTCCCAGGTGGCACTGTACACTCCCCAAAAGACACACGTTATGACACGTCTGTTAGGATTCACGGACAGTGATGGGCCTTGTCTAAATCCATGATTTCATTAGGGCTGACAAAAGACAATATTGTACTTTCCTTCTACTGCCCCTCATTTATTATCTGGAAGATGTCTAGTGAGAGACATTATCCCTCACCTACCGAGTAGCTGCTCTGAGTTTCCTATGGGGAAGGTAGGATACATTCTTGATTCTGTCCTCTCATTTTTATTTATTTATTTTTATTTTTGCAGGACCAGGGATTGAACTCAGGTCCTTGTGCTTGCCAGGCAAGCACTTATTCTACTGAGCTATCTCCCCGGCCCTGATTCTTTCCTTTTTATTTACCTTTTTCCCCCCCCCGCCAAAAAAATGAGTCCTTAATGTTTTCCGAAAGCAAACTGTAAAGTTCTAAAACAGATTTGAATGTAAACATATTTGGTGTTTTTTGATTCGTTTCAGTTGTGGTCCTTATACGCTCTTTCTCTTCTCTTTCTCTTTGCCGGTGGAAACAGATATCCTGCAGGTATCTCAGTGCCTTTTGCCTTGATTCCGCCTTGATATCTGGAATTACAAAATAGACACCCCAGTTCCTCTGTATGTTCTATCCCAGGTGTGGAAGAAGAGTCTGGTCCTCCCCGTCCTGTGGGGTGTCCTCCTGCTCGGCCTTCTCAGCATAATTCACATTAAAACTCTGAAGCCCAAAGAAAACTAAGAGCTTCACAGCTCTTCGGTCTCCTCCCGCCCCCACACACCCAAAGTGAACTAAATCTACCCTGTGAGTTCACTGTGTAGCCCAGGCTGGCCTCGATCCACCTGCTCCCGCCTCCCGAGGGCTGCGATGACAGCGCCACACACCCAGCAGCCGGGGCTGCCGTGAGAAGCCTCGTGCCATTCTGAGTTTAGTCTTTCTTACCTGTGGCCTACTTTTATGTTTTAGTTTAAGGGAGTGTTTAGGGCGGTGCTGGTGCCATAGCATGCATGCTGCTGTGTACTCGGAGCTGCAGGGAAGACGCAGAGGAGTAGGGGCAGCTCAGGGGAGGGTCTGAAGCTCGGGAGAGACAGCTCAGCTCGCATGCGGGAGTCCTGAGGCCACCTGGTGAGAACGTGAAAAGGGCAAGAAGGAGCAGAAGAGCCTGGAGGACCCGGACCTGAAGGGCAGTGGAGGATCGGCCTGGGAGGGGATGAGGAAGGCATGGTAGGGAGGCCAGGAAGTCAGGAAACTCTGGGAAGAGCCTCAAGAAACAGGCTGTGAGGAAATGGCTTGCTTGGGGCATAGCTGTCCCCTCAGGACGCGGCAAGGCTCATTATGAAATGAGCCCAGCAATTTTATTAACTACTAAGTGCCAAGCACTGTTCCAGACCCCGGGGTTCCTAGTGAGCAAAACAGCCTCAAGTCTTTGTCTTCACGGAGCATGGGAAGACAGGCTGTCAGAGGTGGAGGTAGTGAGAAAAAAGATAGCAGGAAAATGATGTGTGGGGAGGGCTGCAGTTTTATACAGTGGCCAGAGGAGGCCTCACTGGTGAGAGGAGAGAGGTGAGAGAAGGCGGAAGAGGAAGATGAGGAAGAGAAGGAGCAGGAGGAGGAGCAGGAGGAGCAGGAGGAGGAAGAGCAAGAGGAGGAGCAGGAGTAGGAGAGAGAGCAGGAGGAACAGGAGAAGCAGGAGCAAGAGGAGGAGCAGGAGGAAGA
>NW_004524605.1:4610395-4619741 GCF_000260255.1 Octodon degus | reverse complement strand
AGGAGGAGGAGGAGAAGGAGAAGAAGGAGGAGCAAGAGGAGGGGCAGGAGGAGGAAGAGGAGGAGGAGGAGGAGAAGAAGGAGGAGCAAGAGGAGGGGCAGGAGGAGGAAGAGGAGGAGGAGGAGCAGCAGGAGGAGGGGCAAGAGCAGGAGGAGCAGGAGCAAGGGGAGCAGGAGGAGGAGGAGAAGGAGAAGAAGGAGGAGAAGGAGGAGCAAGAGGAGGGGCAGGAGGAGGAAGAGGAGGAGGAGGAGGAGGAGGAGCAGAATGAGGAGAGCTGCGTGCTCCTCTGGTTAGGGGAGGGGAACAGGCAGACAGAGGTGCAGGTTGTCAGAAGCAATGGGGCTCAGATCGTGGGCACTTTTGCATGTAAGAACGCCCCCCCTTCTGAGAACATGGGGGCCATGGCAGGCTTATGAGCACAGTAGGGACCAGGCTGAACTCAGAAGCTTTTACTGACAGGCCAGTTGAAGGTCCACACTTCCTGCCTCAAGGTGACGATCAATAAAGGGGAGGACACAGATGTTGGTGATGCATTCGAAGTTAGGTTAAAAAAAATCCTGGGGCAGAAAACAGAATAGAAAGCCAGGCCACAGCCCAGCCCCACCCAGGAGGACTCACTCACATGAGGAGCCAGGAGTTAAAAGTGCTCCTTACCAGTGGGGGACTGGAGCTAGCCCCACGGTGGCGATAGGTGCTGGGCCAGAGCTTCTAGAAGTATAAGTTTGCATGTTAAAAAAAAAATCAAAGCTGGGTGTGGTGTCACACACCTGTGACCCCAGCAGTCTGGGAGGCCGAGGCAGGAAGGTTGCAATTTTGATCCCAGTCTGGGAAATTTAGCAGTTTAGTAAGGCCCTGTCTCAGAATGTCATATTCAGTGATCTGGGGATGTAACACAGGGTGGGACGCTTGCCTAGGCGGTAGATCCAGCCTCCAAATGCACACACACACACACACACACACACACACACACTGACAAAAGACATGAGTGTGTTGAACGGTAGACTGCTTTTTCAAGAGGCTGGACAGAAAAGGAAAGGAGGGCCTGAGGGGATGGGGTCGGATATGAGGATGCTCGAGTGGAAGTCAGCCTGATAGGGGTAGGATGGGAAAACTATTTTTTTTGCCTTTTTGAGACAGGGTTTCGCTATGCAGCTCAGGCTGGCCTTGAGCTCACTTTGTAGCCCAGGCTGGTAGCTCAGCCTCCCAAGTGGTGTGATTACAGGTGTTCACCACCACACCTGGCTGGGAAAGCTTTTGGATGTGGAAAAATGAAGGAACAGCAGAAAGGGGACACCAAGTCCCCAGGAAGGAGCGGGGCCACTTCTCCCTTGGAGTCCAGGCAGCCAGTTGCACCTGGGACTAGGCTGGCAGAGTGTCAGGGGACACTCGAGGAAGGGCCTTGAAGTGGGCCTATGCCTGGCCACTTCAGTTAGAGTCCAGCCTGCTGGCCTGGACATGACATTTAAAAAAAAAATAACCCTGTGGTGCTAGGTGAGCACTTGGCTGCTGAGCTGTGGCCACGGCCTCCACCTGACCCCGCAGGGCCGTGCTGCCAGGTGTGATCCAAGGCTCACCCGACGGTGGCTCTGGCACACATAGGCCTCCAGACCAAATGGATTTTCCCTGCCAAAAAGAGGTCAAGGCATTAACTGCATGGGGAGGGGGCGAGAGGGGGCAGAGGCTGCGGGGTGGGGACTGGGAGTGTACCTGGCCGTGGCCACACTGCTCTGGGGAGCCTGCTGAACTCGGGGCTGTCAGGATGCGGAGCTGTCAGGCAGCAGGGATGGGACTCTTTTTTCTTTCCTCAGGCAGCAGCAGGCTGGCAGCTCAGGAGCATGCCGAGAAAACAGATGGGCTGTTTGTAATGCGAGTTGACCTGCTGTCAGGGGCTCAATGGGGGCCTGCCAGTTCGTGTAGCTCCCCAAGGCCCTGGCTCTGTTCCTGGAGCGGTTCGCCTTGGGTGGGCTTGTTTTGTGTCTGAAGCTGCTACTGCCCAGAGCAAGTTAGCCTGCAGCACTCAGCCCAAACGCCGCTCAGCTCCCCACGAGCCTTGTCCTCTCCACCTCCTCCGGGTACCTGGCACCTCCTGTTGACGTTGGCTGGCATGCCAGGCAGGGGATGCCATCCTTGCCAGGAGAGAGCACCAGGCAGAGGCATCAGGGACCCCCCCCCCAGGCGGGGATGGTGGAGTCCTGGCATTCTGGGGACAGGCCAGGAACTGCAGCAGCTTCCCTGGGGGCCAGCTGGGAGAGTGCGCCAGAGATGAGCGAGAACAGGTGAAGGCTGGTGCGAGAGGAGTGAACAGGTTGCTGGCACAGGTGGCTCAGGATTTGGGCTTCCTGAGGCGGATTCCGTGCCCTGTTCTCTGACTGCCAACACGTTTTGCTTTGCTGAAGCAGACTGGGGGTCTATATTACCAGAGTAGGTTTCTGTTTGTCCGTAATGGTGAATTCTGACCCCAGGGAGGAAGTAGCCCGGCTTTATCTGTGTTCGTGTCCACAGCACGTGCTAAGTGCTCAGTATCCTGTTGCACGAATGATAAATGACCCAGGGCTCAGTCAGCTCACACCGTAGTCTCGATCTGGAATATCATGCAAAGATCCATGTGTAAATGCCTGCATTTCCAGCCCTGATGCTGCAGGAAAGTTCTAGAGCCTTAGAAGGTAGGGCCTAGTGGAAGCCAGTTAGGTCACTGGGGTGAATCCCGAGGAGGACTTTGGGTCCCCCACCTGCTTCTTGTCTCTCTTCCTGTTTTCTGGGTGGTCTCAGCTGCACGCTCCTACTCCTGCTATGCTGTGCTGTGCTGCCACAGGTCCAAGTGCCCGTGGGTGAAGCCTCTGAGCCCACGAGCCAGAACAACGCTTATCTCCTGATAAGCCGATTATCTCCAGTGTTGGTTCGCAGTAATGGGCAGCTGACGAACCGTCCAGGGGCTTCACCAGTGCCCTCGCTTGAGCCAGCAGGACCTGATGAGCGAGCCAGCCCTCCCGCTCTCCTCCAAGAGAGACTACAGGTGAGAACAATTCCTGAAGGCCCTACTTTATCAGGACCTCTTCCCTTTAGCTAAAAGGACCTCAGTGTACTTGGAGTCAGAAGACCAGACCGAGTGAGCTCTCATGCCTGCAGGCTCCCACCCAACGCCAGTCTCTTTTTTCCCATCTGTGTGTTCAGATAGCCATGTGCCCAGCCCTTGGGGACAAATCATTAACGTCTGTCATGCGTGTAATTGTCTTGACACAGGGAACCTCTGTGTGCTACATCAGGCCAGCTGTCTGTAGACACGCAGAGACCCGCGGGCCCACTTAAGACGCTCCAATCACCCACTTTCTTGGTTCTGTGTGAAGCCTGCAGGGAAGAACAAAAGGAAACAGACCGGGCAGGTTAACTGAGTAGGATAAAGTGTGAGCGGGGCAGAGGGGCGTACGGCCTGGATCTTGTGTTCCTGCGACCTGCTCCCTCCACCATCTCTCCCCTGCCTCTATCTCCACTGACAGCGGGGTTGTACACACAATAGTTGAGGCTGAGTGAAGGCAGTCCGGGTCCAGAAGGCACCTGCAGGTAATGCACGCTCTGTTGGCGGCACAGAGAACAGGTGCACCCAGTGAAAGCCATGGCTGGCAGTGACCCTTGGGCAGCTAGGGAGGAGCACACGAGGACTCAAATGGCGTCAGAATGAGGCTCTGGGGGCCCTGGTTTGCGGGTGCCAGCCATTAGTCTGGAATTGCATGATCTTTGCCTTGTAACTTGGGGTTTCGATCCTTTTGTAGCAATAGGGAACAGCGTGCTCTGCCCTTTTAACCAAAGCTTAACACCCACGTTCCATCTACTCAGTGTCTAGCCTGTCTCACGAGGTGTCGATTTACTGTCTATACTTGACACATCTTAGGAATTTTGCCTGCCTTTCCTTTTCCTTGTCTTCTCTAGCAGATTTAAATATTCTCACTAACCTGGCCAGCACATGTGTATTTTTTTAGTCTTTTATTCATTTGATACAGGGTCTCGCTACGCAGTTCAGACTTGTAGTGATCTTCCTGTCTCAGGCTCCCCAGAGCTGGGATTACAGGCATGTTCCACCACCTGGTTTTAGTGGCCGGAATGGCACACCCTGGTACATGCAGTACCAGGGATTGAATCTGGGTCCTTGTGCTTGCCAGGCAGGCACTTAGACTGCCAAGCTATCTTCAGCCCACCTGGCCAGCACATACTGTGTTAGCATGGGCCTACCTCCTTCTGGCAATCCTGAAGTACCTGTGCAGTCACATGACTTTGTTCTGGTCAAGGAGACCCCAGGAAGAGTTTTTGTTTTGTTACATGGTGATAGCAGGGATTGAACCCAAGGTCTTCTCATGAGTCTGAGGTACATCTCTAGCCTTGTTTGTTGGATTGTTTGTTTTTGCAATGCTTGAGCTGAGGCACCTCACCTAGGGGCTAGGGTTGAACCCAGGGCCTCTCACATGCTAGGCAAGTGCAGTACCACTGAGCTATATCCCCGGCCCTTTGCCTTGAAACCTTTACTCTGTGTCTGACATGGTTCTAAGCATTTCCTTTCCTTTCCTTTTTTTTTTTTCTTTTCTTTTTTCTTTTTTGTTTGTTTTTGGTTTTTCGAGACAGGGTCTCACTCTGTAGTTCAGGCTGGCCTTGAACTCACAGCAGTCCTCCTGACTCTGTTTCCTGAGAGCTGGGATTATAGGAATGCACCACCATCCTTGGCAAAGAATTTCTGTTTTAACCTTCACAACAACCACAGAAGGTGGCAGGTGTTACCATCCTCCCTCACCTTGCGCACGAGGAGGCGATGATGCAGAACATAAGGCGACTTCCTCGCGGTCACTCGGCAAGTGGAGGCCCTGAAGCTAGAATCCTGGCGCACTGAGTTCAGAGAACACACACCTGGACTCGGGCTGTCACATTAGTTTCCTATTGCTGCTGTAAAAAGTCATCGCAAATGCTTGGCTCTAACGAGCACAAGCTTGTTATCACACGGTTCTGGAGGCCAGCAGTCCAGCAAATCCGAGGATTTGCTTGGGACCAAATCCGAGGTATCGGCCAGGCTCTGCTCCTGCGATGGCCAGGGCTGAATCTGTATCCTTGCCCTTGCCCGTGCTAGAAGCTGCACAAATGTCTCAACTGGTAGCCGCCCCGCCCTGGCCTCTGTTACAGTCCTCACAGCTCTTCTGACGCCCCTCCTCTCCTCTGGCAAGGGACACTCAGGACACTGTCCCCAGCTCAAGCTCCTGAAGCACACTTGCACGATCCCTTTCGCCACACACGGCAACATGATGGAGGCTCTGGGAATGAGGGCTGTTCCACCCATGGCCTTTGGGCGCTGCTGTTCGTGCCACTGCCCACCATGTGCGTGGGGGGCCTACAGTGCATGTGCAAGGGCAGTTCTGCCACAGCCCGAGACCAGGGAGGCTTCCCTCAACCCCGTCCACATCCCAAGGGTTTCTGTCTTGTCACTGCTCCCTCTCAATCCCCCACCCCGCAGGAAGGACCACTCCTGCAGACCAGCAGGACGGACCACAGAGGTGAGGCTGGGGCTCAGCTTTCCCTAGTTGAGCTTCCTCTTGGCTGGCCCTACCCTGTATGTGTTTTGGTTGTGCTCCCTTTAAAGCTTCTTCACTGGCTTTTTCTACGCCTACTTCAAGCTAGAGTGATTTCCGTCAGTCCCTTGAATTCTTTCTTCCCTGGCCGGCGGCCTGGTGCCAGGTAAGGCCCTCCCTCTCGGCCTTCCTAGCTCCATCTCAGGGGTTCCAGTTCCTCCCAGAAGCAGTCTTTCTGAGCCTGTTTTGTCTGTCTGAATAAATTCTCTCCAGAGCTGTGGCTTTCAGACTTATTTTTAGCTGTTGAAGAGCTCGGTTGGAATGAGAGCCCAAGATAGAAAAGCAGAAGGATTGTACTCACACCTGTAATCCCTGCTCCCGATAGAAGGTGCTGAGGAGGGAGAGCACAAGATCAAAGCCAGCCCAAGCCACTTAGTGAAATCCTGTCTCAAAATAAAATAAAAAAGCACCTGAAAGCAGGCACAGGGGCCAGGGGTCTGATTCCCGAGCCTGCCATACTGGCCTCACCCATGGGGCATGCTGAGACCGCAATTGAGACTGGGCGAGGTGGTGCACGCCTGTAATCCCAGCCCTTGGCAGGCTGTAAACAGGTGGATCACTAGGAGTCCAATCTAGTAGTGAGACCCTGAACACCCTGTAGACCCTTCCCCAAAATATCAACAACAACAATAATAATAAAATGAAACAAAATGACTGGGATGCAGCTCAGTGGTAAGGTGTTTGCCTAGCTAGCTAAGGCTCTAGGCTCAATCTCCAGTACTAAAAAGAAAAAGAAGAAAGCTCTTTGGGAAGCTCTTATTCTTTGTTCCCCAGGTTGAAAATCACTGTGCTGCAGGGCTCCTCTGGGTCTTGCTCCACTCTCTTAGCTGTGTCTCCTCCCCTGTGACTTCCTTTGGTACCTTGTACAACACAAGGTGTTCTCTCGGTGGGGCTCTCTTTCTCATTGCGGGTCACATTTTCCAAGAAATGCCAAAGCATTTAATGTGCTCATTTCTGCCTCAGTGTCACCCGAAGGGCTCCCTCTCACCTGCTTACATCTCATCTGCCTGTGGCTGCAGGGACGGAGCCACCCTGAAATGTTCTGGCCAGCCAGCAGCACGTTACCCTCTGCCCCGTGGGAATCGCAGAGTCTTCCGTGTATGTAGATTGGAGCTCTTTGGTTACTTGACAGAAAGTTCTTTTTGTCCATAAATAACATGAAAGAACAGAAGCCTTCCACCATGGGGAGGCCCAGGGCTCCAGTGACCGGGGTGAGGGCAGGCAGGCCCAGGGCAGAATCCTTAGGCCAGTGGCAGGAGCTCCTTACGAAGCTCCTTATGAAGCTGATGTCAGTCTGGTGCCCATCTTTCCAAGCCAGGCTGAGACAGAGTTTCTCCACCCCAGTGGGCAGCCCTGGGCCTTGGAGTTGTGTCTGGGATTCCTACAGACTCAGGGACCAGGGAGCTGCATGTCTTGGTAGCTTGTTGGTTCAGGGGACCCTGAACCTCAGGACCTCAGGAACCTCTAGGCCTCCTGATCACAGGAGTCCCTTCCAAGTCCTGGTCTTTTCTTCCTCTAAATAAAGAACTAATGGGCCGGGGAGATTGCTCGGGGGTCTAAGCGCCTGCCTGGCAAATGCAACGACTTGGGTTCTATCCCAAGTACTGCATGCTGTGTTGGTCCCACCTCAGGTCCGCTAAGCTGACCGCCGAAACTGGGTTGCATGAACTTCAGACCCTGGGGACATCCCTGAAACTGTGGATTCAAGACTGGCTTAAGCGACCCAGGTGCTGGAGGACTGCTTCTCTGAGGAGAGGCAGAGATCCTTGTCTCTAGGGCTGTGCAAAGGGGTCTCTGGTGCTCTGTCTCTGGTGTTAAGGGAGCCAGCTGTCCCCGTCAGCAGCACTAAGTCCACTGTGGAACTCTGAAACAGAGGACAGCCAGAAAGCTGTGAGCTGAGCAGGGCTGATTCCTGCTGGCTGCTCCCCTGGGGAGCAAGGGCCACAGGGCTGCCACACCCAGTGTCAGTGCAGACTCTGGCTAGTCTTCCTGGCAGGTTTCTTGCCTGTGGCCAGCTTTTCTATCAGGCTAGGGCTCCAGGTCCAGGCCTCAACCTGACAGTGCTGCTGCTGGCCACTCTGCTGCCGGCCGCCCTTCCTAACTCTGGCTTCTGAGAGCCATGTTTTGCAAAATGACAAGGTTGACCCGCCTCATTGGAACACTTCCGGGCTTGTGATCTCAGACCCAGGACCCAGTAGGCTCCTCATGTCTGCCCTTGCTTTGCGTTGCATTAGCAGCTGTTGATACAAGTCAGATCTAAATGAGAAATCAAACACAGCTTCATGACTGTGTGGGGACAGTTCTAGATCTAGGCAGTGAGCTGCAGCTTCCCTAGAGGAGTTCTCTTTTTAAATTCCCAGCAAAATAAAAGAAAGCAAATATAACTGGGGGGCGGGGGGGGGGGGGAGTTGTTGCTACTAGCAACCAGTACAATAAACCTCAAACGTGGCATCCAAACAAGGGTACAGAGTGGTGGTGGAGAACCTTTTAGAGCTTTGAGTGATACAAACAGCCTGCTGCACAGGTCAGCCACCACTGATACAGAAAACCTTGGAGTGGCAGGGGAGGTCCAGCCCACCTCTACTCTGCCCTCCGTGCCCAGAAACTGTCAAACTCCAGAGCGTCCTCCCTACTGCTCCTGCATCTAGGGTTCAGCTGTGAGTTGTGTGCTTACCTTTGTCCTCTTCTGAGAGGGCTCCTCTTATGAGGTGTGCTGTGGAGAGGCGGGTGAGCAGGAGCCTGTCCACCTAGCCGTCTCGGCTGATGGGAATACAGAGTCCAGAGCAGCACCGAAGATGGGGACACCAATCCAAGCCCAGGGTCACCTCTCCTTCTTGGGAGATATTGATAACATCCTCCAGTCCAGCCCCAATTAGGTGGCACAAACCTTGCACATGACTTTAAGCAGAAGTCCAGGGCAGGAGCACGGCCAGGTATTCTAACAGTGTCCTCCTTCCTTTCAGGCTACTGCAGTGCGGGGAGCCCAGAGACCCAGATATGCCCTCGGCACAGAGCAGAGCGAGAACCAGACAAGTTCTTAGGCAACAGGGCAATGGTCAGGGAGCGCCTCTCTCTCGCTGTCACAGTTCAGCAGCATGAAGGTCTGGACAGGGCCATCTAACCAGAATAAGATGAAAGGAATGCAAACACAGGGCAGCAAAATATTAATGATAAATAAGGGGAGAACAGGGGGCAAAAGAAAACAAGCCTTCCTCAACCTGCTCCTCCCACCTAAGCCTTAGGAGTCTCACATCTGCTCTGCATTATAAAACCATGTAAGAGCATGAATTTAATAAATTGGGGACACAAAGGTATGATGACAAAATCAGAATGAGATACTAAGGAAACATCATTGCAGACCAAAGAAATAAATTAGAATTAACAAGAAAGAGAATGGATCCACTGAAGCTCAAATTACTGAGTCGGGGCAGCTAAAGCAGGCAAAATGATTAAAGCAATTAAAATTAATAGACATGCAAGACAGCAAAGACGATCCAGTGTAAGGATTGATAGCCCTAAAGAAAAGGAAGAACAGAGCCAAAAGAGAACTCTAGTGCAGAAGGACAAACAAAATTACAATTGCAGATTGAAAGAAAATAACTATGTTGGGGCTGGTGAGATGGCTCAGTGGTCTAAAGCACCTACTTAGAACAAGCTTAGCAAAGCACAGGGACCGCGGTTCGATCCCCCAGCACCACATGCCAGCCAGCCCCGCCCCCTGGTGGGCTGAGCTGGCCACACAC
>NW_004524605.1:4605125-4610295 GCF_000260255.1 Octodon degus | reverse complement strand
TTAGAACAAGCTTAGCAAAGCACAGGGACCGCGGTTCGATCCCCCAGCACCACATGCCAGCCAGCCCCGCCCCCTGGTGGGCTGAGCTGGCCACACACCCACACACACACACACACTAAATAAATAAAATAAACTTTAAAAAAAAAAAGAAAATAACTATGTTGCAGGAAAGCTTGATTCAGAAGGTTTAATACTAAAATATCTCCTACTTAAGCAAGTGAACTAAGAAATGATGAAGAATTAGTTCTTTAGGCTTCAAGCAGGGGGAACAATGTCAAGCACAAGGGGAAAATTCAGACTGGTGTTAGACTTCTTCCCAGAATAGTAAGGAGTAATACGGACAACCTTCTGTGGGGAAGAAGGTGAGATGAAAGCCTATTACACATTAACAGATAGCTCCCCTGCAGAGGCACCTGAAACATTTTTTTCAAAATACTGAGGGTTGAACCCAGGGCGCAGCACGGTAGGTGAGTGCTTCACCACCGAGCTGTACTGCCAGCCCCAGGCACCCTTGACAGCCCACAGCCTCCTTGGAAAAGCAGCTGAACAATGAAATTCCGCCGTTAGGAGAGGAACTGCAATGAAGACCTTGCAAATTGCAAAGCCTTGGTGAAAGGACCAGCGATGAGCACTGAAGCGACTTAAATTTAGAATGTATACTAATAACTATAGAATTATGTGTACGGAAACCACTGGGGTTGTTGTAAACCTGGACAGTGCAACACTGACAAGTAGCTGGGTCAGGAGAGACGGGGGACACCAGAGCTGATTTTGCAAAGTGGTCACACACACACAGACACACACACACACAACTGAAATGTATACTTTTGTAAATGACTAACTTCTTATAGTGTTTAACAGTTTTTGTTTAACCTCAGAGGCATCTTTTAGGAAGTAATATCTTTTGTGGTCAAAAAACATTCTGTGAAACTCAATGCTTCCTTCAGTATTACTTCAACTTCTTTTGCTCCTTTTAAATTCCATCTCAGCCCCCGATGCAGGCGTCGTGGTACAGAACCCAGCCTGGTGCTTTAAAGCTCAGGGGTTTAAAGCCCCTGCAAGTAGGCGCAGGGGCCCACGGTTCAATCCCCAGGCCTGCCGTGCTGTCCCCACCCCTGAGGTGCACTGGGATGACAATTGAGCTGGTGTGGTGGCATATGCCTGAAATTTGAGCTCTTGTGGGGCTGTAAATAGGTGGATCACTACAAGTCTGATCTAGCAGTGGGACCTGAATGCCCTGTAGACCCTTCCCTAAAAAAATGCAAAAAAAAAAAATTATCTATAGTTAATTCTGAATGAGGGTATATGACAGATTTTTTTGCTTTTTTTTTTTTTTTTTTTACCAAGAATTGAACTCAGGACCTTGTGCCTGTAAGGTAGGCACTTTGCTATATCCCAGGCCCTCATTTTTTTTTCAGGCCCTCAATTTTTACATTCTAATGTTCAAAAAATAAATACAATTTTAAAGTTTTGGAAAAAAGAAATCTTCAGATATCTGTAACATAAAAAACTAGCATAGAAAAAGACTTGGAAGAGATTGCAGGCATCTTTCAACTGATGGACAAATAAAACCCTGTTGCTCTGCTCTGACCAACGGGATGTAAGCAGAAGGACCACACGACAGATTCTGGAATTACCTGAGATCGTTTGCTAATTTTCTGTGCACTATCTTCATACCCTCCTGCTGCCTGGAATGCAGATAAAATGTTGCATTTTGGACCATGACAAGAACATTCAGGGGCTGGTGAGATGGCTCAGTGGTCTAAAGCACCTACTTAGAACAAGCTGAGCAAAGCACAGGGACCGCGGTTCAATCCCCTGCACCACATGCCAGCCAGCTCCGCCCCCTGGTGGGCTGAGCTGGCCACACACACATACACACACACACACACACACACAAATCAAATTTAAAAAAAAAGAAAGCTGTAATTAAAAAAAAAACAAAAACAAAACATTCAAAGCCAAGCAGCGAGACAAAATGTGCACAGTGAGAATCATTTACGCCTTAGACTTACCTACCTGGGCAACAGAGGAGTGAACTTCCACCTAGTTGAAGCCACTTGATGTAACCCAAACGGACACATCCCCCGCCCCCACCCCCCGCAGGCAGAAACTTAGTCCGCCATACCGTCTGTAGTGTGCATCAGTGAGGAAAGGGGGATCAACTGGCTTGCTGTATCAAAACACGTTACCTAAATGTGACAAAAATGGCTTTATAAGGAAATACAAAGGCAGTATTTTTATGAACTGGAGATTAGAAAGGATTGTTTGCCTTTTTGTTTGAGACAGGGTCCTGCTATACAGTTCAGGCTGAGCTGCAATTCACTGTGTAGCCCAGGCTGGCCTCCAACCCGCGGCGATGCGCCTACCTGAACCTCCTGAGTGCTGGGAGTTCAGGCATGTGCTACCACATCTGGCTGTGTGTGTGTGTGTGTGGGTGTGTGTGTGTGTGTGTGGGTGTGTGTGTGTGTGTGTGGGTGTGTGTGGGTGTGTGTGGGTGTGACTGGGGATAAGAACTTGGGACCTTGAGCTTGCCAGGCAGATGCTTATGCCACTGAGCTATCGCCCCAGCCCTCTGGCTTTTTCTTTCTTTTCAAATTTGTTGTTTTTTCCTTTCTTGTCTTTTTGCTGCTGTGCATAGAACCCAAGGCCTCATGTATGTTAGGCAAGTGCTCTACCACTAAGTAAACGTCTCCAGCTTTTTTTCTTTTTTTAAAGCAAAAATTAAAATCATGAAGAAAATAATGGAGGGGGGGCCTGCCCATTAGCTTAGTTGTTTAAGTGCCTACTTAAGCAAAGGCAGTCAGGCTCAGAATACTGTGGTTCGATCCCCAGATCCTCATGCCTTACCAGACCTGCCCTCAACGCATCCTGAGCCAGCCAGAAAGACAGGTAGAAAATAATGGTAAACTTGACAATATAACAATTTTAAACTTGTTTGTTTGTGTTTTGAGATGGGGTCTTGCTATGTAATTCAGCCTGGCCTTGAACTCACTATGTAGTCCAGGCTGGCCTTGAACTCACAGCAATCCTCCTGCCTCAGCCTCTTGAGTGCTGAGATCACAGGCATGCACCACCACACCTGGCAAAATTTTAAACTTCTATGTTACAAAAGAAATCATAAACAAAAACAAGAGGCTGGGAATGTAGCATTTTCTGGGTGATGTCTGTCATGTGCAAGTTTAGGGTGGTGCTAGACTTGTAAGGAGGGACAGGGAGAAGGAATGTCAGCTAAATTGGGGATTGACTACATATTCCACTTTTCAGACAGTCAGGAAGCATATTGGCTAACAAACAGCTCTGAAGACTTCTACAGAAATGGTTTATTTGGTGTGGATCCCTGCATTCCCCAAGATCATATTGTTGGACCAATCTTTTCTTGTTGCAACATCTATGAAGTTCTCTGGGGAATATGAAGAATACTGGGAAATGCTGTCATAGGAACAAACATTGAGAAATGATTGGTAACCACTCATATCTTGGTATTTAAGTGCTTTGAAACTCACTGAGTGTGGTACTTGATGCTTTTCAGTGGTGGTGGTGGCATTTGTCTTTTGAAACAGGGTCTCAGTACATGGTTCCACCTGGCCTTGAGCTCATTGTGTAGCCCAGGCTGGCTTGAAACTGCAGCGATACTCCTGCCTCAGCCTCCTAAATACTGGGGTTACAGGTGTGCCCCACCACACCTACCTGCACTCAGTGCTTTTTGACCTGAAAAACTTGTTCTAGTACCTGAGGCTTGGCACTTGCCACACATACTAGAACTTGTTGGCGTGGATTGCCTCATGACTTTCTGCCTTCCTAGCCGAAACAGTTTTCTCTTGTCTTGCCATCCGGGACCAATTAACCACACGCAGGCAGGCACTGAGGTTCTACTGTGCTCTGATTTGCATCCCTGGTGTTAGTTCTGACTCCTTCGGAAGTCCTGTCCAGAAGCAGCATAAGAACAGTAGTAATAAGAATGATGAAGGAATTTTTGGTTTGGGAAATAGTAGATTCTCCTAATAATGGAAACGAACCCCAGCAGGAGGAAGACAGCTGTAGTGCAGGCTTTCCCTTGGTGGTGCTACCGGCAATCCATGTTTTGAAATACGCCCAAGCAGGGACAAATGACCATTTGAAGGATAACTAGGGCAGATCCCGCGGAGTTGTGAAGCAGAAAACGGCCATTGGGAGAGCCTTTCCAGTTATAAGAAAAAGAACAGCAGAAATGCTCTAGAATGACTAAATCAGCACTGACGTTGTCTCTTTTTCCTGACATTAAGGCCCTTCGAGTCTGGAAACAGTACATTATGGAACAGTACGTTTCAACTAACGTTCACAGCCATTTACTTCCTTTTTTTGAGACAGGGTCTCACTATGTTCAGCAGCTACCCACGCCCGGCTCTGTGCCATCATCTACGTGTGGGTAGTGCCTACATGTTCAGGGTAAGGAGAGGAAGGGTAAGAGTCCAGCTGAGGAGCTAGCAAGGGGTGGGCAGCAAGTGCCAACCTAGACCCAGCTGCCCTAAGCGCACGCTGGCCTGCTGCGCAGAAATGCTCACGGAGCAACCGTCGGGCCGGCGGGGGCTGAGATGTCAGCTCCTGAAGGGTACGAGCTGCGTCGCCAGGGAGAGGGAGCAGGAAGGGCCGTTGGGGGTGGGGTCGGGAGAAGGTCCAGGTGCCCTGCAAGCGCCAAGAGGTGGGGCGGGCGCTCTCCGGGCACCCAGCCGGCCCAGGTGCCTGAGTGGAAGAAGAGGCTGTCAAGGCAGTTACGAGTGTGTGTGCGTGTGCATGTGTGTGCGTGCGCGTGTGCAAGCGCGTGTGCTGCGCAAACGCCTGGGGGCGGCCAGTGGAGGTCGGGGTGTGCAGGGCAGCTTGTCTCTCCTGGAGCAGAGAAGGAAGGAGGAGCGCGGGAGAGGAGGTTCCCGGGGGCGTGAGCTCTGGGGAGGACGTGGAGCCCCTCGGGCCGCCCGCCCGCCCGCCCGCGTGCGCACAGGAGTTAGTTTTCTGAGTTGGCCCCGCGGTCCCCGCGCGGTGCCTGAGCCCCGAGCGCGGCGCCCCCAAGCATCCAGCGCCGCGGGTGCGCAAGGACCCGCAGGGTGGTCCCGGGCGGAGGCTGCCGGGCCGGACGCGCCGGTCGCGCGGGCTCCTCAGGTGGGACTACAAGTCCCGGCAGCCCCGCCGGCCC
>NW_004524605.1:4572027-4604725 GCF_000260255.1 Octodon degus | reverse complement strand
CGCCCCGGGGGCGACTCGGCCGCTCGGGCCTCAGCGTCGGGGCTGCGGCAGCCGGTGCCCGCGCTCGCGCGCTCCGCATCCAGCCCGGGATGCTGCTTGGGGCTCCTGTCGGGGCCGACGGCCCGGGGTCCCCGCCAGGGGGCTCAGGCCGCGAGCCAGGCTGTGGCTAACTTCCCAGAGGATTTTTAAAAATAATAATCCGGGGGAGGGAGGCCTTTGAGGGGTTGTGTCTGTTCGGCCCCTGGTGCCGGAGGCTGGGTCTGGGTGTGTCCGGGAGGCTAGGCTGTGACAGCGGAGGAAGCTGTCCTCCTGGCGGGCGAGGGAGGCCCTGGGGCGGCTGGAGCGGGGAGCGGAGGGGACGGCGGCGCCGGAGCTCTGGGGAGGGGGCATTCTGACTGTGTGACCGATAACGAACCGGTTCTGGGCTAAATAAGGGAGCGGGCACTTATGTAATTAATGCTATAAATACTGTCTTCTGAATTTATATATGTAGATGTCTTCTTTAATCTGAAAATACATTTGTCGGTCTATTTTGGAAGCGCGCATAACTAAGCAGGCGCTCTTGATTTCATAATTTGTTGGACCTGGGCGTTGGATTCCCTTTGGGGAGGGGGCTGTGTGTCAGTTGAGTAAGTTAAACTACATGAAGAACAGACGCAGAGGCTGGGCTAATCCAAGATCCACTTCCCCTCTCTCCTGTACATTGGAATTTAAATACTGGAGGAAGGCAGCTCCTGAATCCTAATAGGCTTTTGGAATCGCTGGGGCAGGAGACCTGTGTGTGCTTGCTCATGGCCGTGCGTGTGTCTGTGCATTTTCTGTGCCCACCTAACCAGAAGTTATGTCTGGGTCTTGTCTGTGGCCAGAGGCTGCCGTAACAGTTGATCTTGCTTGTGGGAACGGCATGTAGAAGAACCAGAATCATATGGCTGACAGGAATCCCAGATGCTGCTTGTTAGCCACGTGACCTGTGACCAGCGCGCCTCTTAACCCCTCCAGGAGTGTTCCCACCTTCACAGGGTTATTGTGAGGACACAAGCAGAGCACCCCGGTGGGCTCCTTGAAACCTAGCATCTCCGTGGATGTAAAGATGGGTCCTGTCTTGTGTGAGGAGCCTGCCCTGTCATGGGGCCCCTCTGGAGGGGCTTCCTTCCTCACTGCACATCCAGAGCTCATCCTCAGATGGCCGGTGGGGCCTTCCTCCTGCTGGCTGTTGGACCTTCTCAGAGCAGTTTGGGTACTATACTCCTGGTGGCCAGAGGGGCGCAACCCCGGGGAAGAGTGTGAGCCTTGGTTGCTGTGCTTGGTGAAGCCAGAGTGACAGACACTTCCTACAGGTGACTCTTGGGGGGACTTGGATGGGGTTGAATTTGGGTGGAGATGTTGGGTGGAGTTTGGCGTGTATTTAGGAGCCTTTGCTCCTTTCTCCCCCACTGGCTTGTTATCCTGGGCAAGGCATCTATTTGCTTGTTGTGCCACAGCCATACTGATTCTTCAGTGTTTGTGAGGTACTTGTAGCCTCAGTGTGCCTGGCTTGTCACCAGTTCCAGGGTCTAGTGGTGGAGTGGCCTGTCCAGACCTGGCGCTGAGGAGACTGGACCAAGATGGACCTGGCGTGCAGGCTCCTGGTGCCTGCACCTGGGGTGTATGCATGTAACATGGTCTATAGCCCACAGGCTCAGTCCCAGGGTATGGGTCAGTGCCTGTTCTGTGGGCCTGTGAAGACATCCTTGGGAGTTCCGGTTGCCTCTTCTCTCTTGGGCAGCCAGCCCACTGACCACCCTTGTTGGCCCCTTCTCTGCTTCTGTTGCTCACCCTTCCTGTCCTGATGACCAGCTCTTCTGTTTTTCTTGTCAAAATTGAGAAAAGTGAGGCTCATGCTCCATAGTGAGGGACCCTGACCCTACAGGGCCTGGAGAAAGTGAGATATAGGGCAGAGAAGAAACGTGCGGCGCCTCAGCTCACGCTGGTGCTGGCGTTCTTCCCAGCTTGTCACCCCCCCTTATCCTCAGTACCATCTGTTACTTCCGTTGTCACCCCTGTAATCTTGACACCTCCCTAAGAAGCAGACTATCCAGGGAGTGCCTCTTCTGTCCTGAAGCAAGAGATGTGGGAGGCAGCCCTTGTACCCAGTGGGGCCCAAAGCCTCCGTCACTGCTAAACACCCCCTGTCCTGTGAAAGTGGCCGGTCACCCCCTTGCTGAGCCTTTCTGAAGTGGAAGCGAGAGCTGAGTAGAAGTTGTGGCAGCTGTCAGTGTCTGGTGGCTCTGAAGGGGTCACATATGAGCACCAGGGTGATGCAGCAGCTCTTCCTGCTCCCATGGAGGTGGGTGTGCCCTGCCCTCTTTCCCTCAGGGCCTTGGGCCTCAGGTGTGCTTGCAGTGTGTACCCACCCTGCGATCTGCCTGGATCTTCACCGGATTGGGTCAGGGCTGCGAGGTGAGGCTGGTGGAAAGGCATTGCTGATCCTAAAGGAAAAACAAAACTTTGGATGGTAGGAAAGATGCTGGACGTTTGGTGCCCATCGTGTGTTTGATGCTAACAGTCTATGGTTGGCTGAGGAAGTAGACTTTACCCATCAGCCAGTAAAGGACTAATCAAGCCTTGAGTGCCTCTTCAGAAGCCTGGGATGGTGGAGCCCCCTGAATCCTCAGACCTAGGTGGGAAAAGGTAGAGGTAGGTATTGAAGCTAGGAGGGCCATAGAAGTCTCTGTGGCTGTAGTTCAGCTACTGTGAGGCAGGGCCAGCAGCAGCAGCAGGATGACAGAGCAAAGGGCCTGACTGCCAGCTGGCCTCTGTGAGTCCCTTTCAGCCGTCTTGGGCTTCCTGCCTGTGTGCTGCCCTGTGGCCCTCAGGATCCCCAGGCTTAGCCCCCATAGCACAGGCTGTACCAGCCAGCGAGATGTAGAGCCGTGCAGGTAGGTAAGAGGGACGTCAGCCTGGGCAAGGGCTGCCACCCAGGATGGGAAGCCTAAGGTGCAGCAGGGCTGCTCAGTGCTGACTTCTTCCGGGGCCATGTGCATGCTCAGGCATCATAAGAGGATCTGTGGCTGGGAAGAGGCAATGGAGGGCAGGCCAAGGGACGCTTGGGCTGTAGCTGTGGTTCCCTGGACCTTGGGGCAGCTTAAATGTCCTCCTCAGAACATGGCTTCCAAATGCAGAAGTACAGGCCAAGTAGGAGGAATGGACCGGGGGAGAGGAATGAAGCCCTGTATGGTTGAAGTAGATTTCTTTTCTTTTTTTTTTTTTTTTTTTTTTTGTGGTACTGGGAATTGAACTCAGGACCCTGTGCTTGCCAGGCAAGCACTTATTCTGCTGAGCTATCGCCCCAGCCCCAGATTTCTGTCTTTTGAGGGCCCTAGAAGGACCTGCCTGGATCCTGGGGTTCAGGACTGGCTGTAGGAGTGGACCTGTGTCCATTCCCCACACCTGGCTGTAGGCCAGGGCCAAGCCTAATCATCTGCCTGGTGCTGGGGCGAGTGGGCAGGCGGCAGTGACCTGTTACAGTGTCACCTGTGCCTGCACTGGCTATATTGGTCCCATACATTTCTCTGCCCCTGGAGAGCACACTCTGCTGCCCGCTTCCAGACTAGCCGCCGCTTGGAACACCCTCCCCGGGTGCTCTGGGGTAGGATGCATGCCCTCTCTCTGGCTGCATAATGGAGCCCTAGAGTATGTGTGTTTCCTAGGCCTGCAGCGTGGGGATGATGGGCAGAGCTTTCTGGAAACTTGACTTTGACAGGAGATGTGAGTCCAGTCACCCTCAACTAATAAGCTGCTGCCTGGTTGTCTGTGTGCAGGAAGACGGAGTAGAGCCTTTCGGGGGCAAGGAAGCAGAGAGGGCCAAGGCTGGGGTTGTGGAAGGGGTGACCTTGGGCTGGAGGAGTAGTTTTGCTTAGAGCTTCCTTTACTTCTTAGGGTCAGGTAGGGAATGATTGCCCTCGTGAGAGTGACTGGTGGCCCAGCCACAGGCTCACCCATATTACCTTGGCTGTCACCATGATGCCACTAGGAAGGTTGATTTCTGCTCAGTTCTCCTGTTCTCTGTAATCACGGTAGTTGAGAGACACTGGTTTCCAGGTGTCCTCCCAGTTAAGGACAGGTATGACCTGTCTGTGTTGTTCATTTTACATCCCGCCCAGGGTATCAGCATCCCCACCCCCATCCTCCCACTTACTGCCCTTCTGGTTATTTCCCGTGACCTCTGACCTGGGCCTAAGGCTTGCTGTGGAATCCTGGGACCAGAGCCTAAGCCCTTCCTGGGAAAATTCCTGGGATTCCTTTTGGGCTCAAGGACGGTTGTACTTAGGAGCAGGGGTTCTGGCCGAGGCTTCTGCTCTGGCTATTTAAGGCCTTAGCAGCTGGAGCTGGGGAGGATGGTTTTGCCTAGAGTGTGGGTGGAGAAGGCTCCCAGTGGTACAGTGACTTCTGACTTCACAGGGCCTCCTCCAGGGCTGGAGCTCTCCTGGGAAGTGGGCTTCCTGTCTTCCTGGAAGGGTACTAAGGCCTGTAGAAGCTGGGATTATGAGCCTAAGGAGGAAAGAGTCCCAGTAGCCCAGCATGGTGGAGCACACCAGTACTCAGAAGGCTGAGGGAGAAGGATCCTTGTGAGTTCAATAGCAAGAACCCCCTGAACCACATAGCAAGACCCTGTCTTTAAAAAAAAAAAAAAAAAAAAGTTCCAACCCAGAGCACTGAGAAACTCTGGCAGGCTTGGTCTTGGGGGGCTTCTCTTTACCCAGGATTCAGGAACCACATACCCTGAGGTGGGGTGTCCTCTCTACTTCCACTCTAACCACCTACCTAGATTGGGCTGTCTTTGTTCATCCATACTTTCTCTGGCTGTGTTGGTTTGGACATCTAGCATATTCCCAATTCCCTCTGGATAGAAGCCTGTTCTGTGGGTGGTGAGGCCACCCAAATCCCACCTTGCCTGTGGGTGAAATGGGCATTCCTCTTGGCTGGCAGTTTGGGCCGCTCCAGAATGCCTGGCCTAAGCATTTCCTGATCAGGAAGAGGACTCGCTAGTTAGCCACGGGGTTGCATAACAGTGTGCTGTCTCTCTGTGCTCTGATGGCCAGGCCAGCGGAGCCAGCCAGCCCAGGCAGTTATTATTTTGGTGGTTGTCTTTGATGTGCCAAAGAAGCGAGGTCACAGAAGCCTGGGGCTTGGCTGAGGAGCCAAGCTTGTTAGTGATTAGAGAGGGGTGGTGGCCACCATGGAGTTTCTCTGTGTGTGTGAATGAGTGAGTGAGTGAGTGAGTGAGTGAGTGAGTGAATGTGTGTGTGTGTGTGTAGCTCAGAGCTGCCAGCTCTCTGTGTTCTGGAGTTTTGAAGATGTTGGGAGCCCCCTAGCACCCCAGGACTGCCTCTGTCCAGGGTCAGAGTCAGGATGATCTACCTTCTGAAGGTTCCTTCCCACGGAACAATGTCTCGGTCCTGAGAAGGTGACCAGGCTGTGGCCTCCCAGGCCAGCCTCCTGCACACTGCCAGGCCTCTGGTCCAGACCAGCCCTGACATGTTACATTGGGCCTTCCCTGGACTCTCAGTCTGTCTCAGTTGTGGAGAATTTCATATAAAGATCTAGATTTGGGGATTCTCTTGAGAAGGTGGATGACTTAGCAACCCCAGCCCTGCATTCGTATGGTTGGCTGGAGTTGCACGACAGTGGCTGCCACAGGACACACATGGGCATGGGCATTGCAGTCCCTCACCACCCATTCCCACCCCTCCTGAGGGGCCCGCTCTTGCGCACATCAGCGCTGTCTTTCATCCAGCAGGTGGCACAGCAGATGGCAAGAACAGTAGCCCTCCCAGTCACGCTGTCTGCTTCAGATCCTGGCTTCCCTGAGTGCTGTGGTGCTGTGCAGGTCCTGAACTTCTTGGTGTCTCTGTGCCTCACTATGTGACTGAAGCTGGCGTTCTAGGGCTAACATGTGGACTCAGCAAGATTAAATTAGAGTCGTACAAGTGAGCCCTCAATAAGTTGTGTTGTTGTGGTTATTGTCATTATTCTATCCTGTCCTCTGTATCTGTCTGCGTCACTCGCCTGGCATTTCTAGGCACTGCAGAATCAGCTCCCTGAAGCCCAGGGTGTGGCACCCCCCTTCTCACTGCCAGCCTTCGCAGCGTCTGGCATACGGCAGGTGGGTCCTGTGCATGAATTGGTAGACCCAGCGCGGGGGAGGCAGCGTTGACGAGTGGTTCAGGGCAGAGTTTGCCCCGCTCCGACATCTCTGTCCTGCTCTGGCAGGAGCTCTAGCTTCTTACCGCTTTCTTTGCCTTTCTTTTTCTGCCACACACATCTGGAAAGGACCGTGTGAGTTCACCTGGGGGGCCTTGGTGGGTGCTGGGTCATCTGTGACAGCTGTTCTTCCCTGTCACACATGGCCTCCACGCTGCTCCTCTGGAGGCTCCTGTTTGTCTGCCTCCTCCCTGTCCTGTGCACCCAGGGCTGCGCTGTGGAGGAGACTGGCACTGGGGCAGAACCCGCTCAGCGGCTAAGGGCTGTCGAGCCAGGGGCAGTGGGAAGAGCCTGGAGTAGGGTGGCCTGCAGCTCTCTCTTCTCTGGTTTCTGGTTCTGCCTGCCTTAGGCTGGCTCCCCCAGTGTTCGCAGGACAGTGGTGCAGATCCGGCGCGGGTCACTTGCTTGGCAGTGGGCCCACCGTGGAAGCAGGCTCCTTGGTTTCCACCCCTGGTGTTGCTGGCAGTGGGAAGGCTTTCCTCACTTTGTGGCACCTGAGCTGTGTAGGAGCTGCTTTAGGGGCTGCTGGTTCTTCCAGGCCGTGACCACACTGTGGTCAGCAGGGTGGCGCTGAGGAGTGAGGGGCACACCTTGGATCACTTGTTCTCGAGGCGGAATCCGAGCTTATGGAGGCTGGCATTAGTGAGAGTCACTTTTGGAGTACGGCCAGGAGCCACATCAGTTACGGGACCCTAGAAGAACACTCTCTCCACCAGGACCAGTGGCTGGACGTTTCTCGGTGTATGTCAGTGTGTGTGCACAAGAACATGTGTGTTGCGTAGCCTGATACCCCCACTGGTCCTTCATACTCCTGGGCAGACATAATCCGGGTCTGAGACCCCAGTGACAGACAGTGCAGCTTTGGCAACAGCTTGGAGTGGTGACCTGCCTGTCTTCCACACCCAGCAGCTCGCTGTGTGAGTAAAGGGCTGGGCTGTGCTGGGGTAGGAGGGCCTCAGGAGCCCCCAGGGCTGCTGTGAGCCTCTTAAGCCCTGGACTGTGAGTGAGAAAGTGGGGGGGGGGGCTGAGGCGTAGACAGCCTCTGTCTCTGTAAGCACTGGGTGGCGTGTGTGTGTGTGTGTGTGTGTGTGTAGGCGCATATGCGGTTTCCAGACACAGCTGACGCGGTAGGTTTTGGCGGCAGACTACAGGATGTTGGATTGCATCCTGATTGTGTCACCCTTGGAAGAAGGGGATGAATAAACACATAGCCTTCTCTGCAAGCACAGCACGCCTTCATTTTAGAGAATTTTAGTCTTGCCCGAAAAGAGAAAAGCTCCTGCCTCACTATTCTGTCCTCCATTTGATCCTCCCGCTGCTGCGAGTAGGTGCAACAGAGCCCGGATAGTCAGGCCCTCTGTGAGGCAGGCCGTGTGGTGGCAGCCACAGCCCATGTTCAGTAGCTTATGCATGGCCAGTGTCCAGTGCAAGGGTGGGAACCTGGCCTTTCCCAACTTGCGGTTGGCTTCCTGAAGCTTGTGACACAGACAGAGAACTCATATCTAAAGGGGTGCTAAGGTGCAGGGAAGTGGGGTCGCACTGGTGGGGGGGTCTGCACATGATGTAAGAGCCCGGGCCAGGTGAGAAGAGCTGCCAGGAAAAAGGTAAAGAGAGCTCTGGGGCCAGGGAGGGCAGGGCTGGAAAGCTGAACTCGGAAGGAAGCTGCTGGCTAGAATTGCACATTCTGGGCTTCACGTGCTGCCTCTGGGGGTGGGGTGGGGGGCAAGCTGCCTGGGGACCCCTCTGCTGGGTGTTGGCAGCCCGGAGGGAGCTGGGCTTGAGTGAGGAGGTTCAGACGTAGTGCTGTGGGAAGGGGTGGTGGAGAACGGGGTCAGCTGTTTCAGAGGGTCCTTGGAGAGAGGGGCTCTAGAGAGAACAGGATCTCAGAGGTTCCCTAGACCTGTGTGGAGGCAGTACCATTGCCCAGATGACCCTGTGGGCTCTGCGCTGTAAACGACTGGAGGGCAGAGGGCTCTGGCCACAAGGAGAGACTGTCCAGAGGCTCTGGCCGCAGAGCTCAGGTGCCAGTGCCAGGAGCTCCCTCAGTGGGGCGGCAGCCCCCATACCATCTGGCCCCCAGCCCCTGAGCTCTGTGCCTGCGCCTGCATTTGCAGAAGGGCTGCAGTGGCTCTGACTGCTAGCTCCTGTGCCGGCCCTTCAGGACCTACCCGTCTCCCATCCTCTGCAGCTGGGAGCACGTGGGAGCCTGAGCTTTCTGTCCTTGTCCTTTCAAGCTGGGAGTCAGGGACAGGGGCTCCCAAAGGAGGAGGCCATGCATGGAGCCGCGTGCGTCACTTGCCCAGCATGGGGCCCACCGTGGAAGCAGGCTGCTTGGTTTCCACCCATGGCGTTGCTGACAGCAGGAAGGCTTTCCTCACATTGTGGCACCTGAGCTGTGTAGGAGCTGCTTTAGGGGCTGCTGGTTCTTCCAGGCCGTGACTCTGGGAACTTTCCTTGGGGGCAGCATCTCGCTCTCATTCCCAGGGAAGCCAGCAAAGCCATCCACACACATCTGAGTTGCCCTGGATGCCCTGCCTTGGATCCTTGTGGCTTCTTTTTTTTTTTTTTTTTTTGGCAGAACTGGGGATTGAACTCAGGCCCTTGCGCTTGCCAGGGAAGCACTTATTCTACTGAGCCATCTCCCTGGCCCCTTGGCTTCTCCTTAGAGTGTGGTGGGCTGGCTCTAGGGCTCTGGCTCAGCTGGAGTTGGCTGTCCCCGCCCCTGCTACGGCCAGGCCCAAACCCCCCTTCCCCCCAGGCCCTCTAAGTACTGTGGACAGACAGATGGGATGGGAGGGTGGCAGGATGGGTGGTGGGCCCTCTGTGTATGGGAAGGAGAGGTGGCGGTGGAGGCCCCTGTGTTGGAGCATGTGCAGGAGTGGTTGGGAAAAGGAGGGCCTTGGAGGGGTGGCAACTTCACCCTCTCCCCAGAGCCACTCACAACACGCGTGCTTTCCTTCTGTGGCTCGTTGCTCCCAGGCGTAGTCTCTCCTGCTTGCCCTGGTTCTCTAGGGGCTCACTGCCTTGCTTTGCTTCTCTCTCGCAGAGTGTGGAGCCGGAGTCCCGGAGCCTCTCTCTGGGTGGCCATGTGGGCTTCGACAGCCTTCCTGACCAGCTGGTCAGCAAGTCAGTCGCTCAAGGCTTCAGCTTCAACATCCTCTGTGTGGGTGAGTATCATGGCCTGGCTGGGGCTGTCCTCACAGAGCGTGGCTGAGAACCTTTAGGAGCCCTGGCCACTTGTCCAGCTGCGTGGGGCGTCCCAGGCAGAGCAAAAGGGTTTGGTCAGTGTCTCTGCTAGGTGCAGGACAAATGGGAACTGGTGCCTGACACCAGGCCAGTCTTGTCATGAAAAGAACCCAGGACTAAGCTCGTGAAAGTGCTTTGTAAACTGCCGATGTTGCTCACTGTGATCTAGATTGATTGATTGATTGATTGGTGGTACTGGGGATCGAACTCAGGACCTTGAGCTAGATTCATTTATTAAAAAGCACATACTGTGTCAAGGATACAGTGGCAAGCCAGTCTCTCCCCTTCATCTAAATAGCATGTGACAAATATCCAGCCTGTGTCTGAACAGATCTCCCTCCCCCTGCCCCTGGGCCTGTCTCTGGAGTGCCTGGCCAGCTCCTCTGCAGTTTCCCTTCCCTCCCCACAGTTAGAATGACATGATGCTGAGGTAGCCCAGGTCCTGTAGGCTGGGCCACTGGTGGCTACAGACCCCGGCCCTGCTCCTGCTCCAGGCCCATGCTGGGCCTTGCAGGGTTGGACTCAGGGCACCATCCTGTGTTAGATGTCCTGCCACCTTTCTTCCCACTTCCCTCCCACTGTATTCTGCCTCTTCTCTCTTTTCTCCTGTTTCCCTCTCCCTCTTCTATTCCCATTTCCATCTCGCATTCTTTCTGCTGGGGATTAAACCCAGGGACCGTGACACGCGAGCTCACTGCATCCCCCTCATTCATGCACACGTGCACACACATTATTTCCAGGGCCTCTGACTTGAGGGCTGGGTCATGGATGGAGTGGGAGCCCCGCTGCCACTTTCACTTGCATCAGGGCTGAGAACGCCTGGGCCCTCACCTGGCCTGGACCCCATCCAAGGAGAGCCCTGCCTTGGGGTTCATTTCTTTCCCTCCTGTCTCTGCTCTCTAGGGGAGACTGGCATTGGCAAGTCCACACTGATGAACACACTCTTCAACACGACCTTTGAGACTGAAGAAGCCAGTCACCACGAGGAGTGTGTGCGCCTGCGGCCGCAGACCTATGACCTCCAAGAGAGCAATGTGCACCTCAAGCTGACCATTGTGGATGCCGTGGGCTTCGGGGACCAGATCAATAAGGACGACAGGCAAGAGACGGGAAGGGAGGCCCTGCCTGGCCTGTTCCCTGGGGACCCTTTACCTCGAGCTGCCCCCCAGTCTGATAGCTAAGCCCCCACACTTCAGAGGGGCTGGGGAAAGGCATCAGGCAACATCCAGGGCTTGGTGGCCATGAGCTGGCCAGTTGTTCTTTGGGGTGGGTGGGTTGGAAGAAGGACTTAGCTGCCCTAGCAGAGAACACAGATGTTCGTTCCCTGGGAAGAAGGGGTGGTGGTGGCAGGAAGGCAACCTGCTCCCCTGGCCGCGGCTCAGCTCTTGCTCCCAGGTGACGGAGCTGTCTGTAGTTACAGGCCCATAGTTGACTACATCGATGCACAGTTTGAAAACTATCTGCAGGAAGAGCTGAAGATCCGCCGCTCCCTGTTTGACTACCATGACACACGGATCCACGTGTGCCTCTACTTCATTACACCCACCGGACACTCCCTGAAGTCCTTGGACCTGGTGACCATGAAGAAGCTAGATAGCAAGGTGCGTGCCACGCCCCCATTCTGTGCAGGCTCTCTGGCCTTTCTCTGGAATGGGACACACTGGCTGCAGCTCGGATGTGCCCTGGTCCCTTGGAGAAACAGTCAGGAGCTTGCACACAGCCCTGTGGCTCGGCTCTCTGGGTTGTATCTTGCAGTGGTCCCTATCACTGTCACCGGTCTCCAGGGCACCCCCTCCTCAGGGCTTTTTTCCGAGTCCTGGCCCTAAACCCCTTCCTTCTGTCCTCGGCGCTGTTGGCTTGTTTCCCTCTTCCTGGAATGATGTCCACCTCTAGCACCCTCTGCTCCCAGGGTCCCTTCCCCTTCCCATCTCAGCCTCCTGCCTGCCCATGTTCCCTGGACTCCAGATGCCCAGCTCTGCCCCCCTTGCGCCCTCACTCTCTGACATGGACTCTCCTTGGGTTCATTCTGAGCCTACTGGTGGGCAAGAGCACAGCCCTGAACTGGGAGAAATGAGACATGAGGATGGTTCTGTGGAGAGGTCAGAAGGGTTTGGGGTCCTGGAGGACACTTGCCGCAGTTGCCTGTCAACATTCATGTCACTGCCTCCCCCTCGGGTTAATTTTTACCACTGAAATCTTCGAGATCTTTGGATCGCTCACCTCTCCCACTTGGTGGGAGTTCAGGCTTCATTTCCTGCTTCTGTCATACCCTGGGACAGTTAATACATCAGAACATTCTGGGTCAAAGCTGAGGGTCCCCAGGGGGCCAGTTCTAGGCCCAGATGGTGACTTAGGGAAACCAGAGCTGTCTAGAGCCTGGCAGCCAGTTGTCACGGCTACAGCACAGCCTGGCGGCCTCGAGGCAGCGCCCCCTTCCTGCTCCTCTCGTAGGGAGGAGGGTGTCTACACCCAGCCAGCTCACTGCTCTCCTTCCCCTCTGGCAGGTGAACATAATTCCCATCATTGCCAAGGCTGACACCATCTCCAAGAGCGAGCTCCACAAGTTCAAGATCAAGATCATGGGCGAGTTGGTCAGCAACGGGGTCCAGATCTACCAGTTTCCCACCGATGACGAGGCCGTCGCGGAGATTAATGCCGTCATGAATGTGAGTGTTGAGCAAGGGCCTTGGCTCCAGGGCCAGAGGCTTGGAGCGGCCAGACCACAGGCACAGCCCCAGGCTCCTGTGCTCCCCAGCATTCCAGCCTTGCCTGCACCAGGACAGCAGACCGCTGGACATCTCCTGCCAGCCAGTGCTGTATCCCGTAGGCAGGGGAGAAGAAGGGGACACTGGGCTGCCTTGGGCTTTTCCAGACTGAGTCACAAGATCTGGCCTCGGGGGAAGCTAAAGCCCACAGGATTGACAGACTAGAGGCCAGGTCAGAGAGCCTGGGAGGGGGCCAGCCCCAGAGATCCTTTCAGGGAGCTCTGAAGGCCCTGAAAAGAACACTCCCAGAGACTCCAGGAGAGAACAGGTCAGAGTCGGGAATGCCAGGGGGGCTGAGAGTTCAGCTCAGTAATGCTTTGCAAGATCTAGAACGTTTCTTCAGAAGGACTAGCAGAAGCCCAGTGTGGTGGTGCACGCCTACAGTCCCAGCACTGGGAGGCTGAGATAGGATTATTGGAAGTTCGAGGGCTGCCTGGCTTACATATTGAGTTCAAGGTCAGCCTGAACTACATAGCGAGACCTAGTCTCAGAAAATCAACAACAAAACCCCACAGTGAGGCTCTGGCCGCAGGGGCTGGGCGCGTCCGCCCTCCCTGGTCTGCTTGGTGCTCATGTGTACCTGGGTCCTTTCCAGGCACACCTGCCCTTTGCCGTGGTGGGCAGCACCGAGGAGGTGAAGGTGGGAAACAAGCTGGTCCGAGCGCGACAGTACCCCTGGGGCGTGGTGCAGGGTGAGTGCGCCCAGCTTGTGCCCGCCCCGCCTGCGCTGCCCTCCTCCACCTGTGTGAACTGCATCGCTGGCCCTTGTGCACACTGGCTCGCCCGCACATTTGCCTGCCTCACGCCCGCCTGCCCCTCCACTTTCAGTGGAAAATGAGAATCACTGCGACTTCGTGAAGCTCCGGGAGATGCTGATCCGGGTGAACATGGAGGATCTCCGTGAGCAGACCCACAGCCGGCATTATGAGCTCTACCGGCGCTGTAAACTGGAGGAGATGGGCTTCCAGGACAGTGACGGGGACAGCCAGCCCTTCAGGTGACAGCCGCGCCTGCCCCTGGGTCGTGTTGGGCCGGGCTGGAGCTGCTGGGCACCCAGTCTCCTCGGGCCCAGAGCCCACCTGTGTCTGCACTTGGGCTCCGCCCAGGCCTCCTGCCGAGGCATCATCCTCAGCCTCTCCTCTGGGTCTCCACAGCCTTCAGGAGACCTACGAGGCCAAGAGGAAGGAGTTCCTCAGTGAGCTTCAGAGGAAGGAGGAGGAGATGAGGCAGATGTTTGTCAACAAAGTGAAGGAGACAGAGCTGGAGCTGAAGGAGAAGGAAAGGGAGGTGCGGAGGCTGCAGGGTGTGGAGGCTGCCCAGCGTGCGGGTTGGCCCTGGCCCTGGCCTGGCCCGCACGGGCATGTGTGCCAAGCGCCGCTCTTTCCCCCCAGCTGCACGAGAAGTTTGAGCACCTGAAGAGGATCCACCAGGAGGAGAAGCGCAAGGTGGAGGAGAAGCGCCGGGAGCTGGAGGAGGAGACCAGCGCCTTCAACTGCAGGAAGGCGGCTGTGGAGGCCCTGCAGTCCCAGGCGCTGCACGCCACTTCACAGCAACCCCTGAGGAAGGACAAGGACAAGAAGAAGTAGGTGGCGGCCGTGCTGGCCCTTTCTCCCCGCGTTCTCTGAGCTTTACTTCTACTTTCGTGTCCTGTGTCGTCCCCCCCCCCCCCCCCGTTTGCTGTCTTGCTTTTTAGCTCTTGACTCTCCTTGCACTGGTGCTCTTGGTGTCTCATAACCCGGATGTTTCTGTCTGTCTCTCCCTCTATCCATTTCTCTCTCGCCCTCTCTGGGGGCGTCACTCAGAGGGAGACAGGCCCTGTGACTGTTGGCATTTCTGCATGGAAGGCCAAGTACCTCCACCTCAGTCTCTGAGGGCGTGGGCCCCCCACCAGCTGGCGAGGGTGACCTCAGGCATCGCGACACTGCCCCTGTACTCTGATCTCTGGACCATTTGGAAGGGGTATGGGTTGACAGGACTATAGCCGTCTGCAGGAGTACTTAGTTTTCCTAGGGAGCAGAGCTCCTCGGGGAGGCTGGAGTTGTTCCTGTAGAGAAGGCAGAGAAAGATAGGACCTGCTCGGCCTCCAGGGGTGTCATCCGCCTGGTGCCTGGTGGGGCCAGTCTGGCCTTTTGTCAGTGTGTGTGTGGTGATGGGTTAAGAAGCCAAGGCCTCACATATGCTAAACAGGCAGGCCCGTGCCCCGAGCTCCGGCTCAGCCCTCCTGGCATCTTTCCTAGCCTGTGTCCACACCCTGAGCTGGTGCCCATGGGTCCTGGCTGTCAGGTAAGAACCTGGCTGCTTCCACAGTGGGCATCTCTGTCCACTCTGGCCCTGACCGACCTGGAACTGTCTTTTTCATGACAGCCCAGGAAATAAGCGCATGTCCCCGTCCTGGGCTCCATCTCCCGGAGTGGTTGGTGTTTGCGAGCATAGACCCTCTGTGCAAGACAGCAGCGAGGCCAGTGGTCAGGGCCACCAAATGTGCAGTCGGCTGTGGCCACAGATGTGGCTTCTGGCGAGAGCTCTCCCGGGGCCGCTTCTACATCGCGTTCCCTAACGCACAGGCCCCCTGCGCTGTCTGTCTGTCCGCCTCATCACGTGCAGCCCAGGGCGTGTTCTTCCCACACAGTGCACTGGTGCACAGGCAGGAATCGGAGGGGAGAAACGGAAGGTGCTGCTCCTGAGGGAACTGGGGCCAGAACCAGGCCATTAGGAGGTGGATTCTAGTTGTCAGTTTTCCCTTCCCTGGAAATAGTGATTTTCTTTTTTATTTTTTTAAAAGTTGAGTTGGTAATGTACATAGCATGTTGCAGGGTGGTTTTTGTTTTGTTACTTCCTCTCCCTTCCACCCTCTTTCATCGTTGGGCTCCTTCCCATTTCAGCTGTCATTTCTTTCTTTCTTTTTTTTTTTTTTTTTTTTTTTTTTTCAGTGTATTTGGTAACAGGGTCTCACCATACAGGTTGGACTTGTAGTGATCCTTCTGTTTTCAGCCTCCGCAGCACTGGGGGTACAGGTGTGCGCCACCAGGCTTGGTTTCGGTGGCTGGCTCATTGCTCCTGGGGCGGGGCCAGTGCAGCAAATGGTGCCAGGGTTTGAACCCTGGTCCCTGCACTTGCCTAAGCAGGCACTTAGTCAGTTGAACTAACTCACCGGCCCTCAGCTGTCATTTCTGAGACCTCCATTTTGTAATCTGTACCCCAACCCCCAGTGATCCTAGCCCGGCTACTGGCACTGCTGGGAAGGCTAAGGCTTTTCCTATCGCCAGGGAAGCCCCAGCCTGTGCTCCCCTCAACCCTGAGTGCTTCTCCTTTCCAGTGGCTTCTAAGCATGTCCCCCATCTAGCCCTTGGCTTCGTGAGCTTGATGGTTGGGAGGTACCTGGGTGGGTTTCTAGCTGGCCACTCCAAAATCTGATTTCTCCTTGGGGATGGGGGACAGGGGGTGGGGGCAGAGGCCTAGGGACCCAGAGTGACTTGCCCTGCATCCTACCTGCTTAGCCCAGGCCCACTTGCTGTAGAAAACCTAGGCAGAGTTTCTGGGAAAGATGCTGTAGAGAAATCTCTCAGAAATTGAATCAGAGCCCTGGAGCCAGGCTGGCCCTAGGCCCAGGGGTGGAGGGGGCAGGGAGTTGGGGTGTAGGCCATCTACAGGGTTCCAGCACAGCTTCAGGGGAACTCATCATTTGTGTCTGGTCGCCCTGGCATGTTGCCCTCCAGGCCCAGCTCAGAAGATAGGCCCTTTGTTGGCTGGGAAGCTGCAGTCCGTTTGGTCCCTCTCCTTGCTGGCTGTGGAAGCCAAAGTGGGTGGGTTGGGTGGGCCGCCCACGTCCTCGCCCAGCCTGCTGGAGGGAATAGGGCGGATTGGGAGTGCATTTTGGAGGTGGGCATTTTTCAGGACCATTTAGTTGAATGGCTTTGATTGGTAGTCATATTTCTTCTTTAAATTTTAATCCATTTCTGCAAAATTACTTCCCAATCAGATCTTGACCCTCAGCCTGGGACGTCACAAACTGAAGCCAGTTCTGCTTCGCCCGTCACAAATGCCAAACTGACTGCCCTTCCCCAGGGTCCGTCTCGCTGTCTTTTGCTTCTGTTTGATTTAGTCTTCGTACCTTTTAATGTGTCTGTTTTTGTTTTGTTTGTTTTATTTTTATTTTTCAGTTAACGCACGCACAGACTTACATGTCAAGAGCGGACTTTCATGTGTTAAGACTTTCATGTGTTAAGTTGCTTGAGTTACACCTTGTGACCCTTCTCCCATAACATGGTGTGAGGACGGACGGGGAGCCAGGACAGACGCCAGTGTTTACGGCCTTGCCCCCGCCCCGGCCCGGCCCCAGGCCACCCTTGGGTCTGCGACCCTTGCCCTCTATGCACATGTGCAAAAGCCATGAATGCTGGAACCCCAAACTGACGAGGTTTATTTTTTTCAGAGCCAGTGGCTGGTCTTCCATTTACAGTGTCACTATCCCTTGACGGAGCAGGCATAAGGCCCTCTAGCGAAGGCCCAGCCGCAGTGCTAGGCCTCGTTGTCCAGCGTCCAGATGGCGGCTCACGTGGTGCCCCAGGCTCAGCCTGTGGTCTGGTAAACATGCTGCAGGATTTGTCTGCTCCCCTCTTTAATTTTTTCTAACCTAGAGTTTAATTTCAATAATAACTGAAAAACTTCTAAATTTTTATTTTGGCACCAGGGTAAAGACAAATATTCTCTCCCTTTATTTTTGTAAGTAACACAGACTCCCTGGTTTTTAAAAACTAAAAAAACTTTTAAGCCTTTCTTATGTACAAAGTACTCCTATAATAACATACAGGGAGCGGTGGGTAATAAACTTCCTGTACTGACAGTGTTGGAACTTTCTTTACCAATGGAAGTGGACCGTGAGCAAGAGCACGTCCAGCGCTTTCACTGTGAATGTAAATGGAACAACAGCCCCAAGCCATTGTCTCTGGCCAGAGGTGCTACCTGGGAAGGGGACCAATGCCATGTCTGTGTGTTAAGTGTTGAATTCCAAGTAAGACTCCCAGCCAACCTGGCTCTCCAGTGCGGAGAGGCTCTGGGAAAGAGGCAGCTGCCCTGGGCTCATTGCTTCTTTCTTCCAGGCTGAGGCACAAGGCAAGAGGAGGAGCTACCTGATACATTTAGGACAATTGGAGAAAAAATGAGCAGTCTGGGGCTCTTCTCCTTCAGCTGCACCGTACAGAACAACTTTGTAAGACCCTCCTAGCAGCATTCAGTCTTCTGTGTGCTTTGCACCCTGGGAGGTAAAAGTTGCTGTCTGTGCCGCTAGGCGCCCTCGGCCTTCCTGGGTGGAGCCCTGCCAGGCATCCTCTGTATTGCTGGGTTGGTAGCTTTTCACAGCCCGTACTTCTGCATCACCATTTCTTCCTCCCTGCCCAGCCTGCTTTATTGATCTCCATGACCAAATCTGGGCTTCCTCCTATCCCTCTTGAGATGATGTTGGATCTGAGAGTTAGGTAGAGGCAGAGTCCGGCCCAGTGGTACATGCCTATAATCCAGCACTCGAGGCTGAGGCAGGAGGATCACTAGGCCTGGCCACATAATGAGTTGAAGGCCAGCCTGAACTCCATAGGAGACCCTGTCTCAATGCCCCACCATGCAGAAAAGGGCCAAGTGGGAGGCTGGACTCTGATGGGTCCACTGAGGCACAGCCAGAAATGGGCAGCCTGTACAGGTGAGGGGCTCCTCATGCCAGCAGTAGAGGAGATTTTATTGATACCTCAAGTGAAAATTCTCCTACTGTTACACCGTGACCAGGGCTGGAACTTGAACTGTCTAGGGAGGCTATGTTAAGCCACGTCCAGGCCTGAAAGCAGACACACCTGGGTCAGAGCCCGCCCTGGACACTCCTCTCCTAGTGGGTGGCTTTCTGACAGCGAGGCTCAGTGACCAGCAGGGGCAGTGCTTCTGTGAGAGTGAGGACGCCTGCTTCATGGGCCTCCAGGCGGACCCTACACCTGCCCACTGTGGGTCAGGGAAGGCCTCGCTGTGGTGCCTGCTGGCCTGCCGACCTGAGAGACTGCCCAGCAGCGCTAGCAGGTTTGGGGTCTGAGCTGCTGCACAGGACCGTCAGCTTTAGCTCACCTCACTGCACCCCACCCCTGCTGCTTGTGTTGGGAATTTTGTCGTTTTGAGCTGAGACCAAATTCTTGGTGTACAGGGTGAGCACAACTGTTCCTAACCAGCCCACTGTGAAGCATGGCTCCCATGTGCAGATCTCATGTGTCCCCTCATCATTCGCTGGCATCATTTGGGATGTTCCAGAGGACCATGTGGCATTCACTATCATATCTTCCCTAGCCTGTTGGTTTGGGGTTGAATCACCGTGTAATTGGGACTTGTGAGAAAGAAAGGGGCGCTGTTAATCATGGTAGGCCAACAGCACCCAAACCAGCCCGGATGTGTGGTCTCACGCATTGGGGGAATCTGAGTCTATGGTTCACGAGTGTACAGACTGACTGCATTTGTGTCTCTGTCTGTCTGTCTGTCTGTCTGTCTGTCTGTCTGTCTGTCTGTCTGTGGGGCTCCGGTAACTGGTGGCACTGTGAGGGAGTGTGCCTTGCTAGTCTGTTATGTTAATGTGCTTTTCTAAAACTGCTTCATTGGTTAATTCATTTACTCCATTCATTGACTGTTTCTGTTCTTCTCCATTCACTTTGTACTTTTTTTTTTCCCCATTAAATTTTACATTTATTTTGAGCTTTTATGGTGTCTTTTTTTGTGCATCATTTTTGATTTAACAAATTTCCCAAGCCTATTAATACGCTGCAGCTGAGTCGCTCTTGGGAGGGAGGAGGAGGAGGAGGAGGAGAAAAGGGTGTCGCCCAGCAAGCTTGGTGTGGTAATTGAGTGGAGGGCTGAGAGTAGGTGCGGCCTGCTCTCAAGGCAAGCAGGGAAGGGGGACCTGGGACAGCTAACGTTTGCGTGCATGTGACTGCATCACACGCACTAACACTGCTAATCCTCATCAGGGTCCCAGATCAGATGTCCTCACGTTCCCTGCTTAGAGGTGAGGCAGAGGTTACAGTGTTACTCGGTCACACACAAGAGACTGGAAGGATTTGAAGGTTGGGTGTTGTCTCCTCAATTCCTGGGTTCAGCTGCTCCTTGTCTTTCTCTGGAAGGAGAGCGAGATGTAGCACGGTTAGCGTCCCTGCTTTGACAGTGAAAGTGCTGAAGAAATAGTTTTCTAGAGGTGGGATGCTGTTTGGCTCAGGAAGGGAAGACTGGTGGCTGAAGAAAAGTCCTGCACCTGAGACCATTTATTGTGGGCCTCTCTAATCCTAGAAAGATGAAAAAATGAGAAAATAGGGACTGAGGCCTTGGCCCTGCACAGCTCACCTCTACCTTGGGTTGGGGGGTGCGGGAGAGGCAGTGTTCTCATCTAGCTATGAGGAAAGAGCTGGACAGGGTGTGGGAACAGACTTACCCAAACCCCCTCATCTGGGGAAGGATTCTGTGGCCACATCAAGAAAGGTGGGCAGGGCTGGTGAGATAGTTCAGTGGACAGTGCACCTGCTTAGGCAAGCACAGGGACTGGGGTTCAATCGCCAGCACCATGTACTGGCCCCACCCCCGGGTGTGCTGAGCTGGCCACTGAAACTGGGTGTGGTAGACACCTGTAATTCCAGCACCGGGGAGGCTGAAAATAGGATCGCTAGGACTCTGAGCTGCATAGTGAGACCCTTACCAAATACATTTTTTAAAAAAGGTGGGCGGTATCTCCTACACCTCGTAGCTCTTACTCCATCTGCCTCTGGTTTCCTCCGTTCCCATTCCTGCAGCTTTCACCAGTCTTTACCTCTGTGGAGGGGAAAGGAAGCTGGGCTGTCTCTACGAGTCCCCCCTACTGGGATTCCCCATGTCTGAAATGTTGATAGAGTAGGACCCAAGGCAAACTTGGGACAGTGCCCGGCTTTTTGAAAACATGCATGTCAGCTGCCCCAAATGCAACACCCAGCATTTGTGGAAGGGCTGTCCCTTAGCTCAGTATTAGGGTACACAGGTCCACTTCTCTCTTCACCCAACAGAGTGAGAACAGCTCTGGGAGCTGTTTATGGCTGGAGCCACCAAGTTAGACCAGCAGCCTCCAGCAGTTCCCCAAAACCTGAGCCTGTGTGGGCTGGTGTGGGCCTTCAGAACGTGCTCCTTCCCACCTGCTCCAGCGCCCCTCACTAGAAGGACAGAGGCCAGGGCAACTGTGGCGTCTCAGCACCTCTCGGCCCTGTCTCTCACTTTGGTCTTCCAGGATCTGCCTAGATGACGGCTGCTGATCGCGGTTACTGGTGTGCGATCAGGAGAGTGCTCTGTTTGACTATGGAGTCTAAACAGTCACAGATGCAAATAAGATCCGGACAGCATTGCTGACAAAGTTTATTTTAATGTAAACTCTCCAAAACAAGGCTTGTCAAGAAAAGGTAGCAATTACACTGACAATATAGACCTGATTATTGTAGATATGGTCCCTGACTGCTGCCACACCCCCAAACCTCCACAGAACAGCATTCACAAAACAGAAAAGTCACCAAGGAAATGTCACAGCCCCCTCTAAGTGCATGGCTCAGTCATTGAAGCCCCCAGTACTACTGACACAGCTCCAGCGCAGAGATTCAGTAGTATCGAGGCTTCAGAGAGGCAGCTGGTCTCCTCCTCTGCACAAGTAACCTAACAGCAGTGGGAGCAGCTCGGGCCCCAGTACCTGCTCCCAGCCCAACAAGAAGCTGAGCTGGCTGCACAGGTATACCCAGTAACATGCATTCGTCGGCAAGGCCTTCCTCTTGCTAGTCCAAGAAATGCCCTCACTTAAGAGGCTGCGGCAGGAGAATCAAGTTTGAGCCCACCCTGGGCAACTTAGGAAGACCTTGTCTCAAAATCTAGAAGGGGTTGGGGGTGGCTCGGTGGCAGGGTGCCCTGGGCTCAATCCCTGGATGGGATAGTGGGCAAAGGATGAAGGTGCTTATTGCTTGCTCAGGGTTACTACACGTTACTACACATGGTCCATACCCAAAAAGATATGTCACCACCAGGCAGGGTAAGTGGGTGTGGAGGACTGAACAGCTGCAAGGAAGCATGTGGGCGCATGTTTGGGATAGGCGTGGGAGGCTGGAGCGCCCCACCAGCGCTGGTGAGTAGAACAGCAGGAAGTGGCCAGTGAGGACCGCCCCCTGCCCTTTGGCCGGGATCAAGGCCCACTCAGGTCTCCCCATTTCACCAGGAGCAAGGAGGCAGGGAGGTGTCTGCCCGGCCAATTTACCTCTACTGAGCCCTGCCCCTGTTTTCTCTGAGGACTGCAGAACTCCCGTGGTTGCTCTTCCAGGGCTTGCTACCCTTTTTACAGGATTAGTATAAGCCGGAGAATTCCCAGGTGTCCGAGCCAGGAGGGCTCCCGTCATCTCAGAAGCCCCGGGGTAGTGGCAGAGAAGCTGGGTGCCAGGTGGCTAGTTGTCTGCTTGGGCAGATAACAACGAACTTTCCAGTTCCTGCAGCATAAGCTCCTTGCAGCGGCTGTACTGCTCAGGACCGACCTGTGTGCAGAGGCCAGCCTTGAGCAGAGCCGTCCTTGGTTCTGAGGCGTCGGCAGCCAAGTGCTGCCGCGTTCTCATGAAGCAGCCCAGCACCCAGCTCAACCTCAGTAGCACTCCTCATTATGCATTCCATCCTGCCCCATCTGTCCCGAGGGCTTCAGCCTGCTCCCACAAGCTGTATTCAGATGGCCACTGACAGGTCCAACATGCAGCCCTACCATGATACTGAAGACTGTCGCTGTCAGAAGCCCGCTCCCGTTGGTCCAGAAGGAATGTGCGCTACGCTCAGGTCAACAGGCTGGCCACGTACGCACTGCCCAGCCATAGGCCTACTGCTGCCGGAGCTGTCACGGCCAGGGCATCTTTTGCCGCCCTTTGGCAACCAGGAAGGGCCCTGGGTACCTCTTACCTTGGTAGAGTTAGAGTGTCAGCTGAATGGGGACAACTAGAGCCTGGCCTGGGGCAAAGTTGATGTCTACCTGTGCTTTCTTTAGCAGATCAGATATAGGATCACAGCAGCCTGGTTTGAGCCTGTCGAACTCTAAGGTGATGATGACCAAAGCCAGTGTGGAGCCCTTGAACTGCAGCAGCTGGTGGCCCGCCATACAGTGCTGCAGTTGCCTGGTCAGGGATGCGACGTGGCGGGAAGGACTCGTCTGAGGCAGCAGATTCATCATGTGGGGCTGGCTCAGCATCATTAGGGCGTGGAACTAGACACCATGGTTTTTAATGTTAGAACAGAAAACCCCATACTTTTCATACAATCAGTGACCAAAAGTCCAAACAATTTCAGTTTTCCAGTGGGGAGCATCCAATAGGACCCCAGTCCTTTTCCTTTCTGTCCAGGGTCCCAGAAGGGGCTTGAGGCTTACTGTCCATTCTGTGGCCAACTAAGCTTCAGCCCTGGAGAGAAAAGCACTTTGCTTTGCGATATGGTCATGAGGAGCCTAAAGTATCTAGATAAATGTTTCCATTCTGAAAAATAGAAACAGTGTTCAAGATCAAGGTAGGAGAAAAGTTACTTGTATATGTTTGACTTAAACTGCCACAGTGGCCAGTTCTCAGTGGAAACAGCCCTTAGCGATTTAATTGATTTAATCTTCCCAGCTTCCTAACAGACCCAAACCCCATGACATTTCCATCGCATCATTTTGCCTTACTAACAATCACATCCTTAAGGACGATCATTCCCCCAAGACAAACTAATGTGTGATATTTTCTAAGTGCCAGATCAATATGGTCTAAAGCTTCAGTAAGGATTGTGTGTAGGTGAATAAAGACAGCTAAGTGAATGTGTGTAAAGTGTAGCAAAAGCAGACAGATATTTATGTACAAAATTCATAGAACGGAAAGTTAAATATTTTTGCAGTGTGTATTTAAAAAGAAACCATAATAGTGGCATCTAAATATCTTTGTCAAGTTAATTTATTGTCCTGTAAAAAGGAGAGGCTGGTGCAATGGTGTTGGACTTACGACACGTTTTCACTCTTCCATGTGCAGTGAGCCTTGTAGGTCACCTCACTGTGGTGCATGTGCAAGGACCTGTGCCACTTGTGCTTTGCTGTCCTGTGTCGTGAACAGCTGTCCCAATGGTACACATGAGTCTCGGGGAGACTCTGCAAATGCCTTGCGCTTACTATGTTCAAGAAGTCCAGAGGTGTCGCAACGTGGAGGTCCCAGTGCAGGTTCCTCAGAATAGATATCTCCATCCTCTGCAGCTTCTTCTGGGAATAGCGGGAGCCAATGTGCTTCGTGAAGTCCGTTACACATGGAATTGACTGTAAAAAGACAATAAAGAGGCCAAAGCTCTACATCACGTTATAGTAGCTTTTGTTGTCTCATGTATAGGGACTGGGTATCCATAACCTGAGGAGAGTTGTCATCTAGCAGCCTGCCACAGGAAATGTTTGAGAGGAAACACCAGCCAGCTGCTGGCAAGTCCCCAGGAAGCTGTGACACTGCTCAGACTCCAGTGTTCTGGAGGCTGGGGCTGTGCCATCTCTGGTCAACCACAACAACTTACCCAGTGTTTTCTTGGAGCGATGGGGTCCGATATCCCTGTTCCCCAGCCCTCTCACAGCTATTCACAGAGAGGACATTTAGGCTTTTGGGTTTCCTGCGAAGTGTGTTTACAAAACCTCCCCCCAGTTTCTATTGCACTACAACTGCATATACCTTCCCTTCAACCTTAATTGAAGGTAGTACAGGTCTAGGAAAACTAACTTTTCTCCAGCAGTATGTACTAGGCCAGAGGAAATAACTAAGGTTGTCTGTGAAGGGGCCGGGGAGATGGCTCAGTAGAATAAGGGCCCGAGTTCAATCCCTGCTTCTGCCAAAAAAAAAAGTTGTGAGTAAACATTAAAGTACCAAGAGCATTCAAGTTTCCTTCTTTTTGCAGATGAGCAAAATATTCCCAGAGATACTTCTTTTAAGGGTCATTTATTTTTTTGTTGGACAAAAACAACTTGGATACAAATTATGTTTAACCAACAAGGATTAAAACTGTTGAATGTTCAGAACTGGATGCACACGCCCTCATCCTCAGACCCACATCAACCCAGGGAGACTGAAAAGGGTCGTGATTTCCCCATCACTGCAGTGGATAAGGTAGAGGGCAGCGTGGGTCTGAGAAGAGTCCTAACACACACTGGTGATCAGAAAGCCACAGTGAGGGGCTGGTGAGATGGCTCAGTGGTCTAAAGCACCTACTTAGAACAAGCTTAGCAAAGTACAGGGACTGCTGTTCAATCCCCCAGCACCACATGCCAGCCAGCCCCACCCCTTGGTGGGCTGAGCTGGCCACACACACACACACACACACACACACACAAACAAATTAAAAAAAAAAAAGAAAGCCACAGTGAAACCCTGCAGCTGAGCACACAGCTCTGCACCTTGCAGGAAAAGGTGCCAAGGACCGAGCTCCCTGTCTATGCAGCTTTTTAAAGACATAGTTTCTGGGGCCGAGGAGATAGCTCAGTAGAATAAGTGCTTGTCTGGCAAGCGCAGGCCCTACCCCCCCCCCCAAAAAAAAAGACAGTTTCTAAGGGTAAAATCAAGCCACACAGCTTAAAGGAACCTTTTCATCATAACTCAACGGCAGGCACCTCTGTTCAGTGCAAGTTGTATCTAATCTGGTCAGCAACCAGTGAGGCCAGGTGTAGCTCTGGGATCCGGCCTCTGCAGCTGTTGGGCCGGTTCAGCTGTTTCCACTTGTGGGGTCTGAGTGTTTCCCAAGCCACATGAAGGGGGCGAGTTAGCCACATTTCCCAAGTGCCCACAAACCCTGAGGCACCCACTTTCAGGACCCCGTGAGCTCTCCAAGGTTACACCCCACTCCTACGGTGCAACCTGGCAGGACCTCCACGGAGCCCTACCTCATCCTCCTCATTCAGTTTTGCAGCGAGTCTTAAGCACACGATTGCGGCGCACCGGAGCGTACTGTCTCTTACCTGCAGCATAAACACATTTGGGCAGACCCCACAAGCAAATTGGAAAGGACCCGTGAGGGATGCTTTAAGAAAATAAGCCCCCTCCCCGGGAAAGAAAAACAAAACAAAAAACACCGTTCCTCCAGGAGATTGGAGGAAAATGGAAAATGCTGCCGCTCCTACACAGGCCCGAGGGGATGCTCTTGGGTTCTGAACCACAGCTTCCTAGTCGTGCTTCCTTGTCAGGGGACGGGCAGCAAGCGGCCACACGGTACCTGCTCAGGGGCACTGCATAGGCTCGAAGCGCCGCCGCTAAGCCAGTCCTGCCAAGTGCGTCCCTCTGCTTCCTGCGGGTGTGTGGGAGGGAGACTTTTCCAGCCGGGTCCTCCCGCCTACCCATTCCAACCCTGCGGGCCGCGGGTCTCGGAGCCAGGCAGGGCGGGGTGGGCGGGACGCGGCTCCAACTTCGGCCTCCCGCTCACGCGCCGGGCTCCAGCACAGCCCTTTGGAGGCCGCCCTACTCACCTGGTAGGAAACCAAGAGGCGCCCAATGATGCTGAGCGCCAGGCTAAAAGTGGTGCAGGAGAACGTGAACTTGTTCTCCAGCCCCAGGAGCCATACCACGACTCTCCGGTAGGCGTCGCGGATCTCGGGTTGCTGGAAAGGGAGGGTTTGGCAGGGCAGGTCTCCTGGAAGGGGACCCGGAAGCCCTGGCCCTTGAGCCAGGGTGCGAGGACGGCGGGTCCGCGCCCGATCCCATTCGCTCCCGCATCTTGTCCTGAGCAGAGTTCCCCCCCGACCCCCCCCCACCAGGAGACCCGCCAGGGAGCCCCTCCCGCCCGAGGGACAAGGCCCGGGCCGAGGGGAGCCGCGAACCTGGATGCTCCCGCCCCGCCACAGGCGCGCCTCCCGGCTCAGCGCCACCTGCAGGTGAGCCAGCAGCTGGCGCTCGTCCAGGAGGCCTCGGGAGTCGCAGGGCAGGGGCCACGGGGACGACAGGGCCCGAGCCTCGGGGACGGCGGAGTCCGAGCTCGCCCTGAGCTGGGGCGACCTGGGCTCCCGCGGAGGCGCCCGGGGGTCCCGGGACTCCGGGGTCCGCCTGAGCTCGGGCGGCGACAGTGGAGGCGGGTGGGGCTTTGAGTCTGGGGAGTCCCCGGAGCTCAGCGCGGCTTCGGCTCCGACCCCGGGCGACGGCGGCTCGGAGCTGCCAGGACCCTGCGCGCCTGAGGCCATTGGGGCTGCGCCCGCCACCGTACAGGTGGGCTCTTAACGCCCGGCCCCGCCCCGCCGTCCAAAGCCCCGCCGGACCGAGCCGCTCCCGACACCTGGGGCTTCCGACCAGCTGCGGGGCCTCTCGCGCCTTGACCTCGCGGTACAACGCTCTCCACAGGTGGTTCGTGCATCCACGCATTTATCTGTTTATTGAGGGCCACGGAGTGTTAAGTGCGGGGACAGAACAATCTGGTTAGGAGAAACAAACAAGTTGACTATAGGGAAACCCGAGCGTTTCCTCTTTTGGGTCTGTGTCCTGTAGAAATCGCACCTGTCTACAAAAAGACACCTACAAAACGCTCAAAGCGCTACGATTTGTAATAGCCCCAAATTGGATCCAGCTGGATACACCTCACTCTCCAGGTGAGCTGTTGAATGAGCCAAATTGTGAGGTCTAGCTACGTTTTTGAGACAGGTCTCACTAGTTCAAGTGGACCTTGAACTCGAGCTCACAGTGATCTTCCTGCAAGTCTCCTGAGCGCAGGAATTACAGGTGTGCACCACCTTGTCCAGCAGATTGTTATATTCACACAGTGCAATACTACACACCACTGTAAACTAGCAAACTACTGCCATAGTCAATGCCATGGAAGGATCTGAAGCATCGGATAGAGTGCAAGAGAGAGCTGTTCAAGAGTTTCTGCTGCTTGACTCCCTTCTACAGGATGTTAGTTCGTTTAATTTAAAGACACAAGGTCTGAGCCAGGGATGTAGCTCAGTGGTGCAGCACCTGCCTGGCTAGCATGAGGTCCTGAGTTCGATTCTGGTACACGCACATGCGAAAAGACACAAGTTTCTCTGGGTTGTCTAGGCCCTTGTGTATTCTATTGAGCTATTTCCCCAGCCCCGAGGCCTTGATTTAAATTTCATTGTATTGTGATTTCCGTGTTGTGCTAAGCAAAGTGGACAAATAAATCTTCTAAAAATTGCAGCAACAACAACAACAACAAAGTAGTGGGCTGGAGGTTGCTGCTGGAGGCTGAACCAGGGCCTCGCACAGGCTAGGTCAACATTGTATGGTGGAGTCACACCCCCAGGCCAGAAGGTTGAAAGTTTGAACTGGAAGATTGCAGTAGGGTTCCTTGAGAAGGTGCTGAGTGAACAAAGACTTTGTAAGAGAGGTGAAGGAGTGCATTAGATAACTGCCAGCTGAGGAAGACCTCTCTGGGACTGGATGTGGGTGTGCGCTTCATCACCGCCAATATATAAGACCTTGGAAATGTTATTTAATAGCATCGTGCTTCAGTTTCTTTCTGCATAAAATAAGAATATATAATATCTATTTCAGAAAGTAACCATGTAGAATGTAGATTAAATGACTAAAGATAAAGAAAGTAGAGGTGCGCCAGCTTGCCACTGCCTTGCTGAGCCGTCTTGTCTGACGTCAGACCGTTGCCAGGGTCATGGAGAAAAACACCCCACGGAAGATGCTCTGAAATCCAAACAGAGGCATAAGGTCTTCATGGAGATTTCCAAGTACTTCTCACAGAATAAGTGGAAAAAGCTGAGCTATTCAGAGAAGATCACTTGTGTGTATTTGAAAAGAAACTACGCCACCCAGTCCGCTCTAGGTCTCACTGTCACTCCGCCAACTTTCATGCGCATCCATAAAGAGGATGTGCCAAGCAATGATGATTCGGACAAAGCTTCCAGCCATGACTTGAAGGATGAATTGCCTGAGGAGACTCAGGAAGGTCTGATGATGCCTGAGAGGCCAACACAGAAAAGCAATAATCCGGAGAGTGTGTCAAAAGCACCTGGTGAAGAACAGGCTGCGAGAGCAGAGTGCCTCCTGGGAGAAACAAGCACCTCCATGGAGACGACCTTGATACCTGATTTCAGGAAGAGAATGACGAACATCTGGAGCCACTGGCTGCATAAACAGAAGAATGCCATGAAGAGATCAGCGACCCCGAGGAAGAAGAGGACGACTGAGTCTCCTGGGAGAAGTCCGTGATGAGGAGAAAACCTGGTGATCAGCAATCACAGACATGGCCGTAAACTCCTGGCTACCATGCATATGTCAAGTGAAAAGAAGAGTTAACACCAGCTAAAAGTTAAACATTAGTCTTACTATATGCCAAGCGTTCTGTTACCACTGTTCTGTTTGATAAGCATTGTTAGCACTATTCTTACTTGTAATAAGCACTCTATTAGACATGAGCTTTCTTTTTTATTTTTTTGCTGGCTCAGCCTGCCCTGAGGGTGGGGCTGGCGCAGCACGTAGTACCGGGGATCGAACCAAGGTCCCCTGCACCTGCCTGAGCTTGTCTAGGCGGGTGCTTTAGACTGCTGAACTATCTCACCAGCCCCAGCATTTATTTATTTATTTATTTGTTTGTTTGTTTTTTAGATTGGCATGTTATCCAGCAAACATATACTTTAGGCATATTTGTGTGTACCCATGCTCCTACCTCAACAGTATTTTTTTTTTTGTGAAGGTTTTTACAGTAAGCAATTACTTTATTTCCTTGGCCTGACATGGTTGACTTCATTTACAAGAACCTGAAGCTGACAGGACACACAGAGTTCCCAACAGAAAGGATCCTTTTCATTAGCAGAGATGAAATGTCACATCAGAGTGCAATTCCTGCTCCCCACCCCCACCCTTGACCCTTAAATGAAAAGAAACTGATTAATCCCCTATGAATTACTAAAAGACATCCCTCCAAACATTTCTAATTAGCAGCTGCAGTGGATGAAAACCAGAGGAGGGAAGCAGCTGGCCGTCACTGTCACTTAGCATTCCTGTGCGTGAGACTGAGGGACAATGGCGAGGGAGCGAGAATTCTGGATGTGTGGGAAGTGTGGATCATCTACCTTTCCTCATACTTGCACTTCCACATGAAAGACAGCTCTGTCCCTCTACGTGGGAACTGCTAAAGGCAACACGAAAAAACACTGGCTGTAGCCTGCAACTTAAAGTGCCCAAGGTTGAGAATATTCCTAAGTAGGTGTGAGACAAGGGGCACCAGAGAGAGCAGGTTAAGACAGAAGCTTGTCAGTCAGTTCCAGTTTAATGCTATCAAAACTAAAGGGAATCACAATCCCCTCCTGCAAGACTGCTCTTTTTCAAAGTTAAGACAGCTCCTTCTGAGCATCTGTGTGGGTGTCTACTCCATCTCTGGAGAGGGACTGTGACATTCACATCTGAGACTAGCAGGTGATGCAGGGCGTGGAGAAATTGGAAAGATCAAGGGCTGCAATGCTTCAATTAGTGTGGTTGTCTTTTGGTCCCCAGGTGTGGTCCACTGCCACAATTCCTAAGAAATTCCTGTTCCCTTTCCTACTTGTGCAAATGGCAAAAATCGAATCTCTGCCCAAAGAGATGAGAGTTGCTGCTGAATTGCATTCACTTTTGGCTTTAACTTTCCCACCTTCTGACCTACTGTGAAGTCCCAAAACCTTAATTCTAGGCAATGTCATGAACTTAGGACCTCTCCCTCCTTTATCGAAGCCAATCTAGCAGCTCTGTCCTGACATGCTTTCTCCCTGGGCTGAGGAAGCAGCAAAAAAACATCAACTGAGTGTGTGAAGATATGAACGACAATGTGTGCAGTGTAAGTTTCCAAGGTCTCCTCCTTCCGTCTTCTCCATGGTGGGAGCCCTCCCGCTCTTCCCTCAAGTCCCACTCACATCCCTCCCCTACCCCCATGTCCAGGTGCTCCCATCTGCTGGGCTTCCATCACTCACTTCCCATACACACTTTCATCACTGTAGGCCACGTACAGAAAATAGTCTTCCTCGTGGTTGTCCTCATACAGCTGGCCCATGGTAGCGCTAGTGGGAGGGATAGTGTTGTTCACAAAGAAGAATAAGGCGTCCTCAGGTCTCAGGTGGATCCTCTTCCGGATTAAGAAGTAGAACTGGCCAACAGTAAGGTCAGAGGGCACTAGGTACTTCCTCTTGTCCAGATCAGGCACCCTGGCCTTAGGAGCCTTCTCCACGATGACCGGGACCCTGTCCGGGTACTTCTTTCGGATCTTTTCTCCTTCCTTTTTCCGATACTCGAAGGGATGGTCCTCCTTGTGCTGGAACTTCATGGTGGGCCGCAGGCTCTCTTTCCAGATCCCCGCGCGGGGCCTGCCTCCCTCGCTGAAGAGTGCGTCGCGCGCGTCCCGCCGGCTCAGGCCGATGGCAGGGCTCCCAGAGGATCGCTCCAGAAACTGTAGCTCCCGTGGCCACTGCACCTGACCAGCGTTCAGAGAGCTCCCAACAGTATTTTTTTTTAAAGAGCAAGTATTGTCTGATCTGCTCTGCACTACTGTACCTCACCACAGATGGAACTACTGAGGCCACTTGTAGGTACTTAAATCCAGATTTTTCTTTGCACTTATACACCCACATGATGAGCATCTGTCATCTGCTTTGCTCACTGAACTTCAGGCACATGGAGTAGTCCTGGCTTTCATTTACCTCGTAGTAGTTACTGATGGTTAATAAACATTTATAGCATTTCTCAAAAAAGAGAGAAAGAAAGAAAAGTACCCAGAAAAATACACTGGTAGTAAACAGAAGGCTTTGCAGATTTCCTTACTTTCTACTGTAAGCACACAGCCCTTGCATGCTAAGATGAAGCTTGCTTGGAACACGGTAAGAAGGAGGCCTGGTAGGGCTGATGCACAGGGCGTGGGAGGGAGGGTTGTAAGGGACAGAAGGCTTGTGGTTTTTCTCTAAGAAGAAGGAAAATTAATGGAAAATTTTGAACAGAGAAAAGACAAGATCTAATTCATGTTTTAATACCATTCCTCTGGCTCCTCTACTGAAAATAGAGCTGCCCCTACATATCCATTGAGGATTGTTGCAGGCCACCCCAATAACAGCACCTGTTGAGTAATTTACATAAAATGTCCTGTACGTTACACACATCCACCTGTTTAACTCTGTTTATTTTTCTCTTGTACACTTAAAAAAAAATCTCTAGATGGTGCAGGATAGGTTCTTTTTATTCTTTTGGTAGAACCGGGGGTTGAACTCAGGCCCTTGCACTTGCCAGGGAAGCACTTATTCCACTGAGCCATCTCCCAGGCCCCTGGTTAGGTTCTATGCAAATAACTGCCATACTATATTGATTAGGGAATCATGACCAGAAAAAAAGTCTATACATGTTCATTGCAAAATTTTTCCCTGGATATTTTAAATTTGCGATTAATTAGATCTATAGACACAGAACTCACAGATACGGAGGCTGACTATATAGTGAAAGGGGCCAAGACCGTAATCAAGATAGTTGTGAGCGATCGTTGTAATGCTAGTGAGAGCGGTAAGCAGTGCTGCTTTGAAGAGAGATCCAACAAGCTCTACTGAGAAATTCAAGGATCGGATGTGAGGAAGAGACTGCGGTGATTGTGCCGTCGTCAGAATTCATTTGTTGAGATGGAGTCTAACAGGGAGCCTTACTTTGGATGGGGTGGGGCAAAGCAGCGAGAGCAAGTGGGGAGGGATCAAGATTTATACACAGTGGACAGGTTAAAACTCGAAATCCCTGCTACACATTCACTCGTGTGCGCTGACGCTCATGGGAGCGGTTCGGGTTGGGAAGAGGATGGATTTCACAACTATTTATTGAAATCTGCCGGGTTCTACTTTGGATTCGGGAAATAAATTTGAGAATGCAGGTCACTTAATGGTAAATCGTCATAAATTAGCAGTCCAGCAAAGTAACATAGGGAAGGTCTTCAGCTCTCCATATGGAGCACAGTGCTATTATTGTGCTCCACAACTGCTATTACTGTTTTTAATTATTGCTCAAAATACTGTATATGTCTCGAGATCTAAGGCAGGCGCGTCCCCTCTCCAAACCGGGTCAGCCAGGTAACCCCGCCCCTCGGTGCGGACCAGGTGGGCAGCACCGCGCAGGCGCAGTCTGGTTCTGGCGCCCAGGAGAGGGCCTCTGAACGCTTTTGCGCAGGCGTGATTCAAAGCGCGGCAGGACCTCGAGACCCGGGGTTGGGCGGGGCCGGCTCGCCGCGCGCCTGCGCACTGGGCGCGCTTCCCTGCGCGCCGCAGTCTCGAGAGCGCCGAGGAGGTGTCCACGGAGTCCTCGACCAGCCGCTCCCGCAAACCCGGGCTTACTGTAGGGCTGCACCCCATCGGGCCGTCCGCCGGGCACGGGAGGGGACACCATGCCGGTGAGAGAGCCGCTCAGCCACTGAGGCTCCTACTGCCCGCGGCCTGGCTCGGGGGCGCGGCCGTTGCC
>NW_004524605.1:4565420-4571797 GCF_000260255.1 Octodon degus | reverse complement strand
GGGAGGCCGCGGCTGCCGGGGCCTGCGGGCAGGGTCGGGGGCGCCGCTCGCGGGGCTGCGGGCGAGGCTGCCCGCCTCGGTCCAGGCCCGGACTCCGCGTCCTGGGCTCGTGCTGTCAGTCGTTCCTCGCGGGGCGGTGGAGCTTACGGTGCAGAAGTAAGCCACCCTTAGGCGTCTTTACTGGGGATGGATGAGGGGCAGTGGCCGTGGAGGTGCGCAGATTGTTACTGTGCCCTTCCTAAGGGGTTATTGTGAATCCAGTAAGAGACCGTGGAGAAAACCTGAACCATAGTTACACGTATCGGTTGTGAGGCCTGAGTGGGCCCTTGGTTCACGCATAATTGAACTCTTCCTTCTGGAATTATTCGGGGTGAAATAAGATAATGCAGAAGAAACTTGAAAGACAGGGTTTGACATTTAGCATGAAACGCTCCGTGCCTCTTTTTGCTGCTTTTAAGTTATCCATTCAGTAGATGCTGGGGACCAACTGCGTGGTAGGCCTTGGATATACAATATTGAGCAAAACTGGCCAGGTCCTTGAGTTTGGAAAGAGAGACCCTTTTGTTCTCAGGCAGAAGTTAAAAGATGTTCATAGAGGTGAGAGACATCCTCAGTGAACGTTGTGGGTGGCTGCCACGCAGTAGACACAGAGTCGTGTGAACTGGAAGGCGTGGCCATGTCCAATGTGTTGGGCTTCTTCAGATCATGTATTTTTTTTTCCTAAAGACTTTAAAAGATGTTATATTTGTGAAATAGCTATCAGAGCCCGTGCAAGCATTAGACAGTGAGGGAAGGGTTCCCAGATGAAGTGGCTGTTGAGCTGAGATTGGTTCCGGAGGGGTGTTACATAAATGGAGAGAGATTTGAGGAATGTTCTAAGGCGGAAGGAGCAGCCCATGGAAAGGCCGTTGAGGAGAAAGGTATGGTGACTAGGAGAGAAACCCAGGCCCAGGAGCCTGTGCCTTAGCTGCCATTGGAGTGTCTTAGGAGATAAGCTCTAGCTGACCTGGTGGGACCCGGATCTTACCGTCTGAAGTCTTTCCATTTTTATCTCAAGATCTAAGGGATTCTACTGAATGTTCAGTGGGGAAGTGAGGGAAGTCATTAAAACTGACTGCCGTGTGAACTGCAGGTCTGTTTCATTAAATGCAGGAGTACACATAGAAGGCTGTAGTCTAGAGCCCAGGCCATACTGACCTGGACTAAGGTGACGAAAGCAGAGACAGAGGACTATTGTGTTGGTATTATGTTACTTGTCCGTGACAATATCATAGTCAACAGCATAGTTTGTATTTATTTCTCTTTAATGTTTAAACTGATATCTGAAATTGTGGAAATTTAATAAATATTTGTTCAACTAAGTTATTGAACTTAAATAATAGGTTGTGTTTTATTCTAGATTCTTTTTTTTTTTTTTTTTTGGTGGAACCGGGGATTGAACTCAGGCCCTTGCGCTTGCCAGGGAAGCGCTTATTCCACTGAGCCATCTCCCCGGCCCCCTTATTCTAGATTCTTAATCATGTGAAATTTCAAAAATTGAAATTTACACATACATGTAATTGTTCATAAGTGTATGTCATACTAAGCCATTTTTCTCTGCCTGCCATTGCAGTTTCTTTTCTGTTGTTCTTGCTGTCTTCTCTAGAGAAAATAAGCCATATGTGGAGATGTGATAAATGTTTTACTCAAGCATAATGGAAAGTAGAACTAGGTGTCTGGGAGGAACAAAGGACTTCTTATATTCTTGAGTAAAAATTATTAACCATGTTCACGTGTGTTTTACTATGGGCAGGAAATTCAGAGGATGTACAGGATTTTTGTACGGAAGATAATCTCTAATATACTAGTTCATTTTCTGTTTGTATAGCATTTACTATGAATGTAGACTTAGTGTCACCTTTTGAATTACAAAATAAGCTATTTCCTTTTCATATCTTTTAATAAACTTTTCCTATGTTTAAGATATGTAATTGTATTTAGCCAAGATTTCTAAAGTCTGAACCTATGCAAGCCAGCAAGATGGCAAAGTTTTTTTCAAACCTAAATTTAATATTTTGAGGGCAAAAGTAAAATGTAATTTTCACTGTTTGTAATTATTGCCTCCACTAGATCAATAAGTCAGAGAAGCCGGAAAGCTGCGATAATGTGAAGGTGGTCGTTAGGTGCCGGCCCCTCAATGAGAGAGAGAAGTCCATGTGCTACAGGCAGGCGGTCAGTGTGGATGAGATGAGGGGAACCATCACCGTGCATAAGACTGATTCCTCCAATGAGCCTCCAAAGACGTTTACTTTTGATACCGTTTTTGGACCAGAAAGTAAACAACTTGACGTTTACAACTTAACTGCAAGACCTATTATTGATTCTGTTCTTGAAGGCTATAATGGTAAGTAAATACATTTATTGAAAGGCAACCTTGTTGAGGTATAATTACTACCTCATAAATTCAACGTTACGACTCAGTTTGATGAATAGCAGTAAATTCATATAGTGCAGAATCATGACCACAGTCCAGGTTTAGAATACGTCTACCATTCCCAAAAGTTCTTTAGGTTAATCTTCAGTTTCAGCCCCAGGCAACCATTGATCTGCTTCTGTCATACTTTTGCTTTTTCTTGAAATTTATGTAAATGACATCATCTTTTTTGGGAGGGGGTAAGAAACTAGACTTATTTATTCAAAGGACTGAAAAAAAAATTCGTTCTCATTGAATTTTATACTTAGCAAACATCTTTGAAAACTAAAAGTAAAATATTTTCCAGTTACACAAACTCAAAATATTCTAATTTACCTCCACATGTAGCATACAGAAAATAACAAAGACCATAATCCAGAAGACAGGAGAAGTTGCTGTATGGTCCTGGATAAAGAATAAAGAGCTTGGGAGCTTGCAGGTTAGCTCAGTTGTTTAAGCCCCTGCTGGGGCCAATGCAGTCAGGTGCAGGGAACCGTGTTTTGATCCCCAGCTCCCCATGCCTTACCAGACCCTCCCTTAAGGCAGCTTGGGCCAGCCAAAAAAAAAAAAAAAAGAACAAAGAGCTTTCAAAATGGTAGTTATGCAGGACTATGTAAAATATATTAGATGAAGCTATTTAAAAGGTCATTGAAGGGCCAGCCAAATAGCTCAGTGGATTAAAGCGCCTACAAGCAGGCACTTGGGCCAGGGGTTCGATACCCGGGGCCTCCCACACCAGCCCCGCCTTCAGGGCATGCTGAGATGGCAATTGAGACTGGGCGTAGTGGCATGCTCCTATAATCCCAGCTCTTGGGAGGCTGTAAACAAGCAGATCATTATGAGTCCAATCTAGCTGTGAGACCCTGAACACCCTGTAGACCTTTCGCTAAAATGCAAAAGAAAAACAATTCATGGCCATATAAATTTTTTTTTTAAATATTTATTTTTATTACATTTATTTATTGTGTGTGTGTGTGGCCAGCTCAGCCCACCAGGGGGCGGGTCTGGCTGGCATGTGGTGCTGGGGATCAAACCGCGGTCCCTGTGCTTTGCCAAGCTTGTTTCAAGTAGGTGCTTTAGACCACTGAGCCATCTCTCCAGCCCCTAAATTTTTTTTAAAAAAAAGGTCATTGGAGATTTCCGCAAAACAGTATCAATCTTTGACCCTTTTTTTTTGCAGAACCAGGGATTGAACTCAGGGCCTTGTGTTTGCCAGGGAAGCTCTTATTCTACTGAGCCATCTCCCTGGCCCGATATTTCAAAATAATATTCAAAAATTAAGATTAAATTGTGACTAAGAGGCCAAATGTAATATATCATATGCATGAATCTGTGATCAATTCAGAGTACTCACACAATATTTGATTAGGTTAATATATATAAAATTAGCAACTAAGAAAAAGTTTTCATAATAATAAAGAATTACTAAGAATAAAACATAACAGAAATACTGGAATGGCAAATATATGACCAGCACTTCTAACAGTTTGGGGATAGGATATCGTACAAAGTTCTAGTATGTGGTGGATGTTGTCAGTGTCCATGACACTTACTGGTGGCCAGGTGTCACTTGTGGGACTGAGCTATTTCTATTTCCTTGATATCCACCCTGTAGACCCAGACAGAATCATGATCCATAGGGTACAGGAGAGGTCCCTTTGTAGAATATGCTGATGGAATTATCTTGCTGCTGTATGCAAAAGAATAATTGAAATGCTGCTTTTGTATACCTCTTTTTCTCCTGTGTTTAATTGTTTGCCCTATCTGGTGGCTTCTTTCCATTCTCATTCATGGAGTTGTGGTCATTTTGATCCCTTTCTAGAATATCTTTTAGTATTCTGTAGGGTTGGTTTGTTTTTTTTTTTTAACATTTATTTATTGTGTGTGTGTGTGTGTGTGTGTGTGTCCAGCTCAGCCCACCTGGGGCGGGGCTGGCTGGCATGTGGTGCTGGGGGATCGAACCGCGGTCCCTGTGCTTTGCCAAGCTTGTTCTCAGTAGGTGCTTTAGACCACTGAGCCATCTCTCCAGCCCCGAGTTGGCTTTGTTGTCATGAAATTCTTTAGTTGTTCTTTGTCATGGAAATATTTTACTTCTCCATTATACTTGAAAGAGAGTTTTGCAGGATATATCAGTCTAGGTTGGCATTTGTTTTTTTTGCAAGACTTGAAGTACTTTGCTCCATGCTCTTCTTGACTTGATGGTTTGTGAAGAGAAATCTGCTGTTACTCTGATGGGTTTTCCTTTAAATGTGATCTGTTTCTTTTTTCTAGCAGCTTTTAGTATACTGTTCCTATGCTGAATTTCTGGGATCTCGATTATTATATGTCTGGTGGTGGTTTTCATTGGGTTGATGTTATTTAGAGTTTGTATGCTTCGGTTAGTTGAATGTCAGATTGTTTCCCCAAATTTGTGAAGTTTTCTGTATTAATTCTTCCCATATTCTTTTTATATTATTTTTATTGACTCCTTCTTTCTCATTGGTGCTTATTCTTGTATTCTAGTTGTTTTTAAGAGATCTTTTCTTACCTTTTCAGTAGCTGCAATGGTGTCTTCAAGTTCTGAAAGTCTGTTTTCACTTTCATTCAAATGGTTTTGCCGGCTTGTGATTGAGGTTTGAATTTCCTGTGTAGCACTTTGAATCTGTGGCATGTATTCTATTTCTTTCCTATATTGCTCATTCAAGGATTCCATCATTTTTCTTTTCTCCGCTATTTTTTTATCAGTGTCTTCTTTAGAAGCACTTAGTACTATTTTCACTACAGTTATCATTTCTTTTTTTACTTCAGAAATTATTCCTGATCTGATTTCCTCTATACCTTTCTGCAGTTGTTTCTTTACTTCACCAGAGATTTCAGGTGTGTGATTTCCAAGTTTTTCTCTGCTGTTGTCTCCTGCATTTGTTCTGGGTGGGCTCGGGGCCTGAGAATGCATTTTGCTCCTTTTCTTTCACATTTCGTATAATACTGTCTTCTGACCTTTGGTGCAGAGCTTTGGTAGAGTTATTACCTTGGGTCTGGCTGCTGTGCCCCACTTCTTCCTGCTGCAGCCCTTCCATGTGAACCCGCTGTGTTTTCCCCCTCCCACTAGTGTGATATGAGAATCCTAGTTTCTTTATAAACTGAGGACTGGGTTATCACTTTTTTTTTTTTTTTTGTGGAACCGGGGATTGAACTCTGACCCTTGTGCTTGCCTGGCAAGCGTTTATTCTACTGAGCCATCTCCCTGGCCCACCACTTTTTAGTTATTGCCATTGTGTAATAGATCTGTAGTAATAAAATTCATTGTGTTTTGTTTGTTTGTTTTTGTGGAGGCAGGGATTAAAATTCGTTGTGTTTTAACTTGAATTTCTATAGTGACTATATGACGTTACACATCTTTTCATGTGCTTAGCTGTTTATATCTTGTTTGGTGAAATGCCACTTAAAATATTTTGCCCCTTTTAAAATTTGGAAGCCTGTCTTATTCTCTGTTCTGGATTGAAGTTTATGAACAGATATTTTTCTGTTAGTCTGTGGCGTGTTTTAATTTTCTCAATGGTGCTTTTAAAGGAAAAAAAATCTGAATTTTGATTGTGTATTTTACATTTTTTTCATTCATAAATTATGCTTTTGCTTCTATAGCTGAGAAATTCTTAGCAAACCAGAGGCCACAAAGATTTTCTGTGTTCTAATCTAGAAATTACAGTTTTAAAATGACAGGGTCTCAAGATGTAGTTCAGGCTGGCCTTGAAGTCGCTGTTTAGCCCAGGCTGGCCTCGTGCTTGCTGCAGTTCTCTTCCTGAGTGCTGGGATTACAAGTAGGCACCACCACCCCTAGTTTAGAAATTATGTAGTTTTAAGTGTTATATGTAAGTCCGTAATTTATCTTGGGGAAATGCATATATATCTAGAGATATACATAGATATGTATATATATATATATATA
>NW_004524605.1:4561626-4564884 GCF_000260255.1 Octodon degus | reverse complement strand
TAGTGATCCTCCTGTTTTCAGCCTCCCAAGCACTGGGATTATAGGTGAGTGCCACCACACCCAATCTTAACATTGTTATTCTTTTTCAAAATTGTTTTGCATTTTCAGGTTCATTGCATTTTCAACATTTTTTCTTTTTTCCTTTTTAATGTATTTTGGCAGGGTCTCACTATGCAGCTCAGACTCGTAGTGATCCTCCTGTTTTCAGCCTTCCCAGTGCTGGGATTACATGCGTGTGTTACCATGCCAGGTCTCAGTGCATCTAGGGGTGGGGCCATGTAGCATGTGGTTCGAGATCGAACCCCAGTCCCTGCGCTTGCCTAAGCAGGTATTTAGTGTGTTGCGCTATCTTACCAACCCTTCCATTTTCATATAAATTTTAGAATCACTTTAACAATTTCCACAAAACACCTGATGAGATTTTGATAGAAATACTGTTGAATTGTAATTCTGACAATTTTAGTCTTTCAATCCTTGAACATGATGTAGTTCTCCATTTATTTATGTCTTAATTAGTTTCCTCAGTATTTTGTGATTTTAATGTACAGATCATATACTTTTGGTAAATTTATTCATGTATATTTTGTGCTGTTATAAATAGAATTGTTTTTGTAATTTCATTGTTGGACTATATGTTGCTGATATATAGAAATGGACCTGAGTTTTTCGTGAAAGTGATATAGATGCACTCTTAGCAGCCATTTTACAGTACACAGTTCATCAACTCATAAGATTTTAGTAAATTCACAGTATTATACAACTGTCACCCCAAGAGAGGACCCTTCTCACAAAGCAACTATGAATCTTCTATGCTTTACAGATAGGGATTTTTCTATTACCATCATTTCCTATACACGGAATTGTACAACATGTTATCTTTTGTATTTGGCTTCTTAGCATAGTGTTTTCAAGGTTTATCCCTGTTGTAGAATGTACCAGTTCTTTATTCCTTTTTATGACCAAATAATATTCCATTGTATAGATAACTTTTCTTATCTTGTTAGCAGTTGAACATTTGGATTATTTCTATTTTTTATTTTATTTAAAAATTTGTTTTTCGTATTTAGTACAGGGTCTATAGAGCCTACAGGGTCTGACTTCGTAGATCGGACTCATAGTGATCCATCTGTGTTCAGCCTCCCAAGAGCTGGGATTATAGGCACGCGTCACCATGCCCAGTCTTCTACTTTTTAGTTATGATGAATAATGCTGCTTTTTGTGTAGAGTTTGGTTTGTACATGTTTTTTCCCCCCAGTACTGAGAGTTGAACCCATGGCCTTTGCACTAAGCTAGTTTTACTTCGATATAGGATCTCTCTAATCCCTAGGTTTGTAACTCCTCTTGAGTATACATGTAGGAGTGCAATTCAGTCATGTTGACTTTGACTTACTGAGGGGCGGATAAAGTGTTTTCCAATGTCTGCCCCCTTTTACAAGCCCATCAACATATGCGGTTTCCAGTCTCTCTACACCCTTGTCATGCTTGTTCCTGTCTTCCCGAGGAAGTATTTCCAGCATGCATTAAGTGGTATCTCATTTTGGTTTGCATTTGACCTTATATATTGATCTTGTGTCTTGCAACGCTGCTAACCTTGCTTATTAATTCTAGTAGGGTTTTTGGTGTAGTTTGATTTTTTTTGTGTGTGTGGAACCGGGGATTGAACTCAGACCCTTGCGCTTGCCAGGGAAGTGCTTATTCTACTGAGCCGTCTCTCCAGCCCAATTTTTTTTTTTTAAATATGTTCTCTGGGATTTTGTACATGCAAGGTTATTCTGTTTATGAATAGTTTTAACTTCTTTTTAGTCTTTATGCCCTTTAATTTCTTTTTCTTGCCTGATTGTCCTAGCTGGAATATTCATCATATTGCGTAGAAGTGGTGGGAGTAGATGTTTTTGTTGTGGTCGGGATCTCAGGGAAAATGGATTAATTCTTTATTAGTAATTATCTTAACTATTGTGGTATTATCTAGATTTTTCATAAAGATTCTGTATCAGATTAAAGAAGTTTTCTTCACAAATGCACTTTTTTCTGCAGCTATTAAAATCATCTTTTAAAGTTCATATGTATGGTTAATTGCTTAGATTAGTTTTTCAGTGTGAAATCACCTTTGTTCCTTGGTCATTATTACCCTTGTCAAATTTGATTTGCCAAAATTTTGTTTAAATTTTTGTATCTTTGTGAGGGATGTAAGAATACATTTTCTTGTATTGTCTTTATCTAGTTTTGATATCACAATAATGTTAATTTTATAGAATGAGTTGAAGAGTATTCTCTTTTATTTTTGTAGAATAATTTATTTAAAATTAGTATTTCTTTAGATATTGATAGAATTCATCAGTAAAGCTACTTGGGTTGAGGGTTTCCTTTCTGGGAAGATTTGTAAGTTTTGCTGCAGGTTCAATTTTTTAAATAGATTTAAGAGTATTCAGGGTGTCCATTGGTTTTCTGTTTTGTTGGGTTTTTTTTTCTTCATTGGTTTTCTTGGGTAAGTTTTGGTAGTTTACTCTTGACTCAATAGATGTTTATTAGTTTTACGGATCTTCTGATAGATCCAGCTTTTGTCTTTAATGTTCATCTACAGTTTTTGTGTTTTCTGTTTCATTGATTTCTCCCTCGTCTTTCATTGTTTTCTCCTTACACAGAGTTTAATTTGCTGTTCTTTTTTACTTCTTAAGGTGGACTAGAAGTTGAGATAATTATTTTAAGACCTTCCTTCCTTACTAGTAGAGGATTTAATTATATAAATTATCCCCCAAGTACTGTTTTAGGACAACCCATAGATTTTGACATACTGTTTTCATTTTCATGCAGTTCAAAATATTTTCTGTTTTACCTCTTAATTTCTTCTTTCATCCCTGAGTGATTTAAAAGTAAATTCTTAGTTTCCAGATATTTTGAGATTTTCCACATATTCTTCTATTATCGATTGCAGTTTAATTTCATTTTAGTCAGAGAATATACTTTGTATGATGTGAATTTTTAAAATTTATTGATTTGGTTTTTGTCCCAAAATGTACTATTATTAGTAAATGCTTTGTGTGTACCTAAAATATTCTGTTGTTGGGCAGAATGTTCTACAAAGGTCTATTAATTTGTTTCCCAGTGTCGATCAGATATTCCACTTACAGGGGGCCTGCCCCTTAGCTCAGTTCTTTAAGTGGCTGCTCCAACAAAGCAGTCAGGCTCAGGTTGCTGTGGTTCGATCCCCACAACTCAAGCCAGCCAAACCAGCACTGAAGGAATTCAGAGCAAAAAAAA
>NW_004524605.1:4461494-4561502 GCF_000260255.1 Octodon degus | reverse complement strand
TGTTTCACTAATCTGCTCATAGTCAATCAACTTGATCTATCAGTTATCGAGAATTGAATTTTCTGACGTATTTTTATATTTCCCTATTCCTTTGGGTTCTGTCAGTTTTTATTTATTTATTTATTATGTATTTAGTACAGGGTGTCTCTGCACAGGTTGTACTTGTATTGATCCTTCCTGTTTTTCAGCCTCCCAATTGCTGGGATTACAGGTGTGCCACCATGCCCAGTCTCATTTGCCATCTCAGGATGCCGGCATGGCAGGCTGGGGATTGAGTCCCTGGCCCCTGCATCTGCCTAAGCAGGCGCTTTAACCCGCTGAGCTATCTGGCTGGCCCTGTTTCATATTTAAAAATGTTTTTTTTTTTTCGAGACAGGATCTCTCTACGGAAATCTGACTGGCCTTGCCCTTGCTGTGCAAGCAAGCTGGTCGTGGGTTCGTGGCAGCCTTCCTGCCTAAGCCTCCAGAGTGCTGGCGTCGTGGGCATGGGCGGCCATGCTTGGTTACATCTTTGTGTAGTATGCCTTTGGTCCTCTGGTTTTGTTTTTGTTGTTGTTTTAAGATTTATTCTTTGTCATCAGTTTCATGCAATTTTGTTATGATATTTTTGGTATATTTTGTGTTTCTTGTGCTTATGTATTATTAAGCTTCGTGAGTTTGGAGTTTTCATCGAATTTGGAAAACATTTCAGTCCTATTTCTTCAAACATTCTTTGTCTTCCCACCATGTGTCTTTTTGGGAACTCCTAAGATACATAAGGGTGCTTGAAATTAGGCTGCTTGGAGGTTCGAGCTCCAGCAACCTGAGGCTGACAGCTTTGTGGAAGCAGCCACTGAAAGGCCTGAGCTAGGGCCGGGCCCCCTAGGCTGCTTGGAAATTGTCACTGAAGCCCTGCTGTGTTCTATGTTTGCACTCTGATTGTTTCTACTGCTATGTTTTCTAGTTTATAAACATGAAAAAGCACAAAAAATTGTAATGCTATAGTATATAATTCTATTTACTCATCATTTTTCGGCCGGGTGTGAGTGTGTGTGCTAGGACTCAAGCTCAGAACCTTGAACTTGCCAGGCAGGTGCTGTGCTCTTCATTATTGAAATGTGGTTCAGCTGTAATTCTGGGTTTCTCAATGGTAAATATGTAGCCCTTCTATTATTTAAAAATAATTTAGTTGGGTGCAGTGGTGGGTACCTTTAGTCCTAGCTGTTTGGGTGCCGGGGCTTTTGAGACCTGCCTGGCCAAGATAGTAAGATTCTATCTCAAAAATAAATAAATAATTAAAAAAAATTTAATAAGCTTTTTAGAGTAGTTTTAGGTTTATAGCAAAATTCACAGCACAGTGTGCAGCAGGTGCTCGTGCGATTCCTGTTCCCACCCGCACCCTCCTCCAAGGTGCTCTTCCTTCAGAGCAGCACGCGTGTGCTTACAGCTGGGCCCGCATGGGCAGCCAGCGTCACCCACACCCCGTAGTGCATGTTAGAGTTTGCTCTTGGTGTTACTATTTTGTGGTTGGGGGCAGAGGTTAATGACACCTATTGAAGGCGGTAAGATCCTGCAGAGTACATATGCTGCAGTCTTCTGTGGCTCACATACTCCTCTCATTCTCTGTTGTAGCCTGGCAACACTGATAGGTTTACAGCCTGCACAGTTTTTCCTGTTCATAATAACATACATTTGGAGCCATACTGTTTGTAGCATTTTCATATTTTTTCTTTCTTTCTTTCTTTTTTTTTTTTTTTTAAATTTTTGGTACAGGGTCTCACTGCGCAGCTTGGACTTGTAGATCCTCCTGTTTTCACCTTCCCCAGTGCTGGGATTACAGGCATGCACCAACTTGCCTGGACTCGGTCTGCAGCTTTGTGTATGTGGGGGCAGGGTCAGTGTGGCATGCGGTGCCAGGGATCGAACCCTGGTCCCTGTGCTTGCCTAAGCAGGCACTCAGTCTTCTGAGCTATCTCACCAGTCCTACTAGAAACTAATTTTTAATTAAAAAAATTTTTGGTAGTTGCATATTAGTTCAAAAAATTTATGCTCTCAGAGCTTGATGGATTGTGTTAAGATTTTATCTCTACAATTTATGACATTGAGCACATTATTCAGCATATACCTGTATTTTCCTATATAAATTATGGGAGTAATTATGTAGCCAAAAATTATGTCTATCTTCTAGGGCTTGGGTGAAAATGAAATAATGCATATAAAGTGCTTGGCCTAGCACATAGTAAAGGTCAATAAATAGTTGTTATTGTCATCAGACAGCTTACTGTTTTGTAATTCGTTGTGTTTCTTTGAGTTCATAGTATTTTAGCTCCTATTCAAAGTAAATTGTGGTACATAATGGCAGATTGTAATACTTAGCAGCCTGGAAGAAATTTAATTTTTTTAAATGTATGTGTAAAATATGGATTTGGTGTGATTATTTCTACAAAAACTCTGAAAGTGAGGATGTCACTTGTTGGCTAGGTAGGCTGTTCGCTGTGCAGGTGTGCCGTCCTGCACACATGGCTCACATGGCTCACACCCCAGGGCCTAGGCCATCTGTTAGTACATTGTCTTGGCCAACTGCTCTACTCTGCAACTGGTTTTTCCACGTCTCCCCTTGTTTGCTTTCCTTACTTATGATTTAGCCGTAGTGATCGCAGTACCACTGCTCTGGCAGATCATTCTGTGACTTCACTTTGCTTTTAGTATAAGACCCAAAACTAACACAGCCATCATGCCCCTGCAGGATTGGGGCCCTGCTAGTTTCTTTAACTTTCTCTCCACCTACCTTCCTTTTCTGTCTCTGTTTATTCCTTTCCGACCTCATTGGGTTGCTCAGAATGTTACTTCTCTCTTGCTCTCTGTTCCTGTCTGATTCTTATTTGAATTTCAGATCTTACCATTCACATCTTCAGGAACGTCATCCTGCCCTTTTCCCCTTCTCCCCAAGCCAGTCTGCTGATTTGTGTCCACGTCCCATCTAGAACTGGTTTGCATTCTCAGTATCTCTCTCCAGGATTATACCCAGCCTAAAGTGAAGGATTTTATCTGTCTTGGTATTCTGCCTGTCGTACCTATACAGTGCCAGACTCAGATGTGTGGTAAATGTTGGTCACATGAATGAATTTGGGTATGAAATAAATTTAAATTGTCTCTCATTACTTGTAGTAATTGTATTGTCCCTCTTAGTTGATGACATCTATTTCTGTTACTATTACTTTAAAAAATGTTTCTTAAATGAACTTACTTTAGGGAAGAAAAAGTTATCATTCACCGTACTCCCTGCCAGGCCTGATGTTGATGGCTTGAAGTTAATTATTTCATTTGGTTCTTACTCTTACTTTAAAGGAGTTACTCTGAAGCAGTTGTCCCTGTGTTACCACTGAGGAAACAGTCGCTGGCTAGATGACTTGTTCAAGCTTAAGTGGCCAAAAAGTGGCAGATAAAGATTCAGAATTAGGTCTTTCAGCTCTAGGAGCCTGCATTCTTGTGTTATACTTGTACAATTTAATGTCCACAATAAGCTATTAATATATACTCACACAAAGGACATCTATCTAAAACATACAAATAATTAAGAAAAATCAGGCCCCCAAAATTCAAAGACCCAATCAAAAAATAGACATCTGAGGTGAATATACACTTTTCAGATGAAGAAATACAAATTAGTATATGCAAAAATGTTCAACATCATTGGTCATTTGAGAAATGCAAATTAAAACAACACTGAGTTTCCATCTCACCCTGAAAAGAATGGCTGTCATCAAGAAGTGAACCTGTAGCAAATGCTAGAGGAGCTGTGGAGAAAAAGGAACCCTTCTCTCCTGTTGGTGAGAGTGTAGACTGGTGTAGCCACTCTGAACTCTGGAGATTCCACGACAAACTAGGAGGTCCCATTCAAGTCAGCTCTTCCTCCCCTGGATATAATCTATACCCACATATAGATACGTATTTGTGTGCTTATATCTGGTAATTTGAGCATCAAATCTGAAGACAATAATATGTAATATAACAACCATTATTGAATTCTTATCATTTTGCTTAGTGAAATTCTGTGTCATTTCTAATGGTTTATATATTTATTTATTTTTTACTATTTTTTATTCTCTTTAGAAAAATAAAGGGCCACTGAGATAGCTCAGCAGACCAAGTACTTGTGTAGGCAAGCATAGGGCCTGGGATTCCATCCCGGGCACCACATGCTGTGCTGGCCCTGCCCCTGAGCATGCTGAGCCAGCTGCTGAGACCGGGCATGGTGGTGTACGCCTGTAATCCCAGCACTAGGGAGGCTGAAAATAGGATCACTAGGAGTCTAAGCTGCGTAGTGAGACCCTGTACCAAATACATTTTAAAAAAAGAAAAATAATATGTATACATCATAAGAAATTTCTTATAATTAGGGTTTGCATTTAGGGTTTGGGATACAGTACTTTTTATTGACAGCTAGGACTACCTCATTAACTCTGCTGCTGTAACAGTTCTTTGTACATCACAGAGTAGCGTTACTCATTTGGGTAATAAGGGTGATATTTATACTGGAATAAATTTTGGCTCCGAATGCCCTCAGGGGTGGTTTGGCTGGCTTGAGTTGTGGGGATCGAACTGCAGCACCCTGAGGCTGACAGCTTTGCAGAAGCAGCCACTTAAAGAACTGAGCTAGGGCCAGGTCCCCTATACTGGAATAAATTTTGAATCCCAGAACTGAGTTATATTATAGTGTCAAAGGAATTGATTTTAAGAACTATTTTTTGTAGCATTAAACTCTAACAATTCTCTCCATCATTTTCAGGGACTATTTTTGCATATGGTCAAACTGGAACAGGCAAAACTTTTACCATGGAAGGTGTTCGAGCTGTTCCTGAACTTAGAGGAATTATTCCCAACTCATTTGCTCACATATTTGGTCATATTGCAAAAGCAGAGGGTGATACAAGGTAAAAGACAATTATGTTCTAATATTGAAAAGTGCAAATGTAGGAAAACCATATAGATACACATTTTGTAAACTTTTAAGAAGATAAAGATTTTACTGCTTTCTTTGTACTAATAATATTTTATTTATAGATTTTTAGTTCGAGTGTCATATTTAGAAATATATAATGAAGAAGTTCGTGACCTTTTGGGCAAGGACCAGACACAGCGGTTAGAGGTAAGGCTCACTGAAATGGAAGTACTTTCCACTTGGTAGAATATTTACCAAAGTAAGGTCCTTTTTATATAAAAGGTATTTTTAGTATTTTAAATGACCTCATTTTTTTTTCTTGTATAACTACTGAGGCAAGACTGCTGAGTCAGGTGGTAAATTGTTGGCTGATTGATAGATATTGCCAGTTTTTAACATTCACAAGCAACAAGGAAAGACTAGCCTTTTTTTTTCATGGTACCAGGGTTTGAACTCAGGATCTTGTGCTTGCCAGGCAAGCACTTGCTTATTCTACTAGCTATCTCCCTGGCTCCTAAGCCTTTAAAATATTAATATTGAAATTTTGATTGGCATTAAAATAGTAAGAGAATACTGTGTGGAGCTGGGCATAGAGGCACACGCCTGTAATCCCAGCACTTGGGAGGCTGAGTCAAGAGGACATGTGAGTTCAAAGCCAGCCTGAACTGCATAGTGAGACCCTGTCTCAAAAAAAGACTAAAAAAGAAAACTTTTTAAAAAATGGGTGTGGAGTAGCAGAATGGAAGCTAGACTACGAGGAGCCGCAGTTTCAGGATTGTATAGAATGTGTGTGCACCGCAGCTGCCTCAGGACTGCGCTCTTGCAGTGTGCTTTAGGCCCTCGGTGCAGAGAGCAGTAACCACGTCCCTCATTTCATGGAGTGCTCCCTGGTGACACTCCCACTGATGTGGCACAGGAGCGTAGGGAGATGATTCATTTACATGTGGCAGGTGAACAGTAGTGTCAGTCAGGATTAAGGGGAGAGGTGTGGGGTCTTGCTGTTGGACCATGGATTCTGGCTCTGATCTTGGTTTTGTAACCTCTGACTTAATATCTCTTAGCTTCAGTTTCCTCAAGTGAAAATTAAAATGATAACAGGGTCTACCTTATAGGATTATTACCAATTTTAACAAATTTAAACTGATTAAATGCGTTACACATAATATTCAGTAAATACTAGCTTTTTAAGAAAAGTTTATATAAGTAGAGTTTTGGAGCAGTGTATTAGAGCATTAGGGATTGTCTGTACTTATTGAATAGTCAATATTTATTCTGCATTGATTACAAGTACATACCAAATGTAGAAACAACTTTTTGTTGCCAGTTGTCCTCTTTCTTTAGTTTTTTGATGGATACTTTGTTATACTGTCCTTACTTCCTAAAAATGTTTTATTATACAGATTCTTAGAGAAAAATAATTTACAAAGAATATTTCTGTTTTTGGACTCATAATTGTAGATCAGATTTATTTTCAGGAGCAGATTCTGGAAAATATTCTTTTTTTTTTTTTTTGAGACAGGGTCTATACTTTAGGCTGGGCTTGAACTCTCAGTGGTCTTCCTGTCTCAGCCTCCTGAAGGGGACATTCTTTTTCTTTTCTTTTTTGTTTCTTGGTACTAGGAATTGAACACAGGACCTCGTGCTTGCCAGGCAGTTGCTGTACCACTGAGCTGTGTCCCTCAGAACATTCTTGATAGTGATTCTGAACCCTATTAGACATAGAGCTCCTTTTTATAAGATTTTATAATATCCTTCCAACTGTTCTGATATGAACTTCATAGGTGATTAAATTTACACACAATTTTAAAGATTGACATACTGCTTAGCTAGAACATAAGGTACAGTAGCAATTAGTAAAAAATAAAATGCAGCCATGCACAGAGAAGTTGAGGCAGGAGGATTGAACATCTAGGCCAGCGTGGGTACTTTGGTGAGATTCTGTCTCAGACTAACAATATAAAAAGTCTGGAGAAGTAGCTCATTGCTCCTTGGACTTAGCTCCTACAGTGCGGGAGGAAGGAGCTCATGCTTAATGTGTATTTAGATGGGACACAGTTGACGACATGGTAAGATAGTCAAAGGCATGTACAGTCACTGTGACTGCAGTCACTGCAGATGCAGCCTGTCACAGGTACATTAGTATTGATCGGTGCTGTTGTCAGTGTTACAGTCTTTTAGAGCAATGACTAGCCCTTGATAAAATTCTGAGAAAAATAGTTTTTTCCTCAGTTTTCCCTTTATGACTATGTTATATTGTTGTCATTATTACTGTTACTGTGGGAAAGCACTTTTTTTTTTTTTTTTTTTTGAGATACAGGAGATAGAACTTGGGACCTTATGCTTGCCAGACAGGTGCATATGCCACTGAGGTATCTCCCTGGCCCAGCACTTGTCTTTAAAGCTGTATATAGATGTAATTATCTGGGTCTTACACTCACATAATTGTGGGTAGTTTTTTGTAATCCATGTGTCTATCTGGTAGGACATCAGTCATTGTTTGGATGTTCTGCTTTGGGTCATACTCAGAAGGTTTACTATCTTGGTCCCTACCTCTAAGTGCTAATTGCTTTTCAATGAACCTGAACCCCTCACAGATTTCTACAACATTCTGGGTGTGGGTAACAGGTATGTTTGTTATAAAAATTAAGTTGATGGGGCCGCAGAGATAGCTCAGCGGTCTGAGTGCCTGCCTAGGCAAGTGCAAGGACCTGGGTTCAATCCCCAGTACCACATACCGTGCTGGCCCTCCCCAGGTGCGCTGAGCTGGCCACTGAGTCCAGGGGTGGTTGTGCACGCCTGTAATCCCAGCGCTGGGGAGGCTGAAACAGAAGAACCACTGCAAGTTCGAGCTGCATAGTGAGACCCTGTACCGAATACATAAGAAAAAGTTTTAAAAATTAAGTTGATGGCTTTTATGATATAAAGGCCTGCTGTTAGGGTTCTGGATGAAACCAGGGCTTTGTGCATGCTGAGCACACACTGTACCACTGAGCTGTACCCTAGCTCATGGTCAAATTTCTCTGGTAGCATTGCCATCCACCTTTTTTAACTTTAAAAATTCAAACTTTTATTTTTTCATATTTTATATCTAATTCATCTATACATATTCACTCAATTTTGAATTATATATTGTGATTACAAAAAACTTTATAGAGTTGATAGCAACCAGTAATTCATAGACAGATACTAGTTTGAAGAATGTTTGCTTCCAGGGGGCAGTGAGATGAGTACAGAAAGTGAGAATAGATGCCTAAAAATTTCGTAGCCATTTTTCATTGTTGTGGCAACCAAGTGCATGATTTTTGTATTTCTGTAAAAATTTCAGTGTGCCAGATTAGAAATGTACACTTTGTCTTCCACAGTAGTCCTATCCATACCCTTTGGAGAAGTATTGATAGAAACTGATCATTTTTAAACTTTTAGAAAGATTTAAAGCCTTTGAAGATCTTTATCAGGCCACACCTGACATAGAGGGAGCACATCAAAACAGACTCAGGTGTGGCTCTCCCTGGAAGTTGTCTGGTCTCCAAGACCTCTGGGTCCCCCAGCGTCCTCTTCAGTGTCACTGCTTAAATTGCTGCTACCATAATGGGCTGAGGCCTATTCTTAGGCTTGTCTCTGCCTCTCTCTACAACCAAATATCTGGTTTTCTCTTTCTTTCTTTTTCTTTTTTTTCTTTTTGTATTTAGTACAGGGTCTACTGGGTCTGACTACATAGATCAGACTCATAGTGATCCGTAGTGGTCAGCCTGGGTTGAGCCTCCCAAGAACTGGGATTGATTTGGCTGGCCCTTAGAAAGATTCTTTCTTTTCTTTTTTTTTTTTTTTGTTTTTTTGGCTGGCTCAGGCTGCCTTAAGGGTGGGTCTGGTATGGCATGTGGTGCTGGAGATGGAACCTCAGTCCTCTGGGCCTGACTGAGTTTGCACAAGCAGGTGCTTTAGACAGTGAGCTAACCCGCAAGCACCCTGGTTTGTTTTTCCAGCTACCCTCTCTTTTGCTTGTTTATTTTTTATAAATGCCTAGGTCCCCCACCTCATGGCAGGATTGTTGCACATTTTCCTGTCCTCCCTATCCTGAACTAGACAGCCTACCTCTGATTTCTTCAGATTTTAGTTTAAACCTCATCTTGGGGCAGTTTATCGTGGCCGCTTCACTGCTGTACAGTCTAGTATATTCCCGTACTGTCTTGTGCTTTTTCTTTATAGCATCATCACAGCTGAAATGCAATGATTTGTCTGCTTGTCTTATCCGTTTTTGCCGCATGGATGAAGGGTCTGCATTTTGTTCATATCCATAACTTTACTATCTTATAGAGTACCAAACTCATAGTAGATGTTCAATGTGTAATTATGGAAGCATTACTGATATAAAGTGTGTATTTATTCATTTATTTGTTTGTTTGTTTTAGGTTAAAGAAAGACCTGATGTGGGAGTTTATATCAAAGATTTATCAGCTTATGTAGTAAATAATGCTGATGATATGGATAGAATTATGACGCTAGGCCACAAAAATCGTAAGTATAGTCGTAACTGTGATGTTGAGTAGACTGGTTGAGAAATAAAACTTGTAGCACTTTGCCCTAAAGATGCTGGGTTTTTAGGTTTCTTGAAAAATAACTCTTTCACTCGATACTCTGTAAAGACACATATGTGAAGAAAAATAACACAGGATTGTTTTCTATGCTGACCAAAATTTTTATTTCTTTTTAATTATGGTACTCTGTGAAACTCCCCTATAGCTACATACATATAATACAGATATTAATTTCACAAGTAATCAGAAGAATACACATCAAAACAATGAGAAATATTTCACCCAGCAAGTTGAATGAAGGATCTCCAAATTCCGTATTACTTTGAAGATCCATGTACTGGGACTGAAATGGAAATTGGTATAGCATTTTTGATGACATTGTATTTAACGTATTTTATTTTATTTTATTTTTTTGCGGAACCGGGGATTGAACTCAGATCCTTGCGTTTGCCGGTCAAGCGCTTATCCTACTGAGCCATCTCCCCAGCCCCAATGTATTTTAAAAGTACATTCTTTAGGCCTATTGTTTCCGATTTTAGATGATACTCTAGAAAAATATTTTCAGATATAAACAATGTAAAAATCATTAATAGTTACATAAATATAGTACAAAACACTACACACATAGGAGATAATGTTAAATGGAAAAAAATCCAGAAGATAAAATAAGACCTAATAGTCTGTGTATCACTTACTAGTCAATTGATTTCAACTGGTATCAAATTTCATAACGCTTTCTAGTTTGTGATTGTCTCAGTTACTCTTGTTTCTGGGACAAATACCTGACACCCAAAATGAAGGAAGGAAAGGTTTATTTAGCTTACAGTTACTGGAGGCTTCAGTCCATACTCAGCTGGCTCCACGACACACTGGAACATGACAGAGGGCAGCGGTTCATGGCGGTGGAAAACAGCAAGAGCAAATGGAAAGAGTAGCGGCAACAGTGACTGCAGACAGCAAGTCTGTCTCCCTTGAGTTGCATGCAGGCCATATGCCCCAGGCTGCCCCTAATCCCAGCAGCACTCACACCCATAATCCCAGTGGATCATGCGTTAATCACAAACTCTAGAAGTCTCTCCCCCATGACTGTATGACGTTTTGGGGAGACAACTAAACACAAACCATAACAGTGGGAGAGACTTATTTTATTTAAAAGAAATTAGAAAGTATAGTATAGAATCTTAAATCCCATTGTTTCTTTAAGTAATTGTTTTACATCTTTAATTATTCTGTTTTCATTTTGCCACAATGTTCATTATGAACATTTTCAAACATACAGGTAAGCTCAGCATTTCTATAGTAAGCTTATTTTTGTGTGTGTGATCCTGGGGATTGAACTTGGGACCTTGTGCTTGCCAGCCCCGGCTCCTATAGTAAGCATTTTTATGAGTCTACCATGAACATACTACTTTCCTTGCTTTTTTTTTTTTTTTTCCAGTTTTAAAGAGAGAAAGAAAAAATAAAAATAGTTTCAAAATAGGGCAGTAGGACAGTAACAATAATTAATACATTGCATATTGTTATCTTTGTAGTAATTATTCAGAGTATAAGATAGAGGCAAGAAATACTGTCCACACAGTATTAGCACAGAACTTTCCCCTTGCTTTCCTCCGTGTCTGCTCAGTTTCCTCTGCATTATCATCACAGAATTCAAAAGTAAGTTACCCAGTAGTGGTGCACACCTGTAATCCCAGTACTCAGAAGGCTGAGGCGGGAGGATCACCACAAGGTTGAGGCCAGGCTGGATTACTTAGCGAGACCTGTCTTTAAAAAATAAACCTGAACAAAACAAAAATAAATTCCCCAAAGTCAGTACTCTTCTCTCTGAATATCATAGCATGCGCATCATGATCTAAAACTTCATATTTTCTTTCATGGTAAAGTGCTTTTCAAAATACATGTTTTGGGAGGCTGAGGCAGGATTGTTGCACATTCAAGATCAGCCTGGGCTACAAAATGAGCTCTAGACCAGCCAGAACTGCATAGCGAGACCCTCTCTCAAAAAAGAGCACCCCCCAAAAAAATCTGTATGTGCATATATTTTTAATTTTTTTGTTGACACAGTGATTATAAATGTTTATGGAATGTAGTGTGACATTTTAGTACATGTGTATGATCAGATCAGGGTGATTCGTGTTTGTCACCTCACATATGTAGTTTATTTGTTCACTAATTTTTCATTTACCTTTTTTCATTGGGCATTATTTTATTTTTATTATTTTTAAAATATATTTGGTATAGGGTTTCACTGTGCAGCTCTGACTTGTAGTGATCCTCCTGCCTCAGCCTCTCCAGTGCTGGGATTACAGGCGTGTACCACCATGCGCGTCTTGGCCAGCTCAGCACACACGGGAGCAGGCTGGTGTGGCATGTAGTGCCTGGGATCGAACTTGGGTCCGTGCGTTTGCCTAAGCAGGTGCTTAGTCTGTTGAGCTATCTTGCCAGCCCCTGGGCTTTTAGTGTATTAGGACAATTTACATTAAAGTCACATGACTTCTAATAGTCACATGCTAATGGCGAATATACTTTAATGACTAAACTGGAAATTAAAGCATGCATAGAAACGTTCTGCATGAATATGTACAGTAGAAAGATAGTTTGGGCATTGGCTAAAATTAATGTTTTTAAAGTACTTCAGGATTTAAGAAAAACTAAATACATGCCTATTATACAATCTATTCATGTAAATGACATACCGAAATCTTAGTATGTTCCTCTCTGACTTGGCTTTTTAACAACTTCATGTATTATAAAGCATCTTTTCATGTAATTTGACATAGGCCTATCTTTTTGAAAAAAAACTGCTGGGGGCTTGCTGGTTAGCTCAGATGTTTAAGTGCCCGCGTGGGCAAACGCAGTCAGGCTGACAGGACAGCAGCTCAACCCAGCTCCACATACCACACCATGCCTGCCGCCTTGTTAAGGCAGCCTGAGCCCGCAAAACCCCTGCTAATGTGATTGCTCTCTACCCATGTAACCAAGGTCTTATTGGTGGTTACTAGTCTTTCACTGTTGTAAATAGTTGAGGACTGAATATTCTTGTTTGTGTATTTCTGTGGGTCAGGCCCCAAAATATAATTCTCTTCAGAGATAGCAGAGCCAGCGAAAATGCTTCCAAATATTTAACATGTATCTCTAAGTGTGATTGTATGTGCAGTTGTGCTTCTTGTTGCCTAGGCTGGTCTCGAGCTGCAGTGCTGCCTAGCCCCTCCTCCCGCAGCCTCCCCGTAGCTGGCCCCTGGGGTGCAGCACCACGCCCAAATAAGTGCTCACAGAGTGTCTTCAGTCAGTGGGTTTGACACCATTCTTAACATAAACTATAAGGACTTGTTCATGGAATAGCTAAATGCACATCAGCACTTACTTTTTAAAATTTTTTATTTTTAAAACTTTATTCATTATTGTCTTGACCATGATTACAAGATGACATCGTCTTGTGACCTCCCAGAGGGTAAAGATGCTGCAGCTCATGTGCAGCGCCTTACAGTCCTAGCCTGGTCCTCCTCCAGTTCTCCTCCTGGAGTTGTACCTGATTTATTACCTGTCTTCATACGAATCCACTGAGGAATGGGGTGATTCTGCTTTTGCTTCCTGGCCAGGGGTTGTTTGGTTCTGAAAGGCTTGTGAGAAGACATGGTGCGGGTAGGAGGCGAGCGCACGCGCTCGATGGCGGACTGAAGCAGAAGAGCCCGTCAGCACTTTCATGGCTTCGCCATGCTCTCTACCTTTTGATCGTGATGAAATTAGGCATTGAGCACGAGTATGACTAACTTGCCCCTTCTCCCAGGCTCTGTGGGCGCCACCAACATGAACGAGCACAGCTCCCGCTCCCATGCCATCTTCACTATCACCATTGAGTGCAGCGAGAAGGGCGTGGATGGCAACATGCACGTCAGGATGGGCAAGCTACATCTCGTGGACCTGGCTGTGAGTAGTGGGGTGCTGACGGAGTTTTTCTTATAATGTTTATCTCAGAGATAAATAAAAATTAAAATGAAAAGGTATGACTTACATATAATCTTTTAGAAGCTGCTTATATGTGTTTAACGTACTGTGCGTTATGGACTAGTTCAGGGGTATGAACAGTGTGATGCCCCCCTGGGTTCAGTCTCGCTTCATCTGCTCTCTCCCACTTCTCATCCCTTCTTACTTGCTGTTAGCTTATTTTTTAAAAATCTTGGGAACAGGCAGGATGGCATGGTGCATATCTGTAATCCCAGCACTTGGCTGGCTAGGGCAGAAGGATCGCTGAGAGTTTGAGGCCAGCCTGGGCTACAGAGTGAGTTCAAGGCCAGCCGGAACTGCGCTGTGAAACCCTGTCTCAAAAAGACCCCCCCCCAAAAAAAAAAAAAAAAAAAAATCTCAGGGAGAATATTCTGTATTTTTTGTTTCAACTCAACTTTCATGTCTGTTTATTGCTAGGGCTCAGAAAGACAAGCAAAAACTGGAGCTACAGGACAACGTCTAAAGGAAGCTACAAAAATCAATCTTTCACTTTCCACACTTGGTAATGTGATTTCTGCCTTGGTTGATGGAAAAAGCACTCACGTGCCTTACCGTAACTCCAAGCTGACTCGTCTTCTTCAGGATTCTTTAGGTGGAAACTCGAAAACCATGATGGTGAGCCTTGTCTTGTATCAGGCGGTAGACTTCAGCTTATGCCCGTAATTGGTACACGTAACATTTAAAAATCTGTTATCTATTTTTCTTGACTTGTGGTTATCTTTTTATAGTAAGCTGTCTCTCTTAATCCACAGTTGTGTCATCTGAAGCCATGTGATCAATACTGTCTTCAAGAAGGCCAAAGTGCATATATGTTTCAAACATTTTGATTATATTTGTAATGGTAGCATTAACTAGTAATGGAAAATGTTTTGTACTTTTGATCCAACAGTGTGCAAATATTGGGCCAGCAGATTACAATTATGATGAAACTATCAGTACGTTACGGTATGCCAATCGTGCTAAGAATATTAAAAATAAAGCTAGAATTAATGAAGACCCAAAGGATGCTCTGCTTCGTCAGTTTCAGAAAGAAATAGAAGAACTGAAGAAGAAGCTTGAAGAAGGTAAGCTCCTCGCAGAATGCTAGTCTGCGTGCTGGCTGAAGGCGCTTTGGGCTGCAGAGTGTTTTTACAAAGCCACCTACTGGGCAGTGTTTGCGCCTGTGGCATTCAGATTTGAAAAACGTTCTGGAAAGCAACTTCATACTTACAGACTTCAGCCTTTTCGTATTAGGCTTAAGAGTGTATAATATTTGCATATTTTGTTCTAAAAAAAGGTGAAATCTCCCCGAAATTGGGCTGTCTTTATCCCCATGGCCTTTTGAAGATTTCCTATGGCCACTTGTGCAGCAATGAAATTTTATCGAGGGCTGGGGAAATAGCTCAGCACAGTAAGTGCTTGCCTGGCAAGCGCAAGGTCCTCAGTTCAATCCCCAGTGCCGCAAAAAACAAAAACAAAAACAAGAAATTTTATCTTCGTATAAGCACATTCAACTGTGTGTGTATCTAGATGAAAATGACCACAGTCTGGCTTTGCAGTTATCAGCTCAGCTCACTATTGTTTGAAGTAAAAAAAGACGTGGGATGCTCAGGAGTAACAAAGCTCGCTCTGAGTAAAGAGGCACTGCATGGCCTTAAATAAGCTTTTACACTTAAATTTGAACATGAGCCTTTGAAAATTATTTTCTAGCAAGATAATACTAGAAAGTTAGAAAATTTGAGGTTCTTCCTCAGGAGGGTGTGTGGCTGCCCTGCATCGTAGAGCGCTGCACTTCTGCGCTGGAGACAAAGCCCGGGAAACAGGGCTGTTAGACTGAGCCCTTGCCCTCCGGGGGGAAGCTGGTTGGCTCAGAGGTGAAATCCAGGTCGTGAGCCCATCACCAGCGGTGGGAGAAGGTACTGGTTCCGTAAACTTGAGGGAGAGTATTGAGGAAAAGCAGTGGCGATAATGAAGTTTGGTGTTTCAAATGTGACCACTAGGTGGTATTTATAGCCAGTATGTTATAAAAATTTTTAAGGTTAGTCCTAAGTGTATGCCTTTCTTTTGCGGTTTATTCTTTGTCTTTTTTTTTTTTTTTTTTTTTTTCTTCCTTTTGAGGTAGGATTTCACTATGCAATTCTGGCTGGCCTAGAACTCACATTGTAGCCCAGGCTGGCCCTGAAGGTGCAGTGATACTCCTGCCTCAGCCTCCCAATTGCTGGGATTGCAGGCGTGTGCCACTGCGCCTGGCTATTTGTGTTTTTATGTGGCAACATAAACTTATCATGTTAAAGTTTACGTATTGATGGTATAGAAGTTACATTCACGGGCCGGGGAGATAGCTCAGTTTAATAAGCGCTTGCCTGGCAAGTGTAAGGGCCTGAGCTCAATCCCTGGTTCCGTTAAAAAAAAAAAAAAAGTTACATTCACATTGTTGTAAAACCATCACAGTTCATCTTCAGAACTTTTCCATCATCTCAGACAACAATTCTGTCCCTCACCAATACTGACTCCCTGTTTCTTTCTCACGCTAGTCCCTGAAACACCTTGCTGTTTTCTGTGCACTTCACTCTTCTGGGCACCTTGTATAAGTAAAGTCACACAGTATTTGCCCTTTCTGTCTGGCTTGTTTGCAGGGTATAATGCCTTTTCGGCTCATCCATACTGTAGCATGTTCAAATTTCCTTCCTCCTTAAGGCTGAAAAAGATTCCTTGTATGTTTGTGCTGTATTTGGTTCATCCACTCATCTGTCACAGATACTTGGATTGCTTTGGCCTGTGTGAATACTACTGCTGTGTATGTGGGTGTGCAAACACCTATGCTTGCTTCAAGTTGGAGAACGTGCCGGAAGTAGAACAGCTGGGTCACGTGGCAATACTATTTTTTAACATACTTCGTTGTTTTGGTTTCTTATGACTCCGTGCTTTCAGTTTTTATGAGCTCATTAATAGGATTGATCACATGGACAATAAAAAGTCAGCGAAAGCATTGAAACATTAATTTTCTAACCTTTTTACTTTAAAATTATATATATATATATGGTACAGAGAGTTCCTATCCACCCTTTACCCAGTTAGTTACTGCTAATATAAAATCTAATGTAACTACAGTTCTGTTACTGAACTTACTAGCTAACCTACAGATTTCATTCACATTTTGCCTATTTTCCTCCCAGTCTTTTTTTAAAGTCAAGAATTTGACCTAGGGTCACATTGGATTTGTCACATCTTCTTATTGGATTTGTCACATCTTCTTAGTCTCCTCAGTCTTTGTCTTTAAGAGCCATACTTCTGGTCATGTATTTGGTAAAACATTGCTTCATTTGAGTTTGTCTACAGTTTTCTCATAGCTGCTTGGTGAGGCATCCCCACTGTGTGTTATTTTTTGTTTGTTTGTTTGTAATTGGTGTGGCTGGGAGGCAGGATCTCTCATCATACTTCTGTGGATTAGTGTCCATCCACGGTTCTTGCCTGAAACAGTAATTCTGTGGCATTTGCTTTGTGATGACTCTATTCTCATCGTTCTTTTGGTGCTTGGTGTTTAGAATTCTGTTTTAAGAAAGAAGGTTCCTTTTTCCTCTGTTTATTTTATCAAGTATTTAGCCATAGATTATAGCCCAATGCTATCATAATTTATTTTGTTTCTTAAATTGTCCTCGTGTGGGCCATTGGAGGCCCCTGGAGGGAGTTGCTGTTCATAGTCAGCATGTTGCCATCAGGTTATTCTTGACACTGTTGGGTTTTTGTTTGTTTGTTTTTGAGTTCAGTACAGGGGACTGAACTCAGGACCGTGTGTTTGCCAGGCCGGCACCTATTCTGCTGAGCTATCTCCCTGGCCTCCATCTGGTTATTCTTAAGCGCTTCTCTTTTTACTGATACTACAAGATGTTTTAAGCTAACCTTGCATCTTCGTTACTGAGACCTTAGGGGCATCTGTCTCTCCCAGGTGCCTTCTCTACAGAATGTGGTTAGACCCCACAGCTTGGCTGCTCGGTGCGCTTGCTCACCTTTGCCAAGCCACCTCTGTGTCTCAGCCAAAGGGACAAAATAGTTTTAGTGATTTATTTGCCTAAGACTCTATTTTCTCTGCATATTTGCTTATAGGAACAACTTACTTGGTTTTGATTTGTATTTTCTTTTTCCTCCCAGTTATCTTTGTTTTCTTAAACATTTCGTTTGTGGATGACGATATTTTCAAATAACTAACTTGAAGTTAATGTAGCACTAATCTGCATTAACATTAGTTAATTGCTTTTGTTGTATTTTTGTCTTTAAGTCAATACATAGTTAACATTACCTTTGTAAGTAAGTTCAACTTTTGAAATAGTTTGTGTGACATAGTCCTAAAAATGAAATCACCGTGTTAGGTGACAGTTTTATGACTCTTCAAAGGATACTAGTTGACGGGCCAGCGAGGTAGCTCAGCAGTCTAAAGTGCCTGCTTAGGCCACCTTAGGCAGGCACAGAGACCTAGTTGTATCTGCTCTCGGGCGCCACATGCCACGCCATCCACACCCCAGGTGCGGGCTGAGCCAGCCACACACACGCACACACCAAAATAAATAAATAAATAAAAATAAAAAATACTAATTGAGGCCTGGGAATATAGCTCAGTGGCACAGTTCCTGCCTGGCAAGTGCAAGGTCCTGAGTTTGATTCCCAGCACCAAAAAAAGAGAGAGAGAGAGACAAAAAGATACTGGTTGAATGAATTATTTAAAATCTTAAAGAGAAAAATAAGGATAAAGTGCTCCATCAATGTAATCACATTTTTAAAAGACTTAATTGCTCTAACATGATTGATATACATATTTATAGCTGTACTTACATCATGGTTTGGAATTTTTGTTGTTGTCGTTTTGGTGGAACCGGGGATTAAACTCAGGCCCTTGCACTTGCCCAGCAAGTGCTTACTCTACCGAGCTATCTCCCCAGCCCCAGTTTGGAATTTTAATTGGGTCAGAGTTTAACTTTTCTTTTGTCTTTTTGAGAAAGGGTCTTGCTGTATAGTTCAGGCTCGCCTTGAGCTCACTTTGTAGCCCAGGCTGGTCTCTAAATTCTTAGTGATCCTCCTGCCTCAGCAAGAGTTTAACTTATGTTTTGAGACTTTAAAAATAAAGTCTCTGTGTATAGCTTAAATATTTCACATATCCAGTGTGTGTGTGTGGTTTTTTTTTTTTTTTGGTGGGGGGAAGAGTCTACAGGATATTCAGGGTCTCCCTACTAGATCAGACTCTTAGTGATCCGCCTGTTTACAGCCTCCCAAAAACTGGGATCATAGGCGTGCGCCACCACACCCAGTCTCAATTGCCGTTGCAGGGTGCCCCGGGGGTGGGGCCGGCATGGCAGGCCTGGGGGTCGAGCCCCTAGCCCCTGCACCCACTTGCATGGGCTTTAATCTGCTGAGCTATTTGGCTGGCCCTTCCAGTGTGTTTTGGAAAGCAGTTAAATAGCATTTAAATTTGTGTTTGGAGCAACCAAGATTTAATGTAGAAAATTGACATAAGTATTTCCTGACCAGCCAGTGACATAGTAAAGCTAAAACTTTGCATTACATTTCTAAGGGGAAGAAATATCAGGCTCTGATATCAGCGGGTCAGAGGAAGATGACGATGAAGAGGGTGAGGTTGGAGAAGACGGAGAGAAAAGGAAAAGGAGGAGGGGTGAGTGCGGCTTAAGGCTCCAGTTGTGGCAATGAATGAGCTGCCGTCTGACAGTGCTTTTACGTGCCGTAGGCAGTAGAGTGCATGCCTTTATTTGCCATTTCTAGTTGTCACAGCAATTAGAAAGCAGGATGTATGTCATATGCCTTGTTAACTGCAGTTTTTCTTCTATTCTGATCTGTTTATAGCTGATTTACAGTAGTACTATACTATCTAGTCTTTTGTTCATTTTTTAGAATTGTAAAAATCTGTGATACTAGTTATACCATTTTGAAATTTATTTAAGGTTTTAGTTTTATGTGCGGGACTTTTAATTGGGTTCAAAACCTACATTTTTAGGAAATTAGGATAATATGGATGTTTCCCTGAAGTGAGGTTACTTTTTAGAAGTCATTAAAATTTTAAATAATAAATTCATATGAGGATTTTTAAGTTATTTTTCTTTATAAGGCATTACTCTCCTCCTGACTCTGTCATATCTGCTAATAAGCACGAGTAAGACTGCGTCGTGCTAAGGGTGGAGGGAGCGTGCAAAAGAGACGGCATATTATAATGCCTGCATTTCAAACCCTCTTAGCCAAAATACTTATTTCAGAACTCTCTTCCATTAATGTGGTTCATTGTTTTCAAGCTGGTGCATTATTTCGCTTGTCTTATTTAAATGATCTTGTTGAAAATAGACCCATTACAGCTTGAGCAGATAACCCAAATTTAAAATTAGTTTAAATTCAAAAGACAGGCGAAGCATGGTAGAGAGCAAGATGTGGCAGCACACCCAGTGTGCGTAGTTAGTGCAGTTCCAGGCTGGTCACGCCCCTCTGGGTCTGGGCTGTGGCTGCTCCCCAGGAGCTTGGCCTGCAGAGCCGAGTGCTTACCGTGTCTGGTTTTCTGCAGAAATGCCTGTTACACTGAGTTCTTCAGCATAAACTATTCTTTTCCAAGCCAAAGCACATAAAAGCTTCATTTAAAATAAAAATTTAGGGGCTGGTGAGATGGCTCAGTGGTCTAAAGCACCTACTTAGAACAAGCTTAGCAAAGCAAAGCACAGGGACCGCGGTTCAATCCCCCAGCACCACATGCCAGCCAGCCCGCCCCCTGGTGGGCTGAGCTGCCACACACACACACACACAAATAAATAAAATTTAAAAAAAAATAAAATAAAATAAAAATTTAAGTAGAAAAATGCCGTGGTTTAACATACTAAAATATTTAATAGTACTATACCTTTCTTGTAGGCTAGAAATTTCAACTTTTCCGTGAACCTTTTCGATTTTGCTATCAAACCTTAAGCATACATAGTTACATTCAAAGGTTTGATATTTTGAGGGGAGAAAGGGAAATTGGAGAAGGACATCCTGTCTCTGATGAGGGGTAACTTGTCATTGCTGGAGCATTGTGTGGACTAAGTTTTAAAACTTAGTCCCTTGGGGCTGGGGAAATGGCTCAGTGGAATAAGCGCTTCCCTGGCAAGCGCAAAGGTCTGAGTTCAATCCCTGGTTCCACACCAAAAAAAAAAAAAAGAACAAAAAACTTAGTCCCTTTAACTTACCAAACTGAAAAGTTTAAATAGACACCGTCACCAAGTGACTTAGTTCTTTTTGTTCTCATACTTTGAGCCCTCTAAATGATTGCTTTTTAAATGAGTAGTGGGATTTGTCCATAGTAAATATGAAATAGAAAATACTGGCTAGGCAACTACCAAGATTGATCTTAAGGGAAAGTAAGTTTTGATTCATTAATACAAAACTTGATTGTCCTTTAAAATTCTTGCTCTGGAACTGAATTTTTCTCTATGTGTTCATTTTGTTTCCTCTTTGTTTGGTTCCCGTTGGGCTTATTTCTTTGTCTTCTAGGCAGTAGCAGCAGCAGTAGTTCAGACTCTACATGTTCTGTCCTAGAGAAACCTCTGGATAAGTTCTTGCCTAGTGAGTGGCAGCTCTTCAGTTCTCTAACAGAGCTTTGGCTTTTCCATAACCCATGGGCTTCGTTTGAGAAATGCCGCACTGCTCCCTGTCATTACTTGAAGAATACAGATACATGTTGGACTTCTCCATAGAGCAAAGCATGTGTTGATCCCACCCTGCATTGCTTCTGTTAACCATGATTGTTCAAACATATGTTGGAAACATATGTTTAGCTTACGTTCAAGACAATGGAAGAGAGATTCATGCTTTTGCAGTTGAGATAATGTGAAGAGAGGTAGTAAGCTGTGCAAAAGAATAATTATTATGGTCCTTTTTTGTTTCATTATAAAATCTTAGTCCTTGTCAGTACTACTGACATGTAACCACAAATTCTGAATTTCCAAACCTGCAGATTATATTGGCCATATACCAGTACCCATATAATGCAGTTGTAAACAATTTATGCTGTGGGGTGTCCTATTCTCAGCAGTAGCTTAAGATTGAAGGCTCACAAAGAAAAATGTGAAAGTTTAAAACAAATGAAGATAAATTGAGTAGTGCTTTTTTAAAAATCGATATTTATTCCCCATTTCTCATTTACCTGATTTTAAGAAATGTCTAAAGTATGATTAAGGAATTTGGAATCACATGAAAAAGTTAATATTATGTGTGTCTAGACTGATTTCAAAATTAAAGACCTTTCTCTTAAATTTAAGTTGAAAATTATTTAATTTTGTCTATATATATTTTATTTTTAGAAGAAAGGGAAGTTCTTGCTTTCTTGTGCCAGTTTGCAGCTTACTGTCTTTTAAAGCATTATCAATGTACAGCACTTACTTTCTCAAGACCAATAACAAAAAGGATTGTGTATTGTTCCTATACTTTTAGCTTTCTAGAGGAAGAGTTCCAAGAATGTCTAAATTCTTTTTGTCTGTTGATACTTTTTAAGCAAATTATCGAAACAGTTTCAGAGTGCTGGGCATGGTGGCTCCTTCCTGTAGTCACAGTACTTGGGAGGCTGAGGCAGGAGGATAAATCATTGCAAGTTTGAGGCCAGCCTGGGCTACATAATGAGTTCCAAGCCAGCCTGAACTACATAATGAGATACTGTCTCAAAAAATAGAAAACAAAAAAATTAACTTGAATATAATTTATAAAATACAGGAAGTTACTTTAGAGACCATATAGAAGTATAATTTTATATTAGAAACTAAAATGTGAGGAAGAAGCATTAAAATTTTAATTTTCTATTTTATAGCTTACCTTAGTTCTACGTGCTATGAAAAAGTGCATTATTTCCTGAGTTGTACTTTCTTCAACTCAAGTTTTAGTTGCAATTTGCACATCGAGCACATGACATTTTGCTGTTGTAACGTAGGGGATTTGGTGAAATGGAGAGACGTCCCAGCATGTGATTGCTTGTGTGATTTGTGTGTGTCTGTCCTTCCTTTTAAAAACATGAATGTCCTTTTTTCAGGTGTCCCTTGCTTGAATCATCAATTGTCTTTTATTTCTGTAGAATCATCATTACGATTATCCTTAACAGTCTACTAATAGGTTGAGTGTAAGTTTGTTACTGTACAGATGTACTTCATTTTATGTAGCGATTTTTTTTTCCTTAAAAATGCTTACAAATTAACTTGGAAAACCAAGTATACTGCGAAATTCCTGTCTTTAAAACATTCTTCATAAAATTTGTCAAAATCAAATAACCAATACAAGTTACTATAAACAAATACATGTTTTTAGTTCTTTCAGGTTTTGTGTTATATTTTCTTAAAATGGAGCACACCTGTTACAGATACAAGAAGAACCATTGCATTGGGAAATTTTGTTATGATGACTAATCTTCAAAATTGGCTTAATTTTCTGTTTTGTACTTTTAGATGATTTGCCAGGTCGTGCAGGTGCCCAGTTCCATGTCAGTTATTAGCATAGCCACACGGCCTGCGCTGTTAACGTTTACGGGAGTGTACCAGCTAGTTGAGCTCTTGGTACTGATTTGAGTTATAATCCTAGACTAAATCTTACTATCCTTGCCTGAATTGTGTCTCTCATAGTATTGAATGTTTTCTTTTTTACATGAGTTCTATTTCAGTTTTGATAATGATTTGTACACTTGTACTATAAATGATGCTGTTACACGTTTTTCTTTGTTTGACAAAGGAAATAATTGTTTCCCTTTTTTTCCTCCTCATCTCTGTGCACATGCTTCCTGTCTACGATTTGCTTACCACTTCTTATTGCAAGATCAAGCAGGTTGGTGTGATTGATTTGCACTCCACTTGGCACTATTACTGAATTTATAAAGACTTTATTATTTAAATACATTACATTTTTAAAATTTAATAATTTTTACAAGGTAAGTATCCATATGGAGTATGTCAAAAATCTCTCAACTTGAGCTCTTTTTTTTTAAGCTTCCTCTCTTTCCCAAATTCTTAAAGACCCATTCAAGCCAAATTTTGGGAATAAAATTATGACTTCACATATTCAGATATTTCTCTCTTTTTAGCGCCAACAGTCAGGCCCTTCTCACCCGTGCCGTGGGTGCTTGTGTAGCAACAATGGAATGAACCCCCGTCAGCCCACTGGAAGTTCCTCCCTTTTGCTTTTCCTTGCCAGTTCTTTACAGCTCTGTTTTGAGCACGAGGCAGAGGTCAATTGAAAATGCTGCTATTCTGTTTGGCACAATTACATATTCTTTATGGTATTTGCTGTTTTGCTGTTTTATTTTTTTATTGGTTTGGTTGATGAGTTTTGTGGTGGCGCTGGCAGTGGTGGGGTTCAAACCCAGGGTCCTGTCACTGAGCCACTGTCACTGTCACAGAGGGCAAGTGCTCTGTCACTGAGCTACAGGCTCACTGCCCACATTAAAAGAAGTAATTAAAACTGCAGTTTCTTCTCCGCTGGAGGGTGGAAGCCTGTGTTTAGTGTGAAGACATCACTTTACCGTGGTGTTCTGTGGTACAGGCCTCCTGACCCCCCCAGGTCCCCAGTTCTGTGGTGCAGGCCTCCTGGCCCCCCAGGGCCCCAGTTCTGTGGTGCAGGCCTCCTGGCCCCCAGGGCCCCAGTTCTTCCCCAGACTCTAGCAGCCCCTGAGTCCAAGAAAGCAAAGGGCAAAAAAAATCATGTAAAGTACATATACAAGTGAATTTTAGTGATCCCTTATTTTCAAATGTCTAGTTAGGATGTTGGTACATATTCATATTTAGCTTAAAGTGTTATTTGAAGAAATTTTTTATTTTTTATTTTTATTTTTTATTTTTTTGTGGGACTGGGGAATGAACTCAGGCCCTTGCACTTGCCAGGGAAGCACTTATTCCAATGAGCCATCTCCCTGGCCCCTCTGAGGTACATAGTAAGACCCTGTCTTAAAAATAAATAATCTAGCTATGTATTCTTGCTAATTTTCATGAACACTAGAAGAGCACAATAAGATTTTTGTTGTCAAACTAACAGTTTGAAAAGCTACCTGAATGACTTTGAATTACTAGTGTAATTCAGGCATAGTATTATCAAGAGTCATGAATTTTTATATTTTTATATATTTTTATTTTATTGTCTCTTAATGGATTTTGAGGGGTTTTTTTGTTTTGTTTTTTCTTTCTTTTTCTCTTTCTTTCTTTCTTTTTTTTTTCTTTTTTTTTTTTTTTGAGACAAGGGCTCACTGTGTGGGCCAGGCTGGGCTTGAACTCAATATATTGCCCAAGCTGGTTGAACTCACTGTGATCCTCCTGCCTCAGCCTCCCAAGCATTGGGATCATGGGCATGTGCCACCATATCTGACTGTGTTTTAAAATATTGACAAAATGATTGGATGGCCAAAGTACGTATGTTCATTTTTTGATCAGACCATTTCCTCCATTCCAGTAGTGTCCATGTCTTCACACCTATTATTTTGATCTTTAAATATTTGTCATTTTTTAAGTAGTTGTAATTCTGAAGTAGAAAGGAAGTTACATGCTTTTACTATACACCCAAACTTGTACATTTCTCCCTCAAATTTCCAGGAAGTAGTATTTCTGATGGGAAGCGTTTTCTAGGAACTCACTGGGAAAAAGAACTAAATTATTTTAAAAGTTACTTTTTAACAGTCTAATTCAACAGGTTGCACACAGGCGACCGGTCCGCACAAGCCAGCCTCAGGGTCATGTCTTCTTTTTGGAATGCAATGAATCACACCACACCAAAGCGTGAACTGGGATCAGTGCTTTTATTTACTTTCTTATTTAACTTGTTCTGTGGCTTGCATTTTGCTTTAGATTTATAGTTCTGTAGAAGTGGAGGATAATGTATTTTGACTTTTTGATATAATTTTGTATTAAAGAGTTAAATAAAATCTATCAATAAATGATTCTTTGTTTCTTAAGAGAATATATTCAGATAGTTTATCTCTGTCATGTCTATCTCAGTTCCTCTCCCTTATTAGCGGCAGGGGCCGGGCTCAGGCGGAGACACGTTCAGTTCATAAAGGTGTCTGCTTCTGCTGTTTGTCCAGTCCTTTGGGAAGGAAGCAGAGAGTGACAATTTTCAGGAGAGCTTCAGAACAATTCTGTGAAAAGTTTGCTAGGTTTTCTGAAGGAGCATATGTTTCTAAGAAATTGGGTTTCTAGAAATGAGTTGTCACTGATTCAGTTACACAGTCATTTCACTAAGCTAGTTTTTGTTTTCTCTTTTAAATTTTATATGAATTTCATAATTCTAAAATTCACAAATTTTTATTGGTTGCCTGTTACATAAAAGACTGTTGGACATTATAATAATAATAATAATAATAATAATAATAATAATAATCAGCTGGCAACTGTTTTCTAACTTTATATATTTGGTAGTGTTTCTACTTAGATTTGACATTTGGCTTGTTTAACCGGAGTTAGGAGATTAAGGATTTAAGTTTGGCAGAGTAATAAACTGTTTTGGTGGTCACATAGAGTATGATGACACAGCATGACCGCTCACCAGCTGTTAAATACCTGGCTGATTACTGATAACTGTGTAAGTTACATGATTGGTATAGAAGTTCTTCCTTTAAAAGTATACAATGATAGCTGGGAGTGGTGGCGCACGCCTGTAATCCCAGCACTCAGGCGGCTGACACAGGAGGATAACTGAGTTTGAGAGCAGCCAGGGCTCTATAGCAAGACCTATCTCAAAAAAACAATAAAAAATATACTATGACTGAAAATACTTTCTAGTAATTTTATATAGTAATTTTTTTAGTAAAAATTATAGAAAGGCATCTGAAAACACAACTGCCTGATATAAATTCTATGTAATATTTTAATCTGTATTTGATATATGTATATGATCTGTGGATTTATTTTGTGATTGAGGTGAAGGAAGTTTGAGAAGCCACTTGACTTTGATCTTAATTAAGAAAAAGTAATTGAGTCATTGTATTTTTTTAAAAAACATACATATGTTACTTGGGGACACACATCATTTTTATTGGCTTTAATATAAATCTTTCTTTTCCTGCTTACCTGCTCATTTATTTTGCTTCTCTTTCACTTTCTTTGGTTCTTGGATGTCATTGCATGGTTGTGGGACAGTTTGAGTGTAGCAGTGAATCAACTCAGCTAGAAATGTAATAAATGGCAGTGAGTGAGACGCTGTTGAGTTGGCTTCTGTACAATGCTGATGCTTGCTTGTATGATCGAGGCGTCCTGGCAGGTCTGTGTTGAAGCTAACTTCAGACGGTGACTTGTTTTAGTGACTTCTAATTAAATGACTCCAACAGGTAAAAAGAAAGTTTCTCCAGATAAGATGGTTGAAATGCAAGCAAAGATTGATGAGGAGAGAAAGGCATTGGAGACAAAGCTAGATATGGAAGAAGAAGAAAGAAACAAGGCTAGGGCGGAGTTGGAGAAACGTGAAAAAGATCTTCTAAAAGCCCAGTAAGTGTTAGTGAACTGAGATGGGCTCGGGCTCGGGCTCGGGCTTTCATTATTTTTAATAGGAAATATAAGCAGGAAAATTCAGTAGTAGTTAAAAGCCTGATTTTTGTCTATAATGTAGCTGCTTGCGGATAGAAGATCCTACCCATGTGGTATGTTTTTAAAAAATGACATCTTTTTTGAGTATCTCTGTGTAGGAGGAAAAATATCAGTAAATTTGAATTAAGATTACATTATGAATTGATTTATACTACAAAGTGGCATATAGAGAAGTTACAAAATTATATTTCTATTTTGAAATTGTACAATTTCTGAACAAATTTAGGGAAATCCTGGACAGTAGATGCTTGGTAAATTCAGAGTATTCTCATTTTAATCAATAGGCAAGAGCATCAGTCTTTGCTCGAAAAATTGTCTGCTCTGGAGAAAAAGGTAATAGTTGGTGGTGTTGATTTGTTGGCCAAAGCTGAGGAGCAGGAGAAACTTCTTGAAGAATCTAACATGGAACTGGAAGAAAGGAGGAAAAGAGCTGAGCAGCTTCGCAGAGAACTGGAGGAAAAAGAGGTGCTGTAACTTTGTGACTTTCAGTTTTAATGCTTTGCCAGAGATTTTTAACTTCCCTAGTGGAAAGCTAAATCTCTATAATTGTAAATAAAGTTCAAAGCAGATTTATAGATTACTTTGAGGACAAGTTACCAAACATTTGCCATTTGTTAAATATTGTTGTTTAAAAATGAAAACTACTCTGAAGTTTACCAATTATATCATAGCAAGAGCGCTTGGATATTGAAGAAAAATACACCAGTTTGCAGGAGGAAGCACAGGGAAAGACCAAAAAACTAAAGAAAGTTTGGACTATGCTGATGGCTGCAAAATCAGAGGTTAGTTTCTTTAAAATTATCTTATAATGTTAAGAGATTCCTTTGATTAAGAATCCTTGAATAATTTTAATGTGTGCTTATACTTTTAAAGGTAAATATTTCTCCCTTCTGTATAGTTTTTAAGGTTAGCTGTAAACCTGATTGTTTTTAATTTTGTTTTTCATGTATTTAGTACAGGGTCTATAGGGTCTCAGTATATAGATTGGTTTTGTAGTAATCCTTCTGTTTTCAGCCTCCTAAGCACTGGGATTACAGGAGTGTGGCACCACACCCAGTCTCAGTCACTCAGTGCACCTCAGGGGTCTCAGTGCACCCTGGGGGTGGGACCAGCATGGCATGCCACATGGGGGATTGAACCCTGGCCACTGCGCTCTGCCTAAGCAGGCGCTTTAGTCCACTGAGCTGTCTGGCTGGCCCGCTAATTGTTTTTTCTCTAACTGTAACTAATAACCTAAACTAGACCATGAGGGTTACCTTGTCCATTATTTTTATAAAAGAACAGGATAGGCTCTCGTAAGGCCGCCTAGTTTAGCGCGGTGTTGTGGGTGTCACTGTTTTGCATTTGAGGTCATATCTGCTGGTAAACGTCCGTGCTTCTCTGCAGACGGCTGACCTCCAGCAGGAGCACCAAAGGGAGATCGAAGGCCTGCTGGAGAACATTCGGCAGCTCAGCCGGGAGCTTCGGCTGCAGATGCTCATCATTGACAACTTTATACCTCAAGACTACCAGGTAGGGGCTGGTGAGATGGCTCAGTGGTCTAAAGCACCTACTTAGAACAAGCTTAGCTAAAGCACAGGGACCGCGGTTCAATCCCCCAGCACCACATGCCAGCCAGCCCCGCCCCCTGGTGGGCTGAGCTGGCCACACAGGCACACACACACATAAATAAATAAAATTAAAAAAAAAAAAAAATTTAAAAAAAAAAAAAAAAAGACTACCAGGTACACAGGAAGCTTCCAATCTAGGTGTTAGCTCACTTGGCTGGGGTTCAGGGGCGCAGAGATAGAATTGCTAATTTAACTGATGGTAATTATTTAGACTTCAGTTATCTATGCAGTTTTCTAGACTATGCCATCATATTTCGCTTCAGTTAACTTTCATAGATATGTAATTCTCTCCTTGAGTATCTGAGTGTCTAAGAATTTCTCAGTCCTTTGGAGAAATCAGGTTCACGTAATAAATGCAGTCAGAATCAAAACACGTGCTGTTTGATGCTTCGGCACCTTTGATCATGTAAGTAGGAGAAACAGAACTTCTGTGCTATTTCTCTCTGCTCATGGGTACTAATTCTTTTTTTTTTTTTTTCCTTTTAAATTGTTTATTTCAAGTACTTTGTCAGGGTGCTAATTCTTTTGCATGTGTGTGTATGTGATAAAGTACACACAGCGTGGCTTTTTTACCCACCTTAAGCACCCAGTTCAGTGAGGCTCAGTGACTTCACGCTGCCGTGCAGCCATCGCTGCCACTCATCTCCGTGTGGATGGTGCTTGTGTCATTGAGTTCTGTCCTCTTTTTCTTAGCCAAAATTTATGTCGAGTACATTTAAAATTTTTTAATATATTTCACTTCCAGCACTGAAAGAGACTAAAAACTAACATACTGATTTTGTAAAAAAAAAAAAAAAAAATGTTTTGAATCTCAATACAGCTTGAAGAAATAAATGTCTAAAGTAAGCTTGTTTTTTTTCCTTTGGCGTGTACAGATTTAATCTGGATTCATGACCCCTCTCGTTGTTGGTCCTTGGTTGGCCTGCTTTTCTTTAGTCATTTTGTCATGAACTCATCTCCCAGAATAAGAGCTAGGACCATGACCATAACCTACACATGGCCAAGTGTTTGCCCAGCCTCTCCCATACCTCTGCATCTCTCAGCCCAGCATATGCTTATCCTGTTCCCATGTTATCATTCTGTTGCTTTTCATTTTTATTGTAGTTCAGCGATATCTATACACGTTCCCAAGAAATGTACACTTTAAAATTTATAAAGTGTATCAGTCACTTCCATGCTGCTGAGACGTCGTCCTGGAGACCCTTGACTTAGGAGAAGGAAGTCTGACTGTGGCTCATGGTGTTGGGCTGTGGCTGGCTAGCTCCAGGGCAGCAAGAACAGCAGGGTGCTGCTGAAGGGGAGGTACTCAGCATGGCAGCCTGGAGGCCCTGCCTCTCAACAGCATATCCCACACACCGTGCTCCCACATCCCAGCCACCTTTTATATGCAAGAATGTTGGGGAACATTTTACATATACACCATAATATTCTACCCCTGGGCCCCACAGACTTGTGTCCATCTAATTATGGACACAATAAGTTCATTTGTGAGAGTCGTTAAAGTCATTTTTGTTGTTGTTGTTTGGGTATCAGGAATCCAATTCAGGATTTTGTGCTTGCCAGGCAGGCACTTAGGTCACTGAGCTATATCCCCGGCCCCAAAGTCTTTTTTTTTTTTTTGTCAGAACCGGGGATTGAACTCAGGCCCTTGCACTTGCCAGGCAAGCGCTTATTCTACTGAGCCATCTCCCCGACCCCTCTTCCAAAGTCTTAACAGTTATACCATTGCTAATGGGGTATACAGATGAAGGTCCATTTTGTATCTGTGTATTCAAAGTGGTTGGGATAGATATATAGTTACATTCTGTTAATGAATAGAATGATTTGTTCTAATGGTGTTTGTAAATAGGATCACAAGTCCACATCTTGTACAGCAATTAACCACTAAGAAGAATATATGCAGTGTATTATTTGTTGAAAAATAAAAAAAAAATAAAAAAAAAAGAGTTCTACAAATACAGAAAAAAAAAAAAAAAAAGTTATACCATTGCTGAAAAGTCTTTAAGTCCAAAGCTCTTCTGAGACTCAAGACATAGTCTCTTACCTATGAGTCCCTTTAAAAATCAAGAAGAAAGTTAAATACTTGCAATATAAAAGGATAAACATTTCTATAACAAAAGGGAGAAGTAGGTGGATAGAAAAGAATGTGACCAAAGCAAGCCCAGAATGGTAAATATTAAATCTTGTAGTTCCATGTCCAGCACTTGGGGCAGGTTGTAGGGTGATAGCTCCAAAGGGCTTGGGTGCCCTGCCCTTGCAGTTTTGCTGGTCACAGCTCTTATAGCCTCTCTTGAGCTGGATTCATTCATTGTTTATGGTTTTTTCAGCAGCAGTTCCATATTTCTAACATCTTTAACTTCCTGGGGTCTCCACTGGACTTTTAAGTTTAATCTTTACTCAACCTCACATTGCCCACTCGGGCACACTGCCTGACCTCCCTCACCTTCTTTTGAAATCTGGGTAGAAGCTACCCAGATCCCACAACTTCTGCATTTTACATTTCTGAAAAATTAGCGCCATGTAGATGATGATGCTGAGGCCTGCTACCAACTTGGGCAGTAGCCAGGCCCCCTTGGATTGTGCCTCCAGAGGCCTCAATGTTCAGATGGTTAAGCACTATGAAATGAATCCAGAGATTGGTCATGGTGGCACGTGCCTATAATCCCAGCTGTTGGAAGGCTATAAACAGGCAGATCATTACAAGTCTGATCTAGTAGTGAGACCCTGCACACCCTGTAGACCCTTCCCTAAAATACAAAAAAAAAAAAAAAAAAGAAAAAAAGAAAAGAAAAGAAAGAAAGGAATCCTGCAAAATCAGTTCACTAGTCAACCCTTCTTAAGCAGGGACCCGGCAGCTTTCTTTTTAAATAAAAGCTTTGCAATTTTGCACCGTGAGCTTACAAAGGGTGGGAGTGTTGGTCATTCCTCAGATGCCCTCGAGTTATCTTTTCTCTTACTCTGATGGAACGTACTTGGCTTCCTTTTCATGCTAATCCTTCACCAGTCATGCTCTCCTTTGTTGCAGACACTTCCTTTCTCATCTAACTGGAAGCTTTTTAGTGTACCAAACTTTACTGTTACGATATGACATAAAGCAGTCACAGTACCTATGCCACAGCCTGAATGTTGTGCCACCTTAAAATTTTCTCTTTCAGGTTAGCCAGCCGCCCTTTGTCTCTTGCAAAATCCTAGGATATGAGCAAAATGTAGGCAATTTTCTGCAAGAGTGTACCACACATATCCTCTAGTCTAATTGCCTTTTTAAATTTTTTAATTTTCTTTTTCAGACAGGGTTTTGTTATATAAGTCAGGCTGGACTTGAACTCATTGTGTAGCCCAGGCTGGCCTCTAACTCACAGCCTCCTGCCTCCCTAGTGCTGGGAGTGTGGGCATGTGCGACCACGCCTGGCCTAGTCTAACTGCTGAGAGAGTTCTTGCTCTCAACTGAAGCTCCCTGAGCCTGGCTTTCAGTTTCTGCATTTCTATTAACATTTTGGTCTTCTGAGCTCTGACCAGCGTCTTCCACTAAGCGCAGCTTATAGCATTGTAGGGCTTCTCTAGCTGGCCATTTAAGTCTTTCCAGACTCCCCCCATGCACCACTTCCAAAGGCTTCTAAACCCCGGGCCAGGTTCGGTCATACAGATGATCCCAGTTCTCAGCAGTTTCTTTTCTTGTCACTTTCATGTCACTGAAACTTGATGGCTGACACCCACAGCTTAAAGTAGGAGAAGTACAGTTTTGCTCCTGGTTTCACCTGATGGGTGGCAGACTCCAAGGTGGAAGCAGGGTGGCAGTGGGGCATTGCAAAGAAAAGGCACGCAGCCTGTAGCAGTCCAAAATGGAAGGGAGGGCCTGGGGACAAGAAGATGCTGTCCTAGGTCTTGATGCCCCTCCAGCCAAGCCCCAGCTCCTGACAGCGTGCTTGCTATGCGGCTCATCGATGGATGGACCCGCTGTGAGTACAGCAGCCCGTGTTTGGGTCGCCTTTACATACATGAGAGTTCAAGGGGCATAGTGTGTAGTGTTTTGGAGTGTAACTTTTTCCACTTAATAATAAGAATTAGAGATATGGACATTTTGATACTTTAAATGTTATTTGTAAAAAAATGTTAAATATTTAAAATAGTCTATCTTTGACTCTTTTAAAAGGAGATGATTGAAAACTATGTCCACTGGAATGAAGACATAGGAGAGTGGCAGCTAGTGAGTACTACCTTCATTTGTTCACGCAGTACTTTTGGATCCTGCATGGGGACCAGGAGTTGTGCTGGTTGAAGGGAGGGAGGTGGTTCAGAGACTGTCAGATGAGCACCTAGCAGAGCAGAGAAGAGACTGGTGGCTGTTTGCATAATTCAGATCTCTAAAAGGTTGCTATCTCTGAGATCTGATTTCTTTCTGGTTAATCATAACACAGAAATCATGTGGTAGAAATGGTCTAGATCACGGAACTGAATGACCTGTAGCTCCCTTTCTCCTCCAGCATTCAAGTCGTGTTTTACTAGTGAAACATCAGAATAGGCTGGATGTGGTACTACATGCCTGGAATCCCGACACTTGGGAGGCTGAGGCAGGAGGCTCACTGCCAGTTCTAGGCCAGCCTGGACTATACAGTGAGCTCAAGGCCAGCCTGAACTGCGTAGTGAGACCGACCCTGTCTCAGAAAGGCACACAAGAGGAAAAACACTATCCCACAGCATTTGACGGATTCAGAGCGCTAATTACTAATTAAGACCTTTCTTCCTCTCTCCCCTTCCTTTTTTGAGAAATGCGTTGCCTATACAGGAAATAACATGAGGAAGCAAACGCCAGTACCTGATAAAAAGGAGAAAGATGTAAGGGTACTTTTTTTTTCCTTCTAAAACTACATCTGTTTCTTTATAGGAATGTACCTGATTAAATTGTACTACGAACCCAGTATCTGCTAACCCACTTATTTGGGCAGAGCCTGTCTTTTGGGATAAAGGCTCTCGGGCCAGGTGCAGTGGGCAGCTCAGCCATCGTCCTGTGTACGAGTGGGGTCCTCCACTCACCACTCTGGTCATCCAGGCACGGCAGGGGCTAGATTGCAAGGCCGTTTCTAGTCCTAGGTCAACAAGAAGAGAGAACAGCAGTCAGTGGTTTTTCTCTGTGTCTGCGGACCTTAGAGTGTGGCAGGGCTTCTTACTAGCCTTTGTGGGAAATGCATTTTAGCTACTGGAGCTAGAAGGGATCATGAGACATTATTTGCTTTTGTCTCCTGGGCATTTTCTAGGTGTTTAGTATTTGAAATCTCTCCCAGATGTGGTTTAATGCTTTCCTGTGAGAGTGGCCTGTGTTTGTTTCCTTCTACAGCCTTTTGAAGTAGACCTTTCCCATGTGTACCTTGCCTATACCGAGGAGAGTCTGCGTCAGTCTTTGTTGAAGTTGGAAAGGCCCCGGACCTCAAAGGGGAAGGTGAGGCCAAAGACCGGGAGAAGGTAAGGACCTTCTGTGGTGCTCGGGAAACGCTGGCCAGGAGGCAGACTGCTGAGATACAAGTTGAAAGCTAATTAACATGACGTATTTCGGCCAGTATTTTAAAAGTAAAGTTCCTTAGATAGTGATTTGGGTGAATAAACTCTGGCTAGAGAATTAAGGTCTTTTCACTTCTTTATTTTTCATGAGTAATAGAATTTGTCTTATTTATTTAATTATTTTTGCATTTTTTAGTAAGAATCTACAGGGTCTCACTATGTAGATCAGACTCGTAGTGATCCACCTGTGTTCAGTCTCCCAAAGAGCTAGTATTACAGGCGCACCATCTGCCCATTCTCAATCCCTATCTCAGCGTGTCCTGGGGGGCAGGGCCAGCATGACAGGCAGGGATCCAACCCTGGCTCCTGCATCTGCCTAAGCAGGTGCTTTAATCTGTTGAGCTATTTGGCTGGCCCTTAGAATTTGTTGTAAATTAAATTTGTTCTTTTTAAACTTATAATGGATCACCTACTATCTTAGAGTTTTCGTTTTTGTTTTGTTTTTTAAAGTTTATTTATTTATTTATTGTGTGTGTGTGTGTGTGTGTGGCCAGCTCAGCCCACCAGGGGGCGGGGCTGGCTGGCATGTGGTGCTGGAGGATTGAACCGCAGTCCCTGTGCTTTGCTAAGCTTGTTCTAAGTAGGTGCTTTAGACCACTGAGCCATCTCACCAGCCCGAGTCTTCGTTTTTTAATCAATTATTTATGTATTTGGTACAGAGTTTCGCTCCACAGCTCCAACTCATAGCGATCCTCCTGTCTCAGCCTCCCCAGCGCTGGGATTACAGGCACATGCCACCACACCCAGCTTCCTAAATTCTTCTTATACTAATTCTTCTAATAAAATGTTTAATTTGTCTGATTAGACTTTCAAAATATTATATTCACCTGGTTAGTCTTTCTGTCATAAACACCGCCCCTGAGAACCTGATTCCCAGAGTCACCCGTCAGAGATGCATTTTCTGACCACCTTGCCCTCTGCTTTGGGCACAGGCTCTGACTGCGACTCCTGCACCTACATTGTCACTTGAGCCGGGGGATCAGCAGTGGGTGCCTGAGCAGGCACTGCGTTTTTCTTCCTCTTTTCTACATTAAATATTTACTGCTCAGCTTATCTAGGGTAATGGAAAGACCTTCTACCTGCTAGAATTGTAAAGACAGCCTTTCTCCATTTGAGAGCAGGCACTGTTTAGGGTGGGTGTTGGTGCTCTGTTCCCAGTTAGTTGAAGGGATAGAGGGCCTGCTGTTGCTGTATTTGCTCCTTTCCAAGAAGAAACCAGAAATACATTTTATGTGATGGCTCTCAAATTTTAGTTCCTTTTTTTTCTGTTTAGACCTATGCCAAACACTGTAACGTCTATAAATCACATTTTAAAATGTGTAGTTTCAAAAAGTTGAACCTTAGAAACTATTGGCTAACATTATGTGAGCCAAACGCAGCGCCTCTGAATTAGTGTGTTGTGTCATGAAAATTGTCGATGACCGTAGACATAGGCACGCACGTACAGAGCTTGTTGAGGACATTATATTAAGGACATGACGTGCTTACATGGCGCGCCTCGTAGAAACAGTCCAGTGTGCTGGACCAGGTGGCAGTGAACACAGGACGTCAGTAGAGCGTTTGCTGGGGCCCCGCGCGCATCTGGGTATTATGCCACAGTGATTCGTATCTGTGTCCCTGACTATTGTTGAGTCCATCTGTGCCATTAACAGACCTCGGAGATTACCAGGATAAAATCTGGTAAGCAGGCTGGTCGTGGTGGCCCATACCTGTAATCCCAGCACTCGGAAGGCTGAGGCAGGACGATCGTTGCAAGTTGCAGACCAGCCTGAGCTACAAAGTGAGCTCAAGCCAGCCTGGACTGCGTAGTGAGACCCTGTCTCAAAGAAGACAAAAAAAAAGCAGGCTGTGGCCTGGCCGTAGCGTTTAGTCCTGTTTTGAAACTCATCTGCCCTGTCACCCACTACTGTGGAGCACCCAGGTGTGGTCCCTGGTCTAGGTGAGGAAGTGGGCGAGTGCGGCACGGCGTTGTCAGACGTCCCACGGGCCCATTTCCAGACCGTGGCCCCTGCGCTCCTAAGGTGACGTGTTGGCGTGTCCCAGTCTGCTGTCCAAGCACTCATGCTGTCTTTTTGTCTTCTCCAAACAGAAAGCGTTCAGCAAAGCCTGAGACCGTAATCGATTCCTTACTTCAGTGAGTGCTACAAATGGGAATCGCAATAAAAGCTGGCGGTGTTCTCGTGAGTGGATAAATCTTTAATTAAAACACTGAAGACTTACGTGTAGCTTCGCGTAATGGAATCTATAAACTGTGGACTAAGACTAGAAGTAGTAAGTTGCCTACTCGCTTAGCCCCCACGTGCTAAGGTGGCGCAGCGCAGTGAGGCCGTGCAGCTGTGGGGACTGGTCGCGCTCTCGCCCGCGGTGCCGGGCTGTCGAGCACGCGGCGGCCTGTTAACTGTTTACCCAACTACTGTATGTTTAGATCATCGGGATTTCTAAATAGGAAGAAAGTCTGTCCTGTTTGCACGTAGAAAGCAGCAGACTGAACTGTCTTGCGTGACCCTGCTGAATGTGACTGTGTTCCCATTTTTATCCTGACATTCATGGCACTGAAGTATGAGATGACTGACCTTCCTGAAATTCTGTAGAAAATTCATAGTTTAACAGTCTTTGCAAGTGTACATTTTTAAGACACAAGTTAAAAATGTTTCATCTAGAGCTCTTCTATTTTTGCCACTTTGAGTTCAAATTAAATACACATTTTTTTTGTTTTTCCAGTTTCATGCTCTCTTGAAACGTTGAATTGTAACTAAATATAAAAGAGCCACAGTTGCAGAAAATTAAGAAACTACATATTGGTCACTTATCTTTTTTTTTTTTTTTTTTTTTGCGGAACCAGGGATTGAACTCAGGCCCTTGTGCTTGCCAGGAAAGCGCTTATTCCACTGAGCCATCTCCCCGGCTCCTGTCATTTATCTTTGACTATACATATGTTTTTGAAATTTACTTTGAAGTATGATTTACGGATCTTTGCCAAGTTTTACATTTTGAGACTGTCTCCCAGTTGACCAGGGTCTCCATTTTTCTATAAAATGCAGCCAAGCAAAAACATAAAATATTTTTAATCTTTTGCCTATAAACATCTTGTTTTCATATTTTATAAAAAGAAAATATTCTTCCCTAGACTTCTTCTATTGACTGGTCTACTTATGTCATATTCCTGTCAAAATTGGGGCTGAGAGTGAAGTAGAGCTTGCCTAGCACATGTGGGACCCTGGGTTTGGTCCCTCGGACTGTCCCCCAAAAAGCTCCCTTCACAATAAAAACTATATGAATTTCTTTTTTTTTTTTTAAACTAGATACTCAATTTATTTAGTTCCATTCTTTTTTTTTTTAATGTTTCCTTTATTTTTATTTATTTATTTATTTATTTTTTGTTTTAATGGTCAGCTCAGCCCACCCTGGGGGCGGGGTTGGCGTGGCATGTGGTGCTGGGTATCGAACTGAGGTCCCTGCATGCTTGCCTAAGCTTGCCTAAGCAGGCGCTTTAGACCACTGAGCTATCTCGCCAGCCCCTGAATTTCTTAAAGTAAAATAAATCAGAGTTGTTGGTTCTTTTCTTAGCTACTTACCAAATTATTTTTTAAAGGTTATGCTACCCTTGAGCCACTTAGCATTATGTTTTGCATGTTTCAGAATTACTGTAGATAGTCCTGAAACACATTAATTCTAAGGTCTTAAGACCTCACAATTAGCGTTTTCTTGGGGAGGTCAAGAATTGAACTCAGGACCTCATGCATGCTAGGCAAGCACTGTGCCCCTCAGCTAAATCCTCAGCCTTAGGAGTTATTAAATTAATGTCATTTTGACAAGCCTGGTGAGGCAGTGTTGTGCAGAGGGTGGATGCGTGCACGTGCCCTGCAGGTGAGGGCAGGGCAGCGGAGCTGTGCACCTGAGGTGCTGTGAAGCGTGAGCACTGAGGGGCCAGTGCGTGCCAGGTACCTAGATTCGCCGTGTGAAATAGAGTCTGTACCTTTCCTTTAATACTGTGGAGGCACAGTGGAAAGGTGTCTGGAGCAGACTGTCCTAGTAACTGTAAAATTTTCAGTGATGTATCTCTGGTAGTAGTTAATTACTCTTCAGAAACCTTAATTTTAGCAATTTAGCAGTGCTGTCTCTTTAAAAAAAAAAAAAAGTCCAGGGCTCGGGAGATAGCTCAGTGGTCTAAGCGCCTGCCTGGCAAACACAAGGACCTGAGTTCGATCCCTGGCAAATGTTGTGCTGGCCCCTTGCTATGCTAGTCACAGAAAGGGGGGCTTGCCGGTTAGCTCAGTTGTTTAAAGCACTTGCTTGGGCAAACTCAGTCAGGCACAGGGGACCGCAGTTCAATCCCCAGCTCCACATGCTGCACCAGACCTGCCCTTAAGGTAGCCTGAGCCAGCCAAAAAAATCAAACAAAAAGCCAGGCATGGTTGCACATGCCTGTAATCCCAGTGCCAGGGAGGCTGAGACAGGAGGATCACTGCAAGTCTGAGCTACATAGCAAGACCCTGTAACAAATAAATAAATCTTTGAAATGAATTTTAAAAGTCCATGTTTTGGGGCGGGGGATATAGCTCAGTGGCTTAAGCACCTGTCTGGCAAGCGCAAGGTCCTAAGTTCGATCCCCGTTACCACATAAAAATAAATAAAAGTCCATGTTTCTAGCTTGTAATAATTAACCCCTCGTAGCTGTGTGCTCCTGTGCCTGATGAAAGCGCAAGAAGTGCAAGCCAGCGTCGCGCCTCCATAGCAAGAGATCTTCGAGGGGTCAGCATAGTGAGACTTCAACAACTGTTTAAAAAGTGTTTATGCTAGAAGGGCCGGCAAGATAGCTCACTGGACTAAGTGCCTGCTTTGGCAAGTGCAGGGACCAGGGTTTGATTCCCGGTTCCACATGCCGCACTGGTCCCACCCCCGGGGCATGCTGAGTCAGAGACCAAGTCCAGGCGAGGTGGCACACCTGTGATCCAGGAGGCTGAAGGCAGGAGGATGGATCACTACGAGTCTGAGCTGTAGGGTGACACCCTGTACCAAATACTTTTTTTTAAAAAAAGTGTTTATGCTAGAACTGATTATAGGCCGGGGATATAGCTCAGTGCCTTGCCTGGCAAGTGCAAGGTCCTAAGTTCGATTCCTGGTACCAAATAAATTAATAAGAATTGATTATACAAGATGGACATTAAATACTCATTTCATGAAATAGCATGTCAGAGCCTCATGCCTGGCCTGCCTCCCATTCGCTCCCATTTGATGCTTGGGTTACTGACTTCAGGGCTGTCCTTCCGCTCCAGGGACAGCGCTCTGTGCTTTCTTCATGTTCACTGTGTCTCTGTCCATAAGTGAAATATTTTGTAACTTCAGTGTTAAATTTCTTGAGAGATAAACAAACTTGCTCATTATTTGAAATAAATGTACAGACTTAAAATCAGTGGCATATCTATATAAATAGGTTACTGAATGAGTGTTTTAATTTAAATAGTAGTATTTATTTATTGAAAGCAGTCTTGATGTAGAATGTTATTATAGTACGTTCTTTAATAAAAACCTGTCATTATATATCTGAGTAGCTAGGATATTAAGGTACAGTGTTCCTGGTCTTGTTTAGGTTCACCAAGGGAAGAGGGAGTTTCCACTTCTGCAGCAGACTTGCTATGATAAACTGTCTCCTCTTCTTCTGGGAAAGGAGTCTATGGGGGACGGCAGGAGACTGAAACTTGCTTTGAGAGAAGGAGGGGGCACTGCTTCATCTGGAGCATGTTTTAGAAATTGTGATTAAGCTTTGGGGTCTTTTGTTTCCTCTTAGTCTTCCTTCATCTCTTCCCCCTGCCTGAGGAAACCCCTCTGCTCCAGGGCTGTGAATTAAGGAATGGGTAGAGTTTACATTTAGACACACTAGTGTCTACCCAGTTTCTTAATTATCCATTTGTTTTCCTTTTTAATTAGTCTTTGTTCTTAAATGCTAGAAGAAAAGATCTAGTGCCTTTGAATCATACTGCAGTCCTTCTGATGTAAGTCACTGATGGCTTCAGTAGAGCCGCTACACCACGGTGTCCTGAGTTGTAGGTTGTACAGTGAGTTGTCACATTCATTTCAGAAGCCACTTTCATCAAACTTCATGTATAAGTTGTACTTGTTTACGTTGGCCACAGCAGTACTGTACGTATGCCTGTGCATGGCTAAGTATGAAATAAACCCTTCGCTCTCACACCTGGCGTGACTCTTTCTGAACTGCTTTGTATTTACTCCCATCCTGATGTCAGTGCGCCGGATCCCTGTGGCCTCAGTGCTGCGGGAGGGAGGGCGGCCTGTGTGATTTCACAGGCAACGTGGAGGTGGAACCCAAGACCTTCTCTCTGCATCCCCAGTTCTTTTCAAGTTTTTTTTATTATTTTGAGAGAGGGTCTCATGAGGTCACTACATTGCCAGGCTGGACGCAGAGTTGGGAGCCTTCTGCCTGAGCTTCTCCGTGAGCAGGGCCTACAGGTGTGTGCCACAACATCTGGCCCAGAAATATTTTCACCCCGGTTCTAGTATCCTTGTACGTGTCCAAGAAGAGCCACCAGTTCTCAGTTCATGTGCAGAATGGATCCCTCTGAAAGGTAAGAGCTAACAGTATCACGGTCTCATTTAAAAACCTCACACACCTAGAGCGTCTCCATGCAGTGACTCTGCCTAGATTGTTGTCAGTCATGTGCTTTGTGTATTTGCTTGCTTTGACCAGGATTGATGGCAAGGACTGTGCTAGTGGCCCTGAGAAATTCAAAGTGAGCCTTGGGAAATGTCGGTACGTAGACTAGCTTTTTCGTTTGTTTGTTTGTTTGTTTGTGGAACCGGGGTTTGAACTCGGGCCCTTACGCTTGCCAGGGAAGCGCTTATTTTACTGAGCCATCTCCCCGGCACCTAGACTAGTTTTTTAGAGTATGCTTTCTACATAGAGAAGTTCCTCTGGCTATTCTGGAGCTTCCCGTTTCTTAAGTGCCACCTCTAATACTTGTACCCACGTGTAGGCCCTGACAGTGCAGTTAAGGGCCTGCCATGCACCACGGTGATAAACGGCCACCTGCGTCCCTCCCCAGCTGAGTTTGAGAGCGACAACACCCCCCCCCCCCATGTGGCATCGCTGTGTGGTCAGATGGCACTGAGCACGCTGTCCCTCATGAAAGCCCTCACTAGAGGCACCACATGCAGGGACTACTTGGTTGGCGTCCTTGTGGATGACAAGATGAGGTGTTCATTGGGCTTTGGCTTGTAGAACTGTAAAATCTGGAGTCCTCCTCACCTACATTCCGATTGACTCCAGATCCCTGTTAGCCCCTTTCTTCTTCAGACCTAATAATAGTGGTGCTGTGTTCTGGTCTAATCTTTGTTGTTAAGTCACTTTGATCCCAATTTGGAAACGGTCCAAATAAGTGAAGACCAGGCTTAGCTCAGCTTCACGGGCGCAGTTGACAGTCTACAGCCGCAGCCTAAGCCTACAGCAAGCGGGAGGGGAGAAGGCTCGGAACACTTCAGGCACAATAATTAGCTCAATTTCTTGTTCTGAAGCTGTTCCATTTGCAAAGCAAATCAGGTATTTGGTCTTCCTTCGGAAGTAGAGCGAATGTGTGGGAAAATGATTACGAAGAGGCTACTTCAAAAAGAGCCTGTTTCCTCTCAGCATTTATCTTGGGCTTCCTGTGACCAATCTTCATGTTACTTTTATCACGTTATCAGAACATCAGGCCGTCCTACCCAAACACGTTTATGACTGTGACTGCAGCGGGTGATAGATCAGACATTCTTCCACACCTGCTCCCCTCCCCCACCCCGTTCTGGAGGGCTGGGGAAATTTTAGTTTGTAATCAAAGGCTTTATTTCTCCAGTTGTACCAAAGACTTGAGCTGGGACTTTACAACTGAATAAAATATTCCTCAGAGTCAATACCAATCTTAGCAAGAGGATATTGCCTAACCCAACATAAAAGTACCAGGGTGCCATTACAGAAACTTCATGTTGGCCCTGATTTCTGCTCATATGAGTTGTGCCAGGTCTCCCTGTGTTCTCCGTGTGCCCGCTGTGTGCCCACCCTGGGCTTGGCAGGGGGGCTGGGAACACAGAAGGCCCTGCACAGAGTGCTGTGCGTTGAGGGCCGTGGGCTGGAGGGTCCATGGGAGGAAGTCAGACCCCTGCAGAAAGAGCAGGTGCTAGCAGGCAAATCTGAGGCCACAGGGGTGGGTCATCAGCCAGAGCTGCCTCTCCTCTGGCGCCCAGGGGAAGGTACACCGTGCAGGCAGTGCGGTGCCGCCAGCAAACTCTCCGTCGGCCCCCGCGCTGCGCCTTGCACGCTCCCTTCTCAGCTGTGCGCTGGTTTCAAAGGGCTTTTTATAACATGCATTTTTTGCAGAAGTGCTGAGTCCCCTGGTCATTCTAGGGCTTGCTCTCTTGGCAAAACATCGAACTGCACTTTGATTTAACAGCGTCCAACAGGATACACGCTGGAACAGGGAGTGCAAGTTGATGGACTGGTGAATTGGACAAGATGCAGTCTAGAGCGCTAAGGAGAGAATGGGCATTTCTGGCAAATGCAGGACTGCCGGAGAGTTGGCACGCCAGCCAGCGGCCAGCTGGGGCCTTCACTTCCACCTGAGGAAGGTGCCCCACTTGGAGTTGATAAATTGCACCTGCAAAGTAGCTCGACCTCAGCCCTGGACTACAGAAAGTGCCTGCCTCACTGCAGGAGAGGTGGGAAGGGGCTGGGAGGCCAGCAGTCCTCACAGGACAGGCCCTAGGCAGCCAGGGGGATGTGGGCCTGAAACTGGAGGAGGGCCAGAGCCATGGCCAGAGGGTGACAGGGAGGCTATGATACAAGAGCCCAGCATTTCCAGTTGTGGCCCAAGAGTGCTTAGAGGAAAGACGATGGTGATTTGAGCCCAGCGGGGTTTTCCTATTTATTTATCCGGCCTGGGCCTGGAGGCCATCTGTCCGCTGGCCCCAGGTTAGGTGGCCAAGAGCAGAGGAGGGCTCAGCCTTGACTGTGGACTCCCCGCCAGCCTGGGCGAGAGGCTCGGCCCACCCACAGGCACTGGCTGCTGAGCGGCTGTAGCAGCACCAGGAAAGTTAGGGTTTCCTAACTTTCACTAAAACCTCTTGTTTCTTCACTCACTGTTTAGGCATGTGACCTCTATTCTCATGGTCTTGTTGTCTTGAAAACTTGAAGGCTTATTGTGGGGTGTTTAAACCCGGAGTTCCGGGCCCCTGTTGTGGGGTCTAAGAATGGTAGCTGCGGGTGTTGACCATTGAAAGTTCCCCCTGGCTGCACAGGTCCCCCTGTGACCTCTTCTCTTTCTTTTGACACCTTTTCCTTTATCCTCCTGGTCTGAGACTCAAAGTGTAACCCACAGTTCATATCCTGTGGCAGAAGACAGCTCACATTAGCCATTGAATGCAAATAAGGCTCCATCAAAGGAGAAAGGAAATTAAAATGCTCTCCGCCTGGCGCTAGAAACCTCCATGACTCTCCTCGTTACGTCGTGCCTTGGCACGCTGGTATTTTATGTGGGCAGGGTGAAACCGGCTGTGGTCAGGGTGAGACTTTAAGCTTTTGATTTTTTCCCTTATTTTGAAAGGGTTAAAAAGATGTTATATATTTTGGTGTAATTTTAGTACTAGTATTAATTTTGTCACATGTGTAAGCACGGATGAAAAGTGCTCAATCACTGTTACCAGCTCCATATTCTTGCTGTCATTCATGTCTTAAAAGCCACATTTCAGTGACCCTTGGCTTTGCTCTTCCTTTCAATTTCTGTTAAATAGCAGCTCCATCGAGCTACACTGTCCATCTTTTGGAAGTGCCCAGCCCTGTGGTGGCAGCCTCCACAGAGTGCTGCCACCGTTTCATCACCAAGAAGGCAGCTGCCTGCCCCTAGCACCTTGCCCTAATCCTGGGGCAGCCCCTAGTGCTGTATTCCGTGTTTGCACGATGTGTTTTCCTTTGTTGGACATTCCATACAAATAGACTCATGGTGCATGTGGCTTTCTGTACCAGGCCACTTCCACTTAGCAGAACGTCCCCAGGCCTCGTCCGTCTATTCCATGCATTAGTTCTTCATTTCTTTTTATTGACAAAAACATTCTGTGGCGTAGATGTCCCGTGTCTTACCTGTCCGTCCGTGGATGGACTCCTACTCTTGCTTCTGTGAGTAACGCTGCCGGGGAGAGGATTGTGTGTACATGTCTTCAGGTCTCCTGAGTATGGGTAGTGCTGGAGTGGCCGGGTCATGAGGCTTCCCAGAAGTGGCCACAGTATCTTCCAGTCATACCCACTGCAGGAAAAGGCTTCCGATTTTTCTGCATTTTTGCCAACACTTATTTGGATGCTTTTTCCTGTGATACTAGGTGGGGCCTCTTGCTGAGCCACATGCCCAGCCTTGAAAAATTTCTCATTTCTTTTTCTTTTTTTCTGGAACTAGGAATTGAATTCAGGCCCTTGCGCTGCCAGGCAAGTGCTTATTCTACTGAGCTGTCTCCCCGGCCCAAAATTTTTTATTTCAAGACAGTGACTTAAGTCACTCAGTTGCTCAGGCTGGGCTTAAACTGCAGTTCTTTTGCCTCAGCCTCCCTTAGTGCTGGGACTACCAGTGTGTGCCATCATGCTTGGTTTGTTGTGTCTCTTAAGTTTTTTTTCTTTACACACACACACACACACACACACACACACACACACACTGAACAGTCAGCAGTCTCCAGTTTAAGCACTATCCCCAGCAAATCAATTTTCCTTTTGTTGTTTTTTTTTGGTTTTCCAGTAGTGATCATCATAATTTCAAAGATTTCTTGGTTCACTTACTATTAGTTTTCCTTTCACTTTTTGTTATGAAAACTTTTAAATACGTATTAAAGAAGATATCTTCTTTTTTTTTTTTCTTTTTGGTGGCTCAGGCTGCATGAAGGGCAGGTCAGGTAAGGCAGGTGGAGCTGGGGATCGAGCTGCAGTATCCTGCACCTGACTGCATTTGCATGAGCAGGCTAAGTACATCCTAACGAGTGGTGCTGTCAACGCCGTGTATCCATTCCCAGCTACAACCAAGAACGTCGGCTTCGGACCTCTTACCAGAAGTTTTGCCTTCACTAACTTTTCACATTCATATTTATATCCCCACTTTCCTGCCCTTGGACTAGTGCTGCTTTTTCTGGGGACAGCATTTCTGTGTGTCACTCAGGCTGGTCTGGAGCTCTTAGGCACCAGCATTCTCCTGCCTCAGCCCCTGGAGTCACTGGGACAGCAATTGTGTGCCCTCATATCCTGCCTCCCTTTCAAATTTTTTTTTAAAATAAAAACTACATTTATTGGCCTTCAGTAAAAGCATAAGGGTAGTCGAAACATTGTGAACAAATGCTTTACACACACTCCCAGGGCAAACCACTTTAGATGGCTTTCTTTACCTATCATCATAATTGCCATCGCCTCACTGCCCTGCTGTTTGAATTCATCGATCATTTCTCGTTGGAAACACTTTGTAGCAGTAGCGTTATCTCATCTCAGCTTGATCCGACTCAGTTGATTCCTTGACCTTGTTTTAGAATGAATTTCTTCTGCGTCATCTAATACAAGGTTCATGTACTCATCAAAACCAGTAACACAGCCCTCTCCACACATTGACGCGCTCCCACAGCCACCCTGGATCCGGGATCTGCTCTGCAAGTAGCTGCAGATGAGGCTGGTGGCTGCACCATCGCCTCTGGCTCTCTCTGGCCCTGACCCCGATGTGCCATGGCGGAGCACCACAGAGACCACACCAGCCACCCCTTTCACAGTTCTGGTAGTAAATATTTTTAGTTTTGTCACCTCTGCAGCTTTGAGTCCTGAATTTCTCGCTCTTGTTCCTTCAGCTCCAGGTCGTGTCCTCGGACCAACCCTTTCCCCAGGGAAGCTGGGGAGACGGCCACGCTCTCTGCTCTGCCGGAGCTCCCAACCCTGTCTGTCCCTTTCCTGCTGTCAGGTGGGGAGGATTTGTAGCCTGCCCTCTGACCAGAATTAGGTCTTTTGTGTCCTGTCAGTTGTTTCTAAGGCTTGGGAGCAAGAGGGTGGGCAGTATGGTGACCTTGAGACTCGGTCACTGCAGAGACATCTCCTGAGCGCGAGCTACTCATTTGTTTCCCCAGCGGGAGAACATTCTAGGCATCCAGCCGGTACCTTGCCAGTCAGAAATGCGCGTGAGTGGGACTCAGAGACTTGCTCTGCACACTCTCCTGCCGCTTGCATCTGCACAGCCTGGTGGCCTTTGACCACCTTGTGCATTATGTCCCAAGAGGGATGTGTCAGGAAAGAGGTGGTCTTCCCTCTCGTTCCCAAGCCATTGGTAGCCTCACTGTACATTGGACTGCTTTCCCTAGAAGCTGCAAACCCCAACTTCATTTGCCAAGGAGATATACCCAACAGCATTAAACACTGCCGTTAGATTTTATGTATACTTTATTTTATGAGTTATAAATATATAAATACTTTTAAAATAAAGCAATTAAAATTCATAAATTAAAATTCAGTGTCCACACTCTGAATATTTCTTCTGCATGATCCTTTTCAGATTTACCAGGAAGTCTTTCAGTGTCCTCTGCTTGAGTTCACTCACTGAACAGTTCTACAAAAGAAACCTGTGTTAGGTTGCGTCAGGAGACCTGGAGTCTCGCCACCCCTGCTGCAGGGCTGTGCTGACTGCATGGCCCAGGGCCTCCGGGGTGGCATGACCACCGGGCCAGCAGGATTAGCCTGGGGCCTAGCATGTGGGCTCTGGTGACTGCACCCCCACCTCTCTTCAGGACCCATGGTCTGAGGGGTGCATGGCCCCACATTGCCCCACAGCTGTGGAGATGTGCCCTCAGCCGTGGGTCATTGTGCTTCCTGCTGCTGCTGTCACTCCTCTCCTCCCCTCTCCACCCTGTCATGTCAGCCTTTCACCCCTGCCTTTTTATTCCTATCAGCACACCAAGGCCCATATCTTGCCAAACTCAGGGGCTGCTGTCTGCATCCATCTCTGACCTTTGAGGACACTTGCCAAAGAGATTCACCCTCCTAATGAGTTACCTCACCCACCTCCTAGAACCCCTGGGCCTTTGGTTCGCCTCCCCTACCTCCTGGCAGCACCCTTAGGTCCTCCTCAGGCTGGAGCCCCTGACCTGACTACACCCACCACCTCTGGCCTCAGGCTGGGCTCCCTTCTACTCTGTTCATTTAGGTTTTAAATAGCCCCACATACGGAATGTCCATTTTACATTAAAGGTTCTGACCTCTCCTAACCTCCTCATACTGAGCACCTCTACCTGGGTACCCATAGATACCCTCCTTCACCCCAGGCCCGATTGCAGGCCAGGCAAGACTGCTGCTTGGCCTCCAGCCCTGCACTGGGCCCAGTTTGCTGAGTCTGTGGAAGTAGCAGCTGTCCCCAGAAGGCTCAGAGAGAGTCCACCTGGTCCTCCCCTTGCGCTGGCCTCAGCCGTCACTGCCTCTGTGTCTGCTCAAAATCCCTGGCCTGGTACCTGTCCTCTTCAATGGCCCGTGCCCCATCTCTGGTCAGCCTCATGTCCCATTTGCCTTTCCTGACTCCAGTGCTGCCTGTGGTCCAGTCCATGGGGTCCCTCCTGCTCCCAAGCAGCACCACATAGAGCTCAGCAGATGTTCCTGCTGAGAATCCCATACCTCAAGGGATGATAGGAATTGAGGCTGCTCCCTGTCCCTCTGTCTGTCCACCCATCCGTCTGTCAGTCCATTGGGGCCCAGTCAATCGCCTAACTGCAGCTTACCGGTTGAACCATGCTCCTGAGGTTCCTGTAGACCCTTTTTAGAAGGCTGAGAAATAGCGACTCTCTGTCTCGGTTCAGGCACGAAAGCCCCACGCCCCGGTAGGCCGTGCGGTGAAGCACGATAGAGGCCCGGCACAGCTTGTCTGGCACTGTATCCTGCAGACAGAAATGCCAGAGAGTTGTGTGCGCCCCTGCTGTGGATCCAGGAAGAGCCTCCCTTCTGACTGCTGCTTTGCAGGCGGACCCAGAGAAGGCTGAATGTGTGGGCCCACTCTGCTCAGGACACCCCGCAGTGTTGCCGGGCATGGTAGCAGCCCTGCAGAGGCTGAGGCAGGAGGGTTGTTGTGAATGTGGGGCAGCAGTGTGTGTGGAAGCTGGGCTGCCCGTGAGGAGAAGTGGCAGGTTAGTGCAAGGGGCTCGGGGGAGGCCCAGGGAGAGGACCGTGGGGCTGGGCCCTGGGTGGAGCTGTCACACAGGCATGAGGCCTGCAGCGGGCTCCTTGCTGGAACCCTGTTCATGAGCCAGGTGAGACAGGGGAGCCGTTCCAGCCTTTGCCAGGACCTCAGGGGCCCTTGCTGCTCAGCCTGGCCGTGCAGCAGGTGTCGCGGGGGCTCATGGGAAAACAGCCCTCAGACCCAGGGACTGACCCGAGAGGCATGGCTCCAATATATTATCTCTGAATTCCAATATTACGCATGTGTAGCAAGAAAGAACTCACATCCCACCAGGCAGAGATAGTTACTGATCATAGTTTGGTAAATATCTTTCCAGGTTTTTAAAATACCTTTCTCCCCAAACTAAGAACTAATTGTTGCTGCGGCTCTGTGACCTTTTCGTACTTGACACGGCCTGCGAGCGTTTCCTGAAATCAAGAACGTGGGTAGCTAGGTGAAGTAGCACGTGCCTATAATCCCAGCACTCGGGAGGCTGAGGCAGGAGGATCACTGTGAGTTCAAGGCTGGCCTGGGCTACGTGGTGAGATCCTGTCTCAGAAAAAGGAGAGCATGGGACGGAGAGCTGCTGAGAAGCAGGTTTCACGTTTGCACTGTAGCTGACCATCTGTTATGGTGCCTTCTTTGCCCGTAAGTCATGGGGCCTAGAGGGGTCACTGCAGTCTCCTCTTATGTCTATAGACTGAAGTTGGAAACGTGGGTCGCATTTGAAGGACTTCCAGGAAGCTCTAGCCTCCGAGCCCAGAGTGCAGCCACTCCTCCTTGCCGCCGTGGCGCTGACAGTCTGGGCAGGGCTTTGGGAAGGACGCTGCTTAGGGAGGTGCCCAGGTCACTTCCAATCTGGCTGGGGTGGAAAGTGTGACAGTGTGCTGTGTGCTGTGCGGGTAGACGGCTGGCGTGAGGGCCACGGAGCCACCCTGCTGCCCGCGGTAGTGTGGGCCCTTGCTGCTGCACACGGCGGTGGGGGGAGAGCTGGAAGGCCAGAGCCCATCCGAATTGGGGCTTGAATCGAAGTTAAGCTGCCTGTTGATTTCAGGAGGTAGTCGCAGCATCACACAGAGAGAAAACCTCTGAAGATTTTTTTCAAAGCATTTGCAAAGGGGAACTAGGATGCCACTTGGAATTGAAAGTGCCAAGAATTTAAAGAGCTCATTCTAAAGGCAGTTTTGGTTCGAGGCCCAGGACTGAGCCCCACGGGCTCTGCTGGCGGAGGAGGACCCTCTGTCCCATCTGCCTCAAGCTGGGCGGGCCTGGCTGTGGCCCAGGGACTGCACAGCGCGGAGCTGCTCAGGGAGAGGCTCCAAGGGGCCACGATGGCGCGCCCATTGGAGCTTTCAGCCTTGCGGACAGCCCGCTGCAGCACGGGCCGTAGGCTCAGACCCACGGTGACCTGGGCCTCACCAGGAGCCGCTGTGCCTGTCCCGTGTCAGAAAATGGGCACTGTAGCATTTTAACTGGATTTTCAACTATCCTCATATAGATACTGTGTCCTCCTAGTATCGTATTTATTCTAATTCTGCCCAAACTGAGTCAGCCAGCTATAGAAGAGAAGAAAAAGACAAAAAGCAAAACCAATATTTTAGCTAGGGATAATCTCACTACCTAGGGATAATCTCATCTATAATCTCACCTATAATCTCACTACCTAGGAGGCCGAGGCAGGAACATCCCAAGTCCCAGGTCAGCCCTGCAACGTAGCAAGACTGTCTCAAAATAAAATGTAAAGGGCTGGGATATAGCCTAGAGCTCCCTGGGCTTAGTCTTCAGCACACACACTAAATTCCGCGTGGCACTCACTGAAGAATCATGGCCTTTGCTGTAACTAAACTGACCAAGGCCTGCACCCAAGAGCCGCTCCCAGGCTGGCCCGCCCCTCTCCACTTCCTCGCACAGCCCTGGCTTCACTGGCAGCCGCGCAACGCTTGGGCGTAGAGTGCTATATTCTTCCCAGCAATGCTAAGACTAGGGTGCCGCCCAACTCAGGCAGGCTGGAATTCTTAAGCCTCAGACGAGATGAATGCACTGGGTTTGGGAGGATGTTCCCCTCTGGAGCCCAAAGAAACAGCTTTGCCTCCCGAAGCCACTTTTGCAGGCCTGTCCTGAGGCCTTAACGTGCACAGGGGTGCGAAGTCTTTGGAGGCAAGGGAGGGTGAGGAGGTCCGTGCCCACTGCTGGGGCAGGGACCAGGCCAGGTGAGTGCGCAGCAGGAGAGGAGCAGGTTCTAGGCCGTGAGGTGAGGGAAGGGGTCCCCCGCTTGGTGTCAGGAGGCTTCGATCATTTCCTGCCTAGCACCAGCGCTGCTCTGCGCTCAGCATGTGCCCTTGGTCGGGATTGTACCGCCTGACATTAGCACTTTCCACTAACTCGAGCTGGGCTCCAAGCAGCCTTTGGAGCACCTTCCGATCACCTTCCTGTGTGCATGTGTGGAGCGGAGGCTGAGGGCTGCAGAGCCAAACACCGCACCGCCCGTCAATGCCGAACTCGGGCTGTCACGCCAGTCCCCTGCCTGGGCCTTGGAGAACCCGGGATGTGACTGCTCGAGGCACCCCTGGGCTGGAAGGACTGGGAGACTTATGCAGACAGAGCTCCACAGAGCGAGCGGCCTGTGGAAGAAGCAGTCCCGGGCTGATGCGCAGTGAGCGGGGCTGTCCGACAAAGGCCCAAAGGGAGGTCTCCTTAGGAAGCGGGCACCCTGGTGCTGGCCTGGCTCTGGCGTGTGGCCCGCCCCACCCTGGCCCGGCCGCCCCTCCGTACCCATGGGAAGCAGGTGGTTAGGCGACCACTGGCGAGGTGAGGCTCTGGGGCTTTCATTCTCAGTTGTGTGTTTCCATGAAAACAGGAACTGAAGTGCTCAGAGCTATTGATACGGCTATAGTCATGTGTTTGTCAGAGAAAACACGCTATCAGCTGTCACATCTATCTCCTCCCACTGCAGATGGAGGGCGGGGGTGAGACAGGAGCTGAGCAGCACTGCCCAGGACGCCCGAGGCAGGGATGGCTCGGACTCGGCTTGCCAGGGCGGCTCCAGGCCTGGCACAGGGGACTTGGGCAGCGGCGCAGCGCAGCGAGGCCTGGGAGGCAGCCGGACCCCAGCGCGGGCCAGGTGACCAGCGGGGAAGAGGAGGGCTCTGATACCCTTTCTGCTGCCGTAGGAAGTTTCTTAGACAAAGTGAAAGCTAACTCGACCTGTAATCTCAATATCTGTTGTTGTAAGAGTATTTGGGTTTTCAGAAATGCATGGGCTAAAAAATCCTTCCGTTCAACAGGCCCTTAGTGGGTGTCCCTGTGTGCCAGGGACCATGCCCCTGCTGGGCACACCCTTCAAGAATTTTTTTCTGCTTAGATTGTCATGAGGGTCACAGAATCCAGGATTTCTATATCCATCTTCTGAATCACACAAAACCAGAAATGCCAAACCGAGAGGAAGACAAGAAAGCTCAGAATTCTCATTGTACAAAAACTCCTACCACCTTTCGGGTTCACTTGGACTCAGTCCTGCTCATTTTCTGTTAGGTTTCTCATTCCAATGCTCAAGGATCTCTCCCCTCCCAAGTCACCCATCTGCTGAAGTAGACCGGGGGTGGGAGCAGCTTCTTACCTTGGGGTCAGCAAAGGCGTCTGCGACAGCCAACTTGGCACACGGAGTCTTGGCCCAGGCAGGAGGGACAGAGAAAGAGACAGAGTCAGCCTCCACGTGGACGTGACCCCAGCGAGGCTGCTTTCTCTGTCCGGCGCTGACACACGTCCCACCAGCCCCAGGTGGAGTCGCCTCACCCTCCCGCTGCCCGCGAGCAGCCCCTGGGCAGCTGTGTCCTCTCCGCGGGCCAGGACTGCCCAGAGCCTCCCCACAACATCTGGACAGATGGTGCCAGGCAGGTGTTTACCTTTTCCTTTGAGAGTGTGTCCAGGTCCTGGATGATTTCTTGTAAGGCGTGGCTGTTGCCTCCGCGGGCGAAGGTGCTGGCACATGCTAGCAGGCAGAAGAGAGTGACTATCAAGTGGGGCACAAGACCCATCAGGAGATTGCTTTTGGCAGTGACAATGTGGGACAATTAGTTTATCAGGGGAAGTAACAATGCAATTCTGACAAAGATATCTCTATATATAGATTTAAAATTGCTGAAACCAAAGGAAAATGAGTTTACATTGGAAATTTTCGTTACACCAGATTGTCAGTCATTTGGGGCCAATCAGTGCCTCTCTTCCAGGAGAAAAAATGCCTCACCAAAACAGGTTAAATGTTCCTGTGAAATCAGACCAAGAGGAAAATGAAACCTTTTTTTAAAATCAACTACAAAGTTTCAGCATAGGAAATTACACCATAATTTGCTCTTTAGATTAATCTTATCAGCTTGGGGCTGGTGCTGCCTTTCTGCCCCGCATACAAGGAAGAGGCCACAGGTGTCCGAGTTTGTGTGAGTGCTGTCCTCCTGGGGAAAGGTAGAGTAATACCAAGAAAGTGGCTTTGCTTGGTATTGCAGCCTGCCTCTTCCAGGTGTGGGGCGGACAGGGGCCTCCGGCAATGCTCCAGTCAGTGGGAAAGCTGCTCTGAGACCCTGCCCCGGGGGCAAGGAGGGTCTCGGGCCCACCACGCCTGTCCTCGCGAGGGGCTTTGCTGGGGGCGTAAGTCGAGGTCTTTGGAGAGGAACAGGAGCCATCAGCCCAGTTTGGGTCCTAAGGAAGCCCTGGGCAAAGCTGAGGCCTGTCTGTCCAAGGCTTCAGGAATGGCCTTTTTACATAGAATTTCAACATGGCCTTGCTAGTCAGAAGAAAAAGCCACGCACTTCCCGGCTCACTGGAGGGTCCGTCCTTTCTGTCCCTGCCCGGCCTCCTAAGGGGCTCTTTTGATCTGTCCTGGGCGCTGAAGCCCCTGCTCCACGCACCCTTTGCAGCGAGAATGCTGGAACTGGCTTGTGTCCTGCATTTTTCCAAAGCCTTTTCTGTCCTGGTCCCCAGTCCTGAGTTCTGGTTTTCTGTCCACTGACTTTCTCCAGAAAATCATGTAGAAACATCTGCTCTTGCTGGGGAAACAGCTCAGCAGGGTAAGCACCTGCCAGAAACGATCTCCTGATGGTCTTGTGCCCCAGCTGATGGTCCTGCTCTTCTGCCTGCTAGCATATGCCAGCGCCTTATATTACACACGTACAGACATTGTGTGGTGTGTATCCTGTTGTGACTTACACCGCTTAGCACGCTGCCCTCTGGGTTGATCCACGTGTCACAAGTGTATACAGCTGAAGCGCAGAATCTGGACCGTGGTGGCCCCTGCACCATGCTCAGGATCTGTCCCTCTGAGGCTGTGCCAAGCTTAATGTGGTGACTTGTGACACCCACAGTCCAGGGTCAGGGCAAACCTCACAGCTACGGGGCACGGCCCGCTCTGGATGCCGGCTGCAAGTTCAGGGGTTTCCAGGCTCTCTCGCCCCTGACCAACCAGCCACAGCCGTGGGGGCTGGAAATGACCTGCTAGAGAACTCAGGCAGGTGCACGGGTGAGGTCACAGCGCCTCCAGAGGAGAAAACATCTGGAAGAACCAGCCCCGAGAGCCTCCACTGTCACCAGCAGGCGGGCATAGGGGCACAGAGGCAGCAGCATTTCCAAAGCCTCGAGTCCTTCTGGGAGCCCAGCACACCGTGTGGCTGACGGGACCTGGCCACTCACAGGCTGCACCCACCCAGAGGCGGGCAGGTGTGAGAGCTCTGGGCTCGGCCAGCGACAGCCTCGGTCGTCTTGGCAGCAAAAGCTCTCTAGCGGCCCCCAAGAGTCGTTCAACCAGCATAATGCAACTGTGCCCACCATGAGTGACAAAGACATTCAAAGGAAATAACGAGGATTTGGGGGTACCCGGTGCCTGAGAATGGCTGCATTTGAAGGGTTTGTAGCAGTGGGCCAGAGCAGAGGCCAGACCTCTGGCCCATCTGTCTGTCTGTCTGTCTGCCTCTCCCCCTCTCCCCATTCTCTCCCTGTACTTTTGGTACCGAGGATTAAACCCAGGGCCTTGTGCACCCTGGTTGAAGCAAATGCTCGTGCTACGCAAGTGATTCACTATCTGGGCTATGTCCCAGCCCATCTTACTTTACTGGGAGACAGGGTTTTTCTCAGTTTCCCCAACTGACTTCAAACTCACAGCCCCCAGCAAGGATAGGAGGTGACCGGAGGAGCCCACTGGAGACTCTGGGGGGGCAGGGCCGCAGGGCCTGCTGGAGGGAGCCCGGGTTCCCAGGGCCCGAGCAACAGCTGACCATGTGCTTAGCAGGGCTGCTTTGAGTACCACTTGGGATGGGACCGAGGCCCGAAGGATTGGTGGACAGCGATGTGGATCAGAAAAGGGTGGGATATGGGACCCGTTAGCTCAGAGGCAGCGCAACGCAAGTTCGGGTTTAATGGTTGAATGAGGCCAGGAATGAAAGAACTTCCCAGAACATCCGGAAGTGACCTTGAAGTTCCCTGGAAGAGCAGAAGAAAATGGGCCAGCCCAGCCCACAGAACCGTGGCAGCAGATGTGTGGCTGGCCACACAGGGGTTGGGAATGTGGTGGCTGTGCTGATGGGGACACAGAGGAGAAATGGGGACAGCATCAGGAGGTGACTGTGGGTGGTGATGGGGGCAGGGGCAGGTGGGCACCAACGGAGGAAGTTGAGGCCCTCTGGGCTCCGGCTGGTTCTGTCACAGACCCTTCTCTCTGTCCTGCTTGAGAGTAGAGCACCAACCCCGGCCCCTCTGCAGCCTTGAGCTGTCCCCTCAGACCCTGGAATATAGTACTTATGGAGCCTTCCACATGCACCCCTTGCCCACCCCATGACCTCGGGTGGACCACGCAGTCTGAGTGCTTCCTCACAGGACTCTCCCAAGGAGCAAGGCAGAGTCCATGCAGCATGCAGGACTGTCACTCCATGAAGGGTGGCTGTCACCAGAGGTTGCCCAGCATCAGAGTCAGGAAAGTGGACTCTGGACGCCCATGGCTTGTCAGGCCTGGCTGCTGTGTGTCCCCCCGTGTGGCCTGGGGCACAGCCAAGGCCACCTCCATGACCTGACTCAGTGTGGCAGTGCTTGGAGCTGCACCCTGCACATCAAGAGCACAGTGTTGTGTCAGCTGCCCCTGTGTCCCTCTTCGGGTGTTTCCTCAGTGTCCAGGTCCCTCTCCCTGGGTCACCACACTGCGGCGCCCACGCCTGTGTTCCTGGGTCTGCTGCCTTGCAATTTGGGCGGAAGAGGCTGGGGTGCGTCTGGCTGGGCCCAGGACACTCGGGCTCCCTTGGGCCTCGTCGGGTGGCACTGCCCATCCTGGAGGCTGCCCTCTGCACACCTGTGCAGGAAGAGCCCTCGCCTCCCCATGGCCCAGAGGAACAGAAAGATGGTGTCCACTGAGGCCCATACCTGCTGCTCATTGGAGAAGGCACTTCACATCAGACTCCCTGGGTGGCTGAGAAACTGGGCTGCGAGCCTCAGGCCCTCAGTCTGGGGCAGGAGGCTGTGAGGAGCCAGGCCAGCAAAGCGGCTGGCAGGGATCAGCTGTCTTTGGTGCCTGGTCGGCATTCAGGTGGCCTGCTGTCCCCTTCCCTCACACAAGAAGAGCACAGGGATGTGGGCAGCGCGGGTCCAGGCTGCAGCACTGGGCCCCTCCACCGATGCCCGTGTCAGAATGCACGAGACCTGATGCCAGGGGAACGTGGCTCTGTCCAGGTACCTCTACAACTGGGCCGATGGCTGGGCGGCAATGCACACCTGAAATCCCGCCCACACCTGCAATCCTGCATGTGGGATTTCAGGTGTGCACCGCCACCCAGCCGTTGGCCCAGTTGTAGAGACACCTGGACAGAGCCATGTTCCTGCACAGGTGGGCAGAGGGCAGCCCACACCTGAAGTCCTGCAGGCTGAGGCAAGAGGATCACCCAGAGTTCACTCAGCTATGCAGTGAATTCAACGCCAGCTTGCACTACAAAGTGAGACTTCATCTCAAAAAACAAGAAAAAAGAAAGAGAAATGGCTCCTTCGAGGGGCAGGAGGTGGGACAGGCACAAGCAGCCACAGCCCTGAGCCTGGGGAGAGGAGGAGGTGCCTGGCTGCGGGACGAAGGAGGACGAGAGGTGACCGCAGCACTGCACCCTGCTGCTCACTGGAGAAGGCACTTTCCAGCCGGGCATGTGAGCTCTGGAACAGGCGAGGGGCCAGCTATTGCCGGGCAGCAGCAGTGAGCTGGATGGAGCAACTGGAGCTAGGTGGGGACAGCTGTGCAGTGGTGTCTGCAAGCAGAGGCCCTGGGGAAGGCGCATGGAGCCGGGGACACGGTGTCCTTGTGGCCAGCTGGGACAGCTGCCCTGGACCCAGCAGTAAGCCTGGAAGACCCAGCCTGCCCCCAGCTCCTCCCCACCTTGAGGGTGTACCAGCCGGGGTGAGGGACAAGGCAGACTCGGTCCCCAAGCCAGCTTCTGGAGCAGGATGCTGAGGCCCGGGTGTGATTTCTGAACTGTTCTGAGCCTTCTATAACATTTTTTATTTTATTTGGGGCCATTTATAAGTGGTAGAGCACTTGCCTCTAGTGGACCAGGCTCTGAGTTCAGTCCTCAGCACATGAAAAAAAAAAAAAAAAAAACCCTTACATGGATAGTAAAATATTTATTTTTAATACGTGCATGAGCACTTACGCCTTATCCAAGAGCTGTCACGTAGATGCTGCACATGGTGTTCCCAGCAGATGCGCCGTCCGCACCAGGGTGGGCTGCCTGCCCTGCTCCGCCATGGCCCCGCCGCCTCCCTCCAGCCTCCTGCTGCTGCCCCTGGGCCCCTCCTCCTGCACAGCACCGCAGGCTTGGAGCCAGCGACTCCTCCGCCCCCCTCTGCCTGGCACCTGCCCAGCCCCGGGGTCTCCCTATGTGGGAGGTGCCTGCAGCCAGCTGTCGCCGTGCTCTGACCCCTGTGGTCCCCTCCGTCTGGTGCATCTCCTCCCATACGAGTGGCTCCTTCCTGTCCTCATCCACACCTTGGCTCATATGCCTGGATGAGGGCCTTTTGGGGCCCCTGCCCCTGTCCCCATGCAGCACGCTGGGCCCCACAGGTCAGCACCCAGAGGGGCCCCTGGCATCTTGTAGGTCTCCATGAACTCCCAGTGGAGGAAGGAACGGAGCTGCACTGCCCAGAGGACAACGCAGACATGGCCCAGGAGAGACCCCCACCCCAGAGTCAGGGACACAGTGGATTTGGGATCAGGGCTCACTGTGCCCCTAAAGTCCTTGCCAGAGCCCCTAAGCGGGCACAGGCAGGGACCTGGTGAGGGCGGGGTGCCACTGCCCAGGGCCCTGCGGTCCCTGCCCACGGGCTGGACCGGCCTTCTGCACCCCAGCTTCTCAGCCCTCAGACCCCTCTGCTGGGTGCAGGGAGGAGGGCCTGTCAGCACCCCAGCTCTTCTGGTCGCTGAGCCCTTCGCCCGCCAAGCAGCTTCCTTCAAAGGCCTCCAATTCAGGGCTTTGCTTTTTTAACTTAAATCTTTCTTTGCTCCTATGGGGAAATGAATGCAGGCGCCTTACAGAAAATGCAGGGCATGGAGACTGGGGCCGGTAAGACACTGCGGGGCCCAGCTGGAGACTCCAGGAGGGCAGGGTGTCCCAGGGGTTCCGGCCAGGGGATCACCAGGCCGCAGGGGGCAGGTGAACAGGGGACACGGTGTCTGCCCAGCCCCTGCCCCTGTTTCAGGGATGAGAGCTGCTATATTTAATTCTGGGGCCTGCGTCACCTCTGACCGCACTGCGGGCGGGCCGGGCAGGGCTTGGGCTGGGGAGTTTCTGACGCTGTAGCAAGACAATCACTTTCCACAAGAGAAGGCCCTGAGGAGGGAGGAGAGGCCGTGACAGAAAGTGAGGTCGCAAGTAGAAAATCGCTTCTGGGATTTCAAATGGCCTCGTCATGGGGCCTCCCAGGCTGCCGAGAAATCAGTTGATCTGGGAAAGTTCGTTGCAAACCTTGTGCCTCGCTGCGTTGGGTGGAGCCAAGCAGCGAGGGAAGATAGTGAGGCCTCATGACTCTTATTTTTCAGAATTAAGACAGGGCAGTATGGGGGGGGTGCCTGTCCCAGCCCGCCTGCCCCTCCAGAGGCCTCCCTATCCAGTGTGTCCATGCCAGGCCACACCAGCTCTGCCCTCCAGTCTCTGCAGAAGTCGGCTGGCCAGGGAGCAGGGCTTGAGCTTGGAGCTGCTCACAGCTAGGCAAGGCCAAGCAGGAGCTCCAGCCCCCTGCAGTGGCACTGAAAACCCTGTGGGTTGAAGACTTGGGCTCCCCAAGCTTCGGGCTGCTCCTGGGTCGCCGAAGCAGTTGCAGGCCTCTCTTCCCCAGCCTCAGTGTTCAGGGCTGGCCTCAGAGAACTCGCCGAGGGCCCTGGAGAGTTCTCTGACACCTCATCTGCACACCAGGCAGAGGTGTTGGGTGCCGAGTTCACCGGAAACTTCAGTGCGTCTGTCTCATTTCTCACTTGAGCCCTGGCCCCTCTTCTAGAGAAACCTCCTGGTCTGGGGTTTTGAGGTGCTAAGGGGCTCCCCACCCTGGGCCCCAGCAGCACTGTCCTCCCACTCACCAGCTGCTCTGGCCTCTCCTTTCTGGGCCCTGCTGAGGGCTTGGCTTGTGGATGGAGGAGCCCCGCCACCTCCAGCTGGGGGGGTCCCAGCAAGGATCCCGGGGCCTGTCCTAGCGTGGCGGCTGACACACACCTTTTTCCTGTCCCTCCTCCTCCTCTCATTCTGATCTGGGCTGCCTCTGTTGTACCAGCAGCTGGGGTTTGGAGCTCTGAGGCATCCTCCGTCCCTAGAGGACCTCCCCAGCTCCCTGCACTCTGCCCTGCCCAGGATCCCAGGTCCCCAGCCTGGAGGACGATGCAGGGGAGCCCAGCCTGACGGAGAATATGGTGTGCTGTGGGCCCCTAGTGGCGGGGCCTGGCACGACTCCATCCTCCCTGAACACGGTGGGCCAGGCCAACAGGAACAAGTGACTTGCCAGGTGTCCTTGAAAATAACCTCTGCAACCCTGCCCCCACGGGCCCCAGGGCCACAAGTACCCATGCCAGTCTTTGTTTACAAGGGATTCCCATGGGATTTTCCTGGACGTATTTCAGGCTTCTTTGGTAGACAGCTTGAAGTCTTGGCTGTGGAGAAGACACTGGTCAAAGATGGGGCTCCAGACAGGGTCACTGCGTTCTGTAGAACTCACCCTTCTTCACCCTCAGCGTCCTGTGCAGCCAGCCCCATCTCTCTCCTCTGGCACTGGCTCTGGGACCTTGGTGTCTCCTGACCCTCCCTGGGCAGTCCAGCAGAAGTGGCAGCCCTGTCATCACCAGGCCAAGGCTTTGCTGTCCCTTGGATGATGCAGGTCCAGGGTGGCAGGGTTTGAGGTGGGATACCTGCTGCCCACTACAGGGGCCCTGTGGCCTGAGCCAATGCCAGCGGGCAGCCCCTGCTCATCCTACCGCTCCAGGGAGGCCCAGAAGCCCTTCACATGTGTGCCAGGTGAGCAAACACCCACTGAGTGGTAACTGTGCCCAGGTGGGGTGCCCCGGAAGCCGGGACTGCATCCCCCAGGAAATGGGGCGTCCGACAGGTGACGTGTGGACAGGGAGAGCTGGGAATTGAGAGTGTGGCAGGGTGCGTTTCCATGCAGCTTCGGGCTTTGCTCCTTCCTGGCTTCACCCTGGGCAAGCCGGGGCTCCCCAACTCTAGGCCCTCCACGCCCTCCATGTCCTCTCCCCTCCAGCTCCAGAGAACACAGAAAGCGACCCCAGAGACCGAAAAGGCGACCACCAGTGGGCTTTCTGTCACCATCTTTATTGCAGGTTTCCTGTGGGCATAGTCAGTGGACGGCTTGCTCGGTGACCCCCCCACTCTCCATATATTATGAACTCTTTGCTAACATACTCAACATTTACATTTAAATACTTAAGGGATAATAAACAATAAATTACTCCATGGCTGAGGGCTGCATGAGGCGAGGCTGGAGGTCTGGCCCAGTGAGGTAGCAGAGCTGTGCGGACAGTACGTGTGACCGCTCGCTGCTCAGGCCCTCAGGCAACTGCAGCCGCCACCCCTCACACTGACACTCATTTAAATAACACACAGTAATAAATAAGAACACGAAGAAAGCACCCATGCCGCCCACCCCACACCGCAGCGGGCCTGGAGTGGTGGGACCGGTGTGGGAACCGTCTCCCACTAGGTTCCAGAGCCCAGAGCCCAGCCTGTGCCGGGCACCTCTGCCAGGGGCTGGCTGGGCTCACACCGGTGCCCAGGCTGAGTCCAGGCTAAAATGGCCTCCCCTCCTCCCACTGCCCCAGGGATTTCCAACATCAGAATGGGAAATGGGAATGCAACGCGAACAACCAGCGCCATCCACGCCTCAGTTGAACTTTCCGTTGCGATAAAGGCTCTTTAAATGTTTGAGTAGTCTCTTCACGAACTGGGCTACTTCGATCTTGGTGTCTTGGCTGTGCAAGCTGGGAGCCTGGGCAGGACAGAGAGACCGGCAGGTTGGTGGGACGAGAAGAGACCAAGACGGCAAGCACCCAGGGGCTTTCCAGGTGTCATTTTACTTGATCCCAAAAAAGTCCCAGCCAGGTGGGTAACAAGATCACCCGTGAGCCACAGATGTGGAAACTGAGGCTCATGTAGGTGTCAGGAGCTCTGGAGCCCAAGTCCTGGAAGCCCCAAAGTCCCTGTCCCTGCGGCCACAGTGGGCCCGGCTGCCCTTGGGCCTGGGCTAGGGAGGTGGTGAGGGGTGCTCACCCCGGCCAAGGCCTTGCGCTGGCAGAGGCTGCTCAGGGTCTTCTGGGTCCTCTGGAGGGCACTGCAGCTGGAGACGTTGCTCAGAGACTCGTGGGCGGCACAGTACCACTAGGTGGAGAGCACAGGGTCAGGGGCGCAGAACCAGCCCGGGGGTGTCTACAGGAAGGGGAGGGCCAGAGGCTGTGGAGGTGTGTCCTGGGGTGGAGGAGGAGGCCCAGCCCCGTGAGGGAGCAGAGAGCAAGCAGTGCTGTAGCTGCCCCTCCCACAGCACACGGAGGTCCTTACCATGCCAGCTGTCAGGTTGACGCTCCACACCATGGTGCCATTGCAGAGGGGGGTCTGTGGGAGCAAAGAGCTCGTGAGCCCAGGCCAGGTCATGAGGACAGGGCGCACAGGACCCCACTACAGCCTAGTGGGGCCTGGTACACCCCACAACACCCCCAAGCTTCGTGTCTGCTCTACTTGAGGAGCTGGTAGGTGCGTGGGAAGGATTTCTACTCAGTCCTGGAGCTGAGAGAAAAATTGAGTGACCCAACTGGTAAGGGACAAACTTTACTCCAAGTGCAATGCAGTCAGGGTAAGGGGCCATAGAGAAGGGGTGGACCTGGCAAGCCTGGCTGCTCTCGGTTGAGATAGACCAGAGGAGGGTGGCTGGCGCTGGTGCACGAAGCACCCTGCTTTGGAACGGGGGCTGCTCTTAGGAACAGAGACGTGCTGACAGGGGCCAGGCCCACCTCCCTCACTGCCCGCTCACTTAGCAGAGTGAGCCACTGCACCTGCGTCTGGAGGCACAGCCACGATGGCCCCCCACCTGGTAAGCACCGGGCACCAGTCTAGCTTGTGATCTGTGTTCGGATAGTGTGGGAGCTGCCCGTGGGGAGGGCCTGTCTCTCTATGCATCCTTCTGTGGGGGATGTGCACACGAAGACACAGGGAGCAACCGCCAGGCTGCTGTGTTCTAATCCATTTGGAAAGACGGCAGATGCTCCAGGAGTCCTGGCCTTTCTCTGCCTTCCACTGCTCACGATGGCTCAGTGGGTCCTGCTGAGGCCAGTAGTCCGGTCCCCTAGGTGACCCTGCTCCTATCCCCTAGCCTGCCTCTCTCCCTTCTGACTGGGCCCGACCCCTCTCCAGGGACATCTTCCTGACCCACAGGAGTGTGAACCAGGCCTGTCCTGCCCTTGGCTTCCCCCAGAGCCAGCCTGCACTCACCTTCTGGTCCTGGGTGATGTTGACCAGCTCCTCGATGAAGTCCTTGAGGATCACCATGGGGGACGGCCCCGGGACTGGGGCAGTGAGGCCGCCCAGGCAGGTAAGAGCAAGGATCACAGTCACCCCGAGTGCCATGAGGCCACAGCTGATGCTGGAGGACAGAGGCGGACACGCAGGAAAGGCTCACAGAGTGGCTTGTGGCCTTGGCCTCCGGTGGCAGCTTTTATAGCCCCAAGGGGGTGACGCTTCAAACTCTGGTCTCTGCTCTGTCGGGCACTATCTGCAAACCACATCTTTACTCATCTTGATCTGAGTTTGTGGAAAATCCAGCATCACATAAAGGAAAGAGCTTGATTTCTAGGGGAAGGTCCGGGCCGGTGTTTCCAAGACCTGAATGACCCAATCCCAGGGGCTTGGGACAGGGCCTCGGCACCCTGGCCTGGAAATGCCAGCTTACACTTTGGCATTGGCCTGGAGACCGCTCTGTGCACCTACCAGGTGGCCCACAGCCAAGTTCCCAAGACGCTGTGGGTCCCCAGAAGGGCGGAATGGCCTCAGCGGCTTGCTTGTGCCCTCCAGTCATGGGAATTTGGGAGTTTTACCTTTTTAGTGAGTGAGTCTTTGGTGACAGGTACTTGTGCTTGCTTAGGGGGCAAAGTTCAAACAGGACAAAAGGAGGAGCAACGTTTGCTGCTCCCGGCCTACCAATTCCCCTTGCCACGTGGGTTTTCCCCCCGCATTTTTAAGACACTTATTTATTTGATACAAGGTCTTGCTACACAGAGTTCGGTTCATACTTGTAGTGATGCTCCTGTCTCAGCGTCCCCAGCGCTGGGGTTACAGGTGTGCGCCCCCGCCCAGTTTCACCATGCAGTACCAGGGATGGAACTCCAGTTTTCGTGCTTGCGAGGCAGGTGCTTAGACCGCCAAGCTATCTCCCCAGCCCAGTGGGAAGAATTATAAGAGCTCTCACTCCAGGTCTTTAGGAAAAGTCCAGGCAGGCTCCAGGCTCTCCTGGGATCTTTGCTTTTGAGAGCTGCCTTGATGGTAACAGCAGGGCACAGGCAGCCTGGCCCTGAGTCCATCACTGCCTTCACTGGTGGCTTCAGGCCAGCTGGGTGTGCTTCCCGGGCCAGGCTGGAGGGTGTAACTGTCCCCAGCATCATGGAGAAGGGGTGACCACCTCCACCAGCAGTGTGTATGAGCAGCCTGCGCCCCGGAGCAGTTGCTGCTGAGGGCAGCTGGCACCCCTCCTGCAAGCAGGGGCCCAGGAAAGCCCCGCAGCAGAGGTCACAGCGTTCGCCTGCCCTGCTAAGGGCCGATGTGGAGACTGCCCTTACCCCTCCTTTCCTCAGCCAGCCTGCGCCCCAAGCATGCTGCCCAGTCTGGGCTGGGCTGCAGTGGAAGAGACCTTCGCCTAGAAAGCCCCGACCCCAAGCTGCCTAATTCCCAGCCCCCACCAGGCTCTAGAACCCGCTGTGGGCCTCAGTTCCCCCTTCTGTCCTACAAGCCAAAGCAGCTCCTGCTCCTGTGGAGGAGGAGGGGGAAAGCGCCTGGGCGAGGTGACTCAGGCTGGGCTACCGATGGAGATGGGAGATAGCGGTGCTTATGTAAGGGGGACGGAGGCGACCCCCCGTCGCGTGCTCAGAGGGGTCGGTGGCTGCTTGCCTGGGTTTTCACTAAATCTCCATTTTCCCTGGGTTTTCCACAGACACTTACAGACTGGCGGGTGCGTGGAAGGCTCCAGGCCGCTGCCCGCCTGGGTCAAAACCCGGTTCTTGGGGCTCTGCCCGGCCTGCGGGGCCATGTCTCCTCATCTGCTGGATGAGAGACTGAAAAATCTGGTGACTTGAGGTTATCTGCAGGAGTGAGCCTTCTCCCTTCCATTTATTTGGAATTTGTGTTTTTAATGCAGAGAATTTTAAAAAGAGACAAGAAATAAGAAATTAATCCTGTATCCTGGGAGCAGCTATTGTCAGTCTCTATGCTGAGCACATTTGTTAAAAAGTAAGAAAGGGTGCATACGTTTCTTTTTCTTCCACTTAAAATGTAGGAAGAATATCCTCTAACATCAGTCAGCATTCTCGATTTTTAAAAAGATTAAGCGAAGGTCTCATGTAGGTAGGCAAAGAAGCAAGAAGCCTGGAACTCCAGCCTCAGAGCCATCTGGAACATTTTGGTAGCCGTTGCTCTAGTAGATAGTACAAGGTAAGTAAATAAAGGTGAACTCTTTGCCTTTGTAAATATCCAACATTTAAAATAATGACAAGAGGGGCCGGGGAGATGGCTCAGTGGAATAAGCACTTCCCTGGCAAGCACAAGGGCCTGAGTTCAATCCCCCGGTAGCATAAAAATAAATAAATAAATAAATAAATAACGACAAGAAATTCCCACACAGTTACAGATCACTGTGTTCTCTCAGTACCTGCCCCTGGGTCACTCACCGGAAGCACACACAGCCCTGCTGTCTTGGAGACATCGCAGTGGGTGTAGATAGGTGCTTACCTAGAGAAGGAGTAAATCTGTAGCGGGTCAGGCATGAGAAGTGCACCAGAGGGGTGAAAGGCGGCACTGGGCTTGGGGACACACACCTGGAGGCTGAGGCAGGAGGGTCCCTCCTAAGGCTGCGTTCTGCCTGGGCAGCTTAGCAAGACCCTATTTCAAAAGTTTTTAAAACCCCAAAATACCGGAGATGGAGCTCGGTGGTAAAAAGCACTTGCATAGCGTGGTCAGTCTCAGTACAAAAAAAGAAAGGGGTGGGAGAGCAGGTGGGGTGGAGGGGGGCAGGTGGGGTGAAGGGGGGCAGGTGGGGTGGAGGGCCTTCTCCATGGTGGGGACCTGAGGGCTCCCTGAGCAGGCCTTGTTTGAAGAGAGACCCAAGGACCAGAGGAAGTGACTGCAGATAACGGGGTGGGGAGGAAGTTTTAGCAGAAGCCACCGGTGGCTGAGAGGCCCTGTCTTGGTCTGTTCGTGCTGCTCTGATGGATCCCTCAGACTGGTCCGTGCACAGAATAGAAACAAGGTCATTGTCATCTGAGTCCCAAGACAGCGCAGCAACAGGGCTCATATCTGCAAATGGTTTGCACTCTACTTCCACGGTGTAGCCTTCGTGTGTACTTCAGGGCGGAGGGCAAAGGACCAGATCCTCCAAGGCCTCACCAGAGCATTGCCGCCTCTAACAAGGGAGCCCTGTGGCCTAGTAACCTCCAAGGGGACACCTTTCATAGCATCACCTCCCTGCTCCAGTCCAAAACAGGACTTCCGGGGTACAGGACAAGGCCGTCTGTGTCATGGGTCAGCCAGGATGGCTGGTCCTGGTGGTGGAGGGAGGCCGAGGGGAACAGGCCGCAAGAAGGTCACTGCCCAGCGCCTGGGAGCCTTTGGGCTGCTGAGAGCATGGGACATCCGTGACGTGCGGTGAGGTTCTGAGTAAAGGGGTGAAATGACTCAATTCTTTTTTTTTCTGAAAAATTTATTTTGAATTTATAGAAAAGTTGCAAAAATAGTGGCTTCTTATTCCCTTTTACTCACATTCTGCTAGCCAGTGCCTCGCATGATCCTAGCTCCATGATAGAACAGCAGAAAAATGAATGCTGATTTATCATTATTGTTTACAGCGCCGACTTGTCTTCAGTGCAAACTGGGCCAAGTATTGGCTTCCCTGCAGCTCTCCGGCCCTGGACGCGCTCGTTACCAGGGAGCCACGCAGCCCACTCCAATCTCACTGCCGTTCCCAGCATCCTCTTGGTTCTAAGACCCAACCTGAGCTTACACTGCACTTACTTGTTGAATCTCCTTGGCCTCCTGCAGGCCATATCTGTCACTCAGTCTTTTCTTGTCACTTACAAGCCTGGACAGTGATGCCTGCCTCAAAAGAGAGGTGGTTCATTTTTTTTTTTTCTACAGTTTTATTGATAAACAGATAGCAATGAGACAGTTTCAAATCAAATCGGAAGTACAGTTTCAACAAATAATACACTGCATATATTCTTCTTAGTGGTTAATTGCTGTACGGTGGTTCATTTTTAATGAGATGTCGTGTAGATGAAGTGTGTCCTTGGGGCACCAGGCCCTGGAGCCCTGACCCCATCAGTTTTGCCAGTTTTGACCCTGATCCCTTGGTTGGGGTGATTCCTGCCCAGTTTCTCCATGATAAAGCTATTGCCCTTTTTACTTAGTAAATATAAAGGTGGAGATGGTTTGGGGCGATATGGAATCGTGCCTGCTCAACTTTGTGCCCAATACATTAGCCAGCACCAGTACCAGCTCCAGGCCAGTGCCTCTCCTCTGAATTCGTTTTTATTGTGGTATCTGGTTAATGGTAACTTTTTCTTTCTCCCCATTGAGATTTTACTTGCAGTCCTATAAAGAAGACTGTTTGTCCTTGTCCATTTTATCTGATTAAGTGCTCATTCATGTCTGTCTATGCTCCTAGATATGTGCGCTCCTCTATGAGTTATGGAGGATCTAGGTGTCCCCTGAGGCCTCATGTGGCATACCTGGGGCTTTCGGAGGCGGCTGGGTCACAGGTGAGTGACGTTGGGACTGAGGATGTGATGCCAGGATTGGCTCACGGTGTGGTGCTAGGGTTAAGCTGCCCCACCTGGGTGTGAGCGCGGCACGCCCTACGGGTTGGCAGCGCAGGGGGGCTGTAAGGGGCGGAGGAGGGGCAGTGCTTGCCGTTTGTTGCTCATCGCCTACTGCTTCCGCTGCCTTCTGCCTGCTGAGGACTGCTGCCCCTCTGCATGCCCCTCTGCCACACCACCCTGCCGTGGGGCAGCTGACTGTGGACGGAAACCTCCACAAACTGTGAGCCGAATCAGCCTCTCCTCCTTCGCCTTTGGGGTCGGGCATTTTGCCTCAGCAACGAGAAAAGTAACCAGGGCAGCTCCCTGCCTTCATGTCGTTTGTAAATTGTTCCACTTTGGTCATTAGGGGTTATTTCAGGTTAGGTCCTTGTTCTTTGAACAAACCCACTATTAAAATTTTGTTTTTCTTAATTTCTGGTACCACAGGTGCTCAGGCTCTTTTCCCATTTCTCTCGCCTCAACCCTAGCATCAGCTGCTTCTACAGGGAAACAGGCTTCCTGGTATTAAAGAAGGTGTTTTAGAATCAAATCAGAGCAGAATATGTCTCCTTCTTAGCGAGGTGTCTTCCTGTGTCAGCCCTCTAGGTGGGCAGGACAGAGTCTACACACGCAAACTAACCTAGACGTATATACACAGCTGTATGTCAGTGTCTGTGTATTTCACTTAAAAGATTCTAACTGTGGTAAAACTCACATAAAACTTAGCATCTTAACTCATTTTGAGCGCACAGTCCGTGCCTAACTACTCTCTGGGGTATAGCCCAGCTCCAGGGCGCTTCAGCTTGCAAAACAGAGAGTACCCCTGGTCTCCGCGCGCAGCCCCTCGGGGGGCCTTCTCACTTTGGTCCCTCTGGAGCTGGCTACTCCAGGTACTTCAGGTACATGGGATCATGCGGTATTTGTCCTTTGCTGGCCTATTTCGCTGCTTAGTATCCTCAGGGCTCTGCCATACTGTAACTTTGTAACAGTTTGCTTCCTTTTGAAGGCTGGTGTTTCAGGGCATGAATGCTACGCTTACCCACTCATCTGCCTGTGGCTGTGCGGGCTGCTCCTGTCTCTCGGCTACTGTCCCTAGTGCTAGCAGTGAGCATGTGCACAGGTATTTCAGGCCTGCTTTTCTTTCTTTTGGATATTCACCCAGAAGTAGAACTGATGAGCCCTACGGTAATTCTGTTATACGGTAATTCTGTTATAAAGACTTAGGTTAGAAACTGCTTACCTTTTCGAGGACTTCCCACAGCAGTGGCACCAGTTTAGTGTCCATTGGTAGTGGGCAAAGGTGGAGGGTGGTGGTGCCGGCCTGTGATCCCAGCACTTGGGAGGCTGAAGCAGGAGGATCACTGTGAGTGGAAGCCAACCTGGGCTACAGAGCGAGACTCTGTCTAAAACAGACACGCGCACACACACACACGCATGCACGCACACACCCCTTCACCAACACTTCTCTCTCCTTTTCTTCCTTTTTCCTCCCCACTTCTTTTGGGGTGCTATTTATTGTGGGTATGATTTGCGTTCCCCGACTGACTACCAAGGCCGCTCACCCTTTCACATGTTTTTGGTCGTTTGTGTATCTTCTCTGGTGACATGTCTATTGAAATCCATTTCCCAAATAATTTTAGAATAGTTGGATGGCAAGAGTTCTCTACGTATTCTGGATATGAACTCCTCGTCAGACGCGCTATGACCTGCAGGCTGTTTGCCTCCATTTTGCAAGTGCCTTTCCCCTCTGGTTGGGTCCTTAGATGCACAAAAGTCTTACATTTCGACGCAGCCCAGCTGGCTTTTCTTTTCGTATGTGGCCTGAACATTTTACATGTTGGTGGACTCGGCTTGCTGTTGTCTTGCTAGCATCTATTTTCCTGAGATAATTGCCCTAGTTTTCCTCCCTATCTAGTCACCAGTGTAACGTTGACCTTGTAGAAGGAGTCGGGTGGTGGGACTTCCCTTCGTATCTTTGGGGGAGTTTGCCGAGTATTGATATTACTCCTTGAGTGTTTTGACGCGTACCAACATCGAGGCCCCTGGGCCTGGGGCTTGCTTTGGAGAAATATTTTGTTTTTTAATTACTATTTAATACCTTTACTACCATAGCTCTACTCAGAACACTTGGTTCTCATTATCTATAAGAGTACATACAGGGGTGACCGAAGTACACAGTGAATGTTTAAGTTTTAAAGACATTTATTATAATAAAAGACACACTGGCGTCATGCCGCACACCCTCCCCCGGCCTCAGCACACCTGCTGCACTGTTCTGGCCACCATGCAGCAGCTCCGGGAGTTCTCTTTCACATCTTCAGCAGGTGTGAGATTCATGGGCACTGTGCTGCCAAGTGCCACCCCGCGGAGAGGCGGCTCGTGAGAAGGCCGCGCGGGTCGCCCTCTCCCTTACTGGCTCCGTCTGGCGCTGTGCAATGGCTGGCTGCTCCCCTAAATAGAAACCACCTCGGAAGGGCAAAGTTTCAGCTCACATCATGATACCAAAGTCGCCACAACCGTGCGACTAAATTCAGGAAAAGGCGTTCCCAGAACTGCTTCTGAAAGAGGTGGCGAGAGAGCGGGGCTGAGCGCAACGTCGGGGAGGGTATTTTGAAAAGGATTAATGGCAATGTATCTTTCACTGTAGTTTTATTTTTTTATTTCATAGACCCATTCCCGTTGGTGGTTTAATTTTGAGCTGGCCCGGTGATGGCGTGAAAGCCGCGCATGCTGGGGGAAGCTGTGGCTGAGCCTCCGCGGGGCGGCGGGCGTCCGTATGACCACAGGGCACCTGAGCTGAGTCGCTCTGCCCTTTCACAGGTGCTGTGAACTCAGTCTTTCACACTTGGATTTTCAGCTTACAGGGGGTTTCTAGTGTGACTCCGTTGCATATCAAGAAGCACCTCAAATAGTTTCAGACTTGTGCCCCATCCTTCTGCCTGCGAGAACACCACATTTGCTAGATCTGCCACGTTAAAAGATCTCTGGCCGCTGCGCTGAGGACAGTGTGGAGCAGCCCTAAGCACAAGCTGGGCGCGCTCCAGGTGTTCGAGGTGCAGGTGGCAGCGGCCTGGACCGCGGCTGCGCGGCCGACTCCGGATGGGTCCGAGTTGACCCCACGGCGTTGAGCTGGATGGCGTGTGCGGCACGCAGGGCAGCAAGCATTTGGTAGGTGGGAAGTGCCCAGTGGGGACGCTGCTTGGGGCCACCCCGTCTCGGGTGTCGCCCACGCGCACATGGACGCCCAGTTGCCCACAGGGCAGAGTCGGGAGCTGGGGGAACGTGGGCTGGGGATGAGCGCTGGAGGCAGCAGCACTCAGGGGCCTCGCCCGGACCCCTAGGACCTGCCCTGCTGCTGCCGTCTGCACCTGTCCAGGGGCTGCTCTGGCTTGTTGCAAAACTACAGAAGGCAGCTCTGCTGGCACACTGCCAGCCGCCAACTAAACCGGGTTGGAATACCCTGCGTGCGTGGAGGTTGGGATATGCACAGCCCAGGCTCTCGGCCCACAGGCGAGAGAACGCTGAAGGACGCGCTTTATCCACTTCCCAGTCTCCGGGAGACTAGGCTGCAGCTGTCCACCAGGCGGGGGGCTTGCCAGTGGGCCGCCGCCTTCCCCTCACAGCACCCCATCTCCAGACTCTGCTGCTGGGAGAACCCACGCCAGAAGACGAACTGGAAAGCTCCAGCTGGATGGGGCACCAGATGAAAGGCACAGAGAAAAGGGCAGGTTTGGGGCCAGGGAGATGGCTCAGTAGAATAAGCGCTTCCCTGGCAAGCTCAAGGGCCTGAGTTCAATCCCCGGGCGGGGCGGGGCAGGCAGATTTAACCTGAGCACTGGCATGTAGTAACCCCAGGAGGTCAGGGAACCGAGGACACAATGGAGGAAGTGGACACAAAGAGGCTCAGCGGATTAAAGCCAGGGACCAAGCCATTGATCCCCAGGCCTGCCATGCTGGCCCTGCCCCCGGGGCACGCTGAGATGGCAATTGAGACTGGGCATGGTGGCGCGCCTGTAATCCCAGCTCTTGGGAGGCTATAAGCAGGCGGATCACTAGAGTCCGATCTAGTAGTAAGACCCTGAACACCCGGCGAGGTGGCCTCACCGTGGCTGCAGTGGCCAGTGCCGCAATTGGGGGATATAGTGATGCACTGACATTTAGGCTGGTTAGCAGAGGTAGAGGCAGGAGGGAGGGAAAGGCAGAATCAGCAGTCTGACACTTGGAGGGACCACGGGATTCCTGGGAGTGAAGTGTAAGGAGGCTAAGGGATTACTGGGACAGTGAGGCACTAGCATGGCTTATGGAGCACGGAGCTCATGCAGGGGCTATTACTAAAATGACAGGGTGAGCCAGCCTGATAGCTCAGGGGATTAAAGCACCTGCTTAGGCAGATGCAGGGGCCCAGGCTTGGATCCCCTTGTGCTGCATCGGCCCCGCCCCCAGGGCAAGCTGAGACAGTGATTGAGACTGGGTGTGGTGGTGCGGGCCTGTAATCCCAGCGTTTGGGAGGCTGAAAACAGAGGATCACTATGAGCCCATCTACACAGTGAGACCCTGCAGACCCTGTACTGAATACATAAAAAATAAAAGGACTGGGCTTTCTGTGGGACACGGCTGTGAGCACCACTGCCTGGGAGGAAAGAACATGGAGCAGAGGGCAGGCAGTTCTGTGAGATCATTGTGCGGACACTGAAATCACCAGTAGGACATTTGGAGTGGTGAAAGTTTGCGAATGGTGAAGTGCAACCTTCAAGGATGACAGTGGCCAGGACAGGGACTAGAGCACTGCAACAAGGAAGAGTATACTGAAGAAATGAGGCTCTTCACTAACAAACAGATGGTGTTCACCACTGCTGGGCAGCTCTGACCACTTGGGGCTGTTCAATCTTTGGAGCAATGTTGCAAGACCAGTTCAGAGCTAGAGACACAGAAGCGCTATACAGCAGCAGCTCAGCTCACAAACTGAACTTTGTTCCAAGACTTTGGTATGCGTGCTGCCGAAGTGAACTGTCCCAGGACTTCGGAAAACATGGCCACGCTTGTATTTGTGTGGAAAATGCAGCCATGGTGGTTTGTCACCTGAGGCGCTTTGCAGAAGAAAAAAAAATGTAGCCAACTGCTTGTTTGCAAACAGAAGCGACCCTGAAGCAAGGTCCCACTGTTGTTTATTTGCCCCAGGCCTCTCAGGTTTCTTAGCAGCCATGCTGATGTCGGGCATTCTGGTGTGTGAGACAGTACTTATTGGAGAATGGTCTAGAAGCAAGGGAACCGCCCCACTTCCAAATCCCAAAACATCCTGGAAGTGAAAGCCGCCTCTCCAAAGGGCTGTGAAGGAGCCCCGCGGTGCGGTGCGGGTGTGCGTGGTAGCAGTGGTGGGAGAAGTCTGCAACTTTCACTTACTTGATATTGCCTTGTCCCTCCTTATTGCGAGGAGTGCAGCTATCAGAAACTGTTAGAAGATACTGTTGTTTTTGTTTTTTTTTCCCCAGAACTGGGGATTGAACTCAGGCCCTTGTGCTTGCCAGGGAAGCGCTTATTCTACTGAGCCATCTCCCCAGACCTTCCTGGTTTTAATATTTAATGAAAACATCAGGGACACAGATTCGTAATTAAGGGTTGGGGGTGTCCAAGGTGTCCTTGTCCTGCCCTTGGGCCAGATGGGAGCCTGGAAACTCCCTTCTGATCACAGCCAAAGCCCTATGGCCAATGACACCACGATGCTTACGTCCAATGATGATGATGACATGTGCAGGCCTTTCATCGGAGGAAACCAGTGTCCTTACTGCCCCTCAGCTCATCCTCGTGGAATGCTTCGTCCTTCCTCGCCTGCAGTGACCTTTATTGTTCGCGGAAACATCACTCACGGTTTGATGCCACTGGCGGATCCGATGAGCACAATGCCTGACCAGCCTCACCCGATGCCCACTGGAGCCCGGAGGAAGAGCGAGCCCCAAGGTCCTCAGCTCTGCGTGCAGGGCTAGGTCGTGGCCCGTGCCTTCCCCCACTGTCCTCGGCTCAGACGTAATCACAAATCCTGAGGTCCCAGCCCCCTCGTGGCCTCCTGCTCCCTGTGAGCAACTGGTCACCCCAGTTCCCGTGTTGCTGCCATTTTGTCTCTCGCGCCTTTTCACCATGTCTTTGAGATTCGCTGCAGACATTGCTAATATTTGCTATTGACTGACTTGATGACAATTAAGGAAATATTCTTTAGTAGCAATGATTTATGAAGATTTGTCATTTTCTTAAATGTTCTTGGGTCAAACACACTTTTGCCATTTGTGTCTGCCTGCCCTTCCTCATGCTGTCTCTGTAGTCAGAGTTATACAGGTCTGGGGAAGCATTAATTTTAGGTTGTCAAAGCTAAGCAGGACTGCTGGGCCTTGTCACCAGGCGACTTTGGGACAGAGGGGCCAGGCAGCCTGAGCCGCAGTGCTGCCACTTGCACCCCCACCCCAGGGCTGGGCCTCCATGTGCAGTGTGCCCCGGAGGACGCAGCATGATCAGAGCAGGCAATTCCCTTAGGCTCTCATTTTATCATTTATTTATTGTATTTTAGGGAACTGTCTACAGGGTGTTCAGCGTCTCACTACTAGATGGGACTCAGTGATTCACCTGTTTACAGCCTCCCAAGAGCTGGGATTACAGGTACGCGCCACCACGCCCAGTCTCAATTGCCATCTCAGGGCTTCCCGGGGGGTGGAGTTGGCATGGCAGGCCCGGGAATCAAACTCCCGGCCCCTGCGCCTGCTTGCAGGTACTTTAATCTGCTGAGCTATTTGGCCAACCCCTAACTGGTACTATTTTAGATGCAGAGAAATCAATTATACACAAACTATAGTATGTCTCCTAGTGCTGCTGTAATAAATATCAAAGCAACACTAATTTATTTTCTTAATGTGCTGGAGACTAGAAGTCCAAAATCAGTATCAATGAGCTCAAATCCAGGCGTCCACAGAACTGGCCCCTCCTGCAGGCTCTGAGGGGAAAATGTTTTTTACCTTTTTCAGCACCGTCCCCCCCCCCCCCGGCTTGCAGACCCCTCCTCTGTTGTCAATCTACAGCATTCTGGGCTGCAGCCCCCACACCTGGCCTTCTCCTCATAGTCCAACATCTGCCCCCTTCTTCGGGGCTCTCAGGACTACCTCTAAGACCCGTTGGGGTTATCTGTGCACCTCAAGATCTGCAGCCTTAACCACTTCAGCCTCTCCTGGGATACATGAGGCAACATTCACAGGGAAGGAGGACTATGCATCCTCATGGGCCATGACCTAGCCCTGCACGCAGAGCTGAGGACCTTGGGGCTCGCTCTTCCTCCGGGCTCCAGTGGGCATCGGGTGAGGCTGGTTAGGCACTGTGCTCATCGGATCTGCCAATGGCATCAAACTGAGCCAGGGTGACCCAGTGAATGACAGAGCTCCACACAGTGGCACCCAAAGGTGTGTGACTTGGTTGCACCAGGTACGGGATGCTTACAGAGGGCTGGACAATTTCAGGAGAAAGCGTGACTGGGCGCCATGTGAAGGGGTGAGGGCGTGGGGCGCCAAGGGGACTGCAGCATGGGGACGAGGTCCCAGCTGTGGGTGAGCCTGGCATGCCTTGGCATGAGGTTGAGCTGCCCTGCAGGAGACCCAGAAGACTGATAGGGTGTTTCCTCTCTGGAGAACCCCGAGTCAGATGAGTGGTACGGATGTGTTAAAATTAGATCATTATTTAAGATTCCTATCAAACCTTGAGACCCCATTCAACTACTTCGAATTTTAGGTGATGACACCAAAGCCAAGACAGAGGTCACTTGCAGAGATTTATAAGGCAGGGCCAGACATTAAAATCTCCTTTCTAGCCACCTTCACACATTAATGCTGAGAACCCAGTTTTCCTTGAAACACACACAAGGAAATTCATTCAGATATGCTACTTAGCAGGGCGTTGTGAACATCAGAGGCATGCGCTGCTGCTCCGTGAGCTCGTGGGGGGCAGCCAGGCTGAGGCCTGCTGTGCCGCGGCCGACCTGCAGGCCTCCGAGGCTGCCTCTAGGGGAACAGCACGCAGGGATCAGTTCCAGTTTCAGGCGAAACCATTTTCATGATATTAGAGCCACCCAACATCTTGGGCTCGTTGGAGATGACGTGCCACCAGGAGGTCCAGCCGACCCGGCAGCAAGAAGCTAATGAAGGTACGATCCCAGGGAAGCAACACTGCATCGCACGATCTCTGAGCACTGGTCGACATTCTTCTTAATCCTGTAGAATTTGTCCACATACTCAGAGCGTCCCAGGAGCTCCACAAAATCTTCATCATGGGTGATTATCAGAAGCTGAAAGTTGCGCTGCTGTGAGCGACTTTTTATTATCCTGAAACAACATATTTGGGACACTTTATTACTAAAGAGAGTAAGTTTTAGAAGATACCACGAACCTCGTCAGACAGACTGTAGGGCAACCAAGCCTTTCCTGTGCTGTGCATGTTAGGCCCCCGGCTGCCTTGCGGGAAGTGGCGAGGGCTGCGGTGGCCGGGCCTCCAGTCCCACAAGCACCTCGCCCCGCCTGGGCAGTGGGACGCACTGTCTACTTCCTCTGGCCCAGGGACTGTAAGAACCACATCTCAATAATTTGGACTGCCTTCCCCAGATCAGGGTATTCCAACTAAAGAAGCTTCAAGTGTTTTAGGGACACCCTGAATGCTTGAATTTTGGAGCCTGACTTCTTTGCCTAGATTTTCTTCACATATTGCTTGCTTTCTCTGGAAGAAAATTTTAAAAATGATGAAGACAGGCAATAGGTGGGGGAATAACACTGCCTTCCTAAGAGCTGAGTCTACTTAGAATTCTGCCACCGCTAGTCACTAGATGTATCATTGCTGTGACACACAGGGGACCTGAGTGGGTGTACTGGGAACATTTTTGCTCATTATTTATATGCTAAGGCAACCAGCTGTAAGAGTGAGACTCGAAACCCTTGCAGTAGCCACTTTTATTCCTTGCCTAGAGCTGGATGCACCTGAGGCTGCAGAGCAGCAGTGGCCCTGCCTGCGGGTCCCCGCGCCCCTGAGAGGTGACTGGGGAAAGGAAGCTGGCTGTGCTGCTGTGGCCCAGGCTGGCAGGTGGGAAATCCCAGCTCTGCTCACAGGAGCCTGCCCGCCAGCCACACCTCCTCCTACCTCACAGTGCATAAGCCAGAGCCACCCAGCCACAGAGCCGACCCCACACAGACAAGTGTGGTGACAAGTGTGTGCAATTTGTCCTCCCTGCACTCTACTTAATCACTAACATGCTTTCTGAGTAAGAGCCTGGTGTTCCTCCTAACTGTGTGGTACCTGAAAACCTGGGCAGACAGTCCTAAGCCCACGACTACCACCCACAGATGTCTGGGTAGGGCAGGCCGACTCCTCTGCATGACATGGGGGTCCACAGGAAAACCCAAGTCCAGAGTCCTCACTGCAACTTCTCTTATGAGCACACTGGGGAGAGACAGGATGTGTCTGGGGCAATCCAAGTCCTTTTTAAGAAAACCTAAAGAATTACTACCAAACGATGAAATGTAGAACGTGGTTTCCCCAACAAGGAACATCTTGGAGGTTTGACTCCAGGAAGCTCTTTTTATCTTTCTTAAATGAAGATCACAAATGCTCCAAGTATGAGATACTTACTCAACCAGGGCATGTGCGAGAGATTCAATGTTTTCTCGGTCGAGGTTGGTCGTGGGCTCATCCAAGGCAAGGATGCCGCAGTTCAGACAGAACGTTTCGGCCAGTGCCAGGCGGATGATGAGGGAGGCCAGCACCTGGAGGAAGCCAGAAGTCAGTCACACAGCACCGAGTGGCCGCGGTATCACTGGGAGAGAAGGGGCAGGCGTCACAGGGTCACCGACAGCAGGGAATCTGCCACTGTGCGGGAGAGCCAGGCACCATGGCCAGGCCTTCATCCTGCCTGCGTGGAGGCGAACCAGCTGCATTCTCCCTGCTCTTCATCTGTTAGGGGAGGGAATGCTAAATGCGTGCACATACAAACACCCCAACTGCATCAAAACATGAGGTCCCAGGCTGGGATCCGAGAGGCATCACCATGTAGCTCTAAGTAATAAATGTATTGAAGGTGTAACATTAACCACCTTAACTCGACCTAGCCCTTACAGTTCTCTATAACATGTTAGAAAATGTGGACACATTGCATTTTTCCAAGCTTCTGAGAGAGCTGCCTTTAAATCTCCATATTCTACAGTCCAGAAAATGCACCAGCTGTAGTATGCTAGTCCACCCTGAAATGTGTGTAATTCTGACAAGAGGGAAAAAATTATGGGTCACAATATCAGGATGGATATAGAAGTAGTTTTGTTTATTGTTACATGCAGGAAATCTGAGCCACCACAACTACCAGGCATGGTCACGGTTAACAGAAACCTAATACCAGAACCCTCATGACTAACTGCAGCCGTCTCAGTACCAGGGACATAGGACTCAAGTGTGAAACTCTGCTGGGAACCCTAAACTACTCTGTGAACTATAAGTTCCTTTTCCCACTGACTCTGAGTTGGGGATTTTAAGAAGAGTACCGGACATGCCTTCTCTCTGAGGCCCGGGGCAGGCCGTCAGATTGCAGCAGCTGGGGCCACACTGCCCTTTTGTGGGAAAGGCACTTCCTTCCTGCCTTCGAGCCCCACCACTGCCAACCCTACCACTCCCCACACGCGGAGCCGTAGGCTGTCTCAGGCCTCAGCAACAGCAGGGCGAGGCGAGAGGGGGCCACCTCCACCAAGCACATCTATCCCCTCTCCTCGTGCCAACGCAGCTTCAACTGCTAATTAACTCTAGTCACGTAGAGTAGCTATAGGAAATCTACTTTTTTATTTTAAATCCAGAGTCCGTATTTCAAACTTCTATAAAAAGTCACCAAAGTATGTGGAGATCATGATTGTAGATCACAAATTCGTCATTTTTGCATTCTATGACTTAGATAGTAATCTGCAGATGCTTTTAAATCGGTTCCGTTGTCTGGGCTGACAATACATAATTATGTGTGGCATGTTCTTTTAAGCAAAAGCTGAAAACTACAGAAATGACTCAGATAATGTGGACCTCCTTTTCTAGGGTTTTGAAATTTTAGGAAAATCAGGGTCTATAGCTAGTATAACCTTCTACCTTTAATCTGAAAGCAGAGGGCTCACATGCCTGGGACATCCTTGCTCAGGCTTGGCTTGGTGCCCACCTGTACGCAGTGAAGGACTCGGCCTTGTTCTCGGGTGCAGGTCCTATGTTCCAAACTGCATCTCTCCAGGCTGTGCTCCTGGAGCCCCACATGGAGTCAGCTGGACTGACCTAGCACCTGTGCGCTGGGTCCGGAGCGGGGCTGGAGGCCCCATGAGGCCAGGGATGGCAGAGCCCACCTCAGATGTCTGCAGGCCTGAGCTAGGGTGGTGGAGTACACTCAGTTCTAGGTGGGTCTACTTTCTCAATGGAACTCACATATTCTAGAATGCCTCAACTGGCTTAGTCTAGGCTTAGTTCGCTACTAATATTATGAGTAATAGAATACTTACTATTAATTCTGAAACATACTTTCTCATTTTGATTTCTCTGAAAACAACACATCTGAAGGTTGTAACTACGTTTCTTCTGGTTTATTGCTATTGGTTTTGAGGCAGGATCTCACTATGTAGCCCAGGCTAGTCTTGAACTCATGGCAATCCTACTGCCTCAGCCTCCCACACGCTGGGATTATAGGCTTGTGCCACCATGCTTGGCTGTAAGTATGTTTTTCTGTGGTGGCACGTGAAATAGTGGTACTCTTTTAACTGATGCAGCAGTGGCCTCTCTGAGAAGGGTGTCTGCGACACAATAAGGGATCTTGGGCCTGTTCCACACTAGCTATCCTATGAAAAGCTTCAGGCCATCTGCGCAAAGCGTCAGCAACGCTGGCACCTGGCGGGTGGGGCATACCAGCGACAGCTGCGCCCGACTCGCCTGGCATGCTGTGAGCAGCGCTGAGGACAGCGCCGCGCCAAGGGCAGCCAGGTGCTTCCGGGGTGCTGGCCGTCCTTCTGTTCTCTCTCTGGGTTGGGTGGCTCCCGAGACTCGTAGATACCTGCCTTCTGCCCAGCACTGCAGCGTCCTCGCATGTCCAAGGCCGCATCTCCTTTCAGCATCACGACTCGGTAGTTGTAATTCCGTCTTTTATCAGAAGCTGATACGTTCTCATCGGCATCAGAGCGAATTTCTATGTATTCGATATCTACCATAGAAAGAAGACTGTCTTAGAGAAACCTCCTCTCTGTAGCGTTCTGTCACAGATGGACATCACCCAGAAAGCCCAGGAGCAGCATGTGAAGCTCATGTCACCTGGGAAAGCTCTGGCTGGGAATTCAGGACACTGCAGTCTGGGCAGAAGGACCCTGGATGTCCCCGCTCAGCCTCAGCTCTCTAAGTTTTCTCTGTGCATAGATGTCTACAGAGCAAGGTACATACTGTCAGGCCTACGAATAGAAAGTTTTATGTTTTCTTTCTCTACAAGACATTACGATAAAGATTCTTAGAGCCTCTCAGAGATGCTCAGAAGGAGGTCCATGTAATATTTTCATGAAGAGATAGTATGTGGAAGAGCTGTGGGCAGGGCTTTAGGAAGAGCTTTTATAACATACAATATTAATTACCTTGTCCACGATAGGTACTTCGCCAAAGATCACGAATAATTTTATTGATTTCTTCCATTTTCATACTGTGAAATTTCATTATTGCTCTGGAAAAAGAAGCCATTAGTACTTTAACAGAAAAATAATATGTCTTATTACATATATAATGTCTAATAATATGTAAATCATAAGTTCACTTCTTTTAGTTCAGTCCTGATTCTTTTCTACTTTCACTCCATAAAAAATATTGTACCTGTTTAAGACCTAAAAGCTGCACAACCTACCCAAAGTCTACCTGTGTAACAGCTTCTTTCTCAGGCCGTGATGGCTGATGGGAGGCCCACCGGCTACAAAGCCCCACCGAGCACAGACTGGCGCCTTCCGGAGTAGCAGTTAGCCAGGGCTTCCCAGTCCTTGGGCAAACCGGCACCTCTGACTGGCTGCCTGACCCTTCCACTACTATTACAATTGCCAAGAGCTGGCCCCTTAGGCTACTTTTACTTCTCTAATCTGTGAAGTTTCTACCAACCAGAAAGTAGCTTTGGTTCAGAAAGAATGATTTAGAAGCTTACACTGAGCTAACCTTCAGAATTTTACTTTGCCCTCTTTTCACTGAAGATACTAACTACATGCACTGGGCTGGGCATGCAGCTCAGTGGTGCAGCACCTGTCTGCTAAGGAAGTGGCCCTGGATTTCATTCCCAGAGCTACCACCAATAAGACCCACACCCACGTGCTCTTCCACTTGGTTCTTATTGGCTATCCCCCCAAAGCTCACTGCAGGTAGTAGATGTTCATAAAAATAAAAGCAGCCTGTCAAAATCTAACATTGTTCCTGCTGGAGTCACCTTTCACTAAGGAGACCTCTGGCTCTTTGGAAACAGGCTTATGAACCAATAAACGTCAACCGTGTGATAAAAGGCACCACCACCCACCCGCACAGAGGGTGTGAGGACTACTTCCACTTACAGACCTCTCATCTGATACATACAAAAAAAGAAACTGAACGTAATGCTACAGCCTCTGCAGACTCATTTCATGATCTTCTGGCTCACCAGCAAGAGAGAAAGAAATGACTCAACATAAATACATTTTAAATATCAAATGAAGGGTCACTGAGGTAGTAAAGCCTGTAAAAAAACACATTCTGCCTCTTGATGAGAGCGCCAGCCTCCATTTTCTACTTCACACATCTATCTCAGCCCAACATTTCATGCTCCTTTCAAACAGATACTAAACATCTAAGCAGTTCCTTAACACTCATAAATGTTCTCAGAACCAAATATGTACAGGCTTCTTTTTCAGAACTTTCTAAATTATGACCCTAATTTTATTGTTCTAATTTATTTATTTTTTTTTTTTGCAGTGTCAGAGACTGAAGTCAGGACCTTGCACTTGCCAGGCAAGCACTTATATTGTTCTAATTTAATGTACATTATATACATGTACTGAACCACTGCAATGCAACCCAAAAGATGTACACATTAAATGAAGCCCACATTTTGCAGCTCTTGACTGCCCACCTTTCTTTCATATAGCAGAATAACTACAATAGGGACCAGTTAGACTGTATCAGTTAGTATGGGTCAAGTTTTGCTGTAGTAACAAGAGCCCCAAAATCTCAATGACAAATCTTAAAAGAAAAAAAATTTAAATTTTCAAAAAGTTACTTCCTATTCAGGTTAAAAATCTGCAATAGCTATGATAAAGAAGCATTCTTAAAATAAGAGAACAAACCTCAGCCAGACAAATGCGTTACGGTGTGCCAGCCTGCCCTGGCTCCCTGCACACACACACTGGGCAGCAGCTGGGCTGACCGAGGTGACTACAGTCAGCTACTTACAAGAACAATGATAAGAGTGGATAATACTGATGGGCACTTACATAAGAGAGCAACGCTAAACAGTCAGATATTATCTTATTTAATCCTTACAACAATACTGCAAGTTAGATTTTATCTCCATCTCCATTTACCATTTAAAAAAGCTGACATTTGATGAAATTGGTAATTTGTTCATGACCAGAGAAAAGCGACTAGGATTTTTTTTTTTTTTTTTTTTTTTTTTGCGACTAGGATATTAACAGTCCTTAATTATGACGGTTAAAATTACAAATGATGAAAATTTCACCTCTCAAAGCTACTAGACTCATATAATTTAATGAATGTTATCAAATCTTTGACTTAAACCTAGTCCTCAAATACATAAAACTATTATGTAGCAAGGAGAAATGCAAGTAAAAAAAGTTTAGGCCTGTTTGCTCATGTAAACGGAAACAAACATTCTAAACAAAACCAAATTTAGCAGTAAATGTGCTGAAAAGAGCACATGACTGAGTGGCTTTTATCCCAACAAAGCAAAGATAGTACAACAGAAAAATAAATTTCAAGATAATTTACTGCATTAGCAGATTAAAAAAGATTTCAATAGATAAAAGAACGTTTTAAGACACTGTAGCACTGAGTTTTAATAAAAACCCCAATAAATGAAAAAGGAGGGGGCCTGCCCATTAGCTCAGTTGTTGAAGTGACTGTTTTAAACAAAGCAGTCAAGCTAAGCATGCTGTGGTTCAATCGCCAGGATCCTCAAGCTTGCCAGACCTGCCCTGACAGCATCCTGAGCCATCAAAAAAAAAGAAGAAGTAGAAAAAAAGTATCTGACAAAATTCTCCCCTCAGGTATCTATAGCAAGCAACACACTTAATATATAGGACCAGGCATTATGGTACATGCCTGGGAAGTGAGGCAGGAGGATAATACCTTTGAGCCCAGCCTAGGAAACTTTCACAGACCTCATCTCAACGTTAAAAAAAATAAAGTTCTCGTTCGCTCTCTCTCTGTCTCTGTCTCTGTCTCTGCCTGTCTGTCTCTGTCTCTCTCTAAGAACCAGAGAGAAATGCTTCCAAGTATGGCTACACTGAAGTGATGCCCTAGAGATTCTAAACCCGCTGAGTAAGAAAAAAATAAATGAAGGCTAAATGACAGGGAAAAAAAAGAAAACCATCACTGTTTTTGCAGGTGGTATAACTGCCAAGAAAATCAAGTGAAAACTAAGATTAGTAAGATGGTCAGAAATAATAGTTCTATTATCTACTTGCTAATATCATTAGGAAAGATAATAGAAAAGTGGATGCTATTTACAATGGTGATTAAAAAAAATGTATGTAGGAAGAAATTGAACAAAAAAGTACAGGATACTGAGTTAAAAGATATAAAACTTTACAACAGGACAAAAAGAACTAAACTGGAGTCAGGGAGATAGCTCAGTAAAATAAATGCTTGCCTGGCAAGCGCAAGGGCCCGAGCTCAATCACCAGTTCCACCAAAAAAAAAAAAAAGAAAAAAAACTAAACTGATTAAATAAGAGACACAGTAAGGGGTTAATAAATGAAATACTCAGTATTTCAAAGATACTCTCTTAAATAATCTATAAATATAATGTAATCCAAAGAAAAATCTCAACATTTTTAAAGCTAGTAATAAAATCTACAAGCTGAGGATAAATTTCTAAAGGGAATACAAAAGTAATGGAGCAAGCCCCTCAAAAGAGTAAAACTATCAGAAAAAAAACATTTTCATAATTATAGGATTAAGAAAACCTATATATATTTATTTATGGGCTCAGTAGAATAAGCGCCTGCCTGGCAAGCACTGGGTCCTGAGTTCAATCCCCAGCATCACCAAAAAAAGGAAACAAAACAAACAAAACCCCAAATTGTGTGTGTGTGTGTGTATAATATAAAAATGACCACAATTATATACTGTTGCTGGCAATATAAATTTCACTGGCATTAACGAAGTAAAAATGTGCACATCCTGACCCAGTAACTTCATTTCTTTTCTATGTTTGGTACAGGGTCTCACTACACAGCTTAGACTCATAGTGGTCCTCCTGTTTTCAGCCTCCCCAGTGCTGGGATTACAGGTGAGTGCCGCACACCCCATCTCGGTGGCCAGCGCAGTGTGCCCGGGGGTGGGGCTGGCCTGGCTTGTGGTGCTGGGGATGAACCCAGTCCCTGTGCTTGCCCAAGCAGGCGCTCAGTCCGCTGAGCTATCTCACCGGCCCTAGTAATTTCATTTCTATGAAGATACCTTTCTGGTATATCTGCACAAGTGTGCAAAGATATACTCTGCAGTGTAATTGGTACCAAACTTTTAAAAGCTTTCTATTAGTTCTTCATAAAATAAAGTAATACCCATCTTATAGATTAGGAAGCCATTAAAAACAATGAGGTACAGAGGGCCAGGGAGATGGCTCAGTAGAATAAGTGCTTGCCTGGCAAGTGCAAGGGCCTGAGTTCAATCTGCGGTTCCACAAAAAAAAAAAAAAAAAGAGATACATATATGAACATAAAAGAATTTCACTGTTAAGTGAGAAAAAAAAACTATTCAGAAAAAAATGAAAATATGTCACCAATGTAATAAATACTTAAGTCTCTAAATAAATGTTAGATATTATCATGGAAATGAACAAAAATCTACCCTGAAGTATGTTTTTTGATTTGCATATTCACGAAGTATGGGAAAACACAGCTTATCAGTAATAGAAGGCTGAATGAGTTAAATGGTATAAAGGATACAAAAAGGGTACAGGGCCAGAGAGATAGCTCAGTGACATAAGCACCTGCCTGGCAAGCACAAGGTGCAAGTTCTAGTCCTGGTACCACCGGGGGAGGTGGAGAAGTACAAAGCAAGAGAGTACAATGAAAGGACAAATCATTGGTGTGCAAGGGCTTAAGGGAGAAACAGACAAGAAAATGTGGGTATCTCAAGGGATCAAAATTGTTCAGTTTTATCAGCCTAGCAAGCAGTGAGTCTTTCTAAAGTGGAAGTCTTTCTGAAGCGATGAGATTGAGTCATCACCTTTAGAAAGGCTAACCTGGCAGAAATATAAAGGGTGTGTGTGGAGAGAAACGCTGGTGAATTTGATACAGTTCTCATTTTTATATTTCCTGCTTTAATATTTTTATATTTTCATCATCTTAAAATTAATGAAAATTATGGAATTTTCAGTTATCCTATACTAACTACATATTTGGACTGTCAGTGGTGACCGAACTCACCAATTATGGAGCTTCCCTCCTCCTTCCCTCCCTCACACACAACGCAGCATTACAACGGGACAATCTTGGGCCAGTCTCCAGTCTCCTTCCCGATTCTTTTTGCATTATGGCCTTTCTTTGAATACATGATACTGTCACGTAGGCCGGCCGGCCTGCCTGCCTGCCTGCCTGCCTGCCTGCCTGCCTGCCTGCCTGCCTGCCTGCCTGCCTGCCTTCCTTCCTTCCTTCCTTCCTTCCTTCCTTCCTTTCTTTCTTTCCTTCCTTCCTTCCTTCCTTCCTTCCTTCCTTCCTTCCTTCCTTTTTTTTTTTTGGAACGAGGGATTGAACTCAGGCCCTTGTGCTTGCCAGGAAGTGCTTGCTCTACTGAGCCATCTCCCTGGCCCCCTTTCTCTTCCTTCTGTGGGGCTCTAATTTCAATAACATGTCTCCCACTAATCATAATGGTGACGATGCTGATGACGGACCTCCTGGCTGGCATTTTGCTCTCCTGTATTCAATTATTTCATCTATTAGACCTAATCTAGACTGTGACTTTGTGAACTCTGTTATTTCGAATAAATAACAAATGTTCGGCACTGTTTGGTCCAGCAGGTGCACACATATTTGTAATAATAAGCTTTTCTTGGTTTCATTAGAGGACAGCCTTTGGATATGAACTTTGTCACCACCACCCATACAATTATAATCACTGACCACTATTGGAGTTTGTAAAGTTTCATTTCTTCTTTCAAGTTCTAGCCTTTCTTGATGGACAGCTGACAATAAGGAGATGCCTTTTTTGATGTCTTTCCATTTCATAACAGACTTTCCTCTCTGATCTGCTAACATTTCTCCCTTTCTCAGTTTTCTCTTTTGCAGCTCTTTTGACGCTTCCTGCCTATTCAGTCTCAGGGTCCCAAACGAGCCCATTCTGTATCATAAATGAATAGCGCTGACTTTAGCAGAAGTAAAATTATATATTAGGTATTTACAGTAAGTTATTTTAATAGAGTATAGCAGAAATTATAGGTTATTTTTTAACAGTAAAATAAACACAAATTAGTGACAAAATAACCAGAAATTACTAGATTTCACTAGAAACAAACATCAAAGATAAATACAATGTTTTTTTTGGGTGGTACCAGGGATGGAACTTAGGACTCTGCACATGCCAGGCAAGCACTTATTCCACTAAACTATCTCCCCAGCCCTAAATACAATGTTTTAAGTAAAGTAGGAAAACAATCAGTCAACATAGCTGGATATGTTGGCACATGCCTGTAATTCCACCACTCAGGGGGCTGATGCAGGCCTGCCATGAGTTTGACCAAACTGCACTATACAGCAAGACCTTGTCTAAAAAAAAAAAGAAAGAAAGAAAAGTCTATATGCCTATATAAAACAAACAGATGCAGGAGTGTATCTCATACTAAGAACTGAGTGGTTGAAATGACAGCTGCTAGAGCGACACTTGGCATAGCACATAAACAAGCACGCTGCCTGAGTGACACACAGGGTAAGCTGTTACGCAGTTAGGCTGGAGTGGTGGGAAAATGACAGCTCTGAAACAGTACTACCTGGGGAGGTCGGGCAGCTGACTGCAGACCGAGACGGTGCGCCAGCTCGCTGCACACACATCAGCACCTGGATTTTATAGGGAGTTAGCAAGACACACTTGAAAGAATGTCCTTGCCTCCCGAGGCAGGTCTGAATTTCACAGGTTAGACACTACTGTGGCTAGGTGGTTATCTGGCTCGTGTGTCAGCCACACCCCTGCCTGGAGTGTGCATCTCATCTGCTTAGCTGCTGATACAAACTGATGTGAGGTGATCTGCTTTCTTTGTGAAAACTTGTTTCCAAAAGTGAGTCTGAAAGAATTAAACATTTCAATAAAATCCACTGTGGTGTGTGTGTGTGTGTGTGTAACCGGGGATTGAACTCAGGCCTCTGCACTTGCCAGGGATGCGCTTATTCCACTGAGCCTGTACTAAATACATTTTAAAAAAAATACTTAAGTTAGTGAAAATTAAAATTAGAAAAAGCCAGAAAAGATTACTCTTACAAAACATGTTTTTTGATTCTGTGTTATCCTTTTTTTTTTTTTTTTTTTTAATTTTAGGGAAGGGTCTACACGGTGTTCAGGGTCTCACTACTAGATCAGACTTGTAGTGATCTGCCTGTTTACAGCCTTCCAAGAGCTGGGATTACAGCTGCGTGCCACCAAGTCCAGTCTCAACAGTGCGTCCCAGGGGTGGGACCAGCAAGGCAGGCCAGGGGATTGAACCCATGGCCCCTAGTTGCAGGCACTTTAATCCACTGAGCTATTTGGCCAGCCTTCATTTTTGTATCTGAAATTATACTGAACTTTGAGATTCATAGGTTGTTGAAAAAAATGGCTGGGACCATTAGCTATTGTTGTACCAGCTCTTCTTCTGTGCCACCCTGAATTTCACACTGGGAATTCCTGGCCTTCCCGCATTTGGAATAGTAATTAAACTCAAAATTTTAAATTTAAGCTGCATATTTAAAAGAAGTGATCCAGTTTCAAGATAAAACCCTTAAAATTTAGTTTCCATTAGCTAGAATCCTAACCTTCAGCTTTTAAATCTGAGTATCAGACAATAGTTAAACCACTGCTGCAGGATAAACATGTTTTTAAAAACCTGAGGCAGATGTGAATCCCACTGGCTGTCTTTGGTTCAGTAACCTCCCCTCAGTAGGATGCTACTGCAACGAGACCACGGTGAGGCCACAAGGCCAGCCCTGGATAACCCTCACGGAGGCCCCCCGAGTGCCAGGACTCGGGCGGGGCTCTAAGCAGCCTCACATTTGGCTGAAAGTTCAGTCTCACAATATGACCTACTACACAACACAGCACATCTGGGAGAAAGGGGAGAGAAGGACATTTGGGGCACAGAACACAATACTTTGAGTGATACAATCCTGAAACATTTAACTTAATGCATTCTATGGGTATGAGGTAATACATCCTAAATGATGCCCATTTTCCCCTGCTCATCAGGTGTCTCTGAACACAACCAGTGCTTATACTTACTGATGTTTTTAGATTACTAATAATAGATGGTAATCAGCTTTTCTTGAAAATGCACTGCTGTATTTCCTGTGTTACCTTAAATAGACAGCTAAATGCAACAATATACTGATCGCATGCCTTATTGTAAGAGGTGAAAGAATGAGGGAAACTTTAGACCTTATTTTCTTCTAGAGGAGAAAGCAAATTTGAGCTCACAAAATAAGCCTTGAAAAGTCTAGTTTGTAAACATAAGCCCACAGAGACTCATCTCTGGGGAAATTTGTACCACTTCTCATTCAGAAGAATCCATCTGATTATCAGGTAACAGAGCTCAGTAAACAGCCTGGCTTAGTTGTTTAAGCAGCCCTAAATTGCTGGAAAGCACCCTACATGGCTCCATCTGTGGGCACGCCTGGCTCCACCAAGCTCTTTTTTCACGTCTTCACCTGCTCAGTGTGACAACTCTGTGACTAACGTACTTTTCTCTAAAGAATGCCCTTCCTTCTTTACTCAAGGGCCAGAGCAAGCACACTGCAGAGCACTTAGCTCCCCTTGGACCATCAAACACAGTGGTACCACAGTTCACAAATTTAATTCATTCAGGATTTTTGGCATAGATAGCCATGTTTTGTGTTCCTGCAGGAAAGATGGCCATGGTCATGTTTGTCACCCAATGCAGTTTGCAAATAAAAGCATTCCTGAGCCAAGGTATCACTGTTGTGTGGAAGAGGGACAGGGTGTGATATACCTGTATTCTCTGGTGACTGCATGCTGGAGGAGGAAGAGCTGAATAAATGTGTGCCTTCTTGTGGGAACTCCTCTGGGTCCTGCCGAAACTGCTCCCCAGGTATGCAGAGACAGCAGCAGGCTACCGTGGGTAGCCTTCACTTCACAGTTAACACAGGAAAACCAAGTCTGCAGGGCAATGTGCCAGAGAGGAAGAGCAGACTTGCAGTCGACTTACAAGTACAAATTTACAATAGAACCTCCCTAACGTGGTCCCCCAGTCCCTCTAGGTATGCCCCCTATCCTGGCCACCCTTCACAGCAGAACTTACTATGTCCATTTCTTGCCACTCATTTTCTCCTCAGCAAACCTCAACTGGGTCACTGACTGCTCCTCAAAGGCAATAACAACCTCCATTTTACCAAATTCAGGGGCTACTTCTTAGTCCTAATCTTAGCCTTTCAATTAGTTAAGTAACTTACACTTTTTTTTTTTTTTTTTTTTTAATGTTTTAGTACAAGGTCTACAGGATCTCACTATACAGATCAGACTCCTGTGCTTTAGTTGCTGAGCTATCTGGCTGGCCTTTCATCATCCTTTCTGAGGTTCTGAAATTTCTCAGTCTTAAACCTAAAGCTGAGTAACAAGTCAAGTATCTCAGCCTTAGAAAATTCAGTGAAAAGGAGATTTAGGTAGAAGCTCTAAATTCATCAAAGCTCAATTTCTGGTTCAGTGCTAGAAAAAAACCAAGTTCTAGTACAATAGTTTGGAATCTTATTAAATGTTTCATCTAATTTCACTACTTTTTAATGGCTTTTTTTAATGCTTACACTCATATCCTAGAGAACAAATATTAAAATCATGTTTGTTAGCAGTTAATGATTTACAAAGTCTTCTATGTTAGCTTTTTTTTTTTTTTGCGGAACCGGGGATTGAACTCAGAACTGTACGCTTGCCAGGGAAGCGTTTATTCTACTGAGCCATCTCCCCAGCCCTATGTTTGCTTTTAACAAATTAAACTGCCCTAAATTGATCCCTCCTGGCACTATCTCTGAGAGAAAATGAAAAGTTCAATTTTTTTTTTTTTTTGGTAGAACCGGGGATTGAACTCAGACCCTTTCACTTGCCAGACAAGCGCTTATTCTACTGAGCCATCTCCTTGGCCCCAAAAGGTTCAAAATTTAACCCTAGGAACTCTCTAAAAGACCTTGCATTTGGTGGCTAGGCAAGCTTCCAGGCGAAAGTGAATTCCAATAAAACCATGCAGATGAAATGATTAATCCTCCTATTCCCTCTTTCCTTTCTAATGCCTCCCTTGCATCGCTGGCACTGAGAATGTCACCTTGGCTATTGCTTTTCGGCCTTCCAAAGGTTGGGATTACAGGTGTGCGTCACCACATCCAGTCTCAGTGGCTGCCTCAGCTTGCCCCAGGGGCAGGGCCAGCACAGCAGGCCAGGGCTTGAACCCCCAGCCCTTGTGTCTGCTTATTAAGCAGGCGCTTTAATCCCCTGAGCTATCTGGCCAGTCCTACTCTTGGTTTTCAAGGCCATACCTTTAAAATTTTTTCCCACCTTACTAACTGCCAATTTACTGCATTTGCAAACATACTCTTGAGATCATTCCCTTCTCAATGTAGTCATTTCAAATGTAATCTTATCCTATGATTTTTTTGCAGGGGAGGCAGAACCAGGGATTTAACTCAGACCCTTATGCTCGACAGGGAAGCACTTATTCCACTGAGCCATCTCCCCGGCCCTTATCCTAGGATTTTATTTGTCATTTCATTTGTTTATTTGTTTATTCATTGCAGTACCGGGGATTGAACTCAGGATCCTGTGCTTGCTAGGCAAGCACTTATTCCACTGAACTATCTCCCCGGCCCCCTATCCTAGGATTTTAAAGGTCACATATATATTGATGACTCTCAAGTTCATAGTGCTTCCCTGGACTCCAAGACCCTGGACTGCAGGTACACCTGCCTACTTCTCCACTGAAGTTCTACATACACAAAGTGAAAGCGCCCAACATGGAGGAACTCCCCATTTCCCTCCTTGCCACTTAAAAGAATGGCAACTTGTTTCGCTAAGATCCTCTGCTCAGGTACAAACGTATAAATAACCACTGATTCTTTCCTTTCCTTTCTTCTCTACATGCAATCCAAAAGCAAGGCCTATCAACTATCTCCAGCACTTGTCACCTTCCTCCACTGCCCTAGCCGCTCGTAGCACTCGCTCCTGGTCAGCACAGCGGTCTCAAAGGCTGCTCATTTCTTTTCTTTTTTTTTTTGCGGAACCAGGGATTGAACTCAGGCCCTTGCGCTTGCCAGGGAAGCGCTTATTCCACTGAGCCATCTCCCTGGCCCCAGGCTGCTCATTTCTAACCTTGCCTCTTACAGTCTCTTCTCCACAGAGCTGCCAGTGCAGTTTCGTCAGACAACACTGTTTCTCTGTCTTCCCGATGCACTTAAAGCAAAACCAGCTTGGCACAGCCCCCTGGCACAACACATCCTGGAATCCATGGGTCTCTGACCACATTCCCCCCATACTTCCCTTCTTCCTGTTCCCTGAACATATCCTGTTTGTAAAGGTGTTGGGGCCACAATGTTAGTCACTCTCGTCCCGTGGAGTGCCATGTCCTTACACCTTGTATACCTTGCTTCCTTGCATCCATCAGGTCCCAGCTTTAATGTCAGACCCTCAGAAAACGTCTCAGAAAAGGCCTCAAGAAGTACCTCAGTTACTCTCACACCATTTTCACTGTAACGGCGATCATTACTTGTCATCCTGTTAATTTTCTGTTTATTCATCCTTCTATACTTAGAACCTAGCAGAGTATCAGGCATGTGCTCAAACCCTAATATCAACATATATCATGCATATTTGTTCACAAATCACTGAATTATAAAATATGTAAAAATTAATAATTATTGCGGAGGGGGCCAGGAAGATAGCTCAGTGGCTTAACTGCCTGCCTGGCACATGCAAGGTCCTTAGTTCGATCCCCGGTACCACACACACACACGCACACACACACGCACACAAACAATTATGGGGACAGCAGTGGACTAAGCACCTTCTTAAGCACAGGGACCAGGATTTGATCCTCAGCACTACATGCCACGCCATCCCTGCCCCCAGGCATGCTGAGCTAGCCACTGAGTCTGGGTGTGGTGGTGCACCCCTGTAATCCCAGCGCTGGGGAGGCTGAGAACAGGAGGATCACTGAGTCCAAGCTACGTAGTGAGACCCTGTACCAAATACATTAAAAATAAATAAACAAACATATACATAAATGATGTAAATAAGTGAGCTAAATAACAGTTAAAACATGATTACATGAAGGAAGACAACAGTATAAAATACAGTAGCGTATCACTGTCTCTAGGACCTGGACTTGTAATACCTGTAAAACTTAGTGAAGAGAAACGGAAGAAAAGCTCCAAAAATTAAGAAAGAGCCAACAGGAAAACTAGAAATGGAAGAAACTGAAGACAATGCAGGGAAAAGAAGGAAGCAGTCTGGTTAGGCGTAGCAATGCATGCCTGTAATCCCAGAATTCTGAGGCATGAGGATCATTGTGGGTTCAAGACCAGGCTGAGCTACAAAGTGAGCTCAAGGCCAGCCTGAACTGCATAGTGAAACCCTATCTCAAAAAGACAAAAATAAATTTAAAAATAAATAAAATAAAGGAAACAGTCTAGAATACTAACTCTGGCTTCTGTGGGGAACAGGGGATCTCTACTAAGAAAAAAGCAAACAAATTTAAAGATTGGCAAACCCAAGGATAAACAATTGACCAGGTTTTACTCTGAAAGTAACTCCTGCATGGCAGACTAGAATCACAAAAAAAATTCATGGCAGTGACTACCATATTTCAGAATGATTAACTAGGAGCCATTCTGGAAAGGCTCAAGACAGCTAGTCCAAAAATCAGAAGCCACAGAACAAATACACATCAGGGATTTTGAGGCCACCCCACTGCAGTGACTGGGTGGGAGATGGCCACAAGAGTCAGTCACAGAGAGGGTGCAGGCCCCTGAAAAGTTTAAGGAGTCATGAGCTCATGCCTGGAGAGACTGGTGGTCCTGCTATCTGTGACAAGGAGCCAGGCTGGTTTCTTGTGGTGCACAGGACTGAATGTGCTGGCCCTGAGTTCAACTGACTGCTCGCCTCCCCCAGCCAGTCTCCTCCCTCCATCCAGCACAAAGCTCCATGGTTGGTTTGCTTCTCCCATCTGCTAGTGTGATCAGGGATATGCCTTGGCATGGAGAATTGCCACAGTTGGGGTATAAGACAAAGGGGCTTCTGGAGTATGGTGCTAGATAAAAAGTACAGCCACAGCACTACAAATAAAGCAGTGGTTTGAGGTGAGCGGAATGACATGGAAAATAGGACTGGCCAGAGTAAAGCACCACTGAGCAGGCCTCTCTGATAACCACACCCTGCAGGAAAGTCAGGCACATTACTCAGCATTCACACAGAAGTGTGTTAACAAGACTGACAAATGGCATCAAACACCTGTTACAGAAATCACAGCAGAAAACTTTCCAAGTATGGGGAAATAATTTAACAGGTAAGATACACCAAATCCCAAATTACAGGTCAATTAAAAAAAAAAAAAAAAAGAACTTCTCAAAACATCACAATCAAAATCCCAGAAATCAACACAAGGACAGAATATTAAAAGCTGTTAAGAGAAAAGCAACAAATAACTGATAAATGTAAGCCCATTAGAATTCCAGTAGCCCTTTCAACCCAAACTTTTAAAGGCCAAGAGAACCTAGAGTGAAGTTTTCTAAGCCCTGTAAGGAAAGAACTTTCATCTCAGACTAACATATCCTGTGAAAGTACTTTTCAAAACTGATGGAAAAATAAGATCCTTCTATGACAAAGAGCACCTTAAGAAATTCATGACCACCGAGCCAACGCTTCAAAAAATTCTCAAAGATACCCTAAAATAAGACAAGACAAAAATGCCAAAAATCCCAGTGATATGAATACATCAAATAAGATGAACAGTTAAGCACAAGGGTGAGAAAAAAGAACAGTAAAGGAAACTAATGCAATGATAAGAGCACTACCTTTCCCTAATAACTCAATATGGAAGATCTAAATTCCCTATTCAAAAGCTACAAGTTGATAGACTGGATCAAAAACAAAACCCAATGGTATACTGCATACAAGAAACACACTGAAATTATAAAGAACCTCACCAACTAAAAATATCAAAGAACAGAAAACAACAACAAAAAGAATAGAAAACAATATTCTATGTACTAGGAGCATATAAATGAGCAGGGGTAGCTATCCTATTTTCAAACAAAGTAGACTTCCAGCCACAATTGATCAGAAGAGGCAAAGAACCATCACTATATGTTGGTTAAGGGAACAATTCATTTGAAAGAGGTAACAACTGTAAATATATATGCATGGAATACTGGCATGTCCAAAGTCCTAAAACAAAAAGTACTGACATAAAAGACAATATAAACATTAACACAATTATAGTAGGAAAGGTAAGCCCACTATATACAAATACACAAATAAGTTAATTTTAAAAATCAATAAAAAATATCAGAAATGAAGCATATTTTTGAAAAAAGGGATGTAACATATTATCTACACAATATTTTACCCAATAACAAAATACACTGTTCTCATCAGCACCTAACATTTTCTTCAAAACAGACATACACTAGCCCATGAAACATGGTTAAATAAACAAAATGAAATTATCACACACATACTATCATAGTGTAATGAACTAGAATCAATGGCAAAAGAAGCCAGGAAAATTATGCAAACACCAATAGTATAAATGATACACTAATGAATAAATGATGAATCATGGAAGAAACTAAACAAATTAGAAAAAGACATAAAAAGGGTATGTATATGAAAGGATCAAATGATAATCCCAGTGTAACATACATTGGGAAACAAACAAAGGGGTCCTAAGAGGGAAGCACACCATGACCAAGTAGGATTCATCCCAGGGATGCAGGGTGGTTCAACATATGCAAATCAATAATGTAATACACCATATTAACAGAGCCAAAGATTAAAAACTGATCATCTCAATAGATGCAGAAAAGGTTTTTAACAAAGTTTAACACCCACTTATTATTAAAAACCCTACAGAAAAAATGGAATAGAAGGTCTTTATCTCTTACACACCTATAATATCCAATAACGGAACTTAGAAAAAATGGGGTATACCGATGAATGTCCATTTTGTATCTGTGTATTCAAAGAGGTTGGGATAGATATATAGTTGCATTCTCTTAATGAATAGAATGATTTGTTCTAATGGTGTTTGTAAATAGGATCACAAGTCCGCATCTTGTATAGCAACTAACCACTAAAAAGAATATATGCAGTGTATTATTTGTTGAAACTGTACTTCCGATTTGATTTGAAACTGTCTCATTGCTATCTGTTTATCAATAAAACTTTGAAAAAAAAAAAGGTCTTTATCTCAATCTGATAAAAGCCAACTATGACAAACCAACAGCCAACATCATTGTAAATGCACAAAAACTGAAACTTTCTAAAATCAGGGACAAGACATGGATATCCATTGTCTCCACTCTTACTCAACACAGTCCTGGAAACTAGCCAGAGATATTAAACAAGAGAAATAAAAGGAATATAGGAAAGGAAGAAGTTAACCATTATTTGCAGATGACATGATATTCTGTATGGAAGCCCCCCAAAACTCCACTAAAATACTGCCAGATTTAATAAATTTACTAGGGTAGCTGGATACAAAGTCAGCACTCAAAAATCAACAGCCTTCCTGTACATGAATTACAAATTCACTGAGAGAAAAATTAGAGAAACAACACCTTTCACAAGAGTGCAAACAAAACAAAACAAAACTAGGAATCAATCTAATGAAGGATGTAAAAAGACCTCGACACTGAAAACTACAGTACTCTGAAAAAGGAGATTGAAGTTGATATTGGAAAATGGGATGCTATCTCTTGTTCTTGGGTAGAAAGAACCAATATAGTGAAAATGGCCATCCTTCCAAAACTTACACAGAGTTAATGCGATTCCAATCAAAATTCCAACAGTATACCACACAGAATTAGAGAAAACGATCCTAAAATTAAATTGGAACCAGGAGAGACCTAGAAAAGCAACCATTCTGGGCAATAAAGGCAAGACAGGGAGCATTACAATCCCTGACTTAAAATTATACTATAAAGCTATGTGACTTAAAAACCAAACAGTTCTAGCTGCCATCTTGGGTCCCCGCATGTGTGCGCCTAATCTCAGCTGGTCCGCCCGAGACCCCCTGAGCGCCAGCCCTAGTCCCCCGTGTTGCCCCATATCCGCTCCGACAAGATGAAAGAAACTATCATGAACCAGAAAAAACTCGCCAAACTGCAGGCACAAGTGTGCATTGGTGGGAAAGGAACTGCTCGCAGAAAGAAGAATGTGGTTCACAGAATGGCCACAGCAGATGATAAAAAACTTCAGTTCTCATTAAAGAAGTTAGGGGTAAACAATATCTCTGGTATTGAAGAGGTGAATATGTTTACAAACCAGGGAACAGTTATCCACTTCAACAACCCAAAAGTTCAGGCGTCTCTGGCAGCAAACACTTTCACCATTACAGGCCATGCTGAGACGAAACAACTGACAGAAATGCTACCCAGCATCTTGAACCAGCTTGGTGCAGACAGTCTGACTAGCTTAAGGAGACTGGCTGAAGCTCTGCCCGAGCAAGCTGTGGATGGGAAAGCACCGCTTGCTACTGGAGAAGATGATGATGAGGTTCCAGATCTTGTGGAGAATTTTGATGAGGCTTCTAAGAATGAGGCAAACTGAACTAAGGCAGCTTCTGAAAAAGATCAAACTTGGAAGAAATTACTGGGAGCTGCTATTTTATATTACGACTGCTTTTTAAAATTGTTTTTGTTTATGGATCTGATAAAATCTAGATCTCTAATATTTTTTAAGCCCAAGCCTCTTGGACACTGCAGCTCTTTTCAGTTTTTGCTTACATACAATTCATTCTTTGCAGCCAATTAAGCTGGAGAAGCCTGGGAATGAAATTTGAAACAGATTAATAAAAAACAAAACAAAAAACAAAAACCAGCATGGTACTGGCAAAAAACAGATCTGAAAATCAATGGAACAGACCAGAAGATGAAGAAACAATTCCAACATAGTCACTTATTTTTGACAAAAGTGCCAAACACATTCACTAGAAGAAAGATAGCCTCTTTAATAAATGGTGCTAGAAGGACCAGACAGCTTAGCAGACTAAAGCACCTGCTTCAGCAGAGCACAGTGGCTGGGGCTCGATCCCTGGTGTGCTGTGCCGGCCCCGCTTGTGCAGTACGCTAAAATAGTGACTGAGGCTGGGCGTGGTGGCACACACCTGTAATACCAGCTCTTGGGAGGCTAAAAACAGGAGAATCACTATGAGTCCGATCTATGTAGTAAGACTGTGTAGACCGTGTCCTAAATGTAGAAAAATAAATAAATGGTGCTAGAAAAACTGGCCCTGCACAAGCTGAAGATTTACATTGAACTTGTATCTTTCAACATGCACTAAACTACATTAAAAATGGATCAAAAATCTAAATATTAAAACAGAAACATTAAATCTGCTGGAAGATAAAATAGGTAAAACTCTTGAAGATACTGGTGTAGGCAAAGACTTCAAATTTGTGTGTTTCTTGGTGCCAGGAATTGAACTCAAGATCTCCCACTTGCCAGGCAAGTGTCGTGCCACTTAGCATATATAACTCTGGCTCCCAGCAAAGACTATGAATAAAACTGCGCAGGAACTATCATAAAGAATCAACAACTGTGATATCTTATTAAAAAGCTTTAGCACAGCAAGAGAAACCACCAATACAGTAAAGAGAGACAACCCACAAGCTGGGAAAAAAATGTCTGCCAGCTTTTCCTCAGCCAAAGGGTTACTATGGAGAACGTAAAAAGAGCATGGGAGGGGCCAGGGAGATAGCTCAGTAGAATAAGTACTTGCTTGACAAGCGCAGCGTCCTGAGTTCAATTCCTGGTATCCAAAAAAAAAAAAAAAAAAGAGCGTGGGAAACTGAACTAAATACACACTTCTCAGATGAAGACATACAAGTACCAAATAAATATATGAAAAAATGTTCAACATCACTGGTCATCTGAAATGGAAATTAAAACAACACTGAGATTCCATCTCTCCCCAGAAAGGAAGATGGTTATCAACAAATCAACCAATAACAAATGCTGTCGGGGCTGTGGGGAATAAGGAATCCTTTTCCACTGTTGGTGCTAGTGCAGACTGGTACAACCACTATGGAAATCAGTGTGGAGATTCTTCAAGGAACTAGGATTGGAGGTCCCATTTGCCTCAGCTATTCCCCTTCTTGGTATTTTCCCAGAATTAAAAACATACTACAGTGATATATGTGCACACACACTCATAGCAGCACAACTGTAATAGTTAGATCTTGGACATAAAGGTTCACCAACCACGGAATGGATAAAAAGATGTGATCTCTTTATTTAATAGAGTATTACTCAGCCACAAAGCAGGATAAACTGTAGACTTTTATAGGTAAATGGATGTAACTTGAGACCATACATGAAATAAACCAGATGCACATATGTAAACATATTGTCTCATACTGTCTCCCTAGTGTGGGAAGCTGAAAAAAAGATCCAAAATATACAATAAACATTGTAAAATGGGAAAAAACTTCAAAACGGAAGAGGAACTGGATTGGGGTAATAGAGAAAAGAAGGGAAAAGCAAAAAGAAAATTATCTATCTATGAAAGTTAAAAGTTATACTATTAATTTTTCTTAGCTTATTGAAAAGTTTGTGCTAATACTGTTTAGACAAATGCAGTCGACACACAACAAGTATTTATGTTAGGGTCTGCTCTGCAAGCCTCCAACTTTGTGTAGAGGACAGACATGTGCAAGCAAGATGTGTTTTGTCACTTGGCACCATTTGGAAGCCTTGAATTATGTTATCCAAACAAGCCAGAGTATAGGGAGCTTGGGCTCCACTGTCTAGTATGCTCTGCCTTAAGGTTTTTTTTTTGTTATTTTTTTGGCAGAACCGGGGATTGAACTCAGGCCCTTGCGCTTGCCAGGAAAGCGCTTATTCTACCGAGCCATCTCCCCAGCAAGCCCCGACTTTGGAGCATTTAATTTTTAAGAATGTTTGAACAGGAATAGTAGAAACCATTATTTTCTTAATAAAGTTAAGTTCCTTAGTGCTACTACACAATTTAAGAGTTAAAGAATAGATTATGATAGGGAAAGCTGGAATAAATTTCCTCTAAGTTATTCATTGTACCATATTGAATGCTATTATGGATTTAAATTTTTCTCACTTTACAGTTGAAGAAATGCAAATGTAGAATGTTTAAATAATGTATTTTGTACAATTGGTGTTCAAATACAGTTTCTAGGGCAAAATATTTTAACTATCCAGTATGGATTTTTGAGGTCTTACAAAATAACTTATTTATTTAGAGATCAGTCTTACTGTGTAGTTCAAACTGGCCTTTACCTCCCAAGTAGTCTAGGTTGGTCTCGAACTTTCCATTGACCCTCCTGGCTCAGCCAGTCAAGTGCTGGGATCACAGGTGTGCACCATCACACCCACCACCAACTTTCATAGGAAGTCCACTGTCCTGCTTTGTAACACCCAGGTTTACTTTTCCACCACAACTAATTTATCTTATTCCATACAGTAATTTTTTATTGATAATGGCCTGTTTTTGTTTTTGTTTGTTTTTTATGTATTTGGTACAGAGTTTCACTATTCAGCTAGGACTCAAGTAATGTTCCTCCTGTTTTCAGCCTCTCCAGTGCTAGCTAGCATTACAGGGCTGAGCCACATACCTGGTCTCCTGGCTGGCTCAGCATGCTGAGTGTGGGGCTGGCACAGCATGTGATGCCAGGGAAGGAACTCTGGTCCCTGTGCTTGCCTAAGCAGGTGCTTAGTTCATTGAGCTATCTTGCTGGTCTGATAATGGCCTGTTTTGAGTAGTCTTTAAATAAACTTACAATGTCCTTGCTAGTAGGGACTGCACATCCTACCGCTTTGGTCTCAACAAATGTTTTGTACTGAGTTTATTAAATTCAAAACATCTAGTGCTAAACAATCAAAAAGTAGTAAAAACTGCCCACATGTATAAATGAGGTAGGTGAAGACTATAAAGAAAAGAAAAAGCAATCAAGGTGTATATATGTAGACTACTGGGTAAGACCTTTTCAGTAAGTCTTGCCTATGCTCTTGAGAACCTTGCATTCTCACCAAAATTGCACACAAAGATCAGGCGCATTTCTGTATACCTTTAGTGAATTATATTAAAAAAATGAGGAAAGCAACCTTTTAACAAATTGTTGAGGGACTGGGGAGATGGCTCAGTGGAATAAGCGCTTCCCTGGCAAGCACGCTGAGCTGGTCGCAGAGACCTGGTGAGGTGGCACATGCCTGTCATGCCAGAGCTGGGGAGGCCGAGACAGGAGGATCACTACAAGTCCGTGTAGCACAATGAGCCCCTGTACTAAATAAATAAATAGATAGATAAATGACTTTATATTTAACAAAAGAGGAGAAGGATGTCTACAAAGAAAAACTAAAAAAAAAAAAAAGGATGTCTACAAAGAAAAACTAAAAAAAAAAAAAAA
>NW_004524605.1:4429052-4461314 GCF_000260255.1 Octodon degus | reverse complement strand
AAAAAAAAAAAAAAAAAATACAGAACACTGTCATTATCTAAAATCCTACTGTATATTAGAACAACAGAACTTGTGTTGCCCATCTTTACATCTTAGAGCCAACTATGCTCCATCTCTCCTTCCTGTTACTGTTCCCAGCTTTTGGTAGACACTGTTCTACTTTCATTTTCATCAGACCATTTTTTTTAGACTTCATGTAATCATGCTGTGTTTGTCATTCTGCACCTACGTTATTCCAGGTTACCAGTGCTTTCATTTTTTCTTTTGTAGATACAGGGCCTCACTAAATCACTAAAATTTTAGCAAATCAAATTCAACAGCACATCAAAAAAAAAAAGATTCTCCATAATACTGAATCTGTCCAAGGGATGCATGGATGGTTCAACATTCTATAAATTAATAAACATAATATATAACATTGACAACTGAAACATAAAACTACATAAAAGATCACCTCAATAGATGCAAAACAAAAGCCTTTGACAAAATTCAACATCCTTTATAAAACTTTGAGCAAGTCAGATATAGAATGATCATACCTCAACACAATAACACACAGTCAACATCTAAGATTAGGAAAAAGGGTGTCCATCCTCACCATTCTTATTTAACAGGGTAATACAATGTTTACCCCCAGAGCACTCAGACAGGGCATAAAAGTAAAAGACAAATAATTAGGAAGGGAAAATTATCGCTGTCTTCAGTGATATGATTCTGTAACTAGAAAACCTAAAGTGTCGACCAAAAGATTAAAACTGATAAATTTTGTAAAGGACATAGAATCAGCATACAAAAATCATCCACTTTTGTATACACCAATAATACATTTAGTAAAAGAAATCATGAAAGCAATGATCTCATTCCTAAAAATTACAACACAAAAACCCTAGAAATAATATACATCTATTTTTAATCATAAAAAAGAACTTGCAGCAAAATGGACAGAAATGAATGACATTATGCTAAGTAAAATAAGCCAAATACAAGGGCCAGTCAATAGCTTAGTAGATTAAAGTGGATGGCAGGTACAGGGGTAGGGGTTCAATTCCCAAGGCCTGCTGTTCCAGCCCTATCTCCAGAGCATAAGACGGCAATTGAGACTGGGCGTGGGGGTGTGCACCTGTAATCCCAGCTCTTGGGAGGCTGTAAACAGGTAGATCACTACAAGTCTGATCTAGTAGTGAGACCCTGAACATCCTGTAGGTCCATCCCTAAAATAACCCAAACACAGGAAGTGAAACCATTGAATCAAAAGATGTCAAAGAGCTCTACAATAAAAATTACAAAAGAAACTGTAAAATACACCAAAAATTTAAAGACTGTTCATCTTTATGGTTTAGAAGAACTGATGTTGTTAAAATATCCATACTTTCCAAAGAGATAACACAGATGCAATGCAGTCCCCATCCAAATACCAACGACATTCTTTATAACTAGAAAACTTTAAAGTTAATATAAAAACACAAAGACCATGAATAACCAAAGAAATCTTGAACAAAAAGGAAAAGCAGGAGGCATCATAATACCTGACTTCAAGTCATATTAAGAGTCACAGTACAGGCCCAGCCAGATAGCTCATTAAAGTGCCAGAGGGGCAGGGAACAGGGTTCAAACCGCAGCATGCCATGCCAACCCCGTCCCCAGGGCATGCTGAGATGGCAAATGAGACTGGGTGTGGTGGTGCAGGCCTGTAATCCCAGCGCTTGGGAGGCTGAAAACAAGAGGATCACTGCGAGTCTGATAAGAATAAAAAAAGTCACAGTAATCAAAACAACATGGTACTGGCATAAAAACACACTAACCAGAGCCAACAAGATAGCTCAGAGGTCTAAAGTGCCTGCTTAGGCAAGTTTAGGCAAGTGTAGGGACCACAGTTTAATGGTGGTGCCACAAAAAATACCAAACATGGAACAGAACAGAGATCCTAGAAGTAAACTCATGTACCCACCACATGCATAGCTGGCCACCAAGATGGGGCATGGTGGAGCATGTCTGTAATCCCAGCCCTGGAGAGACTGAAAACGGGGAGAGCTAGAGTCTGAGCTGCGTAGTGAGACACTGTACCAAATACATTAAAAAATTAAAAAAACCAAACCATAAATGCCTAATTCTTAATAAATGCACCGAAGACATCCAAGAAAAGACAGCCCTTTAATAAATGGTGCTGGGGAAGTTGGATAATCACATGCAGATGAACCAGGACCCATACCTCTCACCCACTTCAAAAATGAACTCAGAAGGGGCCGGGGAGATGGTTCAGTGGAATAAGCACCACCCTGGCAAGCTCAAGGGCCTGAGTTCAATCCCTGGTTCTGCCAAAGAACTCAGAATAGATCAAAGACTGAAATATAAGACCTGAAAGTCTGAAGCTACTTCACATGGAGGAAACACTTCAAGACACTGATACATGCAGTGATTTTTCTGAACAGAACCTTAAAAGCATACAAAAAAAAGAGCAAAATTGATAAATGTGACTATATCAAACTAAAAACCTTCTTCACAGCAAGCAAAATATCCAACAGAGTAAAGACATAACCTATGGGATGAGAGAAGATATCTGCCAAGTATTCTGACAGACTGCTGATACTCAGAATATATAAAGAACTCAAAAAACTTAACAAAAAAACCCAAGTAGTCCAGACAGGGTGCTGTAGCTAAGTGGTAGAGCATATACCTAGTGTGTTTGAGACTGGATTCAATCCTCAATAACATTACCACCAAATCAATAACAGAAACAAAACACATACATACAAATCTCATTTTAAAATGGGCAAGTGGTCCGAACAGATGCTTCTCCAAAGAAGAAACACTAATGACCACCACATACATAAAAAAATGCTCCCGCAATACCATCAGGATCAGAGAAATGCAAAATCAAAACTACAACGGAATACTATCTTGCCCCAGTTAGAATGGCTAATATACAAACAAAACAACACCAAGGCTGGCAAAAATATATAGTAAAAACAAAACAAACAAACTCTTATACATTGTTGGTGAGAATGTAAACGAGTACAGCCATTATGGAGAACAGAATGAGAGGTCCTTAGGAAAATAGATGTTAGCAGATGTTTCCAGTTCCACCAAAAAAAAAAAAAAGATGTTAGCAGATGATTCAGCTCCTCCACCTCTGGATACATTATCTAAAGAAAATGAAATCAGCACATCAAAGAGATAGCTATATACCCATGTTTACAGTGGTAATATACCCCAGAACCAAGATACAGAATCAGCCTAGGTGCCCATCAATGGATAAAGAAAATAGGAGAGGAATAAAATTCTGTAATTTGCAGCAAAATGCTTGAAACTAGAGGACATTACATTAAATGAAATAAGCTAGATATAGAAAGGTAGGTACTACATGCTTTCTTTTATATGTGGAAGCTAAAAAATGACCTGAAAGCAAGATAGGAAAGGTATGGGTTTGGGCTGAAAAACGAGTAGCTGTATTTCATAAGTACCCATCACTGCATCCCACTAATTTGAAAGTAATACATAGTAATAAAAATAAAGTTAAATGTGCCAGGTGTGGTGTCACATGCTTATAATCCCAGCACTTGGGAGGCTGAGACAGGAGGATCACTGAAAGTTTGAGACCAGTCTGAGCTACAAAGTAAGCTGAAGGTCAGCCTAAAATGCATAGTTAGACCCTGTCTGAAAAAGACAAATTAATTTGAGTTTATCATAAAAAATTTTAAAAGAAATTAAGAAATCAAGGGGCTGTAAATGAAGACATTATCATTTTAAACCCATTAGATGGGCAAACATATATACACATATATATTATATATATATAAAAGTATATGATATATACATATATGATATATACACATGCATATGTGATATACATATATCATACGTGCACATATGTATTTATATATATATTTTTTAATTTTAGGGAAGGGTCTATAGGATGTTCAGGTCTCACTACTAGATCAGACTCGTAGTGATCCACCTGTTTACAGCCTCCCAAGAGTTGGGATTACAGGTGCACGCCACCTCGCCCACTCTCAACTACCATCTCAGAAAGCCCTGGGGATGGGCACAGCATGGGCGGGCCCAGGGAATTGAACCCGTCCCTGCGCCTGCTTGTAGGCACTTTAATCCACTGAGCTATTTAGCCAGCCCTAGATTGGCAAATATTAAGAAATGTACCAACCAATGAAAAGATACACCGGGCTGGTGAGATGGCTCAGTGGTCTAAAGCATCTACTTAGAACAAGCTTAGCAAAGCACAGGGACTGCGGTTCGATCCCCCAGCACCACATGCCAGCCAGCCCCGCCCCCTGGTGGGCTGAGCTGGCCACACACACACACACACAAACAAATAAATAAATAAATAAAATTTAAAAAAAAAGAAAGAAAAGATACACCAATGAGAACCCTTGTGATGTAAGTCAGTGTTTTTGGAAAACAAGATTCAATGGAACTGAACATACTGTGTGACCTAGTGCCACGTTTATAAATTTATTATTATACCTGTGCTTCAAAAGATAGGACAAGAAATGTTCCTGGAGGCAAGACTATTTTACTAAGGCTTAGAAAAAAACTCTAAATGTCCAACTATTGAAGAATGGATACTGGTGGTGTGTTCTTAAAAAATTCTAGGGGCTAGGGAAATAGCTCGGTGGTCTAAGTGCCTGCCAGGCAAGTGCAAGCACCTGGGTTCAACCCCCAGCACTGCATGCCATGCCAGTCCCAAAACCAGGCAGTGGTGGCACACACCCGGGATCCCAACACTGGGGAAGCTGAGATAGGACGATCACTATGAGTCTAAGCTGCATAGCAAGACCCTATGTCAAATAAATAAAAAAAGAAAATTTTAAAAAATTATATATAGCAGTGCAACTGCTTCTCGGCCTTTTGGCTAAGATCAAGTGTATATATAGCAGTGCAAATGAAGTAACTATAGCTATAACCAATATAAATAGAAATAAAACAAAAAGGCAAATCTTAGATGAGTATTCAGAACCCCATTTTTAAAAAACTGGAAACCCAACATAAATATAATCCACCATTTTTTAAAAAGTAAACAACAATCTCTGTCATAATTACAGCAGGCAAAGATGACTGAAGGTTAAAGCAAGTGAAAAAACTAAATTGGAGGCCAGTTAGTTATAATGGTAGACTTGGGTAGACTAGGGGAAGCTGGTATTCTGAGTCCTCCTTAATATGCTTTATAACTCTATACTTTAAGTAAATATATGTATGGATATATGCATATATTTCACCGTTCTATGCTATGTATGAACTAGCACATTAAGAAATAGGAAAACATGACTAAAATATGCCAGCCGGTATTCAATGCAATGAGTACTAAGTCCCCATCCTAATAATACTTACTGGTCAAGGGTCTTATAATAAATGTCCAGATCCTTGTTCACAAGCTCCGTTGTTCTCATAACAATCATCATTTCTCTGTATTTCTCTTCAGCATCCCAAAACTGAGGTTCTCGGAGTTCTTTCTTAAAACGAATAATTTCTTCCTCATACCCTTTCTGTCGCCCCAATGCCAAATCACGATTTCTTTTTATATCATCTATGTTCACTTTTAACGTCTGATGTTCACTGCAAAGGGGGAAAATGACAAATGAGGACCACTGGTTAGCTGTTATGAAGCCAAAGTGGAAAAGTCACAGAATCTTTAGATAGGTGTTCTTCTTCCTAGCAATCAGTACACGATAAGAGGGTCTTTCCTTGCTTCTAAGGCTTTGGTACTAAAATAAGTCTCAATTTCTGCAGCATGTAGGTTTCTGAACAATTTTGTTTTGTTTTTGTTTTCTTTTGTTTTGTTTGCGGAACCGGGGACTGAACTCAGGCCCTCGTGCTTGCCAGGGAAGTGCTTACTCCACTGAGCCATCTCGCCGGCCCCATTTTTTTGTATTTAGTACAGGGTCTACAGAGTCTCACTACACAGATGAGACTCACAATGATCCTCCTGTGTAGGCCTCCCAAGCAATGGGATTACAGGCATGCGCCATCATGTGCAGTCTCTGAACAACTAACCTTTTTAAGCTAGCTAACCCTCATACTCTGCGAGACCTATGAAAGGTGCTAGCTTTAAGACACTGATTAACCTAAGTAAAGCACAGATAGGTATTAACACTACAAATTCACGAACTTGGTGCAGTCACCAACACTGAGGGGTATTGCATAACATGTTTTTTGCTTACAATATGTAAAATATAAACTTTTATTTGAACTAAATGTAAGATGGGCTAGCCAAATAGCTCAGAGGGGGTCTGGGGAGATGGCTCAGTAGAGTAAGTGCTTGCCTGGCAAGCATAAGGGACTGAGTTCAATCCCTGGTTCCGTCAAAAAAAAAAACAAACAAAAAGACAATGGCTGACTTCAAATAGCTCAGAGGATTAAGGTGCCTGCAAGCAGGTGCAGGGGCCTGGGGTTCTATCCCCAGGCCTGCTGTTCCAGCCCCGCCTCCGGGGTTTCTGAGATGGCAACTGAGACTGGGCATGGTGGCGTGCACCTGTAATCCCAGCTCTTGGGAGGCTGTAAACAGGTGGATGGATCACTATGAGTCCAATCTAAAAGTGAGACCCCGAACACCCTGTAGATCCTTCCCTAAAAATACAAAAAGAACTAAATATGAGTACAGTATTTGTTTAAAAATTTGGACTCTTGTATGAAAATAAAAGTTCTCTTGCACAAGCATAAAAAACCATAATGACTAAGAAATAAACACTCACTTTTCTGCTAACTTGACAGATTACTCAGACTCTATGTTTTGTGAATCTTCATTTAGCAATCACTTCCTAAGCATCTTACATCCTAGACAGTGCTTGTAAGGTTATGAACATTCTTATACATTTGAGCTGTTACATTCTAGTTGAAGAGAAGTTTGAAAAAGAACAGATACACTCATCCATTCTGAATGGATGTAAAAAGCACTTTTTAGTACTAACTATAAAATAAAATTTTAAATCTGTGGTTTGGTCTTTAGCAGCAAAGAATAAATGCCAAAGTTTTTTCTTAGAATAGTGCTTCTCCAACTTCTGGGAGAGGCTACTGACAGGAAGAGGAGTCACCATTCTTGCTTTCACCCTGACTTCCTCTGATTTTTCTAGGTTTCACGTCCAATTGTCTAAAAAATGAAAAGGCTGAAGATGGCACACTCTTCTAGTGACCAAGTATGATTTCCTTTACATATGGAAGAAATTTTGGAAAGCTAAACCAACATTATTACAATAATACAGATTAACCATTTCTTCAGTTTTACACATCAAATTAAAGCTTCATTTTAAGTATATCTTTAAGAAAATCTTAGGCATTTTTTGATCCAGATTTATTTTTTCAATCTTATTTATTTGCTACGGATAACCACTAAGAAGATAACCATGTACAATGTATTAATTATTGAAACTGTCCTATTAATCAGTTTTGAAACTGTCTCATTGATATTTGTTTCTCAATAAAATAAAATAAAATAAAATTTCTTTATTTGGTAGGCATAAGATCTCTCCACAAGCAGCTCAGACTCTCAGCCTCCCCAGCCCTGGGATTACAAGTATGGCCATCACGCCAGGGGCTGTGAGGCCAGCGCAGCATGCGGTACCGCAGATCGAACTCAGGTCCCTGTGCTTGCCAGGCAGGTGCTTAGACTGCTGATCTATCTCACCAGCCCTAACCCAGATTTCTGTATAAATTCAAAAAGAGCAATAAAAAATTCAGAAGGAACGGCTGAATGAGATCTGGACTGAACCAGGTGAGGTGGCTTATTATCTAAGTGTCTGGTTAGTACACCTTTTATTCTAGCCAAGACACTCAACATCAGCAGCTTCTCACAGAACTCCTAAGGTATCTAAGACAGGAACAAAACCTTTTCTGCTGTACTAAGAAGGTAGAAAGTACAGTAAATACCAATAAGACTGGATGAAGGAACAATCTGGCTAATCTTTACCCCACCTCACACTCCCCCCCCCAAAAAAAAAAGTTTTCATTGTTACAAAATCACAACTGGGCCAATCTAGAGTGAGTTTCCTCTGGCAAACTGCTATCGGCAACTCTAAACGGTGTGCAAGCTCTGGTGCAGGACAGGCTCATGGCTATAAATTCTTTTGTGATCAGCACACTATTCTGTGCACTGGGCCACAAGTCTGGGGACCTGGCATATTTAATATGGAATAAAAGCTGGGCATGGTGGCACAAGCCTGTTATCACTGTACTCCACAGGCTGAGGCAGGAAGATCACTATAAGTACAAGGCCAGCATGAACTACATAGCAAGACCCTGTCTCAAAAACCAAAACTCCCTAATAATAAATAATTACTGCCCATCACTCAGGTGATCATCAATTTAATGTCACTTCTTCAGCATTTCAATTTTTAAGACTACAAAATATATCTACCAATATATCTGCCTATCTGTTCACCTTCCTGTAAGTCTTAAGGGCTACTAACCTGCAGCCTATTCTATAAAGAAGAAATTTGGCATTCTCACATTTATAATAAAGATTCTTAAAATAAGGACATACTTTTTCATCTGCAAAACCTGCATTTGACCCATTTCCTTCAAATGTTGTTTCCTTTCTTCTTCAACTTCCTTCAGTTCCTCATTTCTTTTTCTTAAAGTAAGGTTATCCTGTAGCCACCTTTCTTGTATCTAAATGTAAGTAATAAATCAGTTAACAAAAATAACCAAATTACCAACACAAGACCCACACCAGGCAAGTGCTGACAGGCAGTGCTAATTCTGCCTGACTGCGCATCATGTTAAATTGCACGCAGAGAGAATGAAGCACAATGGCCTTCACGTAACCAGCTGCAGGCGGGACACCTCCTAATGAGCAGTTTTTGCTGCTGGTGTAAAAACCACACCTTCTGTTTAACGGGTAGGTGAGTGGAGGTTCCCAAAATAAATTATTCATAAATGTACTGTTGTAATGGTTGATACATTGTGTCAACTTGGCCAGATGACTCCTTGGCCCAGTTCTGGCTGGTGGGGGTCCCGCCCTGGGGTACAACTGGTTCTGCCCCCAGAGTGACTAAGCACCAAGAGACCATATAAAGGGGTTGAGGAAGCAGTCAGTCTTCATATTCAGCTTGGGCTTCATGGCCTGGCTTGCAGCGCCGACTCTTTGGCCTCCGGCTTGGATCCTTCGCCTTCCGTCGCAGACCCATTAGCTGATGAAGAGAGACTTGCACGGAGCACAGCAGTGAGCTTCAGACCTCGGGGCTGAATTCCTCAGTCTGGGGTGTGCAGACACTCTCTGCACACTCCCCCATTTGACTCTGTGGCTGACTGTCCTAAGCCAATCCTGTAATTCCTTATACATTGTATACCTTGTGTTAATACCTGTTCCTTATATTAATCTGTTCCTCTAAGTAAAACCCTGACCAATACAACTGTTATGTACTTATTTACTATTTCATAAAGTTTTAAAGTGCTTAGTAAAAGCTCTAGAAAATATGTTCACTATTAAACATTCACATAAAACTGAATTTTTTTTTTTTTTTTTTTTCGGTACCGGTGATTGAACTCAGGACCTTGCACTTGCCAGGCAAGCACTTATTCTACTGAGCTATCTCCCCAGCCCAAAACTAAAATTTTAAATGGTAAAATAAAAGCATTTGCTCTGTGCCCCTGAAACAGGTACTTTCCTCCTCTTGCGCTTGGGCACTGACTGAAACTCTAGGTGCTGTGGCCTTGGGAATCCAGGACACAGACCAGCGGCCTCCCAGATTCTCAGGTCTTCAACCCACAGTGAAAGTTACATCACCGCCCTCTCCGACTCTGAAGACTTGGCCAGGGTCATGCACCTGGCACCCAGAATACGAAGCTTGCAGACAGCTTCTGCAGGATGTCTCACCCTCCGTAACTGCAGACACCACTGGCTCTAAGAAATCTCCTCGTAGATATCTTTGTGTCTTCCTGAGGCCAATCAATTCTGGAAATACCCTCATACTCGAAGCAGCATTTTACCGAGTCTCTAGATTTTCCTCAGTTCAGCCAAGAGGATTCCTACATATGACTACTCTACCTCAAGTTAGCCCCAGGGCTAGCCAAATAGCTCAAAGGATTAAAGTGCCTACAAGCAGGTGCAGGGGCTCCTGTTGTTAAATCCCCGGGCCTGCCATGCTGGTCCCGCCCCCAGGGCACGCTAAGCCAGCAATTGAGACTGGGTGTGGTGGTGCGCCTGTAATACCAGCTCTTGGAAGGCTGTAAACAGGTGGATCACTAGAGTCTGATCTAGTAGTGAGAACCTGAACACCCTGTAGACCCTTCCCTAAAAAATAAAAAAAAATTTAAAAAATCAAGTTAGCACCCAAGAGTATCTTCTTAACAACAGTTAATTCCCCAATAAACACAATGTCCTACATATGCCAGAAAACTCCCTAATCCCTTCCCCAAAGGGGAGATGAAGTTCTTGGATAATGTTTATTTTTCTTTTGATATGCATATAACTTAAATATAATGTAAAATTAACAATAAGGTCATCTAGGGCTGGCCAAATAGCTCAGCAGATTAAAGCACCTGCAAGCAGGCACAGGTGCCAGGGATTCAATTCCCAGGCCCGGGGCGTGCTGAAATGGCAATTGAGACTGGACATGGTAGTGCTTGCCTGTAATCCCAGCTCTTGGGAAGATGTAAAAAGACAAATCACTATGAGTCCAATCTAGTAGTAAGACCCTGAACACCCTGTAGACCTTTCCCTAAAATAAAAAAAGGCCATCTAATACTACACTAGTTTTCCATCAGTGATGGACCGCCTATACAACAGTGACCCCACTAGGTTGCACCTCGTCATGATGATGCAGCCATCTTAGTTTGTGCAAGTTCACCATGATGTATTGTTGAGCAATGCTGGACCATCTACAAATATCCAAATGTATTCTTACAAAACAGGGACAAAATACTCATGAAAATTAAAGTCCTTAGCATGTGGTCATAACTGGTATTCGTAACTACCTTTCTGTACTACCCACTCTGTATTCTATCTGCATTCAGTAGGCACCTCAGCTAGTCACAATTCTTTACCTGGCGTGGTGATCCAAACCTTCATTTTTGAAGGATCTGGGTCATTTGTAGTGTGCCTGGATGGGGTTGCTCTAACTTTGCATTTGACCTTCATCACATGCCATGGTAACGTTAAAAGAACAAACGTTAAAAGTTTCTCTTGTCTTCCAGACATACTCTTTCCATTGTAAAACAGCCCAATTTCCCTTTGGCAGTGTGAATCAATCACCTTCCTGTAACTCCCCTGTTGGTTGAGTAAGCAACATACGGAGCTCAAGTAGATGAATATTCACTTGAACTTCCAGTTCAATGGGAATCATTGTTTTGTCTCCTGGTAATAGCATTTCTCTCTCTGCAACTAAGTCTGGTAAGCAAGATGTTGCAGTTTGTGTCTAGTTGCCCCCCAAAGCCTCATGCAGTCACTGAGGAAGGCTTCTAGAGTTTGTGATTAATTCATGATCCAACATTGGGATTATGGGTGTGAGTGCTATACCCGTCCTAGGGCGGATAGCTTGAACACAATGTGGGGAAAAGAGAGAGGCTTACACACAGCTGCTGCTCCTCTCTTTGCTCTTTTCCGTGGCCACAAATGGCTGCCCTTCGCCCTGTGCCATGCTGCCTTGGAGCCAGCAGAGGATAGACTGAAACATCCACTAACTGTAAACTAAACAAACCTTTCGTTCTTTAATTTTGGGTGTTGGGTATTTTGTCTCAGCCAAGAGAAAAGTAATTGATACACCAGAAGAGCACAAACTCATGGTAAGTGAAGGAAAAGTGTTGCCTGTGGGTCACCAGGATTTAACTGTAAGGAGTGAACTTACATTTCCACCTCTTGATTCTGGGACCATGAATCCCAGCTAAAGTAAGAACAGTTATACATACTGGTCAGTGATTCCTATTTTTCTTACAGGTAACTTTTAAGAATATCTTAGACTACAACCCCTTTTCTGTGAATTTATTCTACATAAAGATATGTGAGGGGCTGGGGAGATGGCTCAGTAGAATAAGCACTTGCCTGGCAAGCTCAAGGGCCTGAGTTCAATCCCCAGTTCCGCCGAAAAAAAAAAAAAAGTGAGGGTAAGGAAACAGTAATAGATACAAAAGGATATTCACTGCCATATAATCCACATGAGGAAAAAAACATCAACGTACATAAGTTATACAATTTTTGAAAAGAAGAAAATATCTGTGAGCTAGTATGTGTGATCAAGTTATGTGCAAAATGGTACAGAATAATGTAAGTGCTATGATCCTGTATGTAAATTTAAATATTATTCAAATAAATCTCAACTTACCTATCTGTTGACATATAAATAAAATCTTATTTGACAACAAATAAGAATAAACTCAGCACTTCAGTAGGCTAAGGGAGGAGGATAGACAAGTTTGAGTCTAGCTTATGCATCTTAGTTTTGGGGAATTATTTTGGTTTGCTTTGTTTTTTCAATTTTTTGAGACAGGGTCACACGATGTAGTTTAAGTTGCTTTTCAATTCACTATGTAGTCCAGATTGGCCTCAGACTTGTAGCAATCCTACCTCAGCCTCCGAGTGCCGGGAATATAGGTGTATGCCACCACATCCAGCTCATCCTGCTGATCTTAGGGACAGTGTGTCTCAAAATAAAAAATAAAAAGTGGGCTTGAATGCAGCTCAACACCCACAGGTTAGATCCCTTAGTACTGCAAATAAAACACAACAAAAGAACACCATAACAAAAGAAAAACTGTAACAGAAATGACATCGAAGGGCTGGCAAGATAGCTCAGCAAAATAAGCTCCTGCATAGGCAAACACTGGGGCCGAGGTTCAATCCCTGGTACAGCACACCACACCGGCCCCCTCCTGGGGCGCACTGAGCCAGCAACAGAGTCCAGGCATGGTGGTGCACACCTGTAATGTCAGGGATAGGGAGGCTGAAAACAGGAGGATCACTACGAGTCTGAGCTGCCTAATGAGACCCTGTACCAAACACATAAAATTGGGCCCGGCAAATAGCTCAGCGGATTAAAGTGCTTGCAAGCAGGCTCAGGGGCCCAGGGTTTGATCCCAGGCCTGCCTGCCGGCCCCACCTCCAGGGTACTCTGGGCATGGTGGTGCACGCCTATAATCCCAGATCTTGGGAGGCTGTAAACAGACGGATCACAGCAAGTCCAATCTAGGAGTGAGACCCTGAACACCCTGTAGACCCTTCCCTAAAATACAGAAAAAAAATAAACACACACATACACACACACACAATTAAAAAGGAAAGAAACAACACTCAGACTGGGTATTAGAAGGAAAAGGACAGCTTTAATTTTATGACTTTGAAGTTTTAGCACATGGGCTTTTTTTTTTTTTTTTCAGAACCGGAGATTGAACTCAGGCCCTTGCGCTTGCCAGGTAAGTGCTTATTCTATTGAGCCATCTCCCTGGCACAGCACATGGGCTTTTAAAGTTTTAGCACACGGGCTTGAAAATAACAACAAATGAAAAGATAAATGTTATTAGAACTGCTGTTTGCATTTCTATTCAGTGGATGTATTATAATAAAGCTCAGTACAGAAAAGTATGTTACAGGCTTACATGATTCCAACAACAGAAAGACCTACCTTCTGTGTATCAATATCTTGTCTCATGACTCCCATTTCTTTGCTTATCTTTTCTTTCTGTTTGTCATATTCACTTAGTTGAGCTATTACTGCATTAAGTTCAGTTTCTTTTTGCTACAAAGAAAGAAAATTCTTGAAGCACTCGAAATGAAAATATAACTAAATAAATGATTTTTAAGTTTTAAATTACCTTCTTATAATCATCTTTTCCATCTCGAACATAATTCTCAATGTCCTTTATATAGCCATGAATATTTTTAACTTTCTCTTTGAGATCGTTCAGCTGTGGAAAAAATATTTATTGAACTTACAATGGTTGGGACCAGGGTATTTAACAGAATACAGAGAAACACTGGCTTGAAAGGATATCTTTGGTTCTAGTTTCTGCACTACCCAATATGATCTCAGGTAAATTCCTTTATTGCCAATGAGAATGAATCCAATAGTCTTGATTCCTAACTTCTGTTTTTAAATTATAAGGTAAAATATTTTAAGTTTGATCCTTATTTAATCCAAGAACTTGTAATGTCAAAATTTCTGGAAGAGTAAGGGCTGAAAATGTAACTTAGCAGTAGGGTGTTTGCCTAGCATGGGCAAGGCTTGAATCAATCCCCAGCACCATTAAAAAGAAAAATAGAATTATATCGTGAATCTGAAAAATACTATTTATCTTAAACTATTTAATTTCATATGAGATAATAGTACCATAACTTTAATATGGATTTGAAAAACAAGTGAAATCTTACTTTATCCTGTGCTATTTTGCTGCTTTCATGTTTTTTGTTGGCTAAGTCTTCTTTTTCCTGTTGGAACCTTTCCAGTGTTGTTTCCAAAGGATTGATTTGCTCTTTAGCATCCTAAAAATATAAGAAGACATAACATCTTACATAATATCGCATTATCTTTTTTTGTTTTCTGAAACAGGGTCTTGCTATGTAGTCCAGGCTGGCCTTGAACTCACAGCAATCCTCCTGCTTCACCCTCCTGAGTGCTGGGGTTACAGGTATGCATAGCCCTGCCCAGCTCCTGCGATCTTATTTTAGGTGGCCGACTTCAGTCTTAACAATAAAGGTACCTTCTATGTGCCACGCTTAAGATCAACTCATTTTTTCCTTCTCTTCACCCCGAGAAGAAGAGCTGCAGTCAGGGCTTATAAGGGAAACAATGCAGGATACACAATTTGTAGGACTGTTTCTAAGAGTCACCCAAAGAGTCATATGCAGAGTGCAGGAAATCTGACCATACACTAAAGACCAAAAGAATCCAGCTAAGGGCTTGGATCCCATGACAATGTCCTGTATGTCCAGCTAAAGACCTACACCCTACCACAATGTCCCCACAATTCCAACTGGCCGAGGGCTCATGACAATGTCCCATGCAAATCTGCTTCACGGATTTGTGCTGTGAAGGCCCGAAGGTCAGTGGTAGAAGCTAGAAAGTCCATCCAGTGGGACGAAGGGTCTGTGAGAGCAGGCTGAGGAATCTGCACTGGAGCCAGGAAGCAGTGCTCAAGGTGAGCGCCAGAGCTCCCCAGAAAGGTACCACAGCCATCCTCAGCAACAGTGAGGGCCCAAGCTTCTCTGACCATGAAAGCAGCTGAGTCGGGGGCCGGGGAGATGGCTCAGTGGAAGAAGTGCTTGCCTGGAAGCACAAGGGCCTGAGTTCAACCCCCAGTTCCCCCAAAAAAAAAAAAAAAAGAAAGAAAGAAAGAAAACAGCTGAGTCTATATAAGAAAGCCTGCGTGACAAGCTTCTCCAGGACACTGAACAGTGCACAATCTTCCTCTCTGGAGCCAGCAGGCTGAGGAATCTACACTGGAGGTAGTACGCAAAGCTCAAAGTAAAGCCCAGAGCTCCTCATTCCCAGTGATAGTCACCTTCATAGCAGGAAAGCCAGCATGACCAGCTCCTCCAGGAGAACCAACAGCCCCCTTCTTCTCTAGTTCTTTTTTATTTTGTTGGCAATAATCCTCAGGTGGGCCTCCCACACTCAGTACCCCACTAGTTCAGTTCGGTATTACAAGTTGGCCACTAGTTGCCAATCTACCACAGGCAGGTACCATAATTTTCATCCCAATATTTCAGAATAGCAAATAAGCACAGAGAATAACTGTTCTCAGGTCATGATAAAAATAAAGGAAGAAGTCAAGATTTTAACCCTGTTGAGCATGTAACACTGCATCAGTCACTGACTTGGTTCTTACTCTAGGCCATGTGTTTCCAGTTACATTGCCACAACTGGAGTGTCAATGTAAGCTGAGTGACCAAAGAATAAGAAAGTCCATCTAACCCAGGATTCTCCTTTACATGAGTACAATGGTTAGAAAAAAAGCATCTGAACTGAAGTTTAGTCTGTTAAGCAGTTATTTCCCAACAATAGAAACAGCACTACTTAGACGCTGATGTGACCCCCCCCCCCATTTGGGAAAGAAAGGGGCTTCCAGGTCACATTCTTCAGCCTTGTATCCTCTCTACAATACATTTACATGATAACTACTGTTCAATGATCATGAAGAACCTTAAGGTTCTAAAATAGCTATTGAGTCTGTAAAGGTAGACACAATTCTTTTTTTTCCATAATTTTATTGAGAAATAACAATGCACAATTCTTTAGTATTGCTTCAAAGTAGGTGAATTTTCTAATACTACTATGTGATGTGTGGTGTGAAGCCAAATGTCTTCAGTGCTAGAGACCTATCTGAAAAATCAACCCTGTCTCTTACTAGGTATATGAACTTGGGCAACTCAGGGGGCTTTTCTAAATTTCGTTTTTCTTTTTTGGCAGAACTGGGGATTGAACTCAGGCCCTTACGCTTATTCTACTGAGCCATCTCCCCGTCCCCTGTAAATTTCATTTTCCTATGAAAAGGAGATTTAGTCATTTCTCCCAACAAGATTATTGAGACACTAAATGTTTCAATGCTTAAATGATTTATAAATAATAAAAAACAGGGACCAGGGAGATGGCTCAGTAAATAAGTGTTTCCCTGGCAAGCGCACGGGCCTGAGTTCAATCCCTGGTTCTGCAAAACTAAAATTAAAAATAATAGTAATATAAATGTAGGATAATGTATTTATACACTAAGATTGATAATTTGCAATCCAGGGCCGGGGAGATGGCTCAGTAAAATAAGTGCTTCCCTGGCAAGCGCAAGGGCCTGAGTTCAATCCCCAGTTCTGCAAAAAAAAAAAAAATTATTTTAATAAAGAATTTATAGGAATTAGTGATAAACAGATTTAGTAACTTACTCAGTACTTTATAGTTGGTATAATTATATAATTAGATTAGGCTGCTGTTTCTAAAACTCTTGATGAATCTAACTGGTGTTAGATTTGATTAATCAATATAAAGCTTGGCAAATGCAGTGCAGTACACATGGCAACTCTCCCCGCTGGTCTGGCAAGGACTGAGACTATATCTGGAATTGTGTGGACACAGTGCTATGATGGAATGCGTCTGTCACGGAGAGACGCAAACTTCCCACAGGAGAAGGAATCGTTACATAAAGGGACCCAACCACCAACTGACCACGTTCAGTAACATGGAGAGCACCACTCAGCGAGGCAGCTGGCTCCTCCTTACCATGTCCAAACTTTTCCTTTCAGGAATCTTTACTTATTAGTACAAATTCTTTCACTCAGGAACCACATAAATAATTGTATTGTTTTTCATTTGATTCTCACAATAACCATAGTTCTGCCCACTATCCCAGCAAAAAGGACTTTATATATTTGAACTGATTTAAAAAACAAACATATATGAATGATCTTACTTTTATCTCTCTGTGTAAAGACTGAACTTCAGTGAATAATTCCACAGTTTGCTCCTCAAGCTGCTCATGACGTTGTAAATTAGTGGCTATCTGAAGTTTCTCTGATTTAAGTTCATTTGTTGTACTTTTTAGGTGTTGTATTTGCTCCTGCTGGTCCTGTATAAGCTTACGATTCAATTCAATCTTACTGGAAACTGCACAAAAACATTATTGACATAGTGATTATAGAAAATGCTATTAGAATCATCCTTCTAATTTTTATAGATCTATAGAATCCATAAAGGCTGAATTTCTTTTGAATCCTATCAACTGCAAAAAAAAAGGATGATAAGAGCACCAACCTTCTTGGAGCTTCCGCTTTCTGTCCCCTCCTGGCCACTCACATCAAATTTGTTGTGAAAAGCAAGAAAAGTGATACTTTTGAGAAAAGAGAAAGAATATACTATAGCTGGAAGAAGAAAGTTTTTTCTTCCAGGTATAAATTTATGGGTATAAATTTATTGTAAAAAAAAGTTACTGGCAAGAAGGAAGTCCTTAAGGGTACAATTAAGAATAGATCACATTACCTGTATCTAATTTGTGTTGTTTTTCTTGTTTTTCTTGGTTTACTTGTTGAACAGTTCGATCCAAATTTATTCCTTGTAGTTTTGCTTTTTGTTGTGCAATTTTTCTTTCAACATCTTTAAGTTCCATCTTAACAACAGAATAGTTATTTCCTCTAAGAAACTTACTGAACTATGGTAACCCAAGTTTTTAAACAAAATTAAATAGAATGAAAGTAAAATTCATTTTTAGTAATTCAAGTGTGAGTTAGGGTTACAAGAGAGATAGACGGGAAGGGGAGGCGAAAGAAATTAAGTTTGCTACGCACATGCATCAACTCCACATGATGACTGTAATCACTAGGTATCACAAACAGGTACTAATGTTTTTTAAAGTGAGACTAATGAAAGTGGATGAAAAATAAGAAACAGAATTATGTAATTTCCAAAATTGATAAAGAAAAATGTAATCCCAGATGCTCCTTGAAGCTACCTGTACATGAAAACTAGCTTAATACTCTCATCTCACATTCAAGTCATCATGCAACAAGTTATATTCCGCCTTAAGCTACAATAAACTTACCTGAAGCCTCTCCATAATTGTAACATCTGTCAGACATACTTTGGCACTTTCTTCTTCAGGCATTATGGTACCCAACAGCGTTTCCTGTTCCTCTATGTCATTTTTTAGACGCTGTATGTCTCTATTGACATTCTGCAGTTTGTTTCTTAATTCTGGTATTTCCTTCTCCTTCAAATCAATTATGTTTTGCCTTAATAAAAACCACACAATTAAAAACAATTTGGGGCTGGTGCGATGGCTCAGTGGTCTAAAGCACCTACTTAGAACAAGCTTAGCAAAGCACAGGGACCGCGGTTCGATCCCCCAGCACCACATGCCAGCCAGCCCCGCCCCCTGGTGGGCTGAGCTGGCCACACACACACACACACAAATAATTTATCTGATATTTTTCCATACTCAGACTAAGATTATATATTCTGAGCAAGAATACCACAGTAATGTTCCTTTTCTGAACATCTTATCAGTGGTACACGATATTGCACTGTCTTATTATTAGCAGTGTAAATCTTACTTTGTGAAGATAGTGTCAGGTATATTTCTCACTGTAAAGTTGCTATTGTTTTTTTGTTATTGAAAATATCTTGACAAAAGATATGTAGAGAATATGTAAATATTCTGCTTCTCAAATTTCTGCTTACTTTTCACATTAACTGGTAGAGCCTGCTTACAATGATTACCAAGCTGAAAGCTATTCTACAAAATAACTGATCATATTCATCAAAAAATGTCAAGGTCATAGAAGAAAAAAAATGGAAACATGGCTTTCACTAATAAGGAGGGGGAGGAAGAAATGGGAAAATTAGAAGGAATCAAGATTTATTATGTACAGCGGCTGGGGAGATAGCTCAGCAGTCTAAGCACCTGCCCGGCAAGCACAAGGACCCAGGTTCAATCTGCAGTACCACATGCCACGCCCATGGTGCACTCCTGTAATTCCAGCACCGGGGAAGCTGAGAGAAGAGGATCACCATGAGTCTGAGCTGCATAGCAAGACCTTGTGCCAAATTAAAAAATAAATAAAAACAGATACATTATGTACAGGTACAAATACCCTATGATTAATGTGATCATTATGTATTATCAAAAATGTACTAATAAATTTAATTTTTTAAAAAATATTAAGGTCACAAAAGATTAAAAAGACCAATAAACTGTTGCACACTTCAGAAGAAATAACAACTAGATGCAGTATTAAATTCTAGGTTGGTTATACACAATGAATTGCGTTGCACGGTCTCATCTGAGATTACTGATGTAAAAGATCTTGACTTTTTTATATTTTGAAACAAATAAAAATAGAAACATAAAAAGCTATTAAAAATAAATTCTGGGTTGGATGCAAAATGGACAGTAATGGAAAATATGCAGTTCAAGAGTAGTTTGTAATTTAGTAGCATTATATTAATGTTAATTTCCTGGTTTTGATAACAATATTATGGATACTTAGATTATTAGTATCAGGAAAAGCTGGGTGATGAGTATTTTCACAACTTTTTGTAAATTTCAAAATTATAAATTTTTAAGAAAAAAAAACTACAAAGGAAGGAAGGAAGCCAGCCACTTAGTCAAATGGTTACATGGGTTTAAAGTACAAAAGTTATTGAACTGAGAATATAGATCAGTGGCAGTGCCTGCCGGGCAAGCACAAGGTGAGTTTGATTCCTAGTACCCCAGAAAATATTATAAAGAAGTTATTCACCCTTTTTTATTGTCAATACTCTAAAACAATTACTGGGGGCTGAGGAGATAGCTCTGTAGAATAAGCACTTGTCTGGCAAGCACAAGGGCATAAGTTCAATCCCCGGTTCTGCAAAAAAAAACCTGGCTCCAGACCTATTTTTACTGAAGTAATAAATACACTATTAAAGTAATAAAACTTGTATGAGTTTTTAAAAAATTCATGGGGGGGGGCTGGCTCAGGCTGCCTTAAGGGCGGGTCTGATAAGGCATGTGGAGGTGGGGATGGAACTGCCTGTATCCTGTGCCTGACTATGTTTGCATAAACAGGCCCTTAAACAACTGATCTAACCAGCAGGCCCCCTAAACTTTTATTTGAAATTAATTTAATTTTTTTTTTTTTTTTTAGGGAAGGGTCTACAGGGTGTTCAGGTTCTCACTACTAGATTGAGTGATCCACCTGTTCACAGCCTTGCAAGAGCTGGGGTTATAGGTGTGCCACCATTCTCAATTGACATCTCAGCGCACCCCGGTGGCAGGGCCTGCTGCTGCCTTCCGCCTGCTTACTTTGCCACAAACTTTCACCTCTGCAATGCCCCTCTGACAGGCCACCCTGCCTTGGCATCAGCCTACTACAGACTGAAACCTCTACATTTCCTTCTGTAACTTGGGTGTTGGGTACGTTGTCTCAGCAATGAGAAAAGTAAGACATGGCCTTCACTACTTCCCTAGGTTTACTTTCTACAACTTTTCCATTAGGCCTTTGGGTCAGGCAAGGCTGTGACTCTGTATTGCTGGGAGTGCTCTTCTGGGCAACTACATGGCTAGCTCCTCAGTTCTCTCAGGTCTCCACTCGAGTGCTCCCTTCATCAGCACCTCCCCCTACACTATTACCCTCCAGCTACTCCTTATCCCAGTAACTACCGTCTACTCCTCCAAGGCACTGATCATCTAAGTCAACAACCACACTTTACACGGGAAACTAAGGCCCAGATGGGTCAAGTAACCTCCCTAAGGTCGCAGAGTCAAAGTTTGAAATTAGAAATTGGTGTAACAACTGTATACTTCTATTTTTCCACCCTAGGGGAAAAAAGTCCCCTTAGTTTATTACTGACCTTTCATTTGTGGATACCCCCCTCCCCCGCCCAACCAGGGATTGAACTCAGTAGGGAAGAGCTTATTTTACTGAGCCATCTTTCCCGGCCCCCAAAGGATTTTTTTTTTTTTTTTTTTGTGGCTCAGGATGCCTGATGGGCAGGTCTGGTAAAGCAGGTAGAGCCAGAGATTGAACTACGGAATCCTGCTCCTGACTGTCTTTGCATGAGCAGGGGCTTAAATAACTGAGCTAAGGGTAGGCCCCCTCATTTGTGGCTTTAAATGTTATAAAATATGTAAATGTACAAATGAGAGAGGACTTGTCATTTTTCCTAAATTATCTTTCTCCAGTTCATCAGGATGACTTTCTGCTAGAGCCTGGTAAAGGAAACCAAGGCCCATCATTAGCCTGCTCTTCTTGGGCTCACTTGTGATTCTTTTAGTGGAAAATGTTCCACCATACACAGGTCCTCCCTTAGCAATCAGGGCTTCCTCTACAGCTTTCCTAGCCTTAGCTTTCCTTCATGAGCACAGTGGCACACAATGCTACTGTGGACCTACAGTTGCTGATTAAGGCCAGCCACAGGCCCTCCATCCTCCCAGCATGAGGTCAGAGGTCTCTCATTTGAGTCTCAGCAGGCTCTGTGACTGTTGTCACCAACAGAAGAAGACAGACATTTCTGGGCTAGGGAGACAGCTTGCCAGTTTAAGTACCTGCCTGCCAAGCACAAGGACATGGGTCAGATTTCTGGTACCGCGTGCCATGCCAGCCCTGTGCTGTGTCAGCTGAAACCAGGCATGGTGGTACACACCTGTAATCCCAGCACTGGAGAGGCTGAGACAGGATGATCACTATGAGCCTGAGCTGTGTAGCAAAACCCTGTACCAAATAAATAAATAAAAATATTCTTAACACATGGGGAAAAAACACTCTCTCAGGCTTTCACAGAGAGCACATTGGCCAAGCAATGGCCGTGACTCATCCACGTGGGTGACACTGACAAAGGTTCTACAATCTGAGGTACAGGATCTCAGGATAAATCCTGAGGGCATTTCACTGACCTTCTCAGACCAAAAAGCTACAACTCTTGTTGCACAGGTCCTGCTTTACCTTGGTCTTAACCATCCAGTAGAAAAGTATGAAGACGAAATATAGGAAGTAAAGCCATGTTGTTAAGTTGAGCTGTGGGGGACTCAGGTCAATAATTTCTGACATTGCCAGTTAAACAGAAGACCCAATGCTATTATGGGCTACTGGACTCTTTTAGAATATTTTGCTTAGTTTACACACCTATAATATTCAATAATGGAACTTAGAAAAAATGGGGTATACCGATGAATGTCCATTTTGTATCTGTGTATTCAAAGTGGTTGGGATAGATATATAGTTGTATTCTCTTAATGAATAGAATGATTTGTTCTAATGGTGTTTGTAAATAGGATCTCAAGTCCGCATCTTGTACAGCAATTAACCACTAAGAAGAATATACGCAGTGTGTTATTTGTTGAATCTGTACTTCCAATTTGATTTGAAACTGTCTCACTGCTATTTATTTATCAATAAAATTTTGAAAAAAAAAAAAAAAAAGATTTTTAAAAAGATGTTTCCACTGTGCAGTTGCTAGGCCCAGGCCCTGAGAGCTTTCAGCAGCTTCCACATCCTCTTGAAATCCAACTTCTCTGCTTCCAGAAAGCAAGACTCACACGGATATCATGCAAATGCACCCTGCTTGACAGCCCCAGCAGCTCTGAGGAAACCGCGCATACTCAACAGCCAGCCCTGGTAACCCTCGAGATGGCTGTATGCAATCTCAGATTGCAGCTACCTCAAAGTCCTAGGTGAAAGCCACCCAGGTACCCACAGAACTGTGGAACACAATCAACTGCTGGTGTGAGACACAGGCTTTCAGTGGTTTGTTAAACACAATAAATAAAACAGACACTCAGTTCTCCTTTGATTAGCAAATAGTTACCAAAGTCCAAAGAACAAGAAACTGAGGAGACACAACGTGTTGGAAGTGCTCTGCTCTGAGAAGGGGGGCTGCAACGGCAAGGTCCTAACCAAGCCCTGCACCAATGCTCGCGACTAGGACATTTTCCTTCCACGTGCTCTTTCTATTAACTTTATGTTTTATCTAATTTTTGATCATTTCATTTCAAGATATTACCTTATTACTCTATTTCCTTTCCATTTTCAAACTAGTGCTCTATCTTATCACATTCTTTCTGTTGCCCCAACTATCTTGGTTTTTATTCTCGATGTTTTGTTAGTTATCTACTGTTACATAACAAAATAACCCCAAAGATAGCAGCTTAACACAAGAGCATTTATTTCTCAGATCTTAAGACAGGGAGATCGGCTTCTGATGCACTGTCTCTGATAGAAGTGCAGACCAGCCGTCAGCGGGGCTGGGATAATCTCAAGGCTGACTGCTATAAACTGCTTCTACACCCCCTTATTCAAAGGCCTCAGCCCCTCATCAGGTGGGCCTCCACCACACAGGGCTGCTCACAACACAGCACTTAGATCTTCCCAATTAGGGTAGGGGAGATAGCTCAGTGACATAAGCGCCTGCCTGGCAAGTGCAAGGTCCTGAGTTCAATCTCTGGTACCGCAAAAGAGAGAGAGAAAGAGATCCTCCTGGCCTCCTGGACTGGATGGAGGGGAGTCACAGTACCTTAGATTACCAAGTCCTAGAAGAAACTTGCTATCACTCTTGTCCTATTTTATTGGTTACTATGGACTGTAGCACTTGTGTGCCTCCCTCATCCCTACACATTAAGTAAAGCTAAGGCAACCATACAAGAGGAGACTAGACATGAGCATAAGAATACCAGGAGGCAGGGGCTGGCAGGATAGCTCATTTTGTCTAAAGCGCCTGCTTGGACAAACTCAAGTCAGGTGCTGCAGGGGACCATGGTTGGATCCCCAGCACCACATGCCACCCCAGATCTGCCCTTAAGGTGGGCCTAGACAGCCAAAAAAAAAAAAAGTATCAGGAGGCAGAGTCCACAAGGACACATTAGGACCTAGCTGCCATAAAGCACATAGTAAAACTTTCCTTTTCCTTTTTCCGAGATTTTTCTTTGATTTCCTAGACAACATGCTCTCTTAGCTTTTCTACTTCTACAGATTTTCTCACTCAAATCTACCCAGTGTTATTAATATAATATTAATTTTCCTACATCATTCATTAAATCCTTTACAATGGCTCCCTATCATCTGTAAGAGTTATCATGAGGCCTGAACATTATGTAACCCTAGTTTTCAATTTGAGAGAATCAAACAATCCCTACAATCTATCCCCCAAACTGTAGGTAACACTTCAGCTCAGCAGATGCCACACACCCCTTCCCAGGGCACAAACTTCTGTTTTGCTTCTCCCTGTCCTTCTTTTACCTGAGGTGAACCAACTTCTCTAGGCTTTATTTTCCCTTTTCCTCATCATCCTCAAAACTTTTTTTTTTACATTCTGGACTCACTAGCTTTTCTCTTAAATAATGCATTTGTTTGAACCATTTTTGAACACTAGTAAAACCACCTAACTCATTCTGAGAGGGTTTCTTTGTAATCAGCCCATCCTCGTAGCTAACTAGCTCCTGGTGGGTCGTGTCTTAACCATCTCCATGCTCTATGCTCCAGGAGCCACAGAGAAACCATTGCATACAAATAAGAGTTTAAAATTTAGTTTAGGGAAGAGCTTTTAAGTAATTTTTCCCCCTGTACTCAGGGCAGGGTCTACAGGGTGTTCAGGGTTTCACTAGGTAGATAGGACTCACAGTGATTCTCCTGTTTACAGCCTCCCAAGTGCTGGTAGTACAGGGGCGCACCACCATGCCCAGTCTCAATTGCTGTCTTAGCCCTGGGAGCAGGGCCCGCACGGCACACCAAGGATTGAACCCGGCCTCTGCACTCTGCCTAAGCAGGTGCTTCGGTCCGCTGAGCTATCAGGTTGGCCCTGCTGTTAAGTATTCTACTTCTTTTGCTGGATTAAGAAAGTGACTTTATCGGGGCCAGGGAGATGGCTCAATAGAATAAGTGCTTGCCTGGCAAGCGCAAGGGTCTGAGTTCAAACCCCGGTTCTACCAAAAAAAAAAACCAAAAAACAAAAAACAGAGAGAGCAAGTGACTTTATCAACAAACAGTTCTATATATCTGTCAAAATTTATATTCCCTCAAGCCAAGTCTTTCACACACACACAAACTTCTTGACTAGTTTAAGAAATAAGTTTAGGGGAGCTGACTGGAGTCAAATTCAAGTCATGCAGTTTGTAAGAAATGCGAGGGCTTTCATTCTGCAGTCATGGACTCAGCCCCTGACGACCAGGGTTGTGGCTGCAGTCCCAACCCGACCATCCACACGGGCACCCAGGAGATGCAAGAAGTGGCGGCCAAACCAGAAATTGAGAAGGAACCTCCGAGTCACAGAAAATTCAGCATTTTCCCTCCAGTTCCAGAAGAGAGCTCTCTGTGATGGGCAGGGAAGAAATTTGAAGAGGTCCCAGTTGCACATGTTAAAGCAACCTACAACACACATATCCAGGTGGTCTCCTCCACCATCGTGTCCCTGGCCCGAACTTCCACTGCGGCACGGAAGGGTTTCGGAATGCCAAGAAGGGCACGGGCATCGCAGTGCAGACGGCAGGCATAGCCGCAGTGGCGAAAGCGACAGTGAAGGGCGTGACACACGTCCGAGTTGTAGTGAAAGGCCGAGGCCCCAGGCACTGGTCTGCCATCAAGGGCCTGACCATGGGTGGCCTGGAAGTGAGCTCACACACAACACCCCTCACCCACACAACAGCTGCCGCCCCAGGAAGGCCCGGAAGCTGTGATAGGAAGGAAACCTGCCCTGGGACCTGACCCCAGCGCTCACCTCCTACCCTCGGAGAGCTCACTGGCAGAGCAACTCCCACAAAAGTGCTCAGTGGAGAGCTGTGTGAACCCCAAAGGTGCTCCTCACTGCAGCTTTGCCTGTGCCTCCCAGCAGAGATGGATGAGCCACAAGCCACACCATGCCTCTAGATACAGTGGGAGCTATGGGGACAGAAGGGGCCTGGGTTCCAGCCTCTGCTCTGTGGAAATAAAGAACTCTATGACTGTCTGTAAAAAAAAAAAAAAAAAAAGAAACAAGTTTAGCTAGTCTGCTTACTTATTCTTTTATTTTCATTTGAGACAGGGTCTCACAATATAGTTCAGGCTGGCCTTGAACTCACTTTGTAGCCCAGGCTGGTATCGAACTTGAAAGCATCTGCCTGCTTCAGCCTCCTGAGTACTGGGATTACAGGCATGTGACACAACACCTGGCATTTGATTTTTTGAGCAATGGGGATACCGCTCAGTGGCACAAACATTTGCCTGGCAGATGCAAGGTCCTGAGTTCAATTCCTAGTATAAAAAAAATAATAATAGTATTTGGTTTTTTGAGACAGGGCCTCACTTTATAGTACAGCCTGGCCTTGAGCAAGCAGTGATCCTCTTGCCTCAGCCTCCCAAGTGCTGGACGACAGACCTGTGCCATCACGCCAAACTACAAGCTTAGCTTTACACTGAACTATTGATTCTACTATCTTGGATGTATTGTAAAATAGAATATACTAATTCAGAGTATAAAAACTCTTGACTTCAATGTTTATTCTTTCAACATATCCTTACTAAGCATTTACCACAGGCCAGGGACTCTCTGAGTATCTTTACAACACAGCCACTGCATGTATAGTAATGATAACCCCTGTTCTCACCTCATGGGCAGAAGCCCCAGCATTTCATCTCGACGCTTTTCTTTTTTCTTCAGCTCTAACTCTGTTGACTTGAGTTTATCTGGAGCAAGCCGCAGCTTAGACTGCAAATCGCTGATGACTTCTTGTAATTCAGCCTCTGTCTGAAAACCTCTCTGACAGACAGGGCAACACGACTGGTTTTCATCTGTTAGCTGAGTAATGAACTGAGAGTAAACTGCAGTGGCTCCAGCCAGCATAGCTATTTTAGGAAAATCAATAAGGATCCAGTGAGAAAAATGTACAACTTTTCTAATTCTATAATTGTTCTTGCTTTTCAAACCTATAAACATGAAATAAAAATTCTCTCACATTTAGGACTTCTTCCAAAGGCCGTAACATATTCAGACCTGCATAAACTATTTTAACACACAGAACATGTAACAACTACTGAAATATTTCTTTCTTTTGTTTTGCTGTACTGGGGATTGAACTTAGGACACTGCTCTTGCCAGTCAAGTGTTTATTCTAATGAGCTATCTCCCCTGCCCTACTGAAAGATTTCTATATGCCAGGAATTACTTTCAAGACTTTACTTATAATCCTATTTATGCCTCTTTAATATCCTAGATCAATCACTTCTCGGCCTTTTGGCTAAGATCAAGTGTAATAGCCTAGATCAATAATGGTGAACCTTTTAGAGCTTTCAATGACAAACTTCATTTGAGGAACTGAGACACGCAAGCCATAGGCTCTCCACCAATGCCCTGGATGGAAGGTAGTTCTTTACTTTGCAGACAATGAATGTGAAACACAGGAAGATATCAACATACTGTGCAAAATCACAAAGAAGTACGCTATAGCTACTGTTAAATGCCAACGAATTTTGGCTCCATATCAAGGTATTTAAATCTCCAACCCTTAATGGCTATCTGTAAATGAAAATTCCAAGGTGTCAATGTGCTTTAGTAAGACAAAACTGGTAGCATACCTCGCTGTTTTGAAGATTTTTCAATATCCTCTTTAAGCCTGTCTAAATCGATTTCAAAATCCTGACTACCACAAACATCAAATAGTTTGTCTTCATAAGTGGACAGCTGCTCTTCCTTTCTTTTTAGTTCATTACTTATATGATTTTTATTTTGCTCAGCTGATGCTAGTTCCTTGCTAAAAGAAAAACAAGTGTTAATTATAATCAAACTTCAATATTCTTTTCTTAAAATCTTTTATTCATTTATTTGGTACAGGGTCTTACTATGCAACTCAGAATCATAGTGATCCTCCTGTCTCAGCCTCCCCAGCACTGGGATTACAGGCATGCACCACCACACCCTGTTCTGGTGGCTGGCACAGTGCACTCAGGGTTCTGGGCTGGCATGGCTACTAGGGATCAAACCTGGTCCTTGCATTTGCCAGGCAGGTGCTTAGACTGCAGAGTTATTTCTCCAATCCCCAAACTTCAATATTCTATGTAAAATTTTTGACCCTCTTATCCAACTACCATCTAAGATTACATCTGATAAAAATGATCTTTTTTTTTATAATGGGTTAATAGAAATGCAAAGAAAATTTCAGCTTTTTAAATTTCAGAATTTTATTTTATTTATTTATTTATTTATTTATTTTTTTGCGGAACCGGGGATTGAACTCAGGCCCTTGCGCTTGGCAAGGAAGTGCTAATTCTAATGAGCCATCTCCCTAGCCCCAAATTTCAGAATTTTAATGCTTTTACTAACATCTACATATTTCCAAAGGAGAGAAGACCCAGTCAACACTAATTACCATTTTACCTAACTTGCAAAAAGTAGGCCAATTAATATAACATGCCATTTCATGACAATACATTACTTAAAACAATAAAAGATAAAAGCATGAAGTTAACGGATTTCTATTACCATAGTAATGTTGCAACTACTTACTTCAATTTGGCAAGTCTATCCCTGGTCTGATTAATTTCTTTTGATTTACTATGGAGCCAGTCTTCAAGCTGTTTTTTGTTGGGAAAGTACCCCAACAGTGAAGTTAGTTCATCACTATGCCTAGATTTTATTTTTCTGATTTGCTCATCTCTGTCAGCCTGTAGGATAAAAATAAAAACACCTTAGAAAATTAACCTTCTATCTCTACATTACATCCCCAAGCAAAAATAAATTCCAGATTGACTAAAGTTTTGACAAAAAATAAAACTACAAAAGTATAAGTAGGAGGCTGGGAACATAGCTGAGCAGCACAGTGCCTGCCTGGCAAGTGCAAGGTCCTAAGTTCAATTCCCATTACAAACAAAAAAGCAAGTGAGTAATTCTAAACCTTAAAAGATTAACAAGTCTAATATAGAAACATTTAAAACTTCCACACACTAAAAGTAAATAGCAACGGGTATGTGTGTTTAGGGATGTGTACGTCTGTATTAGTAACTTTTTTTTTTTTTTTGAGGCTGGCTCAGCCTGGGGCTGGAGTGGCATATGGTGCCAGGAATCAAACCGTGGTCCCTGAACTTTGCCTAGGCTTGCCTGAGCTTTAGACCACTTGAGCTATCTCGCCAGCCCATGTATTATTAACATTTTATAATTAAAATTAACTTTGCCAGTCATAGTGGTACAAGCCTATAATCCTTGCTACTCAGGGCTGAAGCAGGAGAATCATTTGAGCCCAGGAGTTTGAAGCCAGCTTGGGCAACAGAGCACAATCTGTATTTCAAAGGCAATAGCCAGGCGTGGTGGCACATGCCTATAATCCCAGCAGTCCAGATGCTGAGGCAGGAGGATCACTGGAGTTCAAGGCCAGCCTGGGTTACCTAGTGAGTTCAAAGCCACATGAAGAGTGAATCCCTGTCTCAATAAGACAAAACAACAATAATAAACAACTTTGAAACCTAAAAGTCTATTTTATGGTATTTAGCTCTCTTACCTTTAATACATAAAGTCAATACCAAAAAATACTTCATACTCTATTAATTACTAACTCAACATAATCAGTTTTAAATGCTCAATAGTATGATTCAAACAAAGAGAATTCATACTTTGTCTTTAGTCAGCATCTCCATCTGGGTACGGGTTGTTGTGTGATGATTTAACTGCTCCATCTCCTGGTCCAATTTACGCAAGGCCCTGTCTAGGCCTGCTTTCTCATTCTGAAGGCTTATCACTTCTGCTTTTAGGGTTTCTATATTGCTGTTTTTCTCAGCCTTGCTTAACTCATGTTCCTAGTCAAGAATTCAAACAAATGCACAAGTTTATATATTTTGTATCAGAATTAAAATAATGAAAAAATATACCAGAAATTACTCAGAATGGTCAAAATATTACTGTTTGCTTATATTTAATGAGAAGAGACATAGATGATATGTATGCTTTAAGGAAAATCTTACTAAAATTACTAGGTTATAATGGTAGAAAACTAGTAAACAAACCTAGATGGGTTTAATTAATATTTACTTAAGTTATAAAGATGGGCTTTAAGAGAGGACCTGACAAATTTTAAAAAGCTTACACTGTTGAAGAGACAGATTAGAAACAAGCAAGAGAATTGAGCAATTCTAGAAGAAATTGACTATGAATATACCACACAAAAGGGGCTGGGCAGATAGCTCAGTAGAATAAGCGTGAGCCTGAGTTCAATCCTTGGTTTTGGAAAAAAAAATATTATCAAGACAAAAACCATATGGGGACCTGCCCCTTAGCTCAGTTCTTGAAGTGGCTGCTTCAACAAAGCAGTCAGGCTCAAGTTGCTGTGCTTCGATCCCCACAACTCAAGCTAGCCAAACCTGCCCTGAAGGCACTGAGAGCAAAAACAAAAAGACAAAAACCATAAAAAAATTATACAGTGTAGACCCTAGAAGGAAAACACTTGTTTTCTTACTCAAGTATATGGTTCTTAACCAAGATGCTTGTAACAATTTCCTAGTTCTGCTCCATCTGGAACATGTATTACCATACCTTAAGAGACTGAGGTTCAGAAGATAGTGTGCTTTAGAATCTAAGCATATGTGATCTTTACAAGTTCCCCAGGTGATTTATAATTTTCAACCCACTGGGTTCTAAAACCAAAAAGTTGGGGCTGGGGAGATGGCTGCCCTGGCAAGCGCAAGGGACCGAGTTCAATCCCTGATTCCGGAAAAAAAAAAAAAAAATTGGATGATCAAGATATTCAGATAAGAGCCAGTCTGATAGCTCAGCAGACTAAAGTACCAGCTTAGGCAGGCAGAGCGCATGGACTAGGGTTTGATCCCTAGTGTGGTGTGCCATGCTGTGCCGTGCCAAGCCATCTCCACCCCAGGGGCACGCTGAGACAGGGACTGAGACTGGGCGTGGTGGCGCACGCCTGTAATCCCAGTGCTTGGAAAGCTGAAAACAGGAGGATCATTATGAGTCTGATCTACGTAGTGAGACCCTGTAGACCCTGTACTAATACATTAAAAAAAGATACTCAGCTAAGTTAATTTTATATCAAATCACATAAAAAGCAGACACTTTTGTTTATAATGATGTACAAGACCCAGGGAGACAGAGCCTTTGCAAATAAAGAGGCCCAACAGATGGAGGGAGGTTGGAGGCAGAAGGGGGAGGAAGATGCAGAAGAGAATTAAGATGTAAATACATGGGCCAACTTCCCACAATGAATGTAATCATTATGTGCAGTAAACATGTAATAAAAATAAAAATTAAAAAAAATCTTACGAGCTGCAACAGATAAAATAATTCAGAAGACAAGATTTTAAAAATCTTACACTTTACAATGATTACATGACTTAAATATCTTACAGCTTTTGTGAGCTCCCGGTTCAACTCAAGAATCCTGTCTGAAGATCCTTCCAATTGCTGCAATTCATGCTTCACGTTTTTCAGCTCATTCTGCTTCTTAGTGAGGATTTCTGATTTTAGCTCAATTATTCTTCCCAGTCCTGTTTTCTTATCCCTTATCTCATCTATTTGTTTTTGTTTCAGAGTTTCCTTTTCAGCAAAGTCATTCTGAATACATAGGTGAAAGTATTATTAATAATTTTTCACTGAACAATTCATTAAGAAAAAGTTTGTTCACTACAAAAATAACACTGTAAGTGAGGCATGGTGGAGCATGCCTATAATCCCAACACTCTGGAAGGCTGAGGAAATAGGACCCCATATCTGAGCCCAGCTGGAACAACTCAGTGGGCCGGGGATGAAGTTTCACTGCAAAGGCCCAGAGTTCAATCTCTAGTACAAAAAAAAAAAGGAAAAAAAAAAAATTATGTGTACTACAGAAAAATACTTTTATAAATGTGAAAAGTATTATCCAGAGATAACCGTTAGTAACTGTGAACAAAATTTTTGTCATTAG
>NW_004524605.1:4414397-4417742 GCF_000260255.1 Octodon degus | reverse complement strand
AAGAAAAAAAAAGAAAAAACTGTCCTACTAATTGGTTTTGAAACTGTCTCATTGCTATTAAAAAACAAACGGAACACCAAGAAAAAAAAAAAAAAGATAATGCGGCCAAGTGTGTTTGTAGTTGTGTCTGCACTTTTCAATCTGTTCCAGTGATCCCCAGACCTGTTTTCTGCCAGCACCATGCTGATTTTATCACAACAGCTTTGTAGCATAATATCAAGTGAGGAATTGTGATGCCTCCTGCCTTTCTTTTGTTGCCTAGGATTGCTTTTGCTATTCTAGGTCTCTTCTGGTTCCAGATGAACTTTAGGAATGTTTTTTCTAGACCTGTAAAGTATGCTAATGGTATTTTAATCAGTATTACAATGAATCTATATAACAATTTTGGGAGTATGGCCATTTTATAATGGTGGTTCATCCCATCCAGGAGCAAGGAGTATCTCTCCATTTTCTAAAATCCTCTTTGAGAGGGCTGGTCAGATAGCTCAGTGGACTAAAGGGCCTGTTCAGGCAGAGTGCAGCAGCTGGGGTTCCATCTCTGGCACCACAAGCTGTGCTGGCCCTGCCCCCAGGATTGCACTGAGATATGACATCATGCTTGCCTGTAATCCCAGCTCTTGGGAGGCTGAAAACAGGCAGATGACTACAAGTCCAATCTACGTCGTAAGATCCTATACTAAATAAGTAAAATTTAAAAATACAATCCTCTTTGATCTTTTTTCAGAATGCTAGAATTTTCACTGTATAAATGTTTTACTTTCTTTGTGAGATTATTCCTAAGCATATGATGTTGACTGTTGCACAAATTATAGGAAACAGTAAATGCTTCCTAAATCAATGCATGGGATTATCTGTAGGCCTTATTATAAACTACAGGACTCACTTATAGTCTGACCTACCCAGGAGGCTGAGACAGAAGAATCCCAGCTTGAATAACAGAGCAAGGCACTGTTTCAAAAACAACAAAAATCCACAGACTTAGACAACTATACTGATTGCAGGGGGCCGGGGAGATGGCTCAGTGGAATAAGCGCTTCGCTGGCAAGCTCAAGGGCTTGAGTTCAATCCCCGGTTCCATTAAAAAAAAAAAAAAAATCAGTGTCTCTGATTGCAAATATATTCTGTGCTATGACTAGAACATATTGCGTATTATAAACTTCTCTAGAATGACCTGTCAATTAAAAAATTCTAAAACCACAGAATTACATGGCTGTTTTCAGTGTTCAATTCCAATTTAACCTAGTGTGATGTTACAAACTTATTTATTCTCAAATCCAAGCTTTTTGAAACATAAAGTCTGATCAAGTAATACAGATCTAAAATATTAACCAGAATAAATCTTTAAATGTTTTAAAGAAATATACATGTGAGCTGGAGATACAGCTCAGCTACATAGCACCTGCTTGGCAAACATGAGGTCCTGAGTTCGATTCCTAGGACCAAAAAAAATTAATAATAATAACAAAAGAAATGTACATGCCATTCAAGTTCATGGAACAGAATATATTTCCATGGAAAAAAATTACTTTTGCCTTAGTATACCAAATTACAATTATTTTACATCATTGTGACTATAGTTAACAATACATTGTCCACATGAAAACAGTTAAGAAATCTTTTTTTTGTGTGTGTGGAACCAGCGATTGAACTCAGGCCCTTGTGCTTGCCAGACAAGCACTTATTCTACTGAGCTATCTCCCCGGCAATAGATCTTATCACAAAAAATTCTGAGGTAGGGCCAGGGAGATGGCTCAGTAGAATAAGCACTTTCCTGGCAAGCTCAAGGACCTGAGTTCAATCCCTGGTTCCACAAAAAAAAAAAAAAATCTGAGGTAATATATGTGGTAATTTGTTTGATTTAGTTCAGCTATCCACAAACATACTGCACATCTATAAATAAATAGCATTTTTATTTGATTAAAAAAATTTTATTACCTCCAATGGCTCAAGATCATTCTCATAGGATTTGATGATTTCCTTGGAAGATGTTAACTGGGCTTCCTTATTAGTAATCTGGTCACCAATTTCACAAGCTTTTTCCTTATTTTGCTTCAGGTATTTCAGTTCTGTTTGGCATTCTTTTACTTTCTGACCTTGAGTCTGACGTACTTGACGAAGTGTTTCCAAGGCTTTGATATACCTTTGAAGACATCAATAAATCTAAGTTTTGGTATATTTATACAGTGAAATATTATGCAGTCATTAGATTGCAATGAGTTCATGGTAACTTAGTAGAAATGCTTATGAGGTAAGGGTGAGAGAAAAATTACATTTATACAGTCAGGTGAATAAGACAAAAAAAAAAAAAAAAAAAAAAAACTGAAAGGAAATGTACTGCTAAATAGCAGCCACTGGGTGAAAGGTATTAATTCATGAGCTTTTTGCTTCTTAAATTTGTTTTTAAAAAAGTGCCTAAAAGATAAGCATGGTGGTACATGTCTACCAAAGAGGCAGAGAGAGAAAGGGCCAAGGCAGAAGGATCTCTTAAAGTTAGTTTAAAGGCAGCCAAAAAGAAAAAAGAAATTTAAAAAAAGGCCAGTCTGAGGGGTCCAGAGAGATGGCTCAGTAGAATAAGCACTTGCCTGGCAAGCACAAGAAAGGGCCTGAGTTCAACCCCTGGTTCTGCAAAAAAAAAAAAAAAATGCCAGCCTGGGCTGGCCAAATAGCTCAGCAGATTAAAGCACCTGCTTAGACAGACACATAAAAATAAATTAATTTTTTTAAAAAAAGGGTCAGCCTGGGTAACACAATGATATCATCTCTCAAAAACAAATACAAAAAACAAAGTCTCAATAACTTAGTGAGCTAAAAAGAATCTTAAAAATTACAAGCCTTGGGGGGAGCTACCCACTTGGCCCCTCCCTCCTGTCCCTCTCTTGGGACAGGAGCTTTCTTTCTCTCAATAAATATATTCTGCTCATTAAAAAAAAAAAAATTACAAACCTTGTTGCTGAAAAAATCTCATCAAACTTTTGCTTCAGAGCCTTTCCTTCACTTAAAGGCCAATTAGAGTCTTCTTGGTGGCAGAAAATGACATTATTTAGCACAGATTTAGAAACCCCAAGAGCACTTATCATTTCTCGGTCGATTTCTGCACACTTAGAGCTGATACTGACGCTTTGGCCATGCCTATCGGAAATAAAAGTGAAGAATATAAGTAAACTAATCCTTCTATTGCTTAATCAATCCTTCCTGCTGTACTTGTTTAAATAGCTTCTTCATACTACAAAGTACAACTCAAACAATTTAGCAGTTAACTGACAGAGTATATAAAACAGGGTAGCATTAAGAAATGATGTCAAATTTTTTTTACATATTTGGACTTCAAGCGACAGTTATTTAAAA
>NW_004524605.1:4410973-4414297 GCF_000260255.1 Octodon degus | reverse complement strand
AAAAAAAAAAAAAAAAAAAAAAAAAATTCACTTCTATGAAAGTGTTTCCACTGAGCTCAATCCCTGGTTCCACCAAAAAAAAAAGAAAAAAGAAAGAGTTTCCTATGTTAGTACAGATTAGATTTCATCCAAAAATTAAAAGAAACAACAAAATCTGACACAAAAGAAAAGAACAAACATCTTATTTCAAACTATTTACCATCTGCTGGTTGGCAGTTTCTGCTTCCTGCTCTTGTCTTTCTCTCACTAGTTTGTGAAAATTTTTAATCTGTCTGTCACTGAAAGGTCCACGCTGGAAGCCATCCAATTCCAAGTGTGCTGCCATTGACTGAATCAATGAATCTCTAGCTCGGATATGTTCTTGATGGCGATCTGCTTGTAGCTGTAGACGACCTTTAAAGAAACAATCTAGTAACTTTTTCTCAGTTGATGTCTTAAATAACTAAATTCGAGAAGCTGAAAAACTAGTAGTGTAATCTGTTACACATTTTGCCCAGTTCTCTAACGAGAGCATGTTGTAAAAACTGCATTACAGTACCACAGCCAGGCTACTGACATGGATATAATCCATCCATCTTACTCAAATTGTCCAAAGTTACCTGCACCAATAGGTACATGTATCAGGTTTCAGGTAGTTTTTCCCTGCTGCCAGATTCCACACAATTTTGTCACCTGGAGCCATATATGCACCATAAGTCAAGATACTGAATCATTCTACACTGTAAGAATCCTCTTTTGCTGTTTTTAACCATAACTATGTCCATCTTCTCTCACCCCTCCTCTCACCCTGGTAACAACAAATCTGTGCACTTCTTCCTGCATTCTCAAGTTTCAAAAATGTTATATAAATGGAAAGATACTGCATATGAGCTTTGAGACTGGCTTTTTTCACTAAACCTAAATCCATGAAGATTCTTCATTCAGGGTATGTGTATTATAGTGAGGAAAAAACTGCAGTAAATATTTTGACCTACCTTGTTCGACAAGTAGTTCTGACTTTTCTTGATTGAGAAGCCTAGATTCTTTATTTAGCTTTTCCAGTTCACGCTGACAGTCTACTAACCTCCTTTCTTTCTCCCTTGCTACTCTCTGATGATTGTGATATAAGTCATTAAGTTGCTCGTCAGTACCTTGAAAAACCTACGTGACACCAAAATCAAATCTTTTAATGTATGAACATTAGAAGATACAATCACACTAAGGTATAAAATAGAAACTGAATCTTATTCAACATCCTTCTTTTTAACATGCACACAGAAGTAACAAATCAAAATGTGACTGGCAAAATGGCAAAACAGTTTCTGGTGCTCATTACCAGAAAGCATCCCCAAATTTTCAAGTAGAAGTAAATGCTGCCACCACAAACCTTTTCCATTTTCTGTTCTAATTCACTGTTATCTTTTTCCATTTGCTTTTTTCGGCTTTCCAAGGCTTTAATTTCATTGTCAAGTCTCATTATTTTAGAGAGATTGTGTTCAATTTCTTTTAGGCGATTCTAAAAATAAAAGCATTACACATAAATAAAATTCACTCTAGTTTATACCGCTGATAGGTGAAGGGTAATAGAAGTGCAAGGGCTACTTCTCTCACTCAATGCTAACAAGGGGGCTTTAAAGGAAGCAGAGAAAATGAGGGGCACAGACATGAAGTAACTCGCCTAAGGCCTCATAGCTAGTAAAGAAAAGCATAACTTAAAATTCTCTTTCTCTTTTGGTACTGGAGATTGAACCAGGGCCTTGTGCACACTTGGCAAGGGCTGTATCCCTGAGCTGTATATATATATATACACACCCTTAATTTTCATTTTTAATTTCAAAGCCAATGCTCTGCCCAGAATACCTCACAAAAGTAATTCACTCAGGGCACTGAGAGCTACAATACACAAAGTACATTTTTAAGAATCTGATCTTTAAAGGCCAATTTATTTTTGCTTTTTACTGTTATTTTTTACAGCATTGGGGATTAAACCCAAGGCCTCACACATGCTGGGCAAGTGCACTACTATATTCTCAAGGACTCAGTGATATTCTCAGCCCTAAATTATTTTTAAAATACCACAACTGAGGGAAGCAGAAAGTTATTGAGTTGGTAGCACATTCTGAGCCCATAGGAAAATTTACACGAATGACTGCATTCCAAGCCCAACAGTTCTGAAGCACAGAGGCCTGGGAGCAGGCGAAGTATGACCAATGAATAACCTTGGTAGTCTGCTCCCAACATCTGCTTCCACGGCGGCTGACTGCCTCACCTTCTAGAACTGTGTGACCTGGTGTAGGGCGCACTCTCCTTGCGTGATGCTAGGGATACTCTCCCAGGCTTTGGCGCTACAATTCCAAACATGACCAACTCTTCTAAGACAGTTTTAGAATCTCATTCTTAAATTAATATACTGCATTTTAAGATACTGAAGTATTTAAATATCAGCTACAAACCTCCACAGCTGAACCAAAATGCATCATTACCTTTTTTTTTTCGGAACCAGGGATTGAACTCATGCCTTTGTGCTTGTCAGGGAAGCGCTTGTTCCACTGAGCCATCTCCCCGGCCCTTAACTTTTATCATTAAGATCATATACTAACAATATATCTCGTGATTTGTATACTAATAGTACAAAAGCTCTACATCAACTTTTACTTTGTTCCCTAACGTATCCCCAGCACAAGAAAGAGATATTTAATATTAGCTAAATGAAAGATTTAAAAAATTTTCCTGATAACATCTATCAATTATTAAATGCCTCAGACATTATACCAGGTACTGCTACAAATTCTCTCTAATCTTCACAGGACTACATGCTGAGCAGGAGACTCAGATGGCTTAATTGATTTGCACAAAACCATACGTAAGGGCAGGCCAAATAGCTCAGCGGATTAAAGCGCCTGCCTAGGCAGACTCAGGGGCTGAGAGTTCAATCCCCTGGCCTGCCGTGCCAGGCCTGCAACTGAAACTGGGCATGGTAGTGTGCACCTGTAATCCCAGCACTTTAACCTTTTCCTCCTATCACATTAAAAAACTAGGGCTGGGGATCTAGAGCAGTGGTACAACCCTGGCCTGGGAAGCATAAGGTCAAGCGTGATTTCTAGTACCAAAAAAATAAAAAGTTAAACTGAAATGAAACATATGATTAAATATAAGAATTCAAATTACTAAGTCTTTTAGACAAAAAAATAGAGAAATTTTTCTGCTTTGGGTCAGCCAAAGATTTCCTAGATACAAACAAAAAGCACAAGAGATAGAGAAAAAAAAAAAAAAACTGATAAATTGTACCTCATCAAAATTCAAAACTTCTGGGGCTGGTGAGATGGCTCAGTGGTCTAAAGCACC
>NW_004524605.1:4405797-4410873 GCF_000260255.1 Octodon degus | reverse complement strand
AAATGAATAAAACAAAGCATGATCAACAGCAGATAGGCAGAGGTATTTGCCTTAAACTGGCAGCTAAGGTAGTATCTGTCTTTACTGGATTTTTTTATACATTTCAATTTTTATTATTAAAATACATGCCGAGTACAGTAAGCATGCTTTGTAAGGGGCTAGAATGGACACAGAGATCACAGGTTGTCTACCACATTAGACCATGAAAAGATCATGCAGCTTGCAGAGCACCTAAAATCACTGCAGAAGTGGAAACAGCCAAGAAACATTCAGGTCAAATCCAGAGGTGTGGGAAAGGATTGGGGGCAGAGAGCAAGCAATGCATCCAAACTTAGATTCTTGGCTTCTGTCACTGGACACTTAGTGGTGTCATTCGCTGAGATGAAAAGTAAACATGAGCTGGGGCCAGGGAGACGGTGCAGTAGAATCAGCGCTTGCCTGGCTAGGGCAAGGGCCTGAGTTCAATGCCTCGTTCCACCAAAAAAAAAAAAAAAAAAGAAAAAGAAAAAGAAAAGAAAAGTAAATATGACAATCAAGTTGTAGGAGGTTTTTTTTTAGGGGGGATCAAGGAGAATCATTCATGTCTGCATCTTGTACAGCAAATAACCACTAGGAAGAAAGTATGCAATGTGTTAATTATTGAAACTGTCCTACCAATTTGATTTGAAACTGTCTCGTTGCTATTTGTTTCTCAATAAAACTATGGAAAATAAAATAAAATTAAAAAAGGAGAATCATAAGCTTGGTTTGGGGCATGCTGAATCTGAGATATCACTGAAACAACTAGTTTACAAGAGAGGTAACTGGTATATGGATCTGGAAACAGAGGTCTGAGTTAGAGAAATCAGAGTCACCTGCAAACACATAGTAATTTGAGCAACCGATATGAAGGAGACAATCTAAGAAGAGAACGTGGAACAAAAACTACTAACCAGGACCAAGCTTGTGGCACTCCAACCTTCACTGGTTGGGTAAATGAAGAGGGATGTGGCTGTGGTGGAGACAAAGAGGGAACGGTGTTGCAATAATAAAGATCTAGAAAAAAATTCAGGTAAAAACTGATTAACAACTGCTATGGAGCCAGGGATTTAGCTCAGTGGCACAGCACCTGCCTAGCAAGCGTGAGGTCCTGAATTCGATTCCTGGTACTCAAAAAGAAAAAACCCCAAAACTGCCATTTACTTATCTATAGTACACAGAATTTGTGAATGTTAGATTACCTGGCAAAGGGGAATAAAGGTTACAGATAGAATGAGACTGCTTATTATGTGAACTGAAAACAATTATGCTGGGCTATTTGGGTAGGGCCAGTGTAATCACAAGTCTTTCCATGTAAGAGAGGGGAAGAGATAAGAATGATTCAATACGAGAAATAACTCTGTTCACTGGTGCACGGAGCTTCTAAAAGATAAAAGAGTAAGAAAACAAATTCTTTCCTCCAGCCCCCAGAAAGAAACACAGCCTACTCAACACCTTGATTTTAGCCTGGCTATGTTAAGACTAATTTTAAGTTAGTGACTTGTTATAGCAGTTATGTGAAACTAGTGAGTTTGCACCACATAATAAGCATTTTGTATGCATTACCTCAATCCTTACAACTTTTTTGTAACAGGAATTGAACTCAGGACCTCACGCTTGGGAGGCAGGTGCTATGCTGCTGAGCTAATCCCTAGCCTTATAACATTTTTCTAACATATATACAGGGAAAATGAACTCCTGTCTCACAAACAAAACAGAGGCTCACTATATGAGACCTACTTTGTACAGCAGCAGCAGCAGCAGCACTGGAGCTGTTTCAGTGGAAGAATAAGACTAAAGAAAGGAGGAAGAAAAGAAGAAATGGAGAAGGCCGGAAGATAGCTCAGCAGACTAAAGCATCTGCTTAGGCAGAGCGCAGCAGCCAGGGTTCAATCCTGGTGTGGTGTGCCAGCCCTACCCCCGGGCGCACTGGGAGGGTAAGACTGGGCATGGTGGCGCGTGTCTGTAACTCCAGATCTGTGAACACAAGAGGCTCACTATGAGTCTGATCTATATAGCAAGACTCTGTAGACCCTGTACTAAATACAAGAAAAAAAAAGAAAGAAAGAAAAGAAGAAATGGAGATGGTTAAGTATTTGCACAGGGCAGATACTGGCTCCACAAGGCAAGGGCGAGACGAGTAGTAATGAAACTCAAGGTAGGAGAGAGGCTTGAGTGTGATTAAAAGGCCAGTGTGAAGAACCTGCTTGAGAAACCAGCGCCTGGGGCAGTGCCTGTAGCAGGCACTAAACATTACTGGCTAAATAAAGGTATTTAGTTTAATAAACAAAAAAGGAAGGGGAGGAAGGGGAGTAAAGCAATTTTCTCAGCAAGGAGAAATCCTTGAATCCAAGGCAGCCTCACTCCAACTGCTGAGGAGGACACCGGAATCCACTGCAACAATAATGGTTAACAGAGCAGCTCTTACTCTTCCCTGTCTGCTTCTCACCACCTCTATATGCAACACCAGCATTTTTATTCATCTACCCTGCATGTGAATGAGTATGCACTCAGTGAAGCACCTGCTCTTTAATCACTCAAGGAAACAGAACCATAGAGTATCACTAAATCTTTAATGGAGTCATTCTATTTAACTGATAAACAGCATCAAAACTCAAAGGCTGATAGTTGAAGATGTGTATGAAGGGACAGTCAATATACAGAAACTGTACTTACTGCTCAATTTTACTGTGAATCCAAACTACTGTAAAAAATAAAGTGCATCAAAAATTAATATGCTCCCTAAAATAGTAAAAATACCATAGTCTATAAAACCTAAGACAGGGCCAGGAGATGGCTCAGTGGAATAAGCGCTTTCCTGGTAAGCGCAAGGGTCTGAGTTCAATCCCCGGTTCCACCAAAAAAAAAAAAAAACAAAAAAAAACAAAATAAAAATAAAACCTAAGAGGCTGAAAATGAAGAGCTGCTCAAATATAGTGTTAATACCTACTTTTTTCGAGTAATGACGCCTTCCAAGGTTTTAAATTCTGTCTTTTTGCTTTTCTGAGAACACACCATAGATCGCTGCACAGCTACACATTCTCCATTGACATCCCGAAACTGTAGACGAATCTGGGCTCTCACATCTGTTTCTTGAGCAACCTTTGCAGGTAAACAGAGAAAATTATGTTATCATAAAGCACCAGAACGTTAGTTTTGAAAGAAAAGGTGTAGGGCCAGCCAGATAGCTCAGCAGATTAAAGCGCCTGCTTAGGCAGATGTAGGGGCTGTGGGTCTGATTCCCAGCCTGCTGTGCCAGCCCACCCCAGGCATGCTGAGATAGCAACTGAGACTGGGCCTGGGCCTGTAATCCCAGTGCTTGGGACGCTGACAAACAGGAAGGAGCACTACAAGTCCGATCTGTGTAGTAAGGCCCTGTAGACTAAATACATAAATACTAAATAAGTACTAAATACATGAAAAAAAAAAAAAAAAAGGTATAAACAATCTTGCTCTTCCAAAAGGTGAAAGAAAAGCTTCACTATCCAAAGTAACATTTCTTATGAGCTATTCAACATATGGGAGTGGCCAGGTATGGTGGCACATGCCTGCAATCCCAGGACTCTTGGAAGCTGGGTCAGAAGATCCAGTGTTTGAGCCCAACTTGAGAGAGCCCCTGTTTCAAAGTGAGTAAATTTTGAAAAGACCAATGGATGTAGCTCGAAGCGAAGGAAGGGCCTAGGTCATTCCAATACTGCCAAACAAACATCAAAATATGGGAAGAAAAGAACGCACTTTAATTGAGTTACTAAGATATATTATCCACCTCCTTCACTCAGCACCATTAGATACGTGACTACTTTAAAGGCATTTTCATCTTTAATTTTATTTTATTAAGTATAAAAATTTAACATGGGCCAGGGAGATAGTCCACTGACATAATCACCTGCCTAGCAAGCACAAGGTCCCGAGTTCCATCCCTGTACCAATAAAAAAAAAAAAAAAAGTAACCTAAAAAAATCATAACAGAAAAATGAGAACACAATATATGTAATGCTACCCTCTTGATTCACTTGAGAATAAAATGCACCATCAGTATTTCCTACAAGGGCCGGGGAGATGGCTCAGTGGAATAAGTGCTTCCCTGGCAAGTGCGAGGGCCTGAGTTCAATCCCTGGTTCTGCAAAATAAATAAGTAAATAAATAAATAAAAATAAAATAAATTCCTACAAAATGAGGAGTTTTCAACATGAAAATCAGGAAATTGATACTGACATATATGGTTTACAGATCCCATTCAAGTTTTACCACTTGTTCCAATATGTCCCTTATAAAACAGTGCAATTCTCAGAAATACAAATTACAAAATAAGTTTTAAAAAATTACACATTACATGTGTTGGTCACGTCATTTTTTTTGTGGGGACAAGGTCTCACTATGTAGTCCAGGCTAGCCTCAAACTCAAGGTGATCTTCCTGCCTCAGCCTCCCAAGTGCTGAGATTACAGGCAAGCACCAACACAGCCAACCTCTTTAGTTTCTTTCAGCCTAGCATGCTCTATCTTCCTGGACTTTTATGACTGACAATATGGAAAATGACAGACCACTATTTTGTAGAATACCTTACAAATTTTAGATTTGTCTGGTACTTTCCTGTGACTGAAATAAAGTTAACATCTTTGGAAGGAATATTATGGAAGTGATGAGAAGTCCCATTCATTGTCTCTCATCCAGGAGGGCATGGCTTTAATTCATCTCACTACTGAAAGTATTAACGTCAATCTCTTGATCAAGGTGTATATGCCAGCTTCTCTACCAAATATTTTTTAATGATTACTGACTATTTGAGGGAGAGAAGCACTGATGCCATACATCCCACACAACAGTTCATTTTACTTTCTTCCACTAGTTTTAACAACTACTGGTTCTTACCTGAATGACTACTACAATCTCAAACAACTAGTAATTTTCTAGTTCCATTATTCCATATACATTTATTAGTAAAGGGCTTTCTTTTTTCTCTTATTTTTTGTGTGTGAACTTGGATTCTTTACTTGGTCTCCAATCCCCCAGATTACCACCTCTGTCTCTTTTAGATGCTTTTTTTTTTTTTTTTTTT
>NW_004524605.1:4402336-4405697 GCF_000260255.1 Octodon degus | reverse complement strand
TTATATTTTAAAAATAGGATAAAGAATTCTATGCTTCTCATGTTTGCACATAAGTCCAAAAATCTCACCATATACAACCTTGAAGGATTCTTTTTCCTGTCTCTTGCTTTCATTCACAACCCCCTTCTTCTTGAACATTCACCTACCCGTACAAAGAAATTTCATAGCTCAATTTTAAAAAAAAATCTGAGAATAGGCAAATACTTCACTTGTAGAAGAAATACAGATGGCAAATAAAGACATCAAAAGATGCTCAACATGAAGTTATTAGGAACTGCAAATAAAAACCACAAGCAGAACAGCCTTTCAATTAGTCACAACCACACAACTGCTATAATGGCTGAATGAAAAAAGAATGACAACACTAATTGTGGAGGAGGATGCAGAACTGCATTCTGTATGCTGCTGGTCGGAATGCAAGTGGTACAACCCTCTCTAAAGCAGTTTAGCAGCTTATAAAGCTAAATACATACATCATACAACCTAGGAACACACACCCGAAACTTAACCAAAAGAGACGAAACCATGTCCAAAGACCTGCACACAGAAGTTCAGAGTGCTTTTTGTTGTAAGAGCCAAAATCTGGAAATAATGCAATGCCCATTAACCAGAGAAAGGATTAAAAAATAAAGCAATATACATATATAATGAGATACTCTTTAGCAATAAAAAGGAATAAACTACTCATACATGCAGCAACATAGATCTATTAAAAAGCATTATGCCAAGGAAAGAAATCACACACAAAAGTCTATTATTTGATGATCCTATTTATATGTCATTGTGAAAAAAAGGCAAAAACTATAATGACAAAATAATCAGTGATTACAGGAGCTGCGAACAGGAGGGAGATACTGAGAGAAATTTGGGGAGTGATGGAAATATTTTGTATCTTGATTGTGGTGGAGCTAATGCCACTATACGCACCAGCCTAACTACCCAGAATTACATACTTTAAAAAGGGTACAATTTATATGTTAAATTAAGTAAAGACAATCCGGTAAAAAAACTAAGTCAAACAAGCAGACAACAAAAATAATAGCATATTTAATAAATCCACTTTAAAAAGAAAAAAAAAAATATATATATATATAGGCTTAGAAAACAAGAGAATTGGATTCCAATCCTGCCCACAGTAGATAGCTGTGCTTTGGTTTTCTTGCCGATGAATCCTGAAAGGTCACTGTGGGCTTGGATAATACATCTCACAGGACTCTGTCAGTGTCTGGGGTAAGCGTTTAACGGGTGGGTCCACTCAAAGCACTTGCGGAAAGCACGTGCACTAGAAGGTATTCACAGCAGACTAACAAGCAGAACTGGACCGACACTTAACACTGCAGATCAGCACTCAGCTGTGGCACTCCACAGACTTTGCAGCTTCATTTTACTGCCTCCAAGGAGCACACATATGTCACGCTTGGTGCGTGTGAATCCTTGAAGCTAGGGTGACATCCCTAGCTAGCTTCACCCCTACATGCAGTCAGTCATGAGACCCTGTGAGTTCCTCCAATGACATCTGTGTTTTACCTCTGTCCCCAGAGCACAAAGCGTAGACTTGATCCCCAAGGCACACAGTCTAGTGGAGAAGCTAACACACATGCAAACAACAAGTAGAGCAGTGTGCTGAATGCTCATGCGCTGGAGTAAAACACAGAAGAGCCAAGCAGTCAGACTATGAGGTCTAGAAAGAACATGAAGTTGTATGAAAAAATAAATTAGAAAAAAGAATCTCCAGCAATTCCATAAAAACAAGTCTAAGAGGGGCCAGGGAGATGGCTCAGTGGAATACGCGCTTCCCTGACAAGCGCAAGGGCCTGAGTTCAATCCCCGGTTCCACCAAAAAAAAAAAAAAAACAAAGAAAAACAAGTCTAAGTCAAGACAAAGGATAGGACATGGGAGGATGGGGATAAAATATTTATGGAAGAATTCCCAAAAAGGAGGTACAGGGATCTATAAAAATGGAAAAGCATGCACTATAATACAGTATGGAATGAAATAGTCTTTTGTGGACAGATGCTGAAAATGACCTTGTTCAAACCTGTGAAGGGAAAAATCTTCCTATGTGAGAGATTAAAAAGAATAGCTACTCAATACCTACTGAGTGAGGCTCTGAGGAGACATACAAGAGCAATATTAAGCTCAGGGAAATGTTAAACTCAGTCCACAAATACCTCAACTTTTGCAACAACAAAAGGTTGGAATCCTGACAGTATTTGTAGCATTATCACTTAGCCTACCTCGACCTTTCTTCACAGACTCCGCTCCAACTAAATGGGTTTCCTTGAGTTTTCAAAGACAGTTTTCAATGTCCTTAATGACCTACACCTTTATGTCAATGAAGTTACACCCCCATTTTAATCCTATGAAATTCTTTTTGACCACTTTAAACAGAAATCAACTTCCTTCTCTTTGTTATTTATTTTTTGGTTTTCTTGAAACAGTATTACTATGTAGTTCAGACTAGCTTTCAACTATGTAGCCCAGATTGGCCTTGAGCTGAACGTGTGGTAACTCTGCCTCAGCCTCCTGGCATGCTGGCTTTCTTCCTTCCTCCTCTAAGCTCCTACAGCTCTACAGCTCTTGTCTTTTTTCTGCTTCATCATGATGTGAGCTTGTCAACTTTCCAAATAGGTACGCCTCAAGAAAATAAAGTGTGCCCCAACTGGGAACTGCCACAATACCTACACAAGACAACTCATCCTAAAATAGAACATAATCACGCGTACTTTATTGTACTGTGCACAATATGATCCCAAAGCGTCTTTCTCACTCCTTTTTATTTCCTTTCGTCGCAGATCAACCTGAGGCCTTGCACGAGTCAGGCAAGCACCGTGCCACTGAGCTCTACCCCAGCCTCTCGCCCTTTACACTGATTCACTTACTTCAAGGCTCCTCCTCACACTATCCTGTTTTAATGAGCTTGTGTGGGAGTACATGCACGCATACCCACAAGTGTTGGCATGTACTGTATACATGTAAAAAGAGCCAGTGGGAGGACAGGTCAGAGTTGAGTGTATTTCATACTTTCCAGAATTGAATATTTTTTACTTTTCACTTAAATCCTCCTACACATTTTTCATTTCGAGCACATATTCAAAAGGGGGGAGGGGCTTGTGGCTTAGCTCAGTAGTTTAAGCGTCTGCTGGGGCAAACCCAGTCAGGCACAAGGGACCATGGTTTGATCCCCAGCTCCCCATGCCTTACCAGACCCTCCCTTAAGGCAGCCTGACCCAGCCAAAAGAAAAAATCCTTAAAAAAATAAGTAAATACAGGGGGTGGTGAGATGGCTCAGTGGTCCAAAGCACCTACCTAGAACAAGCTAAGCAAAGCACAGGGACCACGGTTCAATCCCCCAGCACC
>NW_004524605.1:4395502-4399461 GCF_000260255.1 Octodon degus | reverse complement strand
TTTTTTTAGCAGAACCGGGGATTGGACTCAGGCCCTTGCGCTTGCCAGGGAAGCGCTTATTCTGAGCCATCTCCCTGGCCCCTGGATGCATTTCTTACTCAGTCCTACCTAATGGTTTCTGGACTGAATACTCAGAAATAAAAAAGTGTTGAATGTCTTTATTGTAATTGAGTACTAAATTTTCATGTCTTTCCTGTATCTATTATCTGTGCTCAAATGATTTTCCTATTCTGTTAATGGTGCAAATTACACTGATTGGGTATTGGGTGTTAGACCTTACATTCCTAAGGTAAATCCCACTTGGTCAAGATGTATGATCTTTATCTATACATCTGTGAATTTTACGGGCTAATTGTTACGGCTTGTGTCTAGATGTCTTCCCAAACCCTCTGAGTCTTACATGGGGCTTTTTCAGAGGTGGCTGAATCTAGAGTACGCAATGCTGGGGGCTAAGGGTATACGATTACCATATCAGTCCACTGATTGGTTTGGCACTATCCTAACCCCTATAGAACAGACAGAATAGAAAAGGGGCAGAAAGACACTGTTAAGGTCCCTTATTGCTTTTGCTACCTTGTCGGAACCATGTTTTCTCTGATGGCCCTCTTCTACACCAACCTGACTTAGAACCAGCTGACTATGGACTGAAACCCACACAAACTGCAAGTTCAATAAACCTTTCTTTTGTTAATTTTGGATGACAGATATTTTGCCTTAGCAATGAGAGAAATTAAGACAATATCATCAGTAGTTATTGTACTTATATGATGTTATCTTTTGGTTTTGGTATCAAGATAAGTTGTTACATACTCCTTCTGCCGCTTAAAGTTTGTATAGAACTGGCATTATTTCTTCCGAAGTATTTGGCAGACTGGTGTTAGTCACTTGCCACTGGGACACAACATGTGACACACAACTTTCAGGAGGAGAGGTTTACTTTGGCTCATGGTTTAGTCTATGACTAGCTGACTCCAAGGCAGAATGGCAGGGTGGAAGGGAATAGCAGAGGGAAGATGTTCAGCCTCTGGGAGCCAGGAGACCAAGAGAGAGTCAGAGGAGATGGGGACAAGAACATACCCTTTCAGTCACACACCAGTGACCCACCTCCAAGCAAGTACTACTTAAACAGCAAGTTGGCTGCATCACCCCCATGAGCCAATCATCTTCCAAATATAAGAGACATCTGCAGGACACTTTAGATCTAAGTTATAATAAGAATTCGCAATGAAACCATCTGGGCTGGAGTTTTCATTAGGTTTTAAATTAAAAATTAATTTAATAGGTGTGTTTCTTCTTGAGAAGAAATGGGGCTGAATAAGATCATTCAAGGAGATAGAGATAAGACTGGCATACTAGCATTTAGAAATCAAGCAAAGATAAACCCAGAAAAGACTAACAAGTGGCTAGGGGAAAAGGAGGAAACTAAGATTATGTGCCGTGGAAAGCAAAAGGGAAGTATTTTTGAAAAGGATAACCAGACAGGTATAGTGGCACAAGCTTTAGCCCTAAAACCTGGGAGACTGGAGCAAGAGGCTCACTCCTATTTTGGAGATAAGCCAGCCTTCCTCCAAAGGTCCCATGGCTTTGAGTGCTAATTATGTTTTGGTGACTCCACACTTAAGTACTTAACTCTGCTTTGATTCTTAAGCTCTAGCACTAAGAAAATTCTACCAGAACTACCAAATATTACCAACACTCACTTAAGAACTACACCTATTAATTTTTAGTTTAAAACCTGGCCAGTCTATCTCCAAAACAAATAAAAATAATAAGCAACTATATCAAATCTGTTAAAAAGGTAACAAGAATCAGAAAACAGACCGCTCTAGCAACATTGAGCAGTTTTACCAGAGGGGAAAAAAAGAAAATATGAGTGAAGTAGACCAAAAAAGGGGAGGTAATGAGGTGAGAACAATGAGATAACAGTCTTGTGCATTCTGCTATCAGCTGGAACAAACAAAAGGCATAGTTTGAGGATGTTTTGGAGTAAAGGAAGAGATTTTTAAATTGAAGCTCTCAGCATGTTTATATGCTAATGTGAATTATCCCAACAGAGAAAGAGAAAATGTTGATGCAGAAAGGAATGAAAGATGGGGCTGGTGAGATGGCTCGGTGGTCTAAAAGCACCTACTTAGAACAAGCTTAGCAAAGCACAGGGACCGCAGTTCAATCCCCCAGCACCACATGCCAGCCAGCCCCGCCCCCTGGTGGGCTGAGCTGGCCACACACACACACACACACACACACAAATAAATAAATAAATAAAATTTTAAAAAAAAGAAAGGAATGAAAGAGCAAAGTCCCTAAGCTGGTAAGAGATAAAATGGATGAGCTCTTACCTACAAGAGGAGCTGGGATGCTTAAATTATTAACAGCTGCCCTTAATACACGAAAGGAAACAATATGAATACATGTATAAGGCATTTGGTAGATTTTTGATTAGAAAATATCAAATTAAAAAAAAAAAAGAAAATATCAAATTTTCATCTGATTTCTCTTCCTTTTCAATAAAATACAAAGACAACATCAATAATGGAGGAAAGTGGAGAATAGTCTTCAAGGAAACATGTGAAAGTCTTTTCATAAAGGGCTCAGGGCTGGGGAGACGGCTCAGTAGAGTAAGCGCTTGCTTGGCAAGCGCCAAGGGGGCCTGAGTTCAATCTTCGGTTCCAAAAAAAAAAAAAAAAAGCATAAAGGGCTCAGTAATGTCTTACCATTTTAAGATAAGTCTTAAAGTCTTGCCTGTAGTCATATAAAAGTAAATACAGTTTACATGATCAATGGGGAGGTTGGTTAAAGAATTTTCAGAAGTTCAACAGAATACCATTTAGTCATTAAATATTTTAGTAAAAACAATGGAACAGGGGCCGGGGAGATGGCTCAGTGGAATAAGCGCTTCCCTGGCAAGCACAAGGACCTGAGTTCAATCCCCGGTTCTGCAAAAAAAAAAAAACCAAAAAACAAAAAACAATGAAACAGAAGTGTATTTATATACGCATACAGGCACGGCTTTATAAACACAGAAAATAACCCTGGAGGTATACAATGAACTGGACTTAGTGGGGCTGGGAGCAAAGAATACTGAGTGAAGCACTGACCCCACAACACATTTATTTGTTTGTTTTGTATTTAGTACGAGGTCTACAGGGTTTCATTACACAGATTGGAGTCGTAGTGATTCTCCTGCTTTCAGTTTCCCAAGCGCTGGGATTACAGGCACAAGTCACTACGCCCAGTCTCAATTGCCACCTCAGAGCGCACCATGGGGTAGGGCCAGCATGGCAGGCTTGGGATCGAACCCCAAGTCCCTGCATCTGCCTTACCAGGCACTTTAATCCACTGAGCTATCTGGCTGGCCTTTACACATTTATTTTTGCTGTATATATGTATACATGTTTAAAGGCCAAATTCTATGCCCTTTACACATGCTGAGCACTAATTCTGACAAGAATTTACATACAAAGAGTTTGGCCAGGCTACATTTTAAGAAATCTAAATACAATTTTTATTCATGTATTTATTTGATATAAGATCTCACTGGACAGGGCGGGGAGATGGCTCAGTGAAATAAGCGCTTCCCTGGCAAGCGCAAGGGCCTGATTTCAATCCCTGGTTCTGAAAAAAAAAAAAAAAAAAAAAAGATCTCACTGGACAGTTCAGACTTGTAGTGATCCTCCTGTCTCAGAGTCCCCAGTGCTAATATTACAAGCGTGCAACACTACGCCAGGTTTAAGAAACCTAAACAAAAAAATCATGCAACTATTAAAAATACAAAACATCACACATTTTAAGTACAAAATATTTCAAACCTACAAAGCATAAAGATTAGAAGTACCCACATACCAAACACTTGGATTAAAAATTTATTGTACTGTTTTAATGATATGGGACCTTTTGATGTTTAATGGGGAGAAATGTAAAACATTCAGCTATGTAAAACAGTACAGAAAGGAGGAAAA
>NW_004524605.1:4393355-4394326 GCF_000260255.1 Octodon degus | reverse complement strand
AGCCCTATGCTACAGAAACTTTTACCCTAAGATAGAGAGCAGTCAAGTTCCTTGCCACCGGTCCTACAATGAATGTCGAGGGGAAATTTTTGTATTCAGGCAGTGATCATAAACACTTTACTAGCCTACCTTCCCGGGTGTTCTCAGTGTAACACTAAGTACATTAAGACGCTAAATTCTCTAAATATTTTGTCTTTTTGAGACAGGATCTCACTACGCAGCTCAGGCTGGCCTTGAGCTCTCTTTATAGCCCAGGCTGGTCTCGAACTTGCAAGATTTTCCTGCCTCAACTTCCCCAGTGCTGGGATTACAGACGTGTGTCATTTGTCTGGCAAAAATTGTTACATATTGTCCCACCCCACATCCACCTAAGCAAGTTCCCATTTTCTACACTATTAAAGTCCCTGGAAGACACAGCTTCCTGGGGAACTACCCGCTCGGGCCCCCCTCCTGTCCCTCTCTTGGACAGGAGCTTCTTTCCCTCAATAAATATATTCTGCTCATCTAAAAAAAAAAGTTACATAAAAGCACACAACCATCCAACTCACAGCATTCTCTTTTTGTGTGCTTTCCACAAATTCTTCCCTTAGAATCCTGTTTACTGGTACTGTCTTGCCTTTTCTCAAGCCATTCTTCTTGCTCTAAAAGCTTCCTCACTCAATTTTGCAAATATCCCCTGGACTTTTTAACAACCGCTGTAAATAAGCCGTGCTCCAACTTTTTGACTGGTTAGAGCGTCCTAACCGAAAGTGTCCCAATTTAATTAAATCTTATTTACATCTAGCTCATTCTAAAGGTAAGCCATTCACTTTCTGCCTAGCACCCTTAACAGACGACATACTTGGTAATTTTCTTAGTTACTGTAACTTTTTAAGGAACTGCTGTCATATGGGACAACTGGCAAGTGAATTCCACGCTGCAGGAGCAAGTGGGCGCAGGGAAAGGTGGGAAAACCAAAGGCTTCTGGGCGC
>NW_004524605.1:4375070-4391765 GCF_000260255.1 Octodon degus | reverse complement strand
AAAAAAAAAAAAAAGAATAAAATTGTTCTGCAAACGCCAAGAAATGAACTCTAGCACTGCCACAGGATAGAAACATACCTTTAAAATAAAGGAAACAGAAAGTTCCTTTCAAAGATGACTGAGAATGTGTTTCATGGAAACAAACTTAATGGTGGGATGTCACAGGCAAAGACCAATAACTAAATGACAACAGCAACAACAAAAATCAGAAATAGTGGAAGATATTAAAAACTGAACAATAACTTTGGTTTTCCCCTGCCCTGAGATGGAAAAATGTAGCAAATGCTCTCCAAGCACACAATCCTAAGAAAATCATTTGCAGAACCCAGTAATAAAATGAAAACTTTCTCATGTTCCACCATGCAAGTGGGGAAGGCCACTAAGAAGTAGTCTCTGCCCTTCTGTGTGGGTAAGAGAACAACATACCAGCCATTACAAGATATTTAACATTAACAACTGAAGAAAACAGACTGAAATATATTCACCTTACTTCACAAACCAAGTGTGATAAAACAATGGGAAAAGATGGAAGAACTTTTCACCCACTTTAAAAATTTGTGATAAAATATACAAAAATTGTACTAAAATATATACCGTAACTTTTTAAGCATACACTTCATGACATAAGTATTCACATTGTTATCTAAACATCACCACCTTCCATCTCTAAAATTCTTCATTTTTCAGAATTCACACCATAGCCATTAAACAGTAATCCTTCACTTCCCCTACCCCCAGCTAGAAGCCACCAGTCTAGTGAATTGAGATAGGGAAAGTGGAGCAGACAGGGTAAGGGTCTTGAATAGTTAACATAGGGGCCGGAGAGATGGCTCAGTGGAATAAGCGCTTCCCTGGTAAGCACAAAGGCCTAAGTTCAATTCCCGGTTCTGCCAAAAAAAAAAAAAAAGTTAACGTAAGTAAATGGGTATATGAATTAACATACCAGAGAAACCAAATAATTATCTTAAACTGTTAGGGCCTAATGAAACACAAGGGATAAAAGAACAAAACCATAAGCAAATAAGAAAGACCTTAAAGTGAAATGGCAGGGGCTGGGGAGATGGCTCAGTAGAATAAGCATTTGCCTGGCAAGTGCAAGGGCCTGAGTTCAATCCCTGGTTCCACAAAAAAAAAAAAAAAAAAAAAGTGAAATGGCAAACAAAGCAGCTTGCATTCTAGACATCAAAGACCTGCAACCAGGAGGGGCTCTGCCTTCTGTTGCATTCTCCCCTGCCAAAAACTATAAAAAGCCAATGGTCTTAAGACATCTAGGTTGTCAGCCTTAACAGAACCCCTCTCCAACTACCAGAGAGATTTTTCTTTTATTCTTTGTAATAAACACACATTTGGCCATTCCCCAGCACTCGCTGCTTGCAGTTTTGTTGGGTTCATTGCTCCCACAAGGACCCAAGAGCTAAAGGGAGCTTGTCACACTGTTTCTATGATTAAGGGATAGAGATCTCAGATAAGTGGAATCACACAGCACTGTATCTGTCTGTTGTGCTCAGGGTTTACAAGGGGATGGATTTAATACAAGACATAGTTTACAGAATTCTTTTATAAGTCACCCAAAGAGTCAAGTGCAGAAGAGTACAAGAAACCTGTCCATGCACTAGAGACCCAAAGAATCCAGCAGAGGGCCTAGATCCCAATGCAATGTCCTGCACAAGTCAACCTGAAGACCTAGAGCCCGTAGCAGTGTCATCCATGAGTCCAGTGGAAGTGTAGAGCCCACAACAGTGTCTCCTGCAGGCCTGTTTTATGAATCTGCTCTGGGAGGACCCAAAGGTCAGTGGTGGAAGCTAGAAAGTCTGCGGAAGAGGGATGAAAGATCTGCCAGCAAGATGCAGGATCTGCACTGATGCCAGGAAGCACTGCTCAAAATAAGGACCAGAGCTTCCCAAAGTAAACCACAGCCATTCTCAGCAACAGGGAGGAACCACACTCTTTTTATAGTAACAGCCCAGTTCATACAAGGAAAGCCAGCATGATAAGCTTCTCCAGGAGAACCAACAGCACACCATCGTTCCCTCCCATTCTCTTTTTATGCTGTTGGCAACAATTGTCAGGTGGGCCTTCCACACCCAGCACCACACTGGGTGTTACAAGGTACCCATTGGTTCATCCACCACACTGTGTTTTTATGACTAGTTTATTTCATTTAGCATTGTGTACTTCAGATTCATCTATGGTTTAGAATGTGTCAGAATTTTAGTCCTGTTTAAGACTAAAATTCCAGGACTGGGGAGATGGCTCAGTGGAATAAGTGCTTCCCTGGTAAGCATAAGGGCCTCAGTTCAATCCCCAGTTCTGCAAAAAAAAGAAAAAAAGTAAGATTCCATTGTGTACATGTACTACATTTTGTTCACCCATTCTTCCATCAGTGGACACTTGTGTTGCCTCCATGTCTGCGCAGTTGTGAATAACAGTGTGTGAACACGGGTACACCTGCCTCTTTTAGACCTTGCTCTCTTTTCTTTTGGACATATATGCAGAAGTAGAATTACTAGATTATATAGCAATTCTATTTTTAACTTTTTGAGGAACTACCATACTGTTTTCTTTTTATGAGAAGAATATATTTATTGAGGGAAAGAAAGCTCCTGTCTGAGAGAGGGACAGGAGGGGGCCGAGCGGGTTGGTCCCTCTACCATACTGTTTTCTACCGTACTTATACCATTTTATATCCCCACCACTAGTTCACAGGGTTTTAGAGTTTCCACATCCTTACTAACACCTGGTTTTTTGTTTAATAGTAACCATCCTGGGAAAGCAAAATAAAAAGGAAGGGAAATTACAGATAGATAGATAGATACATACATACATACATACATACATAGAGACATATTACAGATACATACAGATGTATAATATATATACATATATATATATAGAGAGAGAGGGTAGGTTAAAGTAACTGTGCTACTTATGTCTATTGGCTTATTGAAAGGAACAGTTAACATTTAGTTGCTTCATCAGTCTTACATACCTGTATCTGGTAATCTGAGCAACTACTTTGAAGATAACAATATACAATATAACCATCATTGTTAAATTCCTATTGTTTTGAAATTCTGTATCATTTTTATTTTTTTGTTTTATGATTTTATTTTTACTCTTTAAAAAATAGTAGCCATCCTAATGGGTGTGAAGTAGCATCTCCGCAGTTTCCCTCTACATTTAAATACACCCATGCATCACTTGTGTCTTCTTTGGAGAAATGCCTATTCACATAAAGACCATTTTTTAAAAAGTCAGATATATTGATCCATAATTTACATACAGTAAAATTTATCCTTTTCCATAGTACGGTTCTGTGAATTTTGAAAATGCAAACAGTTGTGTAACCTAGACCACTTAGCCCCAACACTTAAATAAATTCTGTGACCACCTGGATATTAGTCCAGAGAAAAAGAACAAAATGGACACCTTATTTTACTTCAAGGTGACACCTTATTTTACCACTCTATGTTCCAATGGATGAGGATCTAGACATTTCTGAATGCAATAAAAGGCCAGAAGTGTAATTACTCACATTTTAATGGAGAACTGTATGACTCAAAGTAACTAGAAGCTAGCGCTGAGCCAAGACGACATTACATGTTTTGATCTCAGTATGAAGCATCCAACTTCACCTTTGTGCAGTTTTGTTTAAACAAGAAAAAAGGAAAAGCATGGCTTGACTCTAACCACAACTTTTAACTTTCAGCTAACAGGAAATAGAAGGATTAAGCTAGTTAAAATGGAAAAGGCAAATGCACTCAGCAGGCCAGATCGCAGCACATCAGCCTCCCTGGCAATCAGTGTCCTTAAAGCAAGAACTCTTGTACATTCTTAAAAGACTTTAAGGAGATGGCTCAGTAGAATAAGCACTTCCCTGGCAAGCGCAAGAGGCTGAGTTCAATCCCTGGTTCCGCAAAAAAAAAAAAAAAAAAAAAAAGACTTTAAGGAATTGCTGGAAATGAAAGTGTACTGAAGTGTGTATCACGTAGATGCATCGCATGGGCCTGGTTTCACATAGGTGTAAAAGACACTCGAGGACGACATGGGGAAATTTGAATGTAGACTAGAAATCAGATGATGAAGCATGTTTATTAGCCGTGGTGCTATCTTGCTATGTAAGAAAGTGATATTTGGAAATGCATATGAAAGTGTCAGTGCAGTGCAGTGCAAGCTGTAATTTAAAATACTTAAGAAAAAAATGAAGAAAATAATGAACATGACAGCGTACTCAAACTTCATTGCAAAACACTTTGAAACAATAGAAAAACAAAACTAAGATAAAAGCTGTAGGATTAGCATGGAAAAAGATAGACTATACGCTCAAATAAAAATAGCTAAAAAGGCAAGCCAGGTATGGAGCATGGCTGTCGTCTCAGCACTTGGGAGGCTGAGGCAGGAGGATTGCCAGGAGTTTAAGGCCAGCCTGGAATACACAGTGACGTCAAGGCCAGGCTGAGCTACATCATAAGACCTTGTCAGAAAAGCAAAAAACAAACAAAGAAAAACAGCTAAAAAGACAACTCAGTCAAGTCCTTACTTCTCAGTAAACTATACTTACTTCTGAAAAATGTTTGATTTTGCTTGTATGAAAATGAATGTCATGAAAAATAAAACTACCATGAGATATTATCTGACACCTACTAGTGAACTTTATCCTTTCTAAAATAAGTTCTGTCTTTCTGCTATTGATATTGGCATATCAGTTTTCTTTTGACTGTCCGTCCTATTTTAGATTTCTATACCATTTTCAACCTTCCTACACCCTTTTGCATTAAGCACATTTCTTGAAAACAGCTGGAGAGTGATTTTAATCCAGCTTAGTATTCCAATAGCATTCGCTTTTTAATAAGCAAATTCAATCTGTTTTCGATGACCAATTCATGGTAAATTTGAACCTAACTTCTCATATCTTAATTTGTATTTTTGTTTTGCTTGCTTTTCTTACATGCTTTCTAGATTAATTGAGCTTCTTTCCCCTTATGTTTTACTCTACTGCTTTGGAAGATATATATTTTACTTCTGTTATTTCAATAATTACTCTTAAATTTTCCACATGCTTGAGCCCAAAGTTAATATTTTTAGAATGTACTCAATGTTACAAAGACTATAAAGTGCACCAGCCTGACCACCCCCACCACTCCCACATTTTCAGTGTTATTTTTATTCCTCATTATGGTCTTGGAAAAAGAGAAAAAAAAATAAATTAGGTTTTCTTTTGTTTTAAATCCGGTGTTACTTATTCAGGTTTAACAACACAGCCCCCAAGCTCCACTTACCACTTACCGCTTCTGTCAGTCCTCCCATCTGGGATCCCTGGTTAGCGAAAGCATTAAAGCTTTGTGCTGACAGATAACCAGGCAAAGCAGTTTTGATGTCAGAATCAAATGAAGTTATTTTCGTGAAAGTGCTTTATAAGTTGTAAAACACTGAAAACACGTGAGATTTTCTTCTGTGAGCACTATTTTTGGAAGGTGATCTGATAAAATATAACATAACTATAAAAACAGTTACACAATTTCCTTAGCATAAGAAAATATTTTTTAATTGTCCACTAGAAAGAATGTATGCAATGTGTTAATTATTGAAACTGTCCTACCAATTTGATTTGAAACTTTGTCATTGCTATTTGTTTCTCAATAAAATTATGGGAAAAAATAAATAAATAAAATTATGGAAAAAAAAAGAAGTATGTTAATTATGTTATTTAAATTTCTGGAGGGGCCGGGGAGATGGCACAGTGGAATAAGTGCTTCCCTGGCAAGCGCAAGGGCCTGAGTTCAATCCCCAGTTCTGCAAAAAATAAATAAATAAATTTCTGGAGTGCTAGAGCTAACCCCAATGCCTACAGGTTGGGGAATGGTGAAGTAAACCAGCGCATCAGTTTTACTACTAGCAGGCAACTATTAAAAGAGGAAATAGGAAAACTATGGAAATATTAGTAAGCAAGAAAATGGATTTTGCCCATGTTCATGGATTATAGTTAAGTCTGTTACACTGTCCACACTTTGGTAAAGATCAGAAGAAGTAACAAAAAAACTGGTAATTGGTATGAAAAGGGGAAGTCCAAGGTTTATTTTCCTATAATGTCATTTATGCAATAAAAATCATACTAGGGGCCGGGGAGATGGCTCAGTAGGATAAGCGTTTTCCTGGCAAGTGCAAGGGTCTGAGTTCAATCCCCAGTTCCGCAAAAAAAAAAAAAAAAAAAAAAAAAATACTAAAGATATGCTTGAGGATTGAAAGGCCATAAGCTAAACCAGAACCAAGAGGAAAAAGAGGAGATGCTATCAGTTTCTGTTTAGTCACCATGAAATCTTTGGGGGGTTGTGCCCTTCATTAGATCAGCTCATGGAAGACTCATTTGGCCTACAAAACCCACAGTTACCAGTTTTTAGCATTTACCAATTTGTAACTCACTAGTACAGATAAAGGTTTTAGGGCAAAAGAAGGATATTACCTACCCATGTACCTTTTCAAATAGTATTATTTTTTTAAATGTATTATCTATTATATGTGTACTATACCATATATTACATACATTTAAACAACAGATAACATAATGTTTTAATATATATATTATTAGTATATTATTATGAACATAATGTGACAAAATTCTTTGCTTTTTTGTTTATTTGTTTGTTTTTCTTTTAAGAGTAAAAAAATTTATTGGGGAAAAGAATGTGGAGTAGATGCAGAGACTAGGGTTCGATCCCCAGTATGCCATGCCAGCCCTGCCACTGGGGCACGCTGAGATGGCAATTGAGATTGGGTATGGTGGCGCGCACCTGTAATCCCAGCGCTTGGGAGGCTGAAAACAGGAGACTCACTATGAGTCTGATCTACCTAGTGAGACCCTGTAGACCCTGTACTAAATATATTTTTTAAAAAAAGAATGGGGAGTAGGAATGGGGGACAGGAATAGCCCCTGAAAGACAGGAGTGGTCCCAAATAGCTCTTTAAAATTCAGAGCATTGATTTCGAATTTGGGGGAAGGAGGGATGGGCTTCAGGCTAGCCTGGACTGGGAGCAATCATCTTGCCTCAGCGTCCCTTGTGCTAGGATTAGAGGCGTGCACCACCGTGCCCAGCTGCCGACTTCTACTTTCCTAAAGTAAAGTGGGTTTTTCTTTTTCAACATCATGGTAGTTCTCACTGGCTTGGTCTGCATAGCTGAGCTTGGTGCTTTGTACTTCCTGCATGTTAATTTGTTCAACCAATACAACTACGGGTGTGCTTATTCATTCAGTCATTTACTCAACAAACATTGACGCGCGTGTGTGCCTGCAGTAACTAGTCCCTGGGGACCTGGGGATAAAGAGATCAATTAAATAACAACCATAGTCTCAAAGAGCTCACAATCTAATAGGGAAGTAAACTGGTCCCAAGCGAGTAGCGTTCATGGGATACAAAGTCTTTTTAGCAATAATAAAAATAGTCCTTAATTTTTTTCAGCTTGCAGTGTTTTGCTTTTCTTTGTTGTTCTGTTTTGTTTTGTAGTGCTTGGGATTGAATTTAGTGTGCTAGGCAAACATTCTCCCACTGAGCTACATCCCTGGTCCATAGAGTTATTTTATTCTATTATTATTTTACTTTTTCCTCAGGGTTATATGAAAATAGACTTTCCAAGTAGTACTAAATTTACAGAAAAGTTGCTAGACTATTCCATAGAGTTCCAGGGTGTGCCGCACGCAGCCTGCCTGGGCTAACGCCACCATGGCGCCCCTGCCTGTCACTGCAAAGAGACTGGTCCTGGCACATTGTAGACACCACATCTGCTTTTTCGTTTTGTTTTGTTTTCTTCAGATCCCCTTGGTTTTACCTGCTGCCTTCTTTATGTTCCTGACTATCATCTGGGACAGCATGCTGTATCTAGTCATTATGTCCCTTGGATGCTTCTGGGTTGTGGATTTGAGGCCAGCCCTAACAATTTTGGGGAGTACTGGTGGGGTATCTTCTCTTTCCATTTGGCTGTATACAGTTCTTTCTCTTGGTTAGACAGTGGCTTATCAGTCGGGAAGGAAGACAGAGAGATAAAACGCCACCCTTACCACATCGTGTCAAAGGTACCTGCTGTCAGTACGACTTGCACTGCGCTGAGCCCGATGCCAGGCCGAGGCCCCACGCATCAGGCTACTGCTCTGTGAACTTCCTCTTCTCTCTTGCCTTTCCACGACGATTTTTTTTTTAAACAAGGTCACTGTGTGCATCCCCCACCTCCTGGGGTGGGGAGGGTGGTATCTACCTAAGAGTGATTCTGCAAAAGAGATTAGAATTACTAGCTTGTGTTTAAAATTTGATATTAAACCTCTCTTTCAAATACATTAATTTATAATCCCTAATCTAAGAAAGTTTGTAATTCACTTGGGGAGATCAGAGAGCAAAAGTTCATGGCAGGAGATATTTGTAGGAGATAGGATTTTAACCAGGCACAGTGGTGCAGCTGCAGTCCCAGCTCTTTGGAAGGCTGAGGCAAAGAGGACCTCGTGAGCCCAGGAGTTCAAGGCCAGTCCGGGCAACACAGTGAGACCCCGGCTCAGGAGGATCAAAGACAGAAAGAAGAAATACAATGTGTTACACCCATGTTCACAGCTAGCATTATCCAGTTGAAAGTTGGAAGCAACCTAAGCATCCACCAACAGACAATGGATTCTAAAAAAAACAAAGCAAAAGTCTATTACTATAGGGGGCTGGTGAGATGGCTCAGTGGTCTAAAGCACCTACTTAGAACAAGCTTGGCAAGGCATCAGGGACCGCGGTTCAATCCCCCAGCACCACATGCCAGCCAGCCCCGCCCCCTGGTGGACTGAGCTGGCCACACACACACACACACCACACTCTCTCTCTCTCTCTCTCTCTCTCTCTCTCTCTCTCTCTCAAATAAATAAAAATAAAAAAAAAATTTAAAAAAAAAAAAAGTCTATTACTATAATAGAATATTAGTCAGTATTAAAAAAAATTTTCTCATGTGCTTCAACATGGATGAGCTTTAAGGACAGACAGGATGCCAAGTGGAAAAAGCCAGCAACAAAGTCAAATACCGAGCCAGGGATGTAGCTCAGTGACATAAGTGCCCGCCTGGCAAGCATAAGATCCCAAGTTCGATCACTGGCTAAAAATAAATAAATTAATTAAATAAATAAATAACTCAAATACATAGAGACTGAGGTGAAGAGGGTTTTTAGGGGCTGGGAAGAGGGGAGATCGGTATTTATTATCGTGGACATAGAGTTTTAGTTTTTCAACATGAAAAGAGTTTGAAGATTTGTTGCACAACATTATAATATACTTGACACTGCCGAACTGTGCATTTGAAATGGTTCTGAGGGTACAGTGTGTATAATATAATTTTTTTGTCTTTTTGAGATGGGGTTTTCATTGTGCACTTCAGGCTAGACTAGAACTCACTTTGTAGCCCACGCTGGCTTCAAATTTGCAGCAATCCTCCTGCCTCAGCCTCCTAAGAGCTGAGATTACAGGCACGCACCAGCACACCTGGCCTATTGTATGTATTTTAACACAATTTATTTTTGAGACAAGGTCTCACTATGTAGCGTAGGTTGACCTTGGATACACTGTGTAACCTAGGCTGGCCTCAAATCCATGGTAATCTCCCTGCCTCAGCCTCCCAAATACCAGGATTACAGGCATGCACCACCCCATCCAGCCTTAAAATGTAATGAAATTTGATTTTGAACAAGAAGTATGTTTTTGAATTAGTCCTATGATAGGAACCCACAATTATTCGGTTAATCAGAGGCTCCAAAATGATCCTGCATACAGCTATCAACCCTTACAAAATAAGAGATCAGGCCGGGGAGATAGCTCAGTAGAATAAGCACTTGCCTGGCAAGCGCAGGGTCCTGAGTTCAATCCCCAGTAACGCAAACAAAACAAAACAAAACAAAAAAACCCAAGAGGTTTACATAGCAGTAACACATTCAGGCTTCTTCAAAAAGCCTGAATCCTGAAATCCAAACGTGTTATCACCGGGCAGAAACCAGCGGAAGCCGGTAGACAGCTGCCCCTGGCCACCCCTGGACAGACGGCCCATGCTGTGCTTAGGCTCCGCTACCACGTGTACTGCCATCTCCTCCCATACTCTCTGCGAGAGAGGGTCTGGCCAGAACCCAGCTCGGTCCCTGACGACCTCAGTGCGCCTTCTGTGAGTCTTCCCTCACTCCTAAGAGCCTGGTGAACGTATGCCAGCATCGCTCCTAAGGCCTCAGAGAAACTTCTCTCAAGAGCTTAAATCTAACCAAGAGCCCCAAACTGCAGCACACACATCTCAAACCAAACCAGGCTTCCAGTGCCGCCCTCCCATGCTGCCAGTGCGAGCTGGGGGGAAAAGGGATTCTGGGGAGTAATTTGTGCCTGGCACCGCCTGCCCACAAACTCCAGTGTCCTACAGTAAGGCTTCCAGGTCACCAACACAGGCCCACCTTGGGATGCACATCGAAATCCTCCCTTAACAGCAACAGCCTAAAATAGGCATGAAGGCGTACCCCTGGAATCCCAGCACTTTGGAGGCTGAGGGAGGAGGATCACCAGAAGTTTGAGGTCAGCCTACACAGTGAGACCCTGTCTCAGTAAAAAGATACGCAAAAAAATAAATCAATGAACCAAACCATAAACAAAAACAAAAACCAAAGCAAGAGCCTATACTTGCCTGGTGTGTGCTGGAGCCAGGGAGGAAGGCAACGTGAGGTGTAGAAGGACTCTTCTTTTGTTCTTTCCTGGGACAGTGGGCCTGAACCTAAGAAACAAAGGCCAGTTCCTCCGGTTACACTCACATGGGGCCCACCTGCGGCGGAGGCATCCTCCACCCTGCAGGACCTAGAGAGGAGGCCACGCACATGTGTTTGCGTCTTGGACAGTTTCTCGGTTGCTTTCCCAGGGTGTGTGTGTCCTTCTTACTACTACGGAGCAGCCCAAGTTCCTCAGTTGTGTAGTTTGCATGAGATCAAGTCAACCTTCAACTGAAGGAAAGCAGAGGGAGGACGTGTGGCACTTGTTACAAGGACACCGTTTCAATTGATGATCAGAAAAGCAAAACTGGCCTTTTCCTGCTCTTCACGACATGACACAGACAGCTCCAGGAGTTCGGGCCTCATCTCAGGACTGCGGCGGGAAAGCTGCTCGAGAACAGGGTCAAGGGACAGCCAGCCACCAAACGCGTCTCCGCCAGGGCTGTTTGGCTACGGGAGCCTGCAATTCTCTGTCTATCTTCATCCAGTTTGGGTTAGGCATTTGGTCATAGGAGCAGAAAGGATCTTAACCAAGACCCCTTTGAAACCAGATGCAACCTGTAACCCCAGCAGCCGGAGGCTGGAGGCAACAGGATCACAGTGGGGCTTCGGTGAGCCTGGGCCACCTAATGCGTCAAGGCCATATTGGACTACATAGCTAGACATGTGTCAAAAGAAAAGAGAAGAAAAAGGAAGGGAGGGCAGGGAGGGGGGAGAAAGAGAGAAAAGGAAACGAGCCCTATTGGGCACAAGGTCTGCTTTAATTGCCCTTTCCACTAGTATTTTCAATTCTGTTTTTTTATATTTTATTTTATTTATTTTTTTTTGGTACAGGGTCTCACTATGCAGCTCAGACTCGTATTGATCCTCCTGTTTTAGCCTCCCCAGCAGGGGATTATAGGCGTGCACCACCACACCTGGACTAGGTCGGGCCTCAGCACACCCAGGGGTGGGCCAGGTGCAGCATACAGTACCAGGTAAAAATTTATTTTAAAGAGGGGGAGGGGCCGGGAAGATAGCTCAGTAGAATAAGCACTCCTGGGTTCAATCCCCGGTTCCACCAAAAAAAAAGGGGGGTAAGGGGGGCTGGTAAGATAGTTTAGCAGACTAAAGCACCTGCTTAGGCAAGCTTAGGCAAGCACAGGGACTGCCATTCAATCCCTTGCACCACATGCCATGCCAGCTAAGCCAGCCACAGAGACTGGGCATGGTGGCACATGCCTGTAATCCCAGCTCTGGTTAGGCTGAAAGCAGAACAACCAAATACACTAACCATGCACACACACACACACACGCACGCACGCACGCACACACACACACAACAAGAACAAAGACAAAAACAAAGTAACATAAAACAATAAAAATGATACAAATTTGAATAGGAAATTAACAGTGGTTGTTATATTACATATTGTTATCATCCGATTTGTTGCTCAGATTACTAGATATAGGCATGCAACATTGACCAAACAATAAAACATTAGCTCTTGCAATAAACCTTAAAGTTTTTCTTGTCCTTTTGATTTTTATTTATCTTAAAGAGATATAAAAATAATAGATAAGACATTAGAAATGATACACATTTTCAAAAGAACAAGATGAGAGGTATTTAGGGGTTGTCATGTTGCTCATTGCTGTCCTCACTGTACTTGCTCAGATTACAAATATAAGCACGTAAAATTGGTCAAGCTAATCAATTCCTTTTGAGACAGCTCAACTCAGCTACAATCATGGTAGAATTTAGCTGATTGGGAAAAAATTCCCCACATTTATGTATCTGAGAATAAAACTCTGTTTAGTGGTTTATATTATGTTTCTTTCTGACACACATCTTCTAAAGAGAAATTCAGCTTTCTGGTTTTAATGAATACAAATGATGTTATCAACCCAAAGATGTTATCAACCCAAGCATTTTGTCATAGGATGATTTTAAAGGGGAAAAATGGGGATTTTAAAGCACAGAGTTTTTTTTAAAATGGGGAAAAGTAGGGATTTTTATTATTAAAAGATAAAAGTTCACTCTGGGAGTTTGAAGTTTGATTACAAGTTTAAGCCCAGGATGGGAAAGTTCATGCAACCCCATCCTGAAAGGGCTGGGGACATGGCTCAGTGCAAAGACACTGGATTCAATCCCCAGTCCCAACCATACGTATATAACTTTTTAAAAAAAGATACAAGGCATTGAAAACATTTGGTTTCACTCTTTGCCATTGTTAGGTATTCTCTATCTGATTGTTAGAAATTATTCATTTCCTCAAAGTGAGAATAAATTGGCTGGGGATGCAACCTTGCGCTGTGCACTTGCTTTGCCAAAGGTAAGCGCTGAGCTTTCCAGAGCCATGAGCGCGCTTCTGCAGCTGGGCTTGCTGGCCCTGGGGGCTCTGTGTGTCTGTGCTGTGCCCAAGGAAAGTGCCACGCTGCGGGCACTGGTGAAGGAGACCTTGACTCTGCTCTCCACTCATCGGGCTCTGCTGACAGGCAACGAGGTAAGTGTTTTTATTTCTATAGCTCCTTAACATGCAAAGCTGATGCTTGTGCAGGCACTTAGTACAGGTAAATATCTGTTACAAGTAGTGAGATTATGGGCATATTAGTAGTGTAAAGGGGGGGAAGCACCTCAATTGCAGGCATTATATTCAGTGTTCTAAACGTTAAGAGTGCTTTAAAAATGATTTCATGTCCTTTTCTTTTTAGACCCTGAGGATTTCTGTTCCTGCACATAAAAATGTAAGTTAAATTAGGACTCAATAAAATGATCTTACCAATAAGTTAATTTTATATTTTAAGTTATAAGTCATTAGTTTTCATTGGAAGGACTGAATTTTCTCTATTTCATTTCTGTGTGGGGTGGATGGGAGTGTATACATACCAGCAACAGCTTCTTAGCTGGGAAAAGCCACCTTATATGGATTGGTCCTCTGTGATGGGTGATGTGGGTGCTCCATCAGCGAGCCTCATGGCAGGGGAGAGCTCCACACCGGGGAGGGGCGCCGGCCTGCGGGCAGGCGGGCGGGTCTCCCCTTGTAGCTGTCTGCAGCCTTCCTTATCCAGCTGTCTTTTGGGAACATTAGTGACCCCGAATTACATTCTTAGAATCACGATCAGTAGATATTAATATATACAAGTGCCCTCCCAATAATGCCCATCTTGAAATGATTGATTATGTAACAGTATCATATACATCTGAACTATCTATCATGGTCATTATCAAAGGTAAAATATATTATTTCATTAGTCTACACTGAGAATAATTACCAGTCTGAATTGTGAAGGAAAACACTGCTGTTAAGTTTAATTAGCAACATAATTGCATTATACCTTCTCAACACTGAAGTCCTGATAAGTAGTTATTCGGCATGCTTTATGTCTCCTTAGTAATTATATAAACTTCACCTATCTGTTGAAAATGACATCTCAGTGTGAGGTAGAGCACCACTGGGAAAAGGAACAGGTGAAAACTCTTTGGAGAAAGAAAAATCACCAAAAAATACCAAAGAATTAACGTTTTGGATCAAAATTTTAATTGACAAATTAAAATTCTATACATTTGTAGTGTACAATGTGATTTTTTTTGAAATATGTGTACATTGTGTGAAGATTAATGGACCAAGTTTTCTGGGGTTGTTTTTGTTTTTTTTTTGGACCAAGTTTTGAAGGGGCTTTTTTTTTTTTTTTTTTTTTTTTTCTATTTTCATTTTTGGTACTGGGAATCTAACTCAGGGCCTCCCACTTGCCACACAGGCACTGTGCTGCTGAGCTATATCCCCAGCCCTGGAAGTTTTAATGTCTTGGGGATATTTTTTCAATGCCTTGTTTTGATTATTTCTATTGTTAAAATCTTCCTCATTTAGCACCAACTATGTGTTGAAGAAATCTTCCAGGGAATAGACACACTGAGGAATCAAAGCGCACATGGGGATGCAGTGGAAATGCTTTTCCAAAATCTGTTTTTAATTAAAAAACACATTGATCTTGAAAAAGTAAGTTTCAGACATTCCACAGCAACTGTATTTGTCTGGCTGAACCTATGTCTACAGAAATTGGCAGTTTCCTGCAGCACTTGCTATCTGTTCTTTTTCACAGCAAAAATGTGGGGAAGAACGCCGGCGAGCAAAGCAGTTCTTGGATTACCTGCAAGAGTTCCTTGCTGTCATAAATACTGAGTGGACAATGGAAAGCTGAGATGAAACTGGCTGATCATATCCAAAGATCTGAGGTTGTTAAAGCTCAAACTTACTTTTTATTTTTTATTTATTTACTTTTCTGTATTTTAGGGAAGGGTCTACAGGGTGTTCAGGGTCTCACTACTAGATCGGACTTGTAGTGATTCTCCTATTTACAGCCCCCAAGAGTTGGGATTACAGGGCGCCACCACGCCCAGTCTCAATCGCGGTCTTAGTCTCTGTGCGCCCCGGGGACGGGGCCTGCCCGGCAGGCCTGGGGATTTAACCCCAGGCCCCTGCTTGCTTGCAGGCACTTTAATCTGCTGAGCTATTTGGCCGATCCTTAAACTTACTTTTTAACGGATACATAAGAACAAAAATTATACGTATTCATGGAATACTGCGTGATATTTTAATACATGTATATATTATGCAATAAGGTTAAATACATTATACCCTACGATGGTTATCATTTCTTTATGGCAGAAAATCCTTTGTCCCAGGTCTCCGAGATATGCAGTACACAATCACTCTGTAGTCACTCCGCGATGCGACCACATACCGGCATTCTTGCTCCTCCCTAGCGCTGCTTAGCACCTACCAGTCCCTCTGCTCCAGGCCTCCCTCTTCCACGCTTACCTTCCACGAGGTCTTTTTAGACTGAGCGGCCGAGGGAAGTCACGTGGTACTGTGCTTCTGCGCCTGAAACAGCCAAAGATCTTGGACAAACGAAAGAAGATTTTACTGTAACAAGTACAAGAGCCAAGGAAGAGCAGCCAGAATGGCCAGTGTCATTACACTTCAGTAACAAAGTAACTATTTCAAGCACACTGGTACTGTGCCACATCATTACAAGGAGGAAGCATAAAGTAGCTGAGATATATTTCAGATGTCAAAATCACCAAAGTATTTTGCTACATTTTGCTCCAGGCAAACTTAGCATCATGTTCTGTAAAATACCTGTTAACTTAATAGTATTTATCAGATGATTAAGAATTTGGTAAATTAATATTTATTTTGTGTGATACAATGTTCCAATAAAACTCAAATGGACAACCGTGGTTCATTCGCCGCTGGCCTCTGTCCTCGTGCTTGAGGCTGACACAGCCTGTGTGAGGATATAGTTTGGAGGGCGGCTGGGGCGCCTGCAGCCTGCTAGTGAGTGCTCCCACCTGCCCAGGGGAAGTCTCGGGGTCGCCAGGCACATGGAGGCTGGGAGCAACCAGCAGAGTGTGTGGGCATGTGGGCATGGGGAGCAAGGCAGAAACTGAGCCCGGTTTCCTCCTCGTGGTCCACCCAGATCCTAGAACGGTGCAGAGTAAACAGCAGGGGACACGTGAATGAAGGAGCGGATGAATGGATCAATGAACATATGAATGAATGAATGAATGAGTGAATGAAAACATGCATGGATGGATGAATGGATGGATGGACGGGCCTTCGAAAATGACATTAATAAAATGAGCTGTATAGGCTTTCCTTGGGAGGAAGGCTGCTCTGGAACCTGTAGGTTTCCTCCAAGCCTACGAAAAAGAGTTCGCAGAATTTCTCCTTGCCAGCTCAAAGAGGAAGCTAGAAATGCTGTTCTCAGTGGTCTGAAGAACTGTGAGCTGGGTGAGGAACAATGTCGGGAAAAGAGCAGAAGAGGGGCAGGAGCTCTCTGCCTGAGCCCACCACACCATGTCCCCAGAACACCATGCAGAACACTTCAGTCTGAGGGTTTGAGACTATCAGTGGCATGAACAGAGCTTTCTCTGCCTGAGAAAATCTATCCAGGGTCTAGAA
>NW_004524605.1:4362984-4374940 GCF_000260255.1 Octodon degus | reverse complement strand
CAAACCTCCTTCTCTCTTTGTGCTCCTTTATCTCTCTGGCCCCAGTGAGCACGCTCCCCGCCCTAGTGAGCCTCCATCCCCAAGTTTTATACCTAGTGTGTCAGTGCTGATGCACACAGTGCAGACTGCTGCTGGCTCGAACCAATCTACTTCCCTCCCTTATGCATGTTTTTTGGACGTGATTTTTTTATCTTCTTCCAGGCATCCTATTTGGGCACCAAATGTAGGGATCCATTGGTCTCAATGGATAGGTTCTACCCAGGGAGTCATGGTGGCAGGAATGAGAAAGACAGACAAGAAGACAAAAGCTGGGCTAGGTGCTCGCCAGTCTGCCTGATGGGCAAGACTCACACCTAGAAAATATTTTAAAACTGAAATAGACCTAGTGAGAATATTTAGCTATGTTACTGATTTCTTCAATTCTCATCCAACAAATACTTCTTTTTTTTTTTTTTTTGCGGAACTGGGGATTGAACTCAGGCCCTTGCGCTTGCCAGGGAAGCGCATATTCTGCTGAGCCATCTCCCCAGCCCCCAAGTACTTCTTGATCACAGGCCCTGCACTGCGTGTGAGATTCCAAAAGGGTCAGCGCTGGAAGTCCTTAGAGACCAAAGCCAGCATCCAGGGCCCGCTGCGCAGCTGGCACTGAGGCTGGGTTCCGGGGCATGTGTGGCACTCTGGGCATAACAGGGCAGAGCCACAGACACAGACCCCCTGGTAGCAGTGCAGGTCTCTGTCTGCAGAACAAAGCATTTGCCTTCTAGAGTGGGTCCGGGAGCCAGCGCTCTGCCCGCTGTGGCCCAGACCCCAGCTCACAGGCACACCTCCAGCCACGGGGGCCACGAGCCATGAGCCGAGCCATTGAGGAGCTGGCAGAGCACCAGGCTCTAGAAACAGACTGGAGGAAGGGCACTCAACTGGTAAAAAGACTGAATCTCAAATTATTCAAGTACTAAGCTCCAGTGTATTCTAGGACTGTCCTAGAGTACAGAATCTATCAATAATAAAGCAGACAAGGGCTGGTGAGATGGCTCAGTGGTTTAAAGCACCTACTTAGAACAAGCTTAGCAAAGCACAGGGACCGCGGTTCAATCCCCAGCACCACATGTCAGCCAGCCCTGTCCCCAGGTGGGCTGAGCTGGCCACACACACACACATACACACAATAATAAAATAAATTTAAAAATAATAATAATAATAATAATAATAATAAAGCAGACAAAAATTCCTATTATTGTAGACTAATCCCCCTTCCAAAAAAGAAAAGCTCCTTTTCCCGCTTCTTTGCCAGTGTCTGATGCGGCTATTGTACACTGAAGGCTGGACATCATGTGGAAGGCCTCACCAGTTTACCCAGAGAAGCCAAGCAACGTGGGTTGCTTGTAAGTAACAGAAGCGGGACTTCTCACAGGAACTAAGGTTGTCAGAGGCAGAATTCTTGGTCCTCCAGGTGGCTCTGCCCACAAAAACAAAATCATCCTGAATGCCTGACCAGAGGCACAGGGTGCCTGCAAGGCACAGAGCTGTGTCCCTCAGCTGGGCCTGACCATGAGTTGGGGAGTTGTTCATGAGGAAACTTTGATGAACCTTGCTTTGCTTGAAAGATCTTGTGCCAACAGTGGTCTGTTTTCACGTGGCAATGCTGATGCTGAGCCAGTAGGAGCAGCCGTGTGGACCGTCAGGTTGGTTTTGGGGAGGCACGCAGAAGCCGCTTCCCAGACAATGACACACCGAAAATCAGTCACTTCCTGCCAGCCCCGTGCCACAGAACCTTTCTGCTCCTCCTCTGAGGTTGCTGGCTGTGGCTACTGCACCATGCCCAACTCCTCCTTACCTTTCCGACTGACTCTGACTTGGATCCTTTGGGTCTCCCCAGCCTCCCTTCAGGTCCCTTCACCCCTGTCCCTGTAGCTTTCCTGCAGCCCTCTGGTCACCTGCACTTGGCCATCGTCGCCTCCCGATTTCAGGCTCTCCCCACACACCAACACCTCTCTGCGGGGCGTAAACCCCCGACTCTCTACTGCTTGAGGTTCGGGTTCCTGGATGGGCCACACAAGCCTGCCTCTGCCCCTTTCCACTTAACACTGTTTGCAAGAGAAAAGTATTCAGGAAGCCCATTCGCACTGATTTAAATGAGAAAATTTTCAGTCACTGCGTCTCAACCTCAAATCCTCAGTTTCTTCAAACATGAAATGTAATAAAATGCTCGTGCATGAACAACAAACTAACACTTTAGGAAGTAAAATATTTTAAAGATATTTTTGCATTTGTGTACTTAATTCTGGCACAATAAGAACATAAAGATTTAAAACAGCACTTCCTAGGGACCCAGGGAGATAGCGCAGTAGAATCAGCACTTGCCTGGCAAGCGTAGGGTCCTGAGTTCAATCCCCAGTACCACAATAAATAAATAAATAAATAAATAAATAAATAAATAAAATAAGGTTAAAAAAATAAAACAACACTTCCTGATTACTCACCAGTTAATGTGGTTTTATGCTGCCTGTGTAACTTGCCACGCATCCCCTTCACTGACATTCACAAATCTCTCCAGTTGTTTTCTGCGAACTTTGATGTACTGTCAATTGTAATTGGAGAGACTTTGAGTTAGTTCATTTTTCTGTTACCATAACAAAATACCTGGGACAATAAACTTAAAGAGAGGGGACAGGGATATAGCCTAGCGGCATAAGCGCCTGTCTGGCAAGGGCAAGGTCCTGAGTTCGATCCTTAGTACTGCAAATAAATAAACTAAAAAAAAAAAAAAAAGAGGCAAGGCTGATTTGGCTCACACGTTGGAGGTTTCAGTTCATGGTTGGTTGACTCTGTTGCTTGAGGCTGTGGGAAGGCAGCGCACCATCGGGGAAGCACGTTGTGGAGCAAGCTACTCTCGTGTCTCCTGGGGAGCAAGGAGAACAAGGAAGAGGTGGGCTCCCACAGCCCCCTTCAAGGGTACACCCTTAGTGAGTTAGCTTCCTCCCACTAGGCTGTGGGAGACATTTACTAGGAGGTGTTCAGTAGGGAACGCAAGCTCTTACTCTTCCCAGGATGCCTCATGAATTTCCATCCCTCGGTCCTCTGCCCATGCTATTCTCTGTATTTCGAGACCCTGAGCGTTCTCTCTCAGTGTTACAAGTTCTTCACCTGGCCCTGGGGCTTGAACCCAGAGTCTCATACTGAACCATGGCCCCAGCTCTTTTTATTTTTTTGAGATAAGGTCTTACTAAGTTGCCCAGACTGGGGTCAAGCCTCCATTTGTTCCCGATCAGCCTCCCAAGAAGCCGGGGTGCAGATAAGTACCACCAGGCCTGGTCAGTGGTATAATTTTTACCCTACCTTAACATAATTTTTTTTCTTTTTCTTTTTTTTTTTTTTTTGCAGAACTGGGGATTGAACTCAGACCCTTGCACTTGCCAGGGAAGCACTTACTCTACTGAGCCATCTCCCAAGCCTCAACATAATTACCTTTCAAAGACCATAATTTACATTAGCATTCACCCTTGTATTGTATGTTTCTTTGGGTTTGGACCTATAACGTATGATGACTTGAATTCACCACTGTAGTTTCATGCAAAGCTGTTTCACTGGCCTAAAATCTTTTGGATTGTACTATTTATTCCTCCCTGCATCTGACCCCAGGCAACCACTGAATTTTTTTTTTTTTTTACTGACTCTGTTGTTTTGCCCTTTTTTTTTTTGGACAAAGGCTTACTGTGTAATTCAGGCTGCGCTTTGCTGTATGTTATGGGCTGGTGCCAAAAGAAATGATGAGAAGACCTAATCATGAGCCGTTGAGGTTGGCAGTGCTTTTAGGATTTGGGTAATTTTTAATTTGCAACTCCCTAAGGACACGAGATTATCTTCCACCTATGTATCTCTGGTGAGAGGGCTGTTCAGGATTTTGTCCATTTTTTAATCAGCTAAAAACATCTTTGGGGGCTGGGGAGATAGCTCAGTAGAATAAGTGCTTGCCTGCAAGCACAAGGGCCTGAGTTCAATCCCTAGTTCTGCAAAAAAAAAAAACCCTAGTTCTGCAAAAAAAAAAAAATCTTTGATGCTTAAACTCCCCACCCATCTTTTTTTTTTTTTTTTTTTTTTTTTTTTTTTTTTTGTAGTACCAGGGATTGAACTCAGGACCCTGCGCTTGCTTATTCTACTGAGCTGTCTTCCCAGCCACCACAGACAGTCTTTAGTCTGAGAGACAATTGATTGGAAGAGGGTTTTATTTTAAAAGACTTATCTATTTTAGGTTAGCTCTTTTAAAAATTTTTTTGTATTTTAGGGAAGGGTCTACAGGGTATTCAGGGTCTTACTATTAGATCGGACTCATAGTGATCCGCCCATTTTTCAGCCTCCCAAGAGCGGGGATTACAAGCGTGTGCCATCACAGCCAGTCTCCAGGTTAGCTCTTATTTTCAGTCTCTAGGTTACCTCTTATTTTCAGTCCCTTTGGAGCTTCTGTTGCAGGCCCAGAAAAATCCACAGGTGTCGGGGCTGGAGAGATGGCTCACTGGTCTAAAGCACCTACTTAGAACAAGCTTAGCAAAGCACAGGGACCGCGGTTCAATCCCCCAGCACCACATGCCAGCCAGCTGCGCCCCCTGGTGGGCTGAGCTGGCCACACACAATAAATAAATAAGTATTTTAATTAAAAAAAAAAAAAATCCACAGGTGTTTCTTTTGCCTAGTGAGTCCTGAATTCCAACTTTGGTGCCACCAGGTCCATGTGACTCCCTGAAACTTTTTTTTTTTTTTTTCCTTTACAAAGGCTCAAACTCAGGACCTTTAAAACTGTTTTTTTGTTGTTTCCCTTGCACCCCCCGTACCAGGGATTAAACTCAGGACCTTGCACTTGCCAGGCAAGCACTTATGCCACTGAGCTATATCCCTAGCCCCTAAAACTCTTATTCATTTTTTCAGTCCTTAAGCACAACTGTCCTTTCAGGTTTTCTGTCATTCAGCTTCTAGACCTCTGGGTCCTACTTATCATTTACCAATCAGTAGATGCCTCATGGAAAAAGCTATGCTGAACGTCAAATGTCCTTCCAGGCTTCCCTTTTCCGTACAATGTTGTCACAATTCTTGCCAACAGATCTAACAGGTTACTCAAACCAAGTGTGGTGGTGCCTACCTACAGTCAGGAGGCCGAGGAAGAAGGGTCCCACATCTGAGACCAGCCTAGGCAACTTAGTGATACACCATCTCAAAATAAAAAGGCTGAGGCTGTAGCTCAGTGTACAGACCCTGGGCTCAATCCCTGGTATGGAAAGAAAGAAGGCAGGAAGGAGGGGAGGAAGGGAGGGAGGGCGGGTTAACTGACCAAAGGTGGTTTTCTTGCTTGGCTGCAGGGATAGCCTGTTACAAGCTAGTGTACCAGAGCCTGAGCCATAACCATCCTGGCTGGTGCAGAGCCTAGAAAGGTAAATTCAATAGGAATAGAGTAGAAAACCACTCATGCATGATTCAAGTCTTTCGAACCTAGGGTCTTCCCGGGCAGGCGCTGTGCCACTGAGCTACATCCCTGGCCTTCAGGTCTTTCACAAAGACTAATTCCTTTCCTTCATCCAGAACTACGTATTAAAAAACTTTTAGTAAAGGGAATATAGGGGCTGGGGAGATGGCTCAGTAGGATAAGCGCTTGACTGGCAAATGCAAGGATCTGAGTTCAATCCCCGGTTCTGCAAAAAATAAAATAAAATAAAAATAAAAGGAATATAGTATTGCCTTTGAGTTTACCATTTTGATCAGTCAGGGTAGCTTTAAGGCCTTCTGTTTGACCCTCACTTGGCAGCTCAGAGAAATAATACCCTCCAGGAATGTCTATCCCATTTATAAAGAACTTGGAGAATAACCGTGTTGAATAGAAAGATTCAGGCGAAAGCAGCATTTGTCACTTGTGCTATGTAAGTCCTGCTCCAAGCAGAAAGTGTAACAGTCCTTGGAAAGAATTTTCTTTTTCTATATATAATTTTTTAAATCTTTCATTTCTTCATTTGGTACAGGGTTTCACTACTTAGCTCAGACTCGTAGTGACCCTCCTGTTTCAGCCTCCCCAGTGCTGGGATTATAGACATGCACCATCATGCCGAGTTTCAGTGTCTGGCATGGTGTTAGGCTGGCACGGCATGCAGTACCAGGGATTGAACCCAGGTCCTTGCGCTCGCCAGGCAGGCACTTAGACTGCAGAGCTATCCCCCCGGCCCAGAAAGGCTTCTCATTACCAGTGTGTAGTTGCCCTGACAACTAGCTCTAGGCCTCCTCGGTAAAGGGCTAAGGACAGTTCATTTGCACATATGTGCTGTGAGGCTACGGAGTTCTCCATTTCATCAATGGACAGTAGGCTTATGCACGGTTTTTGCTCTGGGAACCAGATGCAGGGCGTGAGTTTCCACTCTGGTGGCTGATGTCAGCTTCTACCCACAGGTCTTGATTCTATCTGATTACATGAATATGCTGATAGATTATCCACCTCTCTTGCCTCCAGAGCTGGTTTAATCTGTGAGCCCCATCGCAGGTCCCTGGGGGTGGAAGGTCAAGATGCCCTCATGGGCCTGTGGCCTTGCCACTCACCGTAGTCACCGCAGCCACCTGGCCTTCAACGGTTCTAGGCTGCCAACCAGCCCATTCGAGAGCTCTCATCCTGCAGCTGGTGTTAGGGCGTCAGTGACAATGGCAGCTCCCTTGGCTCCAGCGCAGCGTAGCAGAGACCACTAGAGCCAGCCTTCCCCACGATGCCTGCCTCTCTCCTGGGCAGCCCTTGTCATGTGAGGAGAGGAAGCTGGTCTGTGCCCTCCAAGTAGACAGACAGACAGACAGAGGGTTCTCATGCCAGGTGCAAGACTCCCACCTCCCTGAGCTGTGTGCCTTTCTCTTCGGCATCCCCGGAGATGCTTCTGGTGTCTCTGCCTCTGAGTCCGCTAGCACCATCAGGCCCAGATTTCAAGTTAGTAAACTGTGAGCGACAGTTCCGGGTGTTCTTCCAAAGTGCCCAGCTGAGAGCAAGAGGGGGCAGCCTCTGCCCAGGGCCTACTCAGTCCCGCTTTCCTCCAGACAGCAAGGGCTGAAGACCCGCCCTGTCCTCAGCCTGACAGCACATCTTAGTGAGCCTGTGGACCCTGTGCTCCCTTCCCAGCCATGTCAGGGAAGCTACTGTCTGATCAAATCCACCTCCTACTCCTTGCTGGCGCTGGGGTCTCGCAGTTTCCCCTTTGCTACCTGAATCCCAGTAAGGCCTGGCTGGAGGGAGGCCAGCTGAAACAGGGATTGTTTCCTTCTCTTTGCTTCCTATTGCTTACTTTTCTTTCTCTCTCTGTCCTTTTCTATCCCCATTCCTGATCCTAGTGCTAACCTTGGTAGTAGTGATTCTTCCACTAGCAACAGTGGGTGACAGGTGTTCCTAGTCAGCCCCACAGTCCTTCCTTCCCCCTGTTAGGGCCCTGATTCGGATGTAGCACAGTAGCAAAGGCACACAGCTACTCTTTGCTGCTTTACAAAGACTGAGAAATAACCAATCCTGAGCCTACCTTTTAACTCCGGCTTCCCTGTGGCTGCAGGACACAGGCATCAGAGGACAGGTGGACGAGACACAGTCCTCCTGTGTCTGCCACCCTCCTGTGCTGGGGCCGCTCATCTGTGGGGAGAGCCCCTGCACTCTGCAATTTTATGATTAACACTATTCTCATGTATCCCAGATGTACCATTTTCTCTGGCTTTGCTCTCCTCTCACCCTTCACATAAATTAACCTGAATTAAAATCTTCAAAACTGCAGTCTTTGCAAGAGTCACTGATAATCTATTTATGCTCAGCAACATAGGTTTCTATAATTTTTAGGGAACAATCCAAGGATTTATCAAAATTAGAGTGGATAGCAATTGTGACAGCCCAGGGACTTCCTTCAGAAAGCAGAGCACAAGGAGGTCAAAGCACTGACCTTTCATTTGGAAATTGCAAGCCTTCGCTTGGGAAGGTGAGGAAAAGCGGAAGTTAGGCAAGGCGAGAGCAGGAAACCGCGCGGGTGACACAGCAGCACCCTGGCCACAAGTTCATGCCGAAGCATGACAAGGCACAGCATGTTTCTCAGCAGGTGCGCTTGCACACGGTGGAATTCTCAGACTTGCGAGCGCGGGGTTAGTTGGGTAATTGAGCTGATAATGCACTAATGTTATCCCTCCGTTACCCCAGACTGGTCAGGGCTGCAGTCTCCCAGAAGAGGGGACAGCAAAGGCTGAAATAAAGGAGCCCAGTGGCCTGATTTTAGGGCTCCAGGAGGATCAAGACCCTCTAACAGAACTCGAGATTCTCTGGGGGCTGAGACCAAGCTCTTCTCTGGGTGGTGCATGTTTAGTTAGTTAGGGAACAGAGGAAGGGAACACTGAAGAAAGGTGGGAATCTGAGCAGGACAGGTCAGGGACCTTCGAAGTCTGCTCAAGGGTTTTTCCAAGTAAGATATTATGTTGATGTAGGAGAACTGTGTTATCTAGGAAGGCCTTCTAGGAAGGCAGGAGTGAGGCGCCTGAAACTGCAGTCTTTGCAGCTGGGGGTCCTTAGCTGTGGCCTGGTCTCTCCTCTGAGGCATCCCAGCTTTACTTGCCACCACAGGCCTCAGCTGGGACCAGTGACTCCCAGGGGCTCCCTCACGATGAGTCCACCACCCAGCTCCAGGCAAGAGGCCTAGGCTCTAGACAGACTCACAAGTGAGCACGGAAAGCCCAATGGCCAACTGAAGTCCTGCTCGGAGCCACTTTGTAGTGGTCTCTGTCATGCTGAGAAAGGATGGGGGCTGAGATCCGCCCCAGAGCCCACAGGTCACTTAGCAGGGGCTCGTTTCTCTGTTCTCTCAAACTGCAGTGTGCAGTCGCATGGGAGCCAAGTGAGAAGCTGGACCCCACACTGGCCCCATCTAGGGGTGAAGGAAGGGCTTAGCATAGGGTGGGTGCCAACCAGAGAGAGACCAGGGCTGGAAACAACCTGAGAAAGCAGCCACACCGGAACAAATGCAATTTCCACAACAGATGAGAGTAGACAGGAAATCTGAATGGATCTACAACCATTAAAGAAATGGAGTCAGTCTTTTTGTGTGTGGTATGTGTTCATGTGCGCGAGTGGTATTAGGGAACGAACCTGGGGCCTTCCCACTAAGCTACATCCTCAGCCTTTTATTGGAGACAGGGTCTCACTAAGTCACTAAGTTACCCAGGAGGGGCTCAAACTTGAGATCCTCCTGCCTCAGCCTCCCAGAGTGCGGGATTATACAGGCAAGTGCCACCATAACTGGCTTGAGTCTTTCCTCATAGAGGGAACATGCAGTTTTATAACTGAGTCTTCTGAAGCTTTCAACCGCGTGTAACTACAAACACATAGAAATTCCTACAGAAAATAAACGAACACGGAGTACTCCCAAGCTCATGCGACAAGGCTAACATAAATCCTACGAAAGTAAGACAAGGACGGCATAAAAAGTCGTGAGCCCATACAGAGTTATGAATGTGTTTGTAGAAATCGTAGACAAGGGGGCCAGGGAGACGGCTCAGTAGCATAAGCGCTTGCCTGGCAAGCACAAGGGCCTGAGTTCAATCCCTGGTTCTGCCAAAAAGAAAAAAAAGAAAGAAACCATAGACAAAGATTGTCCACCTAAATCCAGTGTGTGTTAAAGGAGATGACATAATGGCTAAGTTGGGCTTATTTCAGGAATTTAAGATATAACACTAGAAAATCTTGGGCTGGGGAGATAGCTCAGTAAAATAAGCACCTGCCTGGCAAGCATAGGGTCCTGAGTTCAATCCCCAGTACAAAAAAAAAAAAAAAAAAAAAACCTACAAAATCTTTTAATGCAATTTAGCGTATTAGTCTTTTTCTTTACATAGAAAAATCACATGATTATAGGAATTCACAAAAGACATGGTTGAAGTATAGTATCACTTCTTTGGAATTGGGGATTGAACTCAGGCCCTTGCGCTTGCCAGAGAAGCGCTTTTTCTACTGAGCCGTCTCCCCGGCCCCTAGTGTCACTTCTGATAACAGATCTTTAAAAATATAATCACAGATTGTAATGATACGAAAATGGAAAGGAGCTTCCTTAAGTTGACTCGCTACAGCAACACCGTGTCGGTGAGCTTATCCTCAAAGCACTCTTAAAACCAGGAGCAGCGCAAGAGCACGCGCGCACCCCAAGCGCCGCGCAGTCTGGGAAGCCTCCCGCTCATCACAGACTTGTGGAGCTGGCTCTTTTACTGGACGGAAGTAAGTCATCTTGCGGGGGGCTTGCTGAACTCCCATGTGCACAAAAGCTCTTCATGAAGCTTCGGTGATCCCCGGATGCTGCTAATTCCCCTTCAGCTACATCCCCTGAGCAGAGGTCCGGCCTTTGCAACACGGCTATAAATAAAACTAACACTGTGAGTCTTGTAAAGGAAGAAACTAAACGTGCGTCTGCGTGTGCTTTCAGACGGCCAACAAGACCGCAGAGCGTCGGGGCGGAGGTGCGGCCAAGGGCAGAGGCCAGGGGAGACAGATGCCAGGGAGCAGGTCCACATCCTAGGACACACCAGCAGCCCTCTGTGGGAGAGAACTGCCCCAAGCTCAGCAGGGCTGAGGCTCAGAAATCCTGGGAGTAGAGACAAGATCAACAAAATCTAGTTTTCTCAAAAAGGAAAGAAAATACAACCTGGAGGTGGGCATATCCAGCAGCTAACAGCTGGAAACTCACAGCAGGTAACTGGAGAGTTTGCTAGGTAGGGGACCACTAGTCAAGTGAGAACAGGGACTAGGGAAGAACCACGTGGGGGAGTGGCGAGTCATGATGGGAGCTATGACAGGAGAGGCTTGGAGATAAAGAGAGTTCTGCGCAAGGACCGTGTGCAGGAGCTTGGACCGCAACCATGGACACGGCCAGCCACAGCAAGCTTGTGCAGGTTGCGCCCTCTCACTTCTCAGCCTCTGGCTTCTGGCCAGGGCTTGCCTATGGGCAAAGACGTCATTGGTGCCATCCACAGAGGCTGCCATGGGGACACGAGGCAAGCTGAAGGAGGGCCAGGAATGAATCTGTGGGTGTGAGCACGTGCTTACCAGGCCAGGACAGAAGGAGAAACAAAGACGTGACACTTGGGTCATCGAGAAAAAAGCCAGCACACTCAGTGTTCATCCCGGGTACTAGTCAGAGAATGAAGATGTGACACAGGCTAGGACAAGTATTTCTGTCACATATTTTGAAACAGTGGATTCATTTCTGGAATATGTAACAAAGTCCTCTTAGTAAGAAAAAGATAAATAATCAACTAAAACAAGGTAAATGACATGAGTAAGCGTTTCTCAGAACAGGAAACACAAGTGGCCGCGAAACATAGAAAGAGATGTGCAGCCTTCTTGGTAGTCGGGGAAATGCAAAATTAAACCACAGTGAGATAACACTTCCCTGTTACCGCGAGCCTGGCAGAAATTAAGAGTCAGACAGCACAAGTCTTGCTCAGAAGGTGAAGTAAAAGGAGTTCTCCTCTATTGTGAGGGCAAATGGTGCTGGTGAGATGCGGGTCCTAGCAAAATTCCGGGTGGATGCACCGTTTGACCCAGTATCGCAACCTAGCCCGTCCTTAGAGACCTTTTGCTGCTGAGTAGAAGGAGACATAGACCAATACATTAATAGTAATGTTGTTCTAAATGTTCTTTTAACCTTGGAATAATTTTAGAATCTGTACGGAGTTCCCACCAACCCAGGTTTCCCTTCTTACATCAGTACACTGATAGAGATAGCTAGTAGCTGAAGTCTACACCTCATTGAGAGTTCCTAATTTGGGGGGCAGCCTTCCCTTATAAAGAAGCAGGGGTAGAGACTGGCTGTGGTGGCGCACACCTGTAATCCCAGCTCTTGGGAGGCTGTAGACAGGCAGATCGCTACGAGTCCAATCTAGTAGTGAGACTCTGAACACCCTGTAAACCCTTCCAGAAGAAGAAGAGGAAGAA
>NW_004524605.1:4354170-4362884 GCF_000260255.1 Octodon degus | reverse complement strand
GAAGAAGAAGAAGAAGAAGAAGAAGAAGAAGAAGAAGAAGAAGAAGAAGAAGAAGAAGAAGAAGAAGAAGAAGAAGGACAACGACAACAACAGGGGCTGGAACCCAGGGCCTCACATGCTGAGCATGTGCGGTGCCAAGAGCTAAGCCCCCAAGCCCTGGAGCACTGTTTCAAATAACTCGGACTGGAGGGGCGCACACAGCGGCAGCAAACAGAAGAACTAATTACGATTCGCTCACTCCTGGGATTATAGCAACCAAGTGAATGACATGGGTGTGAACAGAGAGGAATCTACAGGAATCCTGATTTACTGGGGAGGGGACTGAGAGGCGGTGGAAGGGGGAGAAAGCAGGGAGGGGCGTGAGAAAACGACGCGGTGCTGCTGCATACCTGTACCACCTGCCCCAGAAGGAAAACAATTGTAGTGCACTACAAAACATGTGCTAATAGAAAATGAAAATTGGAGGAAAAAAGAATAAAAAGAAGTCTTGAATGAACACATCCAGGGCTGGGGAGATAGCTCAGAGGTCTAGGTGCCTGCCTGGCAAGTGCAAGGACCCGGGTGTGATCCCCTGTACCCTGGGTGTGCTGGCCACGGAAACTGGACACAGTAGTGTATACCTGTAATCCCAGCACTGGGGAGGCTGAGACAGGAGGATCTCTATGAGATCAAGGCCAGCTGGGGCTACACAGTGAGCTCAAGTCAACCTGGACTACATAGCAAGACTCTGTCTCAAAAAGACAAAATACATACATACATACACACACACATACCATTTCTAAAATAGTCTAAAGCAGGCAAAATGAAATCCTGCATAATTTAAGGCTGTTTAGATAGATAAAATATCAAGAATAGCCCAGAAAGATTAGGCCGCCACTTCAGCACGGTATCTCCCGCAGGCAGGGAGAGTGAAGGCTGTGGAAGGGCAGGCTCTTGGGGGAGAATGTTCTTTTAGTTTGGGTGCCAGAAGCTTGGGGCTTTCCTGCATTTTCGGCTGTGTGGTAATGTCTTCTCCTGTGAGCTCGATCTGATCTCTGCCCGCTTTCTTTTCCCCTCCCCGAGAGTGTATTTTCCTCTCATTCATCATCCTCCCACCTTCTGGTTTAAGGGAAAAAGTGAAGCTCTGGGCTCGCTCTGGCAGCCCCGGGCCTCCGTGCCGCCCCGAGGAAACGCCGCCGGCTCTCTTATCGGCTTCTTCTTGGGCCGGCCGGCGCACAGCAGCACGCTTCCTGTTCTCAGAAGCCCAAAGCGCTGACATAGTGAGATGTGTGCGAGCCCTGCGGGCGCCGCGGGGCAGGCTGGACTCGGCGGAAGTAGGGAGCAAAGCCAGTCTGAAGACTCGCGGAGCAGGAAGGCTCTGGCCATAAGCACCCCAGGAAGGGAGGGCATATAGCTCAGCAGTATAGTGCCTGCCTGCTGAGCACAGGGTTCTGAATTCAATCCCTGGTGTAATCTCGGTATGGTGAGACGCACCTCAGGGCCCTGCCACTGCCCGCCTCTGGCCCCTGCTCCTCGGCCCTGCTGGCCCCCCTCACCCTCCACACCATCCCCCACTTACCTGCTGCTTGCCTGCTCCTTCCTTCACTTCCGCTCGCACTCTGAGCGCCCCGCTGCACGTGGCTGTGAGCTGGTGACACACAGGGGGCGGACAGAGCCCCTCTCCACCACCACTATTCCCAGCGGGGAGTCAGGCAACAAACCGAACACCTGTAAATTGTGCGGAGTGCAATCAAAAGAAGGGCAGAGCCAGCTTGGTGGCGCTCGCCTGTAGCCCCAGTGTTCTGGAGGCTGAGGCAGGAGGGTCACCTCGAATTGAGGCCAGCCTGGGCTACATACTGAGTTCAAGGCCAACCTGAACTGCATAGTGAGACCTTGTCTCAAAACAAAACAAATAATAATAATAATAATAATAATAATAATAATAATAAAACAAGGACTGGGGAGATGGCTCAGTGGAATAAGTGCTTCCCTGGCAAGCCCAAGGGCCTGAGTTCAATCCCCAGTTCCGAAAAAAACCAGAAGGTGGTCAAAGTGGAGGTAAGACAACCTGTGTCCAGGCAGAAGCGTTAAGGTCAGGCTGCCTGAGGCAAGCTTCAGAGCTCACTGCCTACGCGCGAGGCGGGGAGAAACTTTCCAAGGTTCCGATTCCCTTCTCTACACTGGAGGAGGCGATCAGACCTGCTGGGCGCCTTGCTTTTCTGAAAAACGTGCCTGGAGTACCTCTGGGTGCCAAAGCCAGGCCAGGCCCTGAGTGCCACTCCAGTAACACTGAGATGGGCGAGGTCCTGGCCTCCCCCAGCTCCCACCAGAGCGAAGGGAGAGTCACTGACAGGCAAAGGCCACCACGCGGTGGCAAGGGCCAGGATGGAGGAGTTTGGGGCACCAAGAAGGGAGGGGCCCAGCCTAAGTCAGGGACGGCTCTGTGGAGGGGACGCTGGAGAGCTAGGCAGCGGTGGATCCAGAGGACAGAGAGGAAAGAGCGGCAGGCAGGAAGCGGGTGCGGGCATGCGCCGGAATGGGAGGACGCGGCAAGAAGACAGGGCCGCAGTCGCCAGGGACGGAGGGGACACGAGGGGAAGGGGTCCGCGGCCTCACCGGGCCTCCTGTTTGATTCTGATAAGGAAAGGCACTGACAGTCTAAAGCGGAGAGGAAACATTATCTGACTTTCCTTGAGAGAGGGCCCTCTGGTTTGGTGTGGAAACTCGAATGTGTCGACACTAGGGTACCCTCGCCCTGCGGCCACGGCTTTCCAGGGACCCGAGGTGACTGTGGTGGCTGGGAGGGGATGCGGGGGGCGGGGCAGGGCCCCTGGCAGGGGCTCAGAGCGCCGAGCCTCCCTCCCTCCCTCCTCTCATCTCCGTGCCTGTGTCTGTGTGCTCACGTGTGTAGGATGTCTCTGTGTGCATGAGTCTGTGTGCGTGTTTATCTCTGTATGTGTGTGTATGTGTACATGTGTCTGTGTGCGTGTGTGCATGCGCATTGTACGCAAGCATATCTGTGCCCTTGTCTCTGCACGTGTGTATGCATGTGTGCATGCGTACGTATCTGTGTGTGCGTGCACGCGCGTGCCCGGGCATGCGTGTATCTGTGTGTGCGCCTCTGTGTGTGTGCATGTGTGGCTGAGCGCGTGTGTGCACAGGGCGCGCATGTATGTCTGTGTGTGCACGTGTGTGCGTGCGTGCGTGCGTCCCTGGATCTGGGCTCTGCGCCTTCCCTCCTGCACGGCACTGTACGGTCTGGAAGCCGTGCTCGCCCACTCCTGGCTCCTGCGGTGGGCCCAGAGCCCAGCGGGTCCCGGACTAACGCAAGCTCACCAGGCTCCGTGACCCCAGCGCGGTCCTCCCGCGGCAGAAGCGGCTCCTGTCCTAGCAACACTAGCGTTCCTGGGGCTTATTTTCCCTGCACCCCATCTTTCTGAGAGGGGCTCGAAGCGTCGGGAAGGACCCTGTGGGCTTTCCCACGTGGTGGGGCCTCCTCCTCACCCCTTTCCACTCTCTGGGCGGAGGCCCTGTGACGCCCCTCTCTCGCCCAGCCCTCTTTCTTTCTCTCCTTGTTTCATTATTTTTTTCAGTGGCTGTTGCTGCTGGGGAGCCAGCCCAGGTCCTCCAGTCTGCTGGGCTCGCAGGGCCCGGAGCTGCCTTCCCGCACCCCTTCCTAATCCGACCCCACTGTCTCCAGCACTAACCCGCGAGCTCAGCTCGCTGCCGCCCTCCGGTGGCCGATCGAATATTTCCCCACAGTCCCAGTGGGGAAGGACCAGCGCGGCGCGGCCTCGCCATCTGGGGACGTAAAGGAAGCCATCCGGCCCGCGGATCGCGCCAACGCCGCCCCCTGGTGACCGACGGTGGTCCCGCCTGCGAGGCGAAGCACCAGGTCCCGGGCAGGACGCACCTTCTGCACAGAAGCCGCTGGCCCCCGGGAGTCCCCCAGATAGCAGGGGAGAATAGACGGGGGGGGGGGGACGGGGGGGGCCTGGCCGCCCAGCAGGCTTTGCGCCGCTGAGGACAGCTCCTGTCTTGTCTCAGATCCTTCTTTAGGCCCTTCCCTGCCTCCCCCAGCAATGACAAACCAGGAAATCAAGATTCAAACTCACGGACAATTATGGGGGTGCCTTCGTGTCACCACCGCCCCGCCTCGATATTGGAGATTGAACCCAGGCCCTTCTCACCGAGCTACCGCCCCAGCCCTTTTCTTTTTTTCTTGTTGAGTCAGGGTCTCACTATGCAGTTCAAGCTGGCCTTGAGCTCACTTTGTAGCCCAGGCTGGTGTCAATTTGCAGAGATCCACCTGTCTCAGCCTCCCACGTGCTGGAATTACAGGCATGAGTTACCACGCCCACCTAAAACATCACTTTTTTTGTGCTGTGACAGATCGGTGGAAAAGGGGCTGAAGGGAAAAGCCAGGGGACATTTCCCGTGAGTTGCGCCCCCTCATTCTTCTGTGCCCCATAATTACGAAGCCCACTCACCCTACTTGCTGGACCATAACACTCCAGACCCAGGGGCCTCAGCTTCTGGGACCAAAGCCAACTCAGACTCGAAGCCTGGATGGAGTCCACCTCACTCTGAGAGGGAGCTGCTGGGGCACTTGGCAGCCCCAGGCTCCTCTCGGGTCTGTATCCTGAATACCGCCGTCCTTGCTGCAGGGCTTTCTTTCTCTCACCTTGTATTTCTTACCACAGGAACCTACTCATCTCTGGAGTAGGGTCCTCCTCAGTGCTGGCCAGCAGACAACACAAGCAGCATGGCAGACAAATGGAGGGCAAAGCAACCAAAGCTGAGTCCCTGCTCTTTGAGCCTGGGGCTAAGGCCATAGTCTTTAAAAGAGTTCCTGGGGCCGGGGAGATGGCTCAGTGGAATAAGCATTTCTTTGGCAAGCGCAAGGACCGCGGTTCAATCCCCCAGCACCACATGCCAGCCAGCCCCGCCCCTTGGTGGGCTGAGCTAGCCACACACACAAAATAAATAAATAAAATTTTAAAAAATAATAATAATAATTAAAACATAAAAAAAGAGTTCCCTTCCCCCAGCCCCAGCCCCCAGCTACCATTTCTGCCCCACTTCCAGCTGCCCATTTTTGTTCTCCTTTGCCCTTTGTCCCCAAAATCTGTGTGACTGTCAGAGCCTGGGCTAGGAGTCAGGAGTAGCAGCATTGCCCTTCCTGGGCTCCGGGTCCCTCAAGCCATCTGCTGTGGTCAGGGCTCACTAGGGAAAAGATTTAACACCAGACGCATAATGTACGGGAGTATTTTACAATAGGCACCCAAGGAGTCAAATGCGAAAGAGTTCAGGAGCTCTGTCCACACACTAGAGACCCAAAGGATCCAGCTGAGGGCCTGGATCTCACAGCAATGACCTACAGGAGTCCGGCTGGAGGCCTACCCCGGGCCAATGTCCCATGCAAGTCTGTATCAGGGACATTTGCTGGGAAGGCCTAAAAGTCAGTGGTGGAAGCTGGAAAATCTATGCCAGTAGGATGAAGGATCTGTGCCAGCAGGTGGGGATTAGCACTGGAGTCAGCGAGCGATGCTCAGGGCAAGGACCGGAGCTGCCCCAAAAGAACCAAAGCCGTGCTCAGCAGCGGTGGGGACTCAAGCCCCTCCAACAAGAACAGCTGACTTCCTATCTGGAGAGCTAGCATGACACGCTTCTCAGGAGAATCAACAGGGCACCATCTTCCCCTCCAGGTCTCCGCTTGAGTTTCTGGCCACAATCCTCAGCTGGGCCTTCCGCACCCAGCACCATCTGTAAACTGGCTCTCAGGCCTGTCACAGGCTAGGTTTGTGGACTGCTGTTATGGAGGAAAAATTTTCATGACAAGAATCAGTAAGAGGAAAAAGGGATGTATTAAACAAAGATTTTAGGACACCTCCAAGAGTGGATGGGTGCTCAGAGGAACAAAGCGCATCATGAGCTGGAGGTGGTACAGGTAAGGAGGGGTCGTCCTGCTGCAGAATCTGTACCAAGCCTGATGGAGAGTGCACCGCACCAAGAAGCTGGAGGATGACTTTTATTTACCCTGGTGGGTTGGTAGGAACCAGGTCCAAATCACCAGCCCTGGCTTACAACAAAATAGCAATTTATATACAATTTTTCAGCGGGAAGTACAAAGCCGATACCCAGCTAATCTACGATTCATAACATATGCTTGTTCACACGTTGTCAGGCAAATGTGTCCGGGGCAGGTTTAGTTAGGAGGTCATTTGTCACGAGGCAGGAAGGACCGGGGAAGTCAGGGTCCGGGCGGGTGCGTACGATGAAGTGTGCCCTTGACAGAGCTGGCCTGTCCCACCTAGCTAGTCCTTGAGACAGGCTGGCAAACCAGGACACGAGCGCAGGCCCTCGCGCAGCTGGTCAGCGAGAGTGGAGTCACGTCATCTCTGAGCTGCAGCTGGGTAGTTTGGTCCAGGCCGGCTGAGGCTGATGGCCCGATTATGATGCTACAGTGTAAAACTTTTCCTGTTGCAGTCCAGGGTGTGATTCTCACCACCGTGCAGGCTGCAAGGCTAGCTAGCATGGCACGTGTGTGAAGCTGGGATCTGCCGCTTCCTCGGGAGTAGAGGGAGCCCCGTTTACAGCTGGGAAGAACAGGTCCAGAGCCCAGCTGTAGAGCTTTATCAGAAAAGCTTTGCTTTCCTCTATCTCACCTCAGTCCCAGGACGTGAGTGGGATGGGAAGAGTGGTCTACCGTTGGCCCGACCCAGGGTCGGAGCTCTGGCTCTAGTGTGCAGGACAATCAGGCTTATCTTACCGCTGCTGTTTTGGGAGCTGCACTACGGCTCAGCGGCGAGTCTGCGGCACAGCCTTAGCTTGCATCTTGCAGGCCTCGTGCAAAACCACGTAGACATCATCCATGACCTCAGGGCTCCGCACTCCCCACCATCTGGATATAGCGTCAGAAATCCCTTGCAAGCACAAACACAGGTACTTTATTCTGGTCCCCTGGAGCAGCAACATTGGCCAGTTTCACATATTTATTAATTTGTTTTATTTTATTTTATTTTTTTGGCGGAACCAGGGATTGAACTCAGGCAGGCCCTTGCGCTTGTCAGGGAAGCACTTATTCTACTGAGCCAGCCCCAGCCCCCATTGATTCATTTTAACCTGAAGAACTGTCTCTGGCAACACCCAGGGCGCTGGACCCACTGCAAGAGAACATTCTGCCAGTCTTCAGACAACACCTGGCTGTCCTCAGCCTGGAGGGAGGTGGACCGCAAAACTACTGCCACCCGATGAGCGCGTCCCTGGGATGGCCTCTCCACAGTCTCTCCTCAAGGTGACATGGAATATAAAGACCCCCGCCTTCCCAGAGGCATGCTCTTTCCTTGGGCGTGGCCTCCCCCACAGTGGCAGTGAGCTGTCAGCGCTTCTGCAGTCCTTCACTATTGGAAATTCCTTCTCCAGCATGACACCAGTCTCTCCTACCCTGAGGCTTGCTGGCCAAGTATCAAGTGTCACATGGAAGCCAAGTATGGTGGCGCCTGCCTCTACCTGCCTCTATCCAGCACTCAAGAGGCTGAGGCAGGAGGGCTGCTGCGAGTTTGAGGCCAGGCTGGGCTACCTAGTGAGACCTTGACTGCAAAATTAAGTAAAACAAGGGCCGACCAAATAGCTCAGGGGATTAAAGCACCTGCAAGCAGGTGCTGGGGAGGGGGTTTCAATCCTCAGGCCGGCCCCACTCCAGGGCATGCTGAGAGGGTGATTGAGACTGGGCGTGGGGTGGCACACCTGTAATCCTAGCAATTGGGAGGCTGTGAAAAAGGAGAATTACTTCCTGCTGCTGGGCTTGGGAGGGAGCCAACACTGCTGTTTTCCCAGCGATTCGGTCCGACACACGACCCCTCTCGCGACATCATGGTGGCCTACTGGCATCGGGCTGGACTAAGCTGCAATCACTACTCCCAGAACTGTGTGAAGGCAGTGAGGGATGCCTGAGGACGGAATTCAGAGCAAATGCCGAGAAGACTGCTGGCAGCAGCGCCAAAATTGTGAAAGTGGGGTGCCGGGGAGATGGCTCAGTGGAGTAAGTGCTTCCCTGGCAAGCGCAAGGGCCTGAGTTCAACCCCCGGTTCTGAAAAAAAAAAAAAAAAAAATTGTGAAAGTGAAAAAAGAATAACCAGCCCTGACCAGAGCTCGAAATGCTACATTTGCACTAAGAAGATGTGTGTGTGGGCACCTGTTATGGCAGATTGTAATCAATGTTACTTTGTGAGAGGAAAAAGTACCTATCTTATTCATAAATTAATGGTGGGGGGGGGGCTGCCCCATAGCTCAGTTCTTGAAGTGGCTGCTTCAACCAAGCAGTCAGGCTCAGGTTGCTGTGCTTCGAGCCCCACAGCTCAAGCCAGCCAATCATGCCCTGAAGGCATTCGGAGCCAAAAAACAAAACAAAAAACTTATTCCATTAGGGCCGGGGAGATGGCTCAGTAGAATAAGCACTTGCATGGCCAGTGCAGGGGCCTGAGTTCAATCCCCGGTTCCAGGAAAAAAAAAAAAAAATCTATGAAATAAATTAATGGTACCAATAAACAGATGTATGGTTCACTGTTAAAAATAAAAAAAAAAAAGAATTACTACGAGTCTGATCTAGCAGTGAGACCCTGAACACCCTGTAGACTCTTCCCTAAAAAGTACAAAAAAAGAAAAGAGAAAAAAAAAATAAGTAAAACAGGGAAATAGCTCAGTAGAGTAAGTGCTTGCCTGGCAAGTGCAAG
>NW_004524605.1:4340648-4346289 GCF_000260255.1 Octodon degus | reverse complement strand
CCAAAAAAAAAAAAAAAAAGATAAATAAAAGAAGTGTGCAGTACTGCAGGCGTTCCTTTCGTATTCTAGGTACCCGCCTTCCAGTGGATGCATGTTTCACAGACATTTCCCCCAGTTCTGCAGCCACCGTATTTTGTTCATCTGTGTGTCTTCCCATCATGCTCTGCATGGATCCATCCCCCCATTCTCTCTATTGTTACTGCCGGCATCCTGGTCCCCTCTCCTGCGTCCTCTTTGTCCCCTGACCTCCCCAGTGGCCTCCCTGTCTCCATCCTTGGCCTCTGCAGCTCAGTGAGCACACAGCAGGCTGTGAGCTCCTGAAATGCACACTGGCTCCCTTCATCCTTTGTAGAACATCCTTCAAAGGCTCCCCATCCCCTTGCTGCAAAGCCCAAGCCCCCGACCAAAGGCCCCCAAATACCCCACCTTATATAACCTCTGCCTACCTCCTTAGTCCCATTTTCTAGCCTTCTCTGTGGAGAACTTCTTGAAAGACAAGCATTGGTCTCCATTCTGGCTAAACCTGGCCTTGATTCCATGTATTGCTAGGACAGAGCTGCCCAGGATATTTCTTTATCCCCGCAATTGGCTTTAAGCAATGCAAATGGTCTTTAAAGTAATGCCACATGAGGCCAGGGAGATAGCTCAGTAGAATAAGCACTTGCCTGGCAAGCGCAAGGCCTGAGTTCAATCCCTGGTTCTGCCTAAAATAAATAAATAAAAATAAAGCAATGCCATAGGTCAGTGGTACACTGCCTGCAGCTCCCAACTAGTATGCGGTAACTCCGCTAAGTGACACTGTGTTGTCTCTGTCCCTGAGACTAAGGCTGAGGAAAGAATCTATGAAGTCTCAGGGCATGAATGTAGGGTGGGCACCAAAGCTGAAGCACCAACCCCGACACCCCCTTCCTCAAGCTGTGGCATGCAGATGGCTCTTCCTGCACGCCTGTCTGCACGTCACAGAGGGGTTGAAGGGCCTCCTACCTAGCCCAGTCACCAGCACTCACCTACTTCCCGCCTTTCTCTCAGTCGCTCAGCCCTGAGCCACTCTCTCTTCACAAATTAATAAAACCCAGGGTCAGCCCTGGTTCAAGGGCTTTATTTTGGTTAGCCATCGTCCTAAGTGGACTTAGGACTTCCTTGGCTCCCCACAACCAAACATATGCCTTAGTGTCTGTACTCTCTCTGTGGGTTGTACCTGAAGTGGTAAATGGGAATTACTTATTGGCAATCCAATAACTGCCCTGGAATCACAAACGTGAACTCTGAGCTCCAGGAAGGACCTCCTGTACTTCTCCCCCCTGATTATCACTTGACAGCCACGTTCACCGGCTCCCTCAAACACTCATCTTGCCCCCTCTGCAGACCCTTGCCCCAACTGCCCCCTCCGCCTGGCAAACTGTTCCTCTGTCTGCCCATTGCCGTCTACTCTGTCACTTGGAGAATTAAAGCAACATCTCTTCATGCAAACATTCCTTGGACGCCAAATTTAAGGTGGCCACCTCTACACTATGAAACCATGCTATTTCTCTACAAAATAACCACTGTCGATGCTTTCCTTGTGTGTTTATGTGTTGCCTGCTTCCACCAGAAAATGAGTTTCAGGAGAGCAGAGACTTTGTCTCACCCATTTCTGCATCTTAGAGTCGAAAGCCAGGCCTGGCACACAGCACAGACTCGACAAGCTCCTGTGGGCTCTCTGTGCCCACGGCACTGCTTCTGGGCCTGGCACCTTCACGCGGAGTGAATGTGTGTACTCCGAATTAATCAAATAATCTAGTCCCATGGCACCTATGGGCTAGAAAGTGCTCTAATAACTTCCTTTGAGAACTGTATTCCCTGGGGATCCACTCAGGCCCCTACAGTCTCTCACAGGAGTTATTTCTCCCAATAAAGTTTTCTACTTTTTTTTTTTTTTTTGTCTTTTTGAGACAGGGTTTGTTTGCTCTACAGTTCAGGCTGTCCTGAAACTCACAGTGATCTTCCTACTTCGGCTTCCTGAGTGCTAAGATTACAGGCATTGCATCACCACACGGCCCAAATTTTCTCCTCTTAATCTCTCTCTCGGCTGGTGAGATGGCTCAGTGGTCTAAAGCACCTACTTAGAACAAGCTTAGCAAAGCACGGGGACCACGGCTCAATCCCCCAGCACCACATGCCAGCCAGCCCGCCCCCTGGTAAATAAATAAAATAAAATCTCTCTCTCTCTCTCTCTCTCTCTCTCTCTCTCTCTCTCTCTCTCTCTCTCATTTTAGGGAAGAATCTACAGGGTGTTCACCAATCAGACTCATAGTGATCTGCCTATTTACAGTCTCCCAAAAGCTGGGATTACAGGTCACCACACCCAGTCTCAATTGCCACCTCAGCACACCCCAGGGGCAAGGCCAGCACCGCAGGCTGGGGGTTCAAACCCCCAGCCCCTGCACCTGCTTTAATCCGCTGAGCTATTTGACTGACCTTCTTAACCTCTCTTGTTCCTTAGAACTCATTCTTTGATTTCAGGAAACATGAACTCTGTATATCTGACATCTTGCAGATGAGGGAGTTTATTAATTTCCCTTATATATCATTTGGAGGTCCCACCAAGATAATCAGAAGGAGATAAGAGTTTCTATTGTTTCATGGATCCTGGATTCTGTATTGTTTAGGTAATAAGAAATTGTCATCCTTGTTTGTTGATTGCTTATGCTTTGAATTTTTATGTCTTGTCTTTCATGCATTGGTTTTTTAAAATTTTATTTATTTATTTATTTGTGTGTGTATGTGTGTGGCCAGCTCAGCCCACCAGGGGGCGGGGCTGGCTGGCATGTGGTGCTGGGGGATTGAACCGCGGTCCCTGATGCTTTGCCAAGCTTGTTCTAAGTAGGTGCTTTAGACCACTGAGCCATCTCACCAGCCCTTATGCATTGTTTTTATTAAAAGGATGAAAATTCAATTTGAGAACATAGGAAGATTATGGTGTTTCTTTGATAGGACATTTTACTTTTGCAGGCAAAGACTCACATTCCTGTTTTGTATATGCTGCATTTGGACTTACTGTTTGCTGAACTTTTTGGTGCCCCTCACTGGACCTGTTTGATTTGTACACAACAGTGTTAGAGAAAAAGGGTTTTCCTGAGTGGACTCTGATATGAAATGCTGTAAAATGAGTCTTCTTATGAAAGCTAGTTTATATTTAGAAAATATACATGCCTATTAATAAATCATGGGAAAAAATAAATCATGGGACTCCACCTGCCAATAAAAGGCAATAGGCCGCTGCTGTTCTCAAGACATGAAGGACAGGTTTCACTGTGGTGTCTGCCCCAATCCCTCTCTGCACTCTAAAGGGAATGTTGAGCCTGTTCTGCCTCAGTCTCCTTTCTAGTCTGGTCTTCCACATGCGAGGGGGCAATTCTAGCTCTTGAGATTCCCCACTCTCACCTTTCCAGGCTGAGGGCAACAACTCATGGGCTAGTTGTTTCAGTAACTCACCATGAGGGGCCCGGGAGATAGCTCAGTAGAATAAGTGCTTGCCTGGCAAGTGCCAGGGTCTGAGTTCAATCCCTGGTTCCAGAAAAAAAAAAAATGACCTTGAGTGAGGAAAGAAAAGTCTTCTTTTTTCTGATCTCATTTCTGATCTTTTCCTGTCAGTTTGTGCTTTCCTTTCTTTGGGGGCATGTTTTTTGCTAAAGATTAGAGAAGAAGGATCTCTGAACTATCTGTACCTTTCCCTCCTATCCAACAACTGAGAAACTTTAAATTGATTCCATAGAAAATAAGTGCTCGGGGCTGGGGATATTGCTCAGTGGCACAAGTGCCTACCTAGAAGGCACAAAGTCCTGAGCTTAATTCCCAGTACCAAAAAAAAGCATTTGCTGAAAACAAGGAGGTCATCTTAGATGAGGGACACGTACCCCTGGCTCCAGGTCAGAGGAGACATCAAAACCTTGGCTTGGGACTGGGGAGATGGCTCAGTAGAATAAGCACCTGCCTGCCAAGCGCAAGGGCCTGAGTTCAATCCCTGGTTCTGAAAAAAAAATCTTGGCTTTCCAGAACACACATGAAAGCCATGTCCCAGCTTACATGTTCTGGGCAAGTCTCCCTCAGGAGACTGAACCTAAGTCCCTGTGGAAAGGACCAACTTCTGGGTGAGACCAGAAGGAGGTATTTCCCAAGCACACTATTTAGGAGACCAAAACACATTTAGTTTAAAGAGGAATCCTGGGCCGGGGAGATAGCTCAGTAGAATAAGTACTTGCCTGGCAAACTCAGGGTCCTGAGTTCAATCCCCAGTACAAGAAGAAGAAAGAAGAAGAAAGAAGAAGAAGAAGAAGAAGAAGAAGAAGAAGAAGAAGAAGAAGAAGAAGAAGAAGAAGAAGAAGAAGAAGAAGAAGAAGAAATCCCAAACCTCCTGACCCTCTTTCTCCGCTCCTAGGTCTGGTTATCATCTATGTGTGTAGGTGAAGGAAATAACTTCACTAATATGTACGTGGTAGTGGGTATGGGGGTAACTGTGATGGCTAAATGATGGGTACAAGGTTTTTTTTATTGTTGTTGTTTTTTTTTGTTTGTTTGTTTGTTTTTTGTGGAACCAGGGATTGAACTCAGGCCCTTGCACTTGCCAGGGAAGCACTTATTCCACTGAGCCATCTCCCCGGTCCCCTTGTTGTTTTGATACAGGGGGTTTTTTGTTTTGTTTTGTTTTGCTTTTTGCAGAACTGGAGATTGAACTCAGGCCCTTGCGCTTGTCAGGCCCTTGCGCTTGCCAGGGAAGCACTTATTCCACTGAGCCATCTCCCGGCCCTTGATACAGGGTTTTGCTATGCAGTTTGGACTCATAGTGATCTTCCTGTCTCAGCCTCCCCAGGGCTGGAATTACAGGTATGTGCCACCACGCCCAGTTCTGGAGCCAGCACAGCATGCAGTACTGAGGATGGAACTCAGGACTCTGTGCTTGCCAGGCAAGTGCTTATGCTGCTGAGCTATCTCCCCAGTCCCTGGGTACAAGTTTTAAACTATGTGTTTCATAAATATGTTGCAGATATAAAGACAGAAATTTTAAAGTAGATTTTGAGTAAAACTTAGCTTTGTCTTGTTCTTAGGCCATCTTCTTAATCCCTGAAGATGGCCTCAGTGATTAGGTAGACAACACAAAGTTGGAGACTTCTTTGCCCTGGGGTCCATGGCAGGATTTTTCTGAGCCGTTACTTAAGTCTCTCTCTAAAAGTGGTCTTGGTTGCTGTGAGATAGCTCAGTAGAATAAGCACTTGCTTGGCATGCACAGAGTCTTGAGTTTGATCCCCAGTACCACAAAAATTAAAATTAAAATAAAAAATTAAAAGTGATCACTTTTGCAGGCTGAACAGTGTTCCAACCACTTCCGTTTTGCCCTTCATTTTTTCATTCTCTTTCAGAACATTGGAAAGCAGTAGTTCAGGTCTCTTGATTATTGGTTCAATTGCTAGCAATTTTTCTTTCTTTTTTTTTTTTTGTAATGGTTTTGAATCTTTTTTTTAAATTTATTTATTTTATTTATTTTTTTTTTGTGTGTGTGTGTGTGTAGCCAGCTCATCCCACCTGGGGGTGGAGCTGGCTGGCATGTGGTGCTGGGGGATTGAACCGAGGTCCCTGTGCTTTGCTAAGCTTGTTCTAAGTATAT
>NW_004524605.1:4332780-4339588 GCF_000260255.1 Octodon degus | reverse complement strand
CTCGGGCTCAGTTTTGCTGCAACCCAAGAGCCATCATGACAAGAGCACCCCGGCAGAAGCCAATTCCAAAGGTGACCACTGAAAGTCAGACGGCCTCCCGAAACAGGCCCCAGGGATGCGCTCCCTCTGGCCAGCTGGTCCCCGGGACTGAAGGGCCCTGGGGCACGCTCTGCCTCCTCGCCCTGGCTGGACGTCATCCCCATTAAGGAGCCCCAGGTAATGATGATGATAGAGGGGCAAACAACCTATTGCTGGGCCCTGGCCAGTGCCTCTCAGTCCTCTGGTCAACTCTGGTCTTCCTTCCAGCTGCCGTATTCAGGGACAGGAGTCACCGGAGAGCAGGTAACTCGCTATTTCTTCCAACCCTTATGCTGTAACTGCGATGGTTTTCTCTGCACTCATTCCTTTTTGATTATGCCCGAGAGTCCAGTTCCCCACCTGGAAGAGACAGCTTATCTTGTGTGAAGGCCACAGGCCTCCAGCCAGGTGTGCTGCCCCCTCATGGAGACAGAAAGAAATCTGCAGCACGGGCCACTAAAGTCAGAATAGGAAGAGCAGTAAGAGCTACTCCAGTACAAATACCTCTCAAAGAGCTTACTATTTTTCCCCCTGGTGACAACACCTTCTCAGGCCTGAAGTTAAAGAGCACTGCTGCCCATAATCACAACAGAAGGACGCGAGATCTACTTACACACGATCACAGTCCGGGCAACACTCCAATCTTGGGAGTTCAAAGTCCCAGCGGGGGGCGATAACGCAGCAGCACAAGTGCCTGCCCAGCAAGCAGTGTCCTGAGTCTGATCCTCAGGACTAAGACGACGACGACGACAACAACAACAGGGTGTGCAAGTTGGTGCAGACCTTCAGAAGGGTAAATAAGGCAGCAAGGCCAGTTGAGCCAGTGGCACATAACTATACACTCTCCTTTCTCAGCACCCAGAAGATGCCAGTTGGTTTTCAGTATTAGATTTAAAAGATACCTTCTTTTGTATCCTTTACATTCAGATCTCCAGTTTCTTTCTTTTTTCTTTTCTTTTTTTTTTTTTTTTGTATTTTAGGGAAGGGTCTACAGGGTGTTCAGGGTCTCACTGCTAGATCAGACTTGTAGTGATCCGCCTGTTTACAGCCTCCCAAGAGCTGGGATTACAAGCACGTGCTCCACCACCCTCAGTCTCTAGATCCTCCGTTTCTCTTTGCCTTTGAAAATCCTCACAACCAGACCTCTGAAGGGACTCGGGCTGTGCCTCCTCAGGGGTTCAGAGGCAGCCCTCCTCTTTCGGCAAGTGCTTTCCCTGGCTTGGCATGCTTTCCACTCCCCCAAGTCACATTCCCACAGTACAGAGATTATACACTGCCACGCATCCCGTCAGATCAGCCCTCTATCCAAGGCAGCCTTCCACTGCTGAATTTTTAAGAGATTACAAGGTTTCTAGGTTGAAGGCACAACCTTGCAGTGTTGAGGAAAGTACCTGGGCCTTATCATGTCAAGGGAACCTGAAGGCCGAGGGAAGAGGGAATTCAGCCCCCACTTTCTCCCCCTGCAGCCCAAGACTCTAAAACAGCTAAGGGGATTTCTAGGCATTACGGGCTTATGTTGCCTTTGGATAGTAGGGTGTGGTGAATTGGACTCCTCAGCCTATAAAGGAAGCCCAAAAGGCAGCCACCTGCTGGGAATCTGATTCTCAGAGTACATTCCAGCAGCTGAAGCACGCACTCTGTCTGTCCCAACACTGAGTCTTCAACCAGACACTGTTTCAATGTGTATGTTGAAGAAAGGTGAGGCGTGGCTCTGGGTGCTTACACAGGGCCAAGGTCCTGCTCAGCACCCTGGAAAGTATATGGGTCATGAATCACACTAGCAAAGGGATGGCTGTGGTAGATCTCCTAGAACTAAGAGCATCCAAACTGATTTGAGGCAATGTTGTGCTTTGGGATTTTTTTTTAAGGGGAAGCATTATAATAGAGGGAACATTTTATAAGACTATTTTATAATCACCCAAAGAGTCATATAGAAAGAGGGCTGGGGAGATGGCTCGGGAGATGGCTCAGTAGGATAAGCGCTTGACTGGCAAACGCAAGGATCTGAGTTCAATCCCCAGTTCCGCCAAAAAAGAAAAGAAAAAAAAGAATCATATAGAAAGAGTGCAGTAAAACTGTCCACACACTAAGACCAAAGACTCCAGTGAGGGCCTGGATCCTAATACCCTGCAAGAGTCCAGCTGCAGACCTAGAGCCCAGGGCAATGTCTACCACGAGTCCAAATGGAGGCCTATGGGCTGGGCAGATAGCTCAGTAGAATAAGCACTTGCCTGGCAAGCTCAAGGTCCTGAGTTCAATCCCTGTTTCCAAAAAAAAAAGGAGGCCTAGAGCCCAGGACAATGTCTCATGCAGGTCCACCTCATGGATCTGTGCTGGGAAGGCCCAGAGGTTGGTGGTGGAAGTTAGAAAGTCTGTGCCAGTGGGATGAAGGATCTGTGCAGCAGGCTGGGGGAGCTGCACTGGAGCCAGGGCCAACGCACAAGGTAAGAGCCAGAGCTTCCTCCAAAAGTACCACAGCCACCCTCAGGGACAGGGAGGCCCAGAACTCCTCCCGTGACGAGGACAGCTGAGCTTCCATTAGGAAAGCCAACACGACAAGCTTCTCCAGGAGGCTGAGCTGTGCACCATCTCCTCCTCCAGAGCTAGGAAGTGATGCTCAAGGTGAGGACCAGAGCTCCCCCCAAGTGAACCATAGCCATCCTAAGCAGCAATGAGGTCCTGAGCTCCTCCTCAGACAGGAATAGACAACTGCATCAGGAAAGCCAGCATGACAAGGTCTCCCAGCAGAATAGTCCAAGAGGGCCAGGGAGATGGCTGACTGATCCCTGGTACTGCCAAATCAAACAAACAAAGGAGCCTATGGCCAACTTCTCAAATACCAGGCTCTGCTCTTGGAAGGAGCAGCCAAATACAGACATGTTTCTGCTTAAGCTCTGCCACCTTGCTACCAGAAAAAGGATTAAAGCTAAAGCCACGACTGTGAACAAGTAATTCTCTGTACATACACAGCCAGAGAACACTTGTTAGATACACCCCTTCCTGATCCTTGTCTGGCCCTCTTTTATGGCGGCTCCTTCATGGAAACTGGGACAAGAAAGGTACGTGTAGTAGATAAACTCATGGACCACTTGTGATGCCCAGCTGAACTGAGTCAGTGTGGTGCTGGGTGTGGAAGGCCCACCTGAGGGCTGTTGCCAGCAGCACAAAAGCAGAACTGGGGGCTGGGGAAATGGCTCAGTGGAATAAGCGCTTGCCTGAAAAGCTCAAGGGCCTGAGTTCAATCCCCGGTTCTGCAAAAAAAAAAAAAAGCAGAACTGGAGGGGAAGGTGCTGATGCTGTCGATTCTCCTGGAGGAGTTTGTCAGGCTGGTTTTCCTGATCTGAACTCGACTGTTCTCATGACTAGAGGAGCTCAGGTCCTTGCTGTCCCTGAGGATGGCTGTGGTTCTCTCCAGGGGAGCTCTGTTCCTTACCCCGAGCCTCACTCCCTGACTCCAGCGCAGCTCCCTCAGCCTGCTGCCACAGAGCCTTCATCCCACTGGCACAGACTTTCCAGCTCCCACCACTGACCCTGGGCCTTCCCAGCTCAGATCCTTGATACAGACTTGCAGGAGACATTGTTGTGGGTTCTAGGCCTCCAGCTGGACTCCTGGAGGCCGTCTCCATGGGCTCTAGATCTTCAGCTGGACTTAGACAGGACATTGCTGTAGGATCCAGGGCCTCAGCTGAATTCCTTGGGTCTCTAGTGTGTGGACAGATTTCCTGCACTCTTTTGCATTTGACTGTTTGGGTGAATATTTTTAAGTAATCTTATAAGTTATCTGTCCCATATTTAATCTATCCCCTTGTAAGCCCTGACTATAACAGTAGAGTCTGGGGTAATGACTACATCATGTACTTCAATGTTCCTCATTTGCCCCTGGGACTAGTGCCAAGCTAGCAGAACTCATAGCTCTGACCAGGCCTTTAAAACTCAGTGAAGGCTGAGTTTAATCCCTGGTTCTGCAAAAAAAAAAAAAAAAAGCATTGGGCTGGGGAGATGGCTCAATGGAATAAGCGCTTGCCTAGCAAGCGCAAGGGCCTGAGTTCAATCCCCGGTTCCACATAAAAACAAAACAAAACAGTTCCTGAAACAGCAAAACTCAATGAAGGGGCTGGTGAGATGGCTCAGTGATCTAAGGCACCTCCTTAGAACAAGCTAAGCTAAGCAAAGCACAGGGACCGCGGTTCAATCCCCCAGCACCACATGCCAGCCAGCCCTGCCCCCAGGTGGGCTGAGCTGGCCACACACACACACACACACACACTAAGTAAATAAATAAATAAATAAATGTTAAAACTCAGTGAAGAGGGGCCGGGGATATGGCTCAGTAGGATAAGCGCTTGACTGGCAAACGCAAGAATCTGAGTTCAATCCCCGGTTCTGCCAAAAAAAAAAAACAAAAAAAAAAAAAAAAACAAAAAAAACAACTCAGTGAAGGAGGGGCTGGGGAGATAGCTCAGTAGAATAAGCACTTGCCTGGCAAGCACAAAGGCCTGAGTTCAATCCCCAATTCCACCAAAAAATAAAACTCAGTGAAGGACAGGAAATTAATATTTATACTGATGATGATTATATATGGTTAATTCCAACTAAAGGATACCTCCCTAGAAATACCTCCTTAGGGGCCACGGAGATAGCTCAGTTGCCTAAGCACCTGCCTAGGCAAGTGCAAGGACCCAGGTTCAATTCCCAGTACTACATGCTGTGCTGTTCTGCCCCAGGTGCACCAAGCCAGCCAACTAAACCAGGCGTGGTTGTACATGCCTGTAATCGCAGGGGCTGGGAGGCTAAAACAGGACAATCACTACTACGAGTCTGAGCTGCACAGTGAGACTCTGTACCAAATACATAAAATTAAAAAAAAAAAAAAGACCTCCTTATATTGGGAACAGAGAAATCACCCCTATTTGCACTGACCTAACTCTTCTAAATACTTGGGCTGGCTACCCCCCCAAGTCCTGTACCCCATAGCCTTACAGGCTGAACACTGATTTGCAACAGACTCATTGAGTTGGTCTGGAATTAGGTGGAAAGCCCCCACTGGCACTCACTGTTCCTGTGGAACTGATCTGTGACCTGGCTTCGCACCAGAAGGACAGGGAGATGCAAGCTGGGACCTGATTGGTTACAAGGTAGTAATGTCAAAACTATAGACAAACCTGCAAACTTACCTCACCTATGGCATCAGTGGTCTAGAAGTATCTTTCACTGGTCTGATCATTTGGCTTCTAGGGCTGGGGAAGTAGCTCAGTAAAATAAGTACATGCCTGGCAAGTTTAATCCCTGGTACTGCAAAAATAAAAAAACAAAAACATTTGGCTTCTATCTTTACCTCTTCCCTAGGATTAGAGGATGTCATGTAACAAACACATCAAGGCCTTGACTAACTCAATGGGCCTTAAATGACACCTGGACTGGCCTCCTAAATGCAGAAGTAAAATTCATGAGGCAGGCCATCCTTCAAAATTGAATGGCCACAGACATTCTAACAGCAGCTGAACACTGGATGTACATTCCTGATCCTTCTGCTAGTATCTCGATGGCTGTTCAAGGCATTAGGGGCCGGGGAGATGGCTCAGTAGAATAAGCACTTCCCTGGCAAGTGCATGGGCCTGAGTTCAATCCCTGGTACTGAAAAAAAAAAAAAATTAAATGACAGGTTACTGCCATATCAGATTTGTAATTGCCTGGACCTGCTCCTTACCCTCCTTGGGGGACACTCTTTCTGGTAGAAACATTTGTGGGCTGTATTCATGATAGTGTTTGATCTTAATATTTGCCTGTTTCTTTGGCTTTGTGTTCTCCAGACTTAAAGCTGTACGCTTACTCAAGGCAAGAGCGCCTGGTATCTGTGAAGGCCTTTATTTGATTTATTGTGTGTGTGTGTGTGTGTGTGTGTGTGTGTGTGTGTATTTGCTTTTATTGACTGGGATTTAGGGGATGGAATGGGAAATGTCACCTTGGGGCACTCCCCACTCCTGCCCCCAGGGAATGTCCATTCTAATCCTCCTGGGATGTTCTTTAAAGCTTTCTTTTTCTTCTTGATACTGCCCTTGCTGGCAGCGGCCTCTTCAGGCGCACTACTGACTGGCTCTTCAGTGAAGGCCTTTAAATTGACCTCTGTGGAGCATCTCTGGCTCCAAATCACACCTGCCACCCCCTTCAGTCAGGAGCTGGGGCCTTCACCCCTTGCCCTCTCACAGCCATTAGGGGTACCTCTTCAGAGGACAGAACATCATAGACAGCTAAGTTAGGTAGAAACACTCTTGGCAGTCAGACAGGCCTGGGCCCTCCAGGGAGTCAGTGCAGAGGATGAAAACTCATTACAGCTGTGGCCTTAGGATAAAGAGCAACGACCAGGCCTGCCTGCCTGCCTGCCTCCCCAGGGGATGAGCAATAGACTATCATTTGTATCACTGGGTCCAATAAAGTCACTAAGGTCCAGTAAAGTCACATCAGTCACCCAGGTGGGAGGACAGGACCTTGTGGTGAGTCTCTTCCCCAAAACATCCTGTTGTGGCTGGGGAGATAGCTCAGTGGAATAAGCTCTTTTTTTTTTTTTTTTTTTTTTTTGGTGGCCTCAGCTTGCCTGCAGCGCTAGTCTGGATTGGCTTGAGTATCTGGGTATGGAACCACAGCTCCCTGAAGCTGTTGTTTTTTGTTTTTTTTTTTCTCCGAATGCCTTCAAGGCATGACTGGCTGGCTTGAGTTGTGGGGATCGAACCAC
>NW_004524605.1:4330909-4332255 GCF_000260255.1 Octodon degus | reverse complement strand
AAAAAGAAAAAGAAAAAAACCCAGCCTGCTCTTTCCATGTACACTTGCTGTGTGACCCGCTACCCACTGGGTCAACATTACCTGAGCAGCTATACTTGTGAGCTCATTGGTTGATCATAGCTTTGCTCCACATTGTTTTCACCTTGTGATATTGTCCCCTCCCTGTGATTTTGCTCCATAAAGCCTCCTTTGAGAAGCGGGCTCACTGGCAACCCACTCGTGCCCCCTCCTGTCTCTCGGGAGCCGTGGCTCCCAGTAAGATTTCCTACACCCCCCCCCCCAACCGGGGATTGAACTAGGGCCCTTGCGCTTGCCAGGGAAGCGCTTATTCTACTGAGCCATCTCCCCGGCCCCCAAGATTTCCTACTCTTAACCTCTGTCCTTAGAATTCTTTCTTCGACCTCGGGGAACACGGACTCGGCGTGCCTGACGTCGTATATCACCTGGCAGTCCTGTATCAGCAGCACGCACAGCCTTCTGGGCCAGGAGGCCACCGGGGACGCACAGACTCGTGGGCCAGGACACACGGGGGACCCAGAGACTCCTGCGAGAAAGCTTCCTGCAGCAGCTAGCTTAGAAAATGCCCTTCTGGGGCCGGGGAGATGGCTCAGTGGAAGAAGCGCTTCCCTGGCAAGGGCCTGAGTTAAATCCCCAGTTCTGCCAAAAAAGAATATGCGCCTTCTACTCTGCTTGGATGCTGGCCTTTCTGGGAGTTGTTCAAAGGCCGCTAACCAAGAAACAGGCGATCCGCTTACCAAGCCCAAGAGCACCTACCTTTCTACCCACCGTAACCACAGCCCATCCTTTTCCTGCCCTTGCCCTTCCCGGAAGCGCCGTTCCGCTCCCTTGTTTCCCTTCCATCTGGCCCACCAAGAGGACAGCAAGGGTGGCTCTTTTCCTTAGCCAGCAGAGGGCGCTGCAGTAGTGGGGGCCAAGCTTCCAGAATGAGCGTTGGGGCGGCCAAGGTGCTAAGCCCCTGGGATGCAGAGAACTGGATTCTCTCCTGCTGGACAACAGAGGGGTGAAGGATGGACCGATAGACACACTCCACCTAGCAGGGGCCAGCCTTATCCACCCTCCCCAGCCTGCTGTGAGCACACAGTGTCCAAAGTGCAAGGCGGAGCAGTCTTCTACGGCTCACTTGAAATGATGGGCATTTTTCAAATTCTAGTTGTGGACACCACGGCCATGCTGGAATTTTGTTCCCTCCGGCCCCACCCTGACTCAATGCCCTTGGCACCGTAGACTTACATGCTGATATTGTAGACAGCTAAGTCAGGCAGATGTACAGACACAGGGCTGGGCCCTCCCGGGAGTCAGTGCAGAGGATGAAAAGGCATTACAGG
>NW_004524605.1:4313561-4329718 GCF_000260255.1 Octodon degus | reverse complement strand
ATATTTCATATTCTTAAACTCCATTGTTCCTTATAATTCATTCTTTGATTTTAGGAAACACAAACCTGGTGTGTCTGAGGGCTAGGGCTTGGGAGCTACATATTATTTCCCCTTATCACTGGACAGAAACTGAGGCCCAAGGTCTTGCCTCAGCCTGGCAGTGGGCATCTGCTCTCCCTGACACAGAATGGGAACCAGGGAGGCCTGAGAAGGCCCCACCACAGCCTGCCCCACGTCCTAGTCATTCCCAAACACTGTGTTCTGATTTGGAAATGGCCAAGATAACCCCAAATATTTGCAAACTTAGGCCATAGCCCTGATCCAGCTGGGTCACCTGAGCTGCCTCCTGTTCACCTCCCTGCTGCCAGTGTGTGGCAGTGTCCTGGGCTGGGGGCGGCCAGTGGAGTGCTCAGGGTGAGTGCTTTGAGGAAGTCCTGAGTCTCCAGCACATGCAGCATTGGCTCCTGACAGGACATGCTTCCTTGACATGCTAGGGTCGCAGGCTGGGTCTGAGGGTCCCAAGGGTGCACTCAGGACCTGGACGCACCCTGTAAAATAAGTGTGCAGGTTTGCTGACTCCCATCAAGGAAAAAGAATTTGGGGGACCTGTCAGTACAAGAGGCATGGGAAGGATTTGTTGGGGGCGGTGCTCTAGAAATTGATGCACGTGGGACAAGCAAGGCCCAGGGACAGTCAACTGCAGCTTCCAGTGTGGGTGATCTCGGATGTGTGTCCCCCGCTGTCTGCCACACCACAGCGCAGGCCACCCACAGAGGTGCGCAGCAGCGATCTCAGACAAGCCATCTCCACTGTAGCTGCTTCCTGGGCTGCCCCGAAGGGCAATTTGCAGGTGAAAAGGGAATGAATGGGCAGACCCGTTTGCAGCTGAAAAGGAGTTCCCCAGGTTTGCTGAAGCGCTCTCTCTCTCTCTCTCTCTCTCTCTCTCTCTCTCTCTCTCTCTCCTCTCATTTTGTTGAGACAGGGTTTCACTGTGCAATTCAGGCTGGCGTCAAATTCACTACTTACCCGGGCTGGCCTTGAACCACTGCCAATTCTTCTGCCTCAGCCTCCCAAATGTGGTTTGTTGTTATTTTGTTAGTTTGTTTGTTTGTTTTGCGGAACCGGGGATTGAACTCAGGCCCTTGCACTTGCCAGGGAAGCACTTATTCCACTGAGCCATCTCCCCAGCCCCTGGTTTGTTGCTTTGAGAGAAGGAAAAAAGTAAATAAATAGGGCTTGTTTTCTCTTTAAAAGTATAATTTTGGGGCTGGGGATGTAATTCAGTGGTTCAGTGCCTGCCTGGCAAGCTCAAGGTCCTGAGTTTGATTCCCAGTACCAAAAAAAAAAAAAAAAAAAAGAAGAAGGTGGATAATTTTATTTTTATTTTATTTTATTTTATTGGCAGAACCAGGGATTGAACTTAGGTCCCTGTGCTTGCTGGGCAAGCTCTTATTCTACTGAGCCATCTCCCCAGCCTGGTAACTTTAAACTTCATTTCCTGGTCTCCTTTCTACCTAGTTTTACTACCTCATCCCTGTCCCCAGACTTTGGTCCCTTATAGTTAAGCAGATATCGCTAGGGTGTCTAGGGTTAGGGTTGCAGAAGGGGTTGCAGAAGGCTGAAGTCTCGTCTTCAGGAACTCCTTCAGGCTGAGGAGGGGTGTTGTTCCTGCCTAGTCAGGGACCAAGAGTCTCATCCTGACTGATCTAAAGGAGACCCAGGAACATCCACTCCTCCCTTTTACAGAAACGCCATCTTTGGACAGTCTGAAGGAGGCCACCCTAGACATTCACCCGCGGTGCCAGTGATTGATTGACTCCTGACACAGAGCAGCACCGTAAGGGCTAGGAGAAGACTGACTCTACCTGGTGCCAACCTGGTGTGCCACCTACATCTGAGACAGTCACAGCTTTCAAAAGCCTGGGTCAGGGCCCTGGTGGTTCTCACAGGGCCCAGCCCCTTCCCTGAGCTGCTGCTGTCTCCCAAAATAAACCCTGAGCATGGTACATGGGTTCCTTCCGGGTAGCCACTGGTGGCTTGTGTTTCCTAGAGTAATCCGTCGCAGAAGTGTCCTGACTCAGGGGCCCTTCTCCCAGAGAATCCTGGTCTGTTTCTCCCAGAGAATCCTGGTCTATTTCTCCCAGGTGCTAAAACACTCGCAGTGCAGCACTGGATGCTGGCTATCAGATATAGAGACCCACTCACTGTGTGTGGCTCATTACCTGTGTGACATACTAGCTTATCACCTGTCACCTGCACAAGAGGACAGTTATGCTTTCTCCTGGGTTATCCAGGGAGGTAGGTCTCTGATGACCTTCCACTCCTTCTGCAGGTTAACCACTCAGTAGAGGGCTGACTGAAGTAAAGAAAGGACTGGAACATTTTATGCCTGGCTGAGGTCCCATTTAAACTGAGGCCAGCCTTCCAGTGAGGAAGAGGTCCATCTGACTGGCACTTGGTTGCCCTGTCCCTGGCTCTGTGTCTGGGCAGCCCTTGCCATTGGGTTCCCAGTCACAGCAGAACTTTAAGGGGCACACAGTAGAACATGGTGATGGCAAGGGGTGCAGAGGACCTCCCCAGAGGAACAGAAATCAGTTGGCAGACCCAAGTCCAGTGCTGCTCAAGGAAACCATGCTGTGTCCTTTGTTCCCTCGCATTGCAGCACATCTGTAGAAGTTGTCACACCGCTAAGACCAGGGAAAAATGTGTATGTTGCTGAACCCACCAGCTGTCTACCCAGCTGTCCAACTGCTGGTCCACACTACGCTGGTTCATGTGAGGCACTTCCTGCTTGTCCTGCCAGCCTGGCTCCTGAAGCTCGGGCAGCAACCCCTCAGGGCTGTGGGGTCCTCAGCCTCTTGCCCTGCTTCCCTTCCATGAATCACCTAGGACCCAGGTCTTACCATGTCCGAGCCATGGACACATGTTACTGTTGGTGTTTTCTAGTTTTAGCTACATCTGCTGCTTCTGAGATGTGACCTTGGTCACATACTCTGAGGACAGGTCCTCTCCCTTTTCCAATTTATGAGCCTGGGGCTTGGCTCCCTCACTCAGGGACTGGGCAGTGACCTGCATGGATGGGCCCCGCACTGGCCCTTGTGAGGAGCCAAAGCTTCTCCCATGTGGTTCTGATGCAGTCCGGGGCCTCCCTGAGCTCACTGTCCCCAACCTCATTTTCAGGACAGCCCCTGGGGATGGGATTCCCGGCTGAGTCATCAGTCACCAGGGGCTGCACTCACAGGAAGAGCTCCATTCTTGCAGCTTCTGGAGTTTCCCTGGCCCTCTACCAGGCAGACACCCTGGTCCTGAGCGTGGGCTGGAGAAAAGATGCAAAGAACCCGTGGGCCTGCTCCGCGCTGGCAGACCTGCTGTGGCCGCTTCCTCCGGCTTCTGGACTGAGGAAACGCAGACCTGTGTGATTTAGGACCTTCTAAGAGTCATAGTCTCAAAGCCCCCGATGATGGCGATCCCGACCACACATCTGCAGCCTCGACGGCAAGAATTTAGGAAACACAGCTCTGCAGGCAGCACCGTCCGCCTTGACTCCGGGTACTGCCGGGTTGCAGAAGTGAGCGAGGGTCCTGGGCTCTGCCTTCCCACCCCAATCCCTGCCTGGCCCTGATCATCCCGGGCCTGCTGCGCAGCAAGCTTGGGGAGGGAAGGAAGTGGCCGTCCCCACAGCTGACATTCCTGCGCGATGACTTCACCTTCCCATTCCAGAACCTCCTCCTGCAGGGCCTGAGGTCGCTCCCCCCCGCGGGATCAGCCTCCATCTGGGGTCATCCACAGAATCTGCTTGAGCCAGGGGCAGAGGAAAGGACCCCGTGAGCCTAAGGGAGTCCGCGGCGGAGCACCTGGCCCCCGCAGACGCTGCAGACGCACTCTGTTCGTCTATTTATTAAAGAAATCATCATCCCTCCTGGTGTTGGTTCGTTTTATTTTTTTTTTAAATTTTATTTATTTATTTATTTATTTATTTGTGTGTGTGTGTGGCCAGCTCAGCCCACCAGGGGGCGGGGCTGGCTGGCATGTGGTGCTGGGGGATTGAACCGCGGTCCCTGTGCTTTGCTAAACTTGTTCTAAGTAGGTGCTTTAGACCACTGAGCCATCTCACCAGCCCTGTTGGTTCGTTTTAGAGCAGGCTCAGCCATCAGGACCACGAAGATAAGTTCATACTCCAGGGGCTCCGGGTCAGGCGAGGACATCTTCCAATAAATAATCTGAACGCGGACACAGAGAGGGTAGTTTCCGTGCGCAGAAGAGCTCAGTGTAACACGACAACAGAAGTATGAGAGCAAGGGGTACGGGGGAGGGGGTGGTCGGGGAGGGAAAAGGGCCGGCCAATTGAAGGGGTGCCCCCAATTGAAGGGGTGCCACCCGTTCCTCAGATCCGCCTGTCACTTTACAGTCCCTCCTTTTCCATGTGCACACCCCCAAACCCAGGGCTGATGTCCCCGCCCCGGTCGCCGTGCCTGTGGGCCCCCCCAGCCCCCTCCTCTGGGTGAACCTTAGGTTCAGAGAGGGCAGGGCAGGTGCATTAAGTGTTTTTGTTTTGGTGGAACCGGGGATTGAACTCAGGCCCTTGGACGCACTTATTCTACTGAGCCATCTCCCCGGGCCTAAGTGGGGTTTTTGGGAGCCAGTTTTCCCCGGCTCCCGTGGGAACTTCCAGAGCGCCGCGCCCGGGACCCTGGACGCCTGCCAGTTCCCGCCCCCCGCGGCCGCGCGACCTCAGCGCTCCCGGCGCGGTTCCCGGAAACTCCTCGATTTCCCTGTGGCCTCCACTCTTGCAAGAAACCGAAACCCAAGCTCCGCCCCTTCGGCGCGGTCCCGCGGGACCCAAGGCTGCTCGGACCTAACTGGGTGATGGGACCCGCACCCGGTCTCCGCATCGCAGGCCCCCGATCGTCCGAGATCCGGGCTGTGGGGCTTGGACCTGGGGCTGCAGCTGCTAACGGCCCAGACCTACCGCGCGTGCCACGCGTCTCAGGCTGCGGGGGCCGGCGGGGCCGGGTGCGCTGACCTAACGCGGCCTGGCACTGCAGCGCCCGTGCTGTAGCACGCCTGCAGAGCACCCGAGAAATAGGCGCGGGGCGCGGAGTGGGAGAGGAGGGCCTCTAGGGCGGTGAAAGAAGTTGCTGCCCCTGCGCACCCTGTGCCGCGCATTGCAAGGGACCGGGTACGGTGAGCACAGAGAGGTTTAGCAACGTCCCCGAGGTCACACAGCCCGTGGCTGCAGCTAGCAGCACGCGCAAGCTCGGGCACTGCAAGAGGCGGAGGTGGAAGCGCCCAGGCCGCCAGCGAGTGAGCCTCCGGCCGACGCGGGCTCGCGGCCCGGGCCGCCACCTGGGCGATCCGCGGCGCTGCCGCCTGTCTTCCCTCTCCAGAAAGTCGGGCAATCCGGAGCCGGCCGCGCGCCCACCTGGGGCGGGCCTGCGGGCTGGAGGGTGACTTCGAAGGCCTGCGCCCCTCTCTCGCTCGTCCCCAGATCCCGCCGGGTGGCCGCGAGTGTGTGCCCCCTGGGGGCGCGGGCGCCGCTCGCGCCCAGCCCGCCCAGGTCCCGGCAGCCGGGCCCGCCCCGAGCCTGCGGGCGGACGAGAGCCGAGCGCTTTCCTCCCAACGCGGTGTTTATAAGAAACGAAAGTCCGCGCGTAGGCTGCGGCCCACGCGCTCCCAGCGCCCGGCAGCCGGCTCCGCCTTCGCACTTCCGAGCCCGCAGCGGCCTCCCCCTCCAAGCTCGGGATTTTAAGTAGCAGCGCAGCTTTTATTCTGCTGTGTCATCCATCATTTTTGCGAACGCCTGGAGAGGGAAAGCGCTGGTCATGTGGCCCGGGAAATCACCAGGGCCAAACCTGGAAGAGACCCAGTTCAGGAGCGTGGTTCTTCTGTGTGGAGCGAATTAAAGATGTTTTTTCTCTCTACCCAAGTGTCTCGCAAGCACGGTGATGGTGCCTGAATTGTTTGTTTTTTGAGACAAGGTTTCCAAATGTAGTGTAGGCTGTTTTGGAAGCGGGGATTGAACTCAGGCAGGCAGGCGCTTGTTCTCCTGAGCCATCTCCCCGGCCTTCTGCAGGCAGGCGCTTATTCTCCTGAGCCATCTCCCCGGCCTTCTGTTCTTGAACTCTTTTCTATCCCAAGCCAGCGATCTTTCTGCCTCAGCCTCCAGCGTCACCACACCCGGCTTGGGCCCGGATTCTTTCTTCAAGTTTTTAAGTCGCACTTCACAGTTTGAAATTATCTGCCTCGCAGGTTTACTGGGAACATAGACGACAGCAGGAAGGGGCTTTGAGCGTCCCCTCTCTGAACCTTAGAGGCCGAGGGTTCGGCTGCGTTGGAGCGCCAGCCTCGGGAGGGCTGACTTGTGGGCGTTCCCGGCTGCACGCACTCCAAACGGCAAATGACCTGAGTACGGGTTACCAAGAAACGCTATCAGAGAGGTTTTTTTTTGTTTTTTTTTTTCCCTTCCGGAACCGGGATTGAACTCAGGCCCTTGAGCTTGCCAGGCAAGCGCTTATTCTACTGAGCCATCTCCCTGGCCCCTATCAGGGAGAATTAATAACACATCCACTGAAAGATTTCCCGAGCGGGGACTGCTAGGACCAACGCGACAGTGTCAGGACATGGGGTCCCTGGGGGAGGAGTGGGCCCCGCAGGTGTAAATGCTGCTCTCACTCCCTGGCTTCTGAATCTCAATTGAGCCGATTGGACAAGAGAGAGTGAGGTGGGCGTCACCCTCGGTTAATCCCGGCTAAATCCAGGAGCAAGGTGTGAGGAACCTGCTGTTTCCCACAGACAAAATGCAGATTTGGTCCTCAGCCCACCCCTCAGATGACAAAGGGCGAAGACACACATATGAAAGAGAAAGGCTAAGGCGTTCTGGGGCGGGGTAGGGGCCTTCGGGTGGGCAGCGTGAGGGTTTCTACCTTTTAGAAGCCTGCAGTTTGCTCCGGCCTTAAGCCAGAAAATGGGATGTGTGGAGAGAGAAGGAGCGGAAGACGTGCCTGCCGCTCTGTAGGGGGAAGATAGGGATGGGGAGAAGGAGGCAGCGGGGCCGGAGGGGGAGGCAACCAAGCCGGTGTCGGAGAAGTGCCGCGAAAAGTTGGTACATTTCTGTTAGCATATTCCAGACCCGCATGTTTTCCTCTCAGTTAGGAAAGGTTTTTGTGGTGTGTGTGTGGGTTTTTTTGTTTTGGGGTATTTTTGTTGGTTTGGTTTTGTTTTTTCCAGAACCAGGGATTGAACTCAGGCCCTTGGGCTTGTCAGGGAAGCTCTTATTCTACTGAGCCATCTGCCTGGCCCCTGGAAAGGATTTTGAAAGTATACTAATCCAGCCAGGTCCCCGTACCAAAAACAAAACAAAACAAAACTACATGTTTAATTTTAGGTCTAATTGACTTCTATTTCTTTTTTAAAATCAATTTATTTTATTTATTTATGTGTGTGTGGCCAGCTCAGCCCACCAGGGGGCGGGCTGGCATGTGGTGCTGGGGGATTGAACCGTGGTCCCTGTGCTTTGCTAAGCTTGTTCTAAATAGGTGCTTTAGACCACTGAGCCATCTCACCAGCCCTGGCTTCTAATTCATCAGCTGGACAGCTTTCATTCTCCAAAACAGAATGGGAGCCCCTGCGAGGTAACAGCAGAAGAGTGGGCTTCCTGGACCGGGAACGAGGAAATACTACAACATGGGGAAAACACCCGCCCGGCCGGCCGGCAGCACCAAGGTAGTTCAGGTTATGGAGCAGAAGAGACTTCCTTGTTGTGCTGATTTGGGTAATTAGAATCTCCTGTTTTTAGGAAAATGCGATCTGATTTGGGGTCTGACTGCTTCTTAAGTTTTCAGTTAATTATGTGCCATTTAGCATGAGTGACTCCATTTTGGTTTGGTCTGTGGGACCCCTGCAGTCAACAGTCGGGACAGTGGGCAAGGTGATCTTCACAAGTAAGAGAAATGGGCAGAAATTAGCTCTAGTTTATAGACCAGAGACAGAGACAGAGACAGACGCACAGCAAGTTCTTTTAAATTATACAGCAAGTGGCAAAAGTACAACAGACTCCAAGCTGCAGCGACGTGTGTGTTCTCTTCCACTCTCCTCTGGTTACTGCTGAGGACTGGAGAGTCCTGTGGGGACAGAGCTGGGGGACCACAGGGGCTGGGCTGAGCAGGGGTTTAAAAGAGGAGGACCCAGTCCAGGGCTAAGCAGAATGGGAGGCACAGAGGCCTGGGAGTGGGAGATGGGTTTGGGGGTGCTTTGAGTGCCAAGTGAGAGTGAGTACCTGCCGCAGGGACCAGGACCTGAAAAGAACAGAAAATGAGTGACTCGTGGGTCATGACCTGTGTTCTTGGGGCAGCAGCTGGAGAGTTGCCCTGACCCTGGAGACCCTGACACCTGACACAGCCGCTAGGAAATTCAGAATGAGAGGAGGGAGAGAGAAAAAAGGGGAGGCGCACAGCGGAAACGCAAAGAGGGTTAGTTTTTTTCTTTCTTTAAACATTTTATTTTATTTATTTAGTTATTTTTTGGGCAGAACCAGGGATTGAACTCAGGCTCTTGCACTTGCCAAGGAAGCGCTTATTCCACTGAGCCATCTCCCCGGCCCCACTTCAGCCTTTTTTCTTTATTTTGAGACAGATCCCTGCTAAATTTCCCAGGCTGGGCTTGAATTTGAGATTCTCATGCCTCAGCCTCCCAGAATGCTGGTATTATAGAGATGTTGCCACCACAAGGAATAAGCAGATCCTTACAGGTTTCAAAATAAAATAAGAATCCCTAGTGTTAAAGGGGAGGGGGGACACTTCCAAGATGTAAATGACAGTTTCACTGGTAAATCCTAATACTGGGGAATTTTTCCTAAGCCAAAAATGATTGATATCTGCAAAGATTTAGCTAACATTGTTGTTAATATTGTGGAAGAAATGGAAATAACCTAATTGTCCTACAATAGGGGATTAATTGGGTAAACTTTCATTTAGTCTTTTATAAAAGAGAATATGGACCCATTACAAATAAAATTGCACATGTATGTTTAACAGCATATAAAGTCTCATTATACATACATTATACCGTGAATTATCTATGAATTAATATAAAATGTTTGTTTGAAAGCACTTTCATAATCTGTTGCCTCCACAGGGTCCCTGTTAATTTCAGTTTTTAAAACTTTATATATTTATTTACTAGTGTCAATTTCTTTCTTTCTTTCTTTCTTTCTTTCTTTCTTTCTTTCTTTCTTTCTTTTTTTTTTTTTTGTGGAACCGAGAATTGAACTCAGGCCTTTGTGCTCAGGCAAGCTTATTCTACTGAGCTATCTCCTCGGCCCCCACTAGTGTCAATTTCTAAGGCTGATAAAATTAAAAATTTTTTCTCTCTTGCCTGAAATGATGGTACATATCTCTAATCCCAGCACTCAGGAGGCTGAGGCAGGAGGGTCACTATGAGTTTGAGGACAGCCTGGGCCACATAAGTGAATTCACGGCCAGCTTGAACTCTGAGCAGGACCTTGTCTGAACATTTTTTTCTCTCTCCCTCCTCTCATTCTGAATTTCCCAGCGGCTGTGTCAGGGCCTCCAGGGTGAGGGCAACTCTCCAGCTGCTGCCCCAAGAACACAGGTCATGACCCACAAGTCACTCATTTTCTGTTCTTGCTCAGGTCCTGGTCCTTGCAGCAGATGCTCACTCTCACTTGTCACTCAAAGCACCCCCAAAACCATCTCCCACTCTTGGGCTTCAGCACCTCCCATTCTGCTTAGCCCTGGGCTGGGCTCCTTCCTCAAAAGCTGTCCCCCATCTGCTTGCCCCATTTCCTGGGAACCAGACTTGACATAAGCTACAACACTCAGTCCGGGCGCACCAGAACTGATAGACCCACCCGCTGCTCTGTGGCAGAGCAGCAGGGAGCATGGACAGGTTGGCGTCCTATTTGTAAACTGCGCAACTGGTGCTGCCCGGAGACAGCTGGGCGAGGATAACACACCTGAAGGAGATTTATCTTCGAGTCAGCAGCTTTGGGGAAGTGAAGGAAGGATGGAGTCTGAAGGGCCAGTTGATGCAAAATGCACCCAGCGGGATCCGGGGTGAGGTGTAGTGAGCACAAGAGTTAAGTTCCTGTCCCGATTAAGGGGCGTGGCCCTGGGCACTGCAACCAACTCTTTGGGTAGACCCATGACCGTGGCCAGCCCGGAGCAATTCCTCCACGTTGCCCAAGACCTCCCGGTTCCAGCTTTGGGGACCCAGAGGACCACCAATATGCCACTGGAGAAGTGCCAGTGCAGGGCCCAGAGCGGGTGTGCAGTGGGTGAGGCAGGGGCCACCGCAGCTTCCCGGAACTCAGGGATGCAAGGGGAGGGCGTCCCCTTGAGCACCCCGGGCGGGGGCCGGCGAGCCTGAAAACCACAAGATCTAGTGCCTACGTGGAATGCGGGGCTTGCAAAGATCATCTTTTTACACTCTCCAGCCAACAAGGTCGGGCTACTGCTATTTTACAGCCCAGGAAAAGGAGGTCGAGTCCTTTGTCACCGAGGCCGCAGCTGCCAGATTAGAGTTTCCTCTCTCGCAGCAGCCCCACAGGCAAAGTACATTTTCTGGCTTCTAACTTTTCGGGAGCAGGTGAGTGAAGGGGACAAGACAGACGCACAATAAGGGCGGAAACTCTCCCTTCTGGGCACCCGTTAGCAGGCTTGGGGAGCCAGGCTGGTTTTCAAGGCGGCAGGTGCCCAGGTGACCTCTCCCTGCGCTCAGGAGCTAGATGTCCCCGAGAGGCCCCAGGAGCCAGCTGGATGAGGAGGTGGGCCGAGGGCGCTTGGCTTTCCAGGACAGCCTTTCCAGGGCGGGCCGAGCGGGGTGCAGTGGGCGCGCGCGGGGCGGGCCCTCGGTGGCCCCGGGGCGGCGGCGCTGGCGGAGGGGGCGGGGAGGAGCAGCCGCCCTGTACTTCCCCTTCCCAGCTTAGCTCTACAACAGCCTGATTTCCCCGAAATGACGGGGCGGCGCCGGCCAATGGGCGCGCGCGCGCGGCTCGGGGGGCGGGGCCGGGCCGGGCTCGGGGAATCCCGCTAGTGTTTAGACCGCTCTTCGGCGCAGCGGCCAGGCAGAGCGCGCCACTCTTTCGTCGGTGCAGGACGTGCGCCCAGCCAGGTCGGGTAGAGTCGAGTCCAGTCGAGCCAAGCCAAGCCAAGCCAAGCCGAGGCCAGCGGGAGTCGCGCCCAGCCGAGACCCCCCGTGCCCCGCGGCCCCAGGATCCGCGCATCCTCTGCCTTCCCGCTCCGCGTACCAGCCTTGCAGCCCCCGCCTCGCCGGGACCCTTGGGTGCAGCCCGCGGATCGCCCTTGCTGCCGAGGTGAGCGCGCCTTCGCTGCGGGGAACCGCGGCGTCGAACAAAAGGCGCGCGGGACACCAGGAAGTGGGGGCCGAGCCTGGCCGGGGAGTCGCGGGCGCGCGGGCTCGCGAGGGCGCTGGAGCGGCGGCTGGGGAGGGCGGGCCGCGGCGTGGACCGCCCACTGCCCGAGCTCGCGGGCCGGCTGCCTTTGCGAGCTGCGTGAGCTCAGCTGCCCGGCCTCTAGGTGGCCGGGTGCGACCTTCGTGCGCATCCACAGTGCACGCCGTGGACTCGGGTGGCGCTGTGTTCTAGCGCCGGCTTTCGGCAGTCCCAGCCAGGTCCCAGGCCCCTCAGATTTCAGGCTTCGTATGCTCGCTGCCCTGAGTGGCTGGAGGAGCACTTCTTAAGGGGGCTGCAGGCGGAGACGCCACAGGTGTTCTTTGGGCCATTTCCCTCGAGGAATGGAGACCAGGCCTTTCCGGAAGGGATTGTGTCCCGGCCTCAGGGTTGCGGGCATTCTGGCTCTTGGCAAGGCACAGAACTGGTGGGGGGCGTAGGTGGGGGAGGTATCCAGGATGTAGGGTGACCACTGGCCGGTTAGGCAACGCGCATAGTTAGCAGCAACAACTCAAGTCATTTCTTCTTGGAAACAAGCAAAAAAGCCTCTCCGTCATCAAAGAATTTGAATTTTTAGAGAAAAGTTTTGGTATTAAGGTATCTGCATTTTTGCGTCTTGCTCTGCACATAAATCCTGAGGCAGTCGCTTGCACGCCAGTGCCTTCCTGCCAGTGGCTCGGAGGGGAGAGAAGGGGTAGGTGTTTCGCCCAAGTTGCTCTCCCAGAATTTCTTTTTTTTCCTTTTGAGACGGGGTCTTGCTATGTCGTTCAGGCTAGCTTTGAACTCACTGTGTAGCCCAGGCTGGCCTCGAATTTGTGGCAGTCTTTCTGCCCAGCCTCCTGAGTGCTGGGATTACAAGCGTGGGCCACCATGCCCGGCTCTCCAGGATTTGGAGGGCCGATTTATTGCAGTGCCGCTCTCTTCCCGGTGAAGCTCTCTTCCCGGTGATCGTTAGGACCAGGTACCCAGCTGAGGGGGGAGGGTAACTAAGTAACCTTGGGTGGCACCGGGTAATGCCCAGGGACTGCTCAACACACTCCAAACGGGAGCCTTCTGTCTTCTCTTTACAGCCAACATGCCCATCACTCGGATGCGCATGAGACCCTGGCTAGAGATGCAGATTAATTCCAACCAAATCCCAGGGCTGATCTGGATTAATAAAGTGAGTGTAACTCTGGGGTTTTCTGCTACCTTTTAACCGGAGCTCTACAAGGGGAGATAATGAGGCAGACAGGGACGCTTCTATTGGTCTTACATGCAAGGGCCAGACTTGTGCCTGCTTGCCCGGAGGCTCCTTCCTCTTTCCCATTTCAGTATGTCCAGAGGACACCCACCTAAAGAAAGGCTCTTAAGCCTTTCCAGCTGCAGGAGTCCTGAAACAGCTTTAAAGCTTAGGTAGTCTCCCTCGAAGACCTGTTGTTCCTCATGGGTGTGGCCAGGCAGGACAGTGGCCAGCTCAGCAGAGACTCGGGAATTAATTTTGCACCAGTTACTCTGGTTGCAGAAACTTATATCCCTGGTGTACTTGGGCAACATAAAGTCTGTAGACTTGCTGGGAATGATAGTAATAATCATAGCTAACAGTTACTGTGTCTGGCACCTTGCTCAGTATGTCCCTGCCTTGTGTCATTGTTTCCTTATAGCAGTGCTGGTTTTTGTTTCTGAGGAGGAAATTGGGGGTCCAGGAGATATAGTACCAGGGTCACACAGCATTCAAATCTGGCCCAAGAGGCCCTCAAAGGTGTGTAGGAGCTGGTGATCCCAGGTGTCCTGTTCTTCCACGTTGGTGCTGACAAGCCAGAGAAGCACCCCAGAGTGTCCAGACTAGGGCTCTAGGGAGGCTGCCTTATGTGGTCCCAGCACATCTGTCAGGCTGACAGGGCTGGGCCAAGCTGATGCTATCACAGTTTGTCAGAATGCGGGACCCTCCTGAGAGCTCTAGAGTGGCCTGTTTAAGCCACTCTCAAGACAGGTCGACCCATGACAGATGGCAGGGTAAAAAGGGGAAGTCAGCCTTTTCCCAGAGCTGAGGGGCTGGGCACGTGCCACTACAGAGCCTGTGTGTGGTCTCAGCTGACCAGCCTGTGTGTGTCTCGTTCAGGAGGAGATGATCTTCCAGATCCCATGGAAGCACGCAGCCAAGCATGGCTGGGACATCAATAAGGATGCCTGTCTCTTCCGCAGCTGGGCCATTCACACAGGTGCGTCCTTGGGACTGCAGCTGGGGGTGGGCGGGAGTGTGGCCTGACAGGGAGGCACTGCCATTATACAGAAGCTCTGGGAGCCTTAGTATGCAGAATGACAGGGGAAGCTTGGGAAGACTTGTTTCTGGAAGACTAAATCCATCATTTCAGTTCCTATAGTCAGTGGCTACATTAAAGTTCTCCCTGGAGGGGCCGGGTAGATGGCTCAGTAGAATAAGCACTTGCCTGGCAAACGCAAAGGCCTGAGTTCAATCCCTGGTTCCGAAAAAAAAAAATTCTCCCTGGAGAGAGCAGATGTGAGCCAGGATCCTGCAAGAGATCCAGATCTTCCTTTTTCCAAATGTTGCCCATGGTTCTTGGCCCAGGGTCCTGATTGGTAGACTCCTTTTATCCCTGAGAGATGGGACTCTTGACCCAACTTGGGACAGTCAAGCCACCTATTAGCAGGTGTCCCTTACCACCCACTCTGCCCAATCCGAGTTTGGGAATACCAGAGCAGCCTGGGTCTCCTACCACTGGCTGCTGGTGGTACAATCGGGGAGACAACTTGCTACAGAAGATAGCATACTTGGGGGCTAGGAGCACTCTTAGAACTTTTGGTTGGGCCCTTCACTGAGCCTGCTGGGTGTTTAAGCCAAGCCTGGATGATGGAGGAGCCCCAAGGCCAAGGGCTTGCACAGTAGCCCAGGAATACCTGCTGGTTTCACCACTCTGAGTGTCTTGCCTTCTGCCTCCCAAGCCAAGGGCAGCTGATGATGCATGACCCTCACTCTTGCTCTCCAGGCCGATACAAAGCAGGGGAAAAGGAGCCAGATCCCAAAACGTGGAAGGCCAACTTTCGATGTGCAATGAACTCCCTGCCAGACATTGAGGAGGTGAAGGACCAGAGCAGGAACAAGGGCAGCTCTGCTGTGCGGGTGTACCGGATGCTCCCGCCTCTCACCAAGAACCAGAGGAAAGGTAGCCAAGGGTTCTGGGTCCTCCGGAAGCCCTCAGGAGGGAGGGAGGAAGAAGGTCCTCTTGCTGGCTTGCCTCTGCCAAAGCTGACAGCAGCCTCTCTGTCCCATAGAGAGAAAGTCCAAGTCCAACCGCGACACTAAGAGCAAGGCCAAGAGGAAGGTGAGTGTGAGCCCTGGGAGCCAAACCTTTGGCCCCTCGGAGTGAGCGGAGTGGTGGGATGAGCAGTGCTGCAGTGGGCCTGAGCTGTTTCTGCCTTGCAGTCATGTGGGGACTCCAGCCCTGACACCTTCTCTGATGGACTCAGCAGCTGCACCCTGCCCGATGACCACAGCAGCTACACCGCTCACGGGTACTTGGGGCAGGACCTGGACAGGGAGCAGGCCCTTACTCCAGGTGAGCATGCTGGCTCTGGTGAGGTCTGGAAATCTTGCAGACTAGCAAAACACATAGCCTTGACCTTCCATTTCTGCTGTCCTCTAGCACTGTCACCATGTGCCATCAGTAGCACTCTCTCGGACTGGCACCTACCAGTGGACATCGTGCCCGATAGCACTAGTGACCTGTACAACTTCCAAGTGTCACCCATGCCTTCTACCTCTGAAGGTTTGTACTGCTAGGGCCTGGCCTCCCAGAAGGGGCCTCCTGCGGGAGAAAAATGTGCTCAAGCTCCACCTGCCGCTGAGCTGATTGAATGAGGCATTTCCCAGCCTGGACGGGACCCCCATGGGGATGAGGCAAACCCTTGGGTACCAGGAAGGCAGTCTGGGGTAGGCTGCAGTGCTATGGAGGGGAAATAGGGAGAGGGAAGGGGTCAAAGGTTGCTAGTTCTGCTGAATGCTCTGCAGCAGGGTGATGAGAGTGAGCAACAGAAGGAAGTAAGGGCCGGGGAGATGGCTCAGTGGAATAAGCACTTCCCTGGCAAGTGCAAGGGCCTGAGTTCAATCCCTGGTTCCACCAAAAAAGAAAAAAAAAAAAAAAAGAGAGAGAGAGAAGGAAGGGAAGGGCTGAGAAGAGGCATGGCTTCATGGTTTGAGGGCAAGCCCTGTTTGGGGATGGGGGGACAGGTACATGCCCAGAGGGAGGCTGGTGTGTGCAGGACAGCTATGGCTAACTGCCTGCCAACCTTTCTGCTCTTCCCGTTCACAGCTGCAACAGATGAGGATGAGGAAGGGAAGATACCTGAGGACATCATGAAGGTAAAGCCCCTTCCTTCCCTATGGAACTGGCTGTTTCTCAGAGGAGAGGGAACCAGTGAGAGCTGCTGAGTCGGTGTAGGCAGCTGGGGTCATTGTCTGCTGGGAGTCTTACTGCCCTCTGGGCTGATGGGAAGGATAGTGGGGAGTGTAGGGCCCCTGTCCCAGCATGCCCAATTAGTTTGGAAAAGGCAGGTCAGGGTTCAACAGTCAGCCCCTGGGATCTGTAAAATGATGTTTTTTCTTCTCTTCTGTTTTTATTTATTTATTTATTTTTGGAAAACTGGGGCTTGAACTCAGGCCCTTGCGCTTGCCAGGGAAGTGCTTATTCCACTGAGCCATATCTCCAGCCCCTCTCTTCTCTTTTATTTT
>NW_004524605.1:4306856-4313101 GCF_000260255.1 Octodon degus | reverse complement strand
GCGTAGCCAGGGAGATAGCTCAGTAGAATAAGCGCTTGTCTGGCAAGCGCAAGGGCCTGAGTTCAATACCTAGTTCTGCAAAAAAACAAAACAAACAAAAAAAAAGATATAGGCGTAGTTATGATTAGAGCTGTCTTTTCTTTCTTTTCTTTATTTATTTATTTATTGGTACTGGGGATTGAACTCGACCTTGTGCTTCCCAGGCAGGCACTTTCGTGTCTTTTCTTGTTCCACTAGCCCTGCTTTAAGCTGCATTCCTGCCCACTGTTTCCTTCCACAGCAGAGGGAAGCCTGGAGACTCTGGGCTCCGGAGGAAGTGAAGGGGGCGGAGAAAGCTACCCGAGGGCGGAGCCTTCAAGCATTTCTGCCTCCCCGCACTGAAGGGTGTGGTGCTGGCCGGAAGTACAGGCTGCAGGGCGAGCCTATGATGGAGGGCGGCTGACCGCTTTCCCCCCTTCCCCCAGCTCCTGGAGCAGTCGGAGTGGCAGCCCACGAACGTGGATGGGAAGGGGTACCTCCTCAACGAGCCTGGAGTCCAACCTACGTCAGTCTATGGAGACTTAAGCTGCAAGGAGGAGCCAGAAATTGACAGCCCTGGGGGTGAGAAGCCCTTGGAACCTGTAGCTTTTCTGGCCTTTTTTGCTTTGCTGTACAGGGGATTGAATGCAGGGCCTTTGCACTGAACTACCTGCCCAGTCTGTCTGTCTGTCTGTCTGTCTGTCTGTCTGTCTTTTTTTTTTTTGGTGGTTGTTGCTGGCTCAGTCTGCCCCAGGGGCAGGGCTGGCGCAGCATGTGGTGCTGCAGATCAAACCTCGGTCCCTGTGCTTGCCTAAGCTTGCCTAAGCAGGCGTTTTACACTGCTAGGCTATCTTGCAGGCCCTGCCCAGTCTTTCTATTTTTTATATTTTGAGACAGATTTTCAGCCATTCTGTTGCCTGGGGATGGTCTGAACCTGTGGTCCTCCTGCCTCTGCTTCCCAAAGTGCTGGGAGGATAGGCATAGGTCTTTATGAGACCTATGCCTATCCTGGAGAAAGGAGGCCTCCTCATGGGGAGGGGTGATACTTGGGGGCAGGGCCAGGTAAACCATCCTTCTCCCAGTGTTGATGGGTATAGACATCCTGGGGGTAGCTGCTTCTCTGAGTGTACCTAAAGATGAATGGGTGTTTGCTGCTGAAGTGTAGACAGCAGGGCCGTGTTGGTGGCATTGAGGGACAGAGCTATGGAGAGGTGCCATGGGGAAGCCATCTTACCTCCCTATGCCCCTCCTCATACAACTTTGCTCCCCCCTGCCAGGTGACATCGGGCTGAGCCTGCACCGCGTCTTCACCGATCTGAAGAACATGGACCCCAGTTGGCTGGACAACTTGCTGCCCCCCGTCAGGCTGCCCTCCATCCAGCCCATACCCTGTGCACCGTAGCTGGACCCCAGCCCTTCACTCCTAGGCAATCAGGACCTGGTGTCATGGTGGCTGTGTGCGGAAAAGCTGGACCCTGTGACCCCTGAGTGTGGCAAATCAAGACTACTCTGCGAGAACAGCACCTTCCCCCCTTGGGTCAGTGGCTACTCAGGACTTGCAGGCTGGGGCCCAGGCTTGTCCTGTGGGGTGAAGCTGATTTAGCCTCTTGGGAAGATGGCAGAGGTTCTGAGATGGTGACTCCGGTGGAGACTGGGACAGGAGTGGCCTCCTACTGGAGAGGGTCTCATGGTCCTGAGCTGGTCCCCAGGAAATAGATCGGTGATCTTAGAAGAGCACAGCGCCAAGCCCAGGCTGGCTCCGCCTAAGAGACAATTGCACTAATTGAGTCTTAGTCCCAAAGACGCACCTTCCTTCCCAGCTGCGCCCCGGGGACTGTTCCAAAGCCAGTGAAATGTGAAGGAAGAAGGGATCTGGTGTGGTGGCACCCCGCAGCCCCAGAGCAGCCCTGCTCCCTGTTCCCTCCTCTGGCCGAGGGCTTGGGAACAAACACGGCACTTTCTTGTGGACCTTGCCACATTTCTCATCTGAGGTGTACACTAATGTTTGCCCCCAGCTCTTGGCCTTTGTGTTTATTTATGTAGTGCCTTGCCCAGTGCCCACCACCCCGCTGAAGCCCTGGCGCTTCCAGGGAGGGATGTGTGAGCGCCTTGGTGTGACAGAATTGGAAATGCCATCAAACCACCAAGTTGTCTGTGACCAAATATGGACACGTGTGTAAATATGTACATTTATCTTTTTATAAGAAGTGCCTTGTTTATAAGGGGCTTGGCCTTTCATTTACAAGGAGATTATAGTTGGTTTTACTTTCTATGGAGACTGGCGGACTCATTCCGGGCACTGCCTGTGTCTGTTAGTCCTTTCAGTTATGGTCAGAGAAGGTGGCTGGAGGAGGGGACCCTCTTGCCGCAGAGATGTGCTCCTGTAACCAGTTTGCTTGGCCTTGACTTTACAGCCGCAGCTAGGAGTTGACTGTGAGCCCAGGGGCATGGGGCACCAGGGTTGAGGAATGTTCCCTGGACTGCGTGTCCTGAATATGTAGGTGCCACTTCAGAAAGTGCAATAAGCAAGCACGTGCCCGGCAGGCACAAGGGCCCGAGTTCAATCCCTGGTTCCACCAAAAAAAAATGCAATAGGGAGGCCCAGGAAGCGGCTAAGAAGTCCCTGAGGCTGCGGTGGCCATGTGCCAACTGAGGATTGAGCAGCGGCTGGCAACACGGGAACTGCATTTTACATTGCAGTAAATGGCCCCATGTGGCCGGTGGCTATGACTGGGCAGTGTTGGTGGATACTAGCAGGGAGCAGACCTTGATGAAGAGCTTGGAGGTTGGAGGACATGAGATGGCCTGAGGGCTATTATCTACTTGCCAGCTGGAAAACTTACTACTGAAAAGCCAGTAATGATGGTGCTAGATACAGAGCCCATCCTTGCCCTCATCTCCATCTGGGAGGTTTATATTGTAATCCCACAGATAGATCATGGGAATCCCACCAAGTTAATTCCAATCCACCACTTCCAGTGCAACCCACAGTAAGAATAGAGACTAAATGTTATAATTATGGGGAGCCAAGGAATCCTGAGCCCATCCATGGTGATGGCTGTCCAGCATAAAGGCCTTAACCTAGGGCCAAACCTGTGTTTTATTCAGTCATGGAGGAGTGGCTTGAGAATGGCAAGGAGTGGGTGAGGGCTGTGAGCTGGGCTAGGTAGGAGGCCTGCATTTGCCTCTGTCAAATGCAGAGAAGGATATGCAGACGTGATTTGCATTATACTATTGAGTATCTAATGTTTTGGGGCTCTAGCGCTTCAGCCCAGATGTGTAATCTTTCATGCCCCAGGAAGTCAGCCTCTATCTTTGTTCCATCCCAGCTGATGGCATGGAGCACTGGCTCTTCCTCCTGTCTCAACCCAGCTTATTAAAGAGCAGCAGGTGTGGGTTATCAGGGAAACACGTGTACAGTCTTAAAAGACTACCACCAGCACCTTGGCTAGACCGATATGCATTGCTCAAAGCCAACTGAAGGGACAAAGAGAAGTCCTAGCTGGCTCTGTACATAACAGTGCATGGAAGCAGGGTGAGGCACAGCCAAGATGGAGGCGACTGCTCTTTAAGGGCGCGTCGTCCAGGGGGCCCCTCCACACTGAATTGGTATTCCAGCCCTGCCATGTACTATGAGGCCTCGCCACGCATGAAGTCATCAAGACTTGAGTGACCATGCGTGTAGATTTTTTTTGAAACTCGCATAGTGCACACAATCACGCTTATCAGCATACTTGATCAGTATCTGAGAACCATAAGGAATTAGTATATGACAGGCCCTCTTAGAAGAAGGCCCAAGTGACAGAATAAACAAAGGTCTATAGACTGGGCTTTGCCCTCTTCCTGGTCTCTGGCATGAATGGCACCCAGTGGGCAGTAGAGCAGGTGGCTGGTGTCAGTGATTCCACTTAGAACAGGGTTATGGCAGGGAAAGTTGATTGGGGATACCAAAGCTCTGGGGATGCATCTTCCATGTTCTCCCAGACACCCCTGGGACTGTGGCCTCAGGGGGACCAGTGCTCTGGAAGCAGAGTGGTCCCTTGGTAGGAAAGGGAGGCTGATGGAGGAAAGGAAAACCAGAAGATGGGTAGGAGTCAGTCATACTCTGCCAAACTTAGGAAATGGACTTAGTGAGTACTCTTACCCTGGTGTTGCAACAAGTCCCAAGCGCAAGCCCTGTCCATCATAAGGTCCACTTGGATTTTTCAAGAGTAGCCTCCCCTGGGGGCAGGGAGATGGACACTAGCCTTTTCTAGCTCCTCCAGCCCTTGTTATGAACTAGATCATGGAGGTTAAAACTTCCTATGGCCTCTACCTAGGGTTATGTAGTAGGTGTTGGCTGGGGTGATGGTGTGAAGCCTCAGTAATGGAGAGAAGGGATGCAGCCCCTAAGAGTAGGGTCCGCTTCTGATTATTCTCCTTCACCTTCAACCTGATCCCTGAGGAAGGGCAGATGTGGGGTGATGAAGTCCCAGGCAGCTATGGAAACCTTCCAAGTTGTAATAAGCAAAATTCACCATGTGTGTATTACCAGAACACAAAAGGAATTATGCTGGTTTGCAACCTCCAGGTCAGGAAACCTGATCTTTTTTTTTTTTTTGATCTTTATTTGTGTGTGTATTTGGTACAGGGTCTCACTACGCAGGTCGGACACGCAGTGATTGTCCTGTCTCAGCCTCCCCAGCCCTGGGATTGCAGGCATGCACCACCACACCTGGTTTTGGTGGCTGGCATGGTGGTCCAGGCCGGCATGGCATGTGGTACCAGGAATCAAGCCCGGGTCTTTGTGCTTGCCAGGCAGGCGCTTACACCGCTGAGCTATCTTCCCTGCCCAGGAAACCTGATCTTTTAACTCTTGGTTCCAACCCCTTGAAGTGTCCAGAGAAGGACCCCAAAACTCTGTACCCACAATTGCAAGGCAGCTGGGTTCCAGGGAGCATGTCTAAAAGAGCATGAGTTTTTAGTTTTAGTCTACGTACTTCCAGTGGGAGCTCTTGGTTGAAGGAACTAGGAGGTCATTGAGGGAGGAGCTTCGTTGGGATTGCAGCGATATGGTCATAAATGACAACTTTCTAATGGGGTACACTACCAAAGGGGTACTCAGGTGCAGCAGCTGGCACCCATGATGGGCCAGTCTAACACAGGGCATCTCTCATGGGCCATAAGAGTTTCCTTATTTTATTCCAAAGGTGACACTTTAATTGGATTGGTTTTGTTTTTGGGGTTTTTTTTTGGTGGAACCGGGGATTGAATGACTCAGGCCCTTGGGCTTACTAGGCAAGCGCTTATTCTACTAAACTATCTCCCCGGCCCTGGATTAGTTTATTTATTCAGCTACTTGCAGTAGCATGAAAGTTAGAGGCTAATATGAAAATCATCTTTTCCCACAAAGTGAGCTCAAGGCCAGCCTGAACTGCATAGCAGCGCCTGTCTGAAAAAGATCAAAAAGGTGGGCCGGGGAGATAGCAGCAAGGTCCCAAGTTTGATCCATGGTACTGCAAAAGAAAAAGAAAAAGAAAAAGAAAAAGAAAAATCATGCCTGTTTGCCTGTTGTATCAGCTTTTTGTTGTTGTTGTAATGGAGATTGAACTCGGGACCTTAAGCTTGCCAGGTACCAGGTGCTTATGCCCCCGAGCCATCTTCCCAGCCCCAGTGTACCAACTTTCAACATCTCTCCATGCTCGTCTAGAGCGCTGCAACCACCCTGTCTCCACGGATAAGAGCGTGCTCCCTGTCGCAAAGCTTCTAGTGGGGTCTCCCAGGGCACAGCTGAAACCCTGGGAAAAGCCGTGGGCTTGCGTGGAGGGGAGTGAGGCCACGTGGCCATGGAGCCGGGTCGTGCCCGAGCAGTCCTCTGGGACCAGTGGGCCTTCTTTCACACTGCTGACATAAATCCAACATCCCTTTCTCGGATGGAGGAGGAGAGTGTGGCCAGGACAGGAGGGTGGGTGTCCCTTCTTGTAGGCGAGTTAATGCAGCCAACAAAAAGCTTTTGTCATGCTGTCCTTCCTCTTCTCCTCTTCCTTTTTCTTCTCCTCCTCCTCTCTTCCTTGTCCTTCCTTTTTTTCTCCCCATTCCCCTTCCCTTTCTGCTCCTCCTCTTTTTCCTCCTTTTCATTTTTTGCGGGGGTTTTGCTCTGCAGTTCAGACTGGCCTTGAATTAACTCACTTTGGGTTCTTTCTTTCTTTTCTGTGGAACTGGGGATTGACCTCAGGTCCTTGAGTTTG
>NW_004524605.1:4304780-4305956 GCF_000260255.1 Octodon degus | reverse complement strand
AGCTCAACATAACACCATGGCTTTACTTCTTATACTTTGTTTTTCTACTTTTCTGCTGGATGGTTGAGACCAAGGTAAAGCAGAAGTCCATGGGCAAGGACATGGAATGAGGGGCAGGGGGGAGGCGGATGTCCTGCCTGCCTTCCTCGCTCAAAGAAATGATACCCACAAGCTTGGAGAGAACTAGGACAGACCTCAACTCTGCTTGGAGGATGAAACTGACCTAGAGTGTTCACTTGGTGCCAGGGACTATGCCAAGCCTCCCTTGGGCACCCTCATGCTGCCACTTCCCCCCATCCCTGTTCAGGAGCAGGAAACTGGTACCCAGAGCTTGCCCATGACAGATGACTCAGCAAATCAGCATGGAGGCTGGATTCCAATCTTCGTCTGTCCATGCCCACAATTCAGGTTGTTTCTATGGCACCGGTGTGCCTGCGAAAAAAGAAACAGAACCCAGGGAGGAATCTTGGGAGGGCCGGCAAGGGACAGGCCACTAGACCTGTGCCAAGAGGGCATCTTGGGGAGTGGCAAAGGCTCCACGTGCCCCCCTGCCCTTGGTGCCCCCTCCTGAATCAGAATATGGCTCTGTTGCCATAGCCCCAGGGCCCCATTGGGGTAGAGTTTGGCTCAGGCCTTCAGAGAAGTGATTCCCCACCTCTACAGGAGGCCACCTGCCTATCTGGAGGCTAAGGCCAGGGCTGTGACCAGACAGGCTTCTAACCACACTGGTCCATTTGTTCCAAAGGACTCTGGCCTGGTAGGTCTTAGCTCTAGGGATTTTGTTTGTTTTTGGTGTTTTTTTTGTTTGGCGGAACCAAGGTTTGGCAGGACCAAGGATTGAACTCAGGCCCTTGCCTTTGCCAGGCAAGCGCTTATTCTACTGAGCAAGCAGGATGTTTCAGCCACAATTCTGTCTGAGAAGCCACCTGTTCTGCCCCAAGTCAGGCTGGTTTTGGCACATGAGACCCCTCAGAGGTCTGGACTGTAACAGCCAGGACCACTCAGTGTATATTCTAACTCCTAGCTGTGAGCTGGGCTCAGGCCCTGCACCTCTAGTAGGTCTATTTCCCGGTTGCTTGACTTCTGAGAAGCTGCAGATGCTAGGTGCTGCCCTACCCCAGGCGGGCCCTGGGGCTCACTGCCCTGCCCCAGGCGGGCCCTGGGGCTCACTGCCCT
>NW_004524605.1:4301598-4304395 GCF_000260255.1 Octodon degus | reverse complement strand
CACTGCCCTGCCCCAGGCGGGCCCTGGGGCTCACTGCCCTGCCCCAGGCGGGCCCTGGGGCTCACCCCAGGTGTGTTGAGGACAGGCTCACAGCCAGCCCCGAGCCGTGTGGCCGAATCCTGAGCTGGCCATGCCCTCTTGGCCCCTAACCCCCTAACCCCCTAACCCCCTAACCCCCTAACCTGTGGGTAGGGGTGTCTAATCCTGCTACCACTTTACCCTCACACTGTCAAATTCCCGAATCTGCCCGGAACAGAGGCAGGAATAGCAAGGTCTTACACAGCAGTTAAAAATACTGAGCTGTGGGGCTGGGGAGATGGCTCAGTGGAATAAGTGCTTCCCTGGCAAGCACAAGGGCCTGAGTTCAAGCCCCAGTAAACTGAGCTGTAACTCTGCCTAGTGAGGAGAGACCAGGATCTTGGTTCAGGGCAAGGCATGGCATGGGAGGGGAAGCACATGCCAGGCTTCTCTGGGAAGGCTGCCTGCATGGATCAAGGGAGTTCTGTGAACATGGAGTTGGTGTTTGAGTTCTGGGTTCCATGGGGTGGGGTCATTAGGCCAGAACAGTTACTGCTTTTCTAAAACAATGAGCAAGGTCACATTTGGCCATACCAGGACAATTGTGGCTACGGTGGGGAATGCTGGCCCAGCCTGTGGGAGGTGGAGCAGTGGCTGCTTCTGCTGAAGACCCAGGGCTCCTTCCAAGTGCTTTTGCTGGGCTTGGGGGTGAGAACTGCTTGGTAACAAGCAAGGAGGAGGGGACCAGGGCAGTCAGAGGAAGGTGAGAGCCTGGCATTCCCAAGGAATATGATGGAGACAGCAGGGAGGAGCACTTGGGGGGCGTCCAAGTATCTAAGAGTGGGACATTTTACTGACTGTTCCTTGTCACCCTTCTGTCACAAAGTAGCAAGCAGCCAGTATCCTGGGGTCAGGAGACCATTTTACGAATTAGGGGGGCCTACCTCAGGTCACTCAAGAAAACCCCAGCTTTGGCTTCTGGCCATTGTAAGACTGGAGCAGTGAGACTCCACGGCCCTCCCTTATCTGACCTCAGGTGACCCTCAGATGACCCTTAAAGGTAAGACCTCCTCATCTGGTGCAAGGGCCCCTAGTCAGCCACCCACTGGCCACATGGTCTGTGGGGTAACCCGACCTCTCCAATCAGACTGGTCTCACCCATCCTCAGCCCAGGGTGGGGCTGGAGAGCCGCTCCCACTGGCCAGCAGCACCCTGCCCTCAGCACCTGCTCACCTGCTTTGCAGAGAGAGAACACACCCGACTTTTGAGTCCTAACTCAGGGAACAAGCCAGGCTGGCCTGGGTGCACTGGAGGGGCTGGAGGGGCTGGAGGTCACTGAAGAGTGGCTTCCCTGCCCCTGCAGGAGAGCTCTGGGTGAAAGGAGCCATGCTCACCCCGCAGGCAAGGTCAGAGGTGCCAGAGGAAGGGCCGCTGCATTCACGACACACAGCATGACCGCCCTTGTCCTGCAGCAGGACTGGAGACGCATGGCTGAGTCATCACTGTTTTTGTTTTTTTTTTTTTTTTTTTAATTAAAAACACACACAGGCAAAAAGAACACAGCTTACTTGTACATAGAACAAATACGAACGAGGAAATAAAAGCATTTATTAAAACCACTTGCAATGGCCAGGGAGATGGCTCAGTAGGATAAGCGCTTCACTGGCAAATGCAAGGATCTGAGTTCAATCCCTGGTTCCGCAAAAAAAACCCAAACAAACAAACAAAAAACCCACTTGCAATACACCGCCTGGAAGTGACCGGGCTGTCAAATCCTTAGAGGGATCCTTTCACCTTCCTGTGCATACTGCTGTGGGAGCTCTGTGCTCTCTGCAGACACCAGCTTGGTCTTCACAGCTGATGGCGCCTCTGCTGGGTGTGCTAGAGCAAAAGCCTGTTCTTTCTGGCACTGGCGTGGGGTCCTTCCTCAGCCCCCAGGTCTTTCTATTATCTAGGAGTCCAGATTTGCCAGAGGGGATCCACAGCAGATCAGAATGTGCACAAGGCCTTGGAGACAGGGTGACCAGCTGTCTCAGTTTGCTCTGAATGAGTCTTCCAGGATTTGAACTTCCACTGCTCCAAGTGGGACAGTCCTAGGCAAAGCGGGACCCACTGGTTTCGTACCTATGGACCAAAGGCCCCATCCAGCTCTTCTTGCTCGGCTCTGCTCACAGGACCTCTTGCTGGGGCATCCAGGTCCTTGCTAATATCCTGGGGCAGAGACTTGGTGGGGGCTTCCTCTCCCTGGGAGCCCCTCAAGATCCCAGCCCAAAGAACCACAGAGTGCCGGAAGGCAGACAGGCCATCATCACTTGATCCCGGCTGGTGGCGCGGAGCATTAGCTCTGCGTCCTGTCTCGACCTGGCTCACATTAGAGAGCAGCAGGTGTAGGTTACCAGGGAAACATGCACACCACCATCAAAGACTATCACCAGCACCTCAGCTAGACCATTACGCATTGCTTAAGGCCAATTGAAAGGCACGGAAGCTGTGATACACCATACTACATGGCAATGGAGAAGTAGGGTTGCTGAAAGAGGGACACAGAGAAATTGTCCTAGAACTACCTGGAGGACCCAGTGTAATCACTGGGAAATGTAATCACAGTCCTTAAATGGGGAAGACAGAGGCAGAAAAGGGGGAACCTGAGCCATGGCACTATGTGAAAGTCTTGACCAGCAATCGCTGGATTTGAAGACAGAGAAAGGGGTCACAGGCAGGAAACACAGAGCTGCAGAACCCTGGACAGTCGTGGTGCAGCTTTCTTACAAGAGCCTGG
>NW_004524605.1:4284598-4301408 GCF_000260255.1 Octodon degus | reverse complement strand
TTTTTTTTTTTTTTTTTCCGGAACCAGGGATTGAACTCAGGCCCCTGTGCGTGCCAGGCAAGCGCTTATTCTACTGAGCTATCTTCCTGGCCCCTAAGATTTTTGTTGTTATTTTACTAATAATATTCTGATAGGGTGGAGGATCAGTGTCCTGTCCGCCAACAAAGGGCAATGTAAAGTCATCAAAAATCTTGGGCTGGGGAGCTGGCTCAGTGCAATAAGCGCTTCCCTGGCAAGCGAAAGGGCCTGAGTCCAACCCCGGTTGGGGGGGGAATCTTGCCTGGGGACTGGGGAAGTAGCTCAGCAGTCTAAGCACCTGCCTGGCAAGTACAAGGACGCAGGTTCGATCCTTGGGCATGCCATTCTGGACCTGAAACCAGGTGTGGTGGTGCACACCTGTAATCCCAGTGCTGGGGAGGCTGAGGCAGGAAGAGCACTATAGAGTTAGAAACTACATAGTGAGACCCTGTATCATATAAATAAATAAATAAATAAATAAGCTGTCCATAAGCAGGAGGTGCAGCCTGGCCAGGAAAGGAGAGGGCCCGTGGGCCACAGCCACTGCCATGCAGTTCACACAGAATGCAAAACTAAGCCTCTCCACGGCCCACAGGATATCCTCCTGCCCCAAGAACAGAGCTCTGCATTTTTTGAAAAAGGAATTTTTTTTTTCTTTTTTTGTATTTAGGACAGGGTCTACAGGGTCTCACCACTAGATTGGACTTGTAGTGATCCGCCTGTTTATAGCCTCCCAAGAGCTGGGATTATAAGTACAAACCACCACGCCCAGTCTCAGTTGCTGTCTCAGTGACCCGGGGGGCCGCACTTGGGGGAGGATTGAACTCTTGCCCTGCGCCTGCTTGCAGGTGCTTTAATCTGCTGAGCTATTTGGCTGGCCCTAATGTATAATTTTTTTTTCTTTGCGGAACCAGGGATTGAACTCAGACCCTTGCACTTGCCAGGCAAACACTTATTCCACTGAGCTATCTCCCCAGCCCAATGTATAATTTTATATGGAATATATAGAGAAGAATTACAGTATAATCCTCACAGTCCCTGGATAGTAGATTAGTGACTGTATTTTCTTTCTTGCAGAACCAGGGATTGAACTCAGGCCCTTGAGCTTGCCAGGGAAGCGCTTATTCTACTGAGCTACCTCCCCGGCCCGACCCCAGCTCTTAAGAGGCTGTAAACAGGCAGATCACTAGGAGTCTGATTTAGTAGTGAGACCTTGAACACCCTGTAGATCCTTCCCTTAAATAACATTATCTATTTCTTTAGTACAGGGTCTCATTATGCATCTTAGACTGGTAGTGATCCTCCTGTCTCAGCCTCCCCAGTGCTGGGATTGCAGGCATGCACCACTACACAAGGTTTTGGTGACTGACTTGGTGCCTAGGACCAGCATAGTATGTAGCACTGGGGATTGAACCCAGGTCCTTATGCTTACTAGGCAGGTGTTTAGACTGCTGAGCCAGCCCCTATCATCTTCATCTTCATCTTCATCTTCATCATCATCATCTTCTTCTTCTTCTTCCTCCTCCTCCTCCTCTTCCTACTTCTCCTCCTCCTTCTTCTTTTTTGCTTTTTTTGGTGGTACCAGGGATTGAACTCAGGACCCCGTGCTTGCCAGGCAGGCACTTATTTTACTGAGCTATCTCCCTGGCCTCCCTATTTTCTTCTTTATACTTCTATGGCTTAAAATTCCAAGCCAGGCGCCAGGGAAATAGCTCGGCAGTGTAAGTGTCTGCCTAGCAAGTGGAAGGTCCTGAGCTAACAAAAAAAAAAAAAAAAAGGAACTTAAAAGTCCAAGCCAGGCATGATGGTTTGTGTCTGTAATCCCAACACTCAGGAGGCTGAAGCAGAAGGACTGCCAGGAGTTCAGTGCCAATCTGGGCCACATGAACTCAAGGCCAGCCTGCACTACATAGTCTAAAAACAACAACAACAAAACCGTAGGGCTAGGGAGATAGCTCAGCAACATAAGTGCCTGCCTGTCAAGTGCAAGGTCCTGAGTTTGATCACTGGTACAAAGAAAAAAAAAAAAAAAAAGCCTGTAATCCAAGCACACGGGAAGTTGAGGCAGGAAGGTTGCCTCAAGTTTCAGGCCAGCTTGGGACACCTAGTGAGTTCCTAATAAGCCAGTCTGAGCTATACAGTTAACCTCTGTCTCAAAAAGACAAAAACAAAAGCAACCAAATCAAAAAACACATAATCTATAATTCCTTTTATAATCAGGAAAAAAATTATAGCTATATAGATGAGCACTGTTGGGGCTCCCTACTCCAGGGCCATGACCTGGGCTCGAGGCATCACTGGCTTGAACATGTGCCTGGTTCTGCACAGCGCTGGCTCTGGCCTTGGGTCTGTCCGCGCGGCCCAGGAGACCTCTACCTGGGGCACAAGATGCTGTCGGCATCTTTGCAGCTTGTTGAATGAAGCAGTCACCTTGGGCTTACCCAGACTGCTAGAAAGCAGTGCAGGCACACTCTCCATTCAGGCCCCTGAGGTTGCTGCCCCCCACTCCGGGCCTGCTTGCCCCAGACACGCCGCCTGAGGGCCCTGCTGCCGCCTTCTCCAGCAACCAGTACAAGTCCACACTGGGGGGGGGGGGGGGGGGAGGTACTGCGGAGTGGTGGGGTCAGCCCAAGGGGGTGGGGGGAGGCCTGCCCTTCCTCAAAGAACAAAGCCCGGCCCAGAGGAGTCCACCCACTGCCCTGGCCTGCCCCCTGCTTCCCCCTAACTTCTGTATAACAATAGCTCTGTTTACTGACTCTTTAACGTCAGGTTGCACCAGGAAAGGGCTCACACTGCGTACCAGCTACCAGAGGCTTTAAAGGCGGAAGTGTGAATGGCAGCAGCGAGATCCACTTGTGCCTCTGAGGGATAGACTGCTCTCCCAATTCACTGTAAGATAATGGAGGCTCCTCCGGGAGGCCACCCGTGGCCTCACAGGGGTTTGCCGCATGCAAAGTCCAGCGTAGTTTCCCACAGAGATGTCTTCTTCGACCACTTCTACCCCAGCACAGGAAGGGTGTGTTCTGAGTCGAACACAAGAAGGCACCCAGTGGCGTCTGACAGTGGAGGTGTTGACCTCCACGCCTATAACTAGGACCTGGCGTCCAATCAGCCCGTCTTCCCAGAGAGCCTGCGCTCCGAGGGAGGCAGGGTCAGGTCTGCTCCCTTCTGCTGCATTCCAGCAACGAGCAACTTCTGGCGCATTAAATGACACAAATGAGAAAATAACAAAGCAAATAGTACTAAATGCCTGCCACCCACCAGCTGCCTTGAGGGAGCCCCCAAATTGTGGAGGGATTTTCCACCACAGTAGTACCTGGATAAAGGCCATGGATACACCAAGGAAAGGCGGGGCAGCAAGCCTGAGCCTTCCCGCAGCACTAGACGCCACATCACCTGCCAAAGGAAGCATGCAAACCTCACTGTCCGCTCTTATCCAAGCCTCTGCCTGTGCAGATGACATCTGGATGCTTCTGTTGCCTCTCCAGACTGGATGGATGACTGGAATGGTGAGGAGCCGAACGTGACGAGCTGCGGGTCAGCCGGGCTTAGCTTGAGAAGATTTGAGAGCCCTGCTTGCCCCTTGCCAGGATGCCCCGTATGAGTAAGAAGGGCCAGTGGGCTGCAGCCCTGGGCACCCCTGGGGAAGCTGACTCCTGCTGGCAGAGCTGTCCAGTGAGGGGCCAGCCCCTCCAGAGAAATGGGGCTCAGGGGGCAGGCTGTCAGGGGATCCTAGTGAGCCCCTTTTTCACCAGCGTGTGTTAACTGTCATGGGAAGCCTAGGTCAGATCTGGGAAATAAAGAAAACCACAACAAGGTCTGTGCTCTCAGAGAATGCAAGCCCCTAAGGCAAAGAAAGCCTCAGGAAGCCTCGTCCTGTAACCTTGGGCTCCTTGCTCCTGCATCCTGCAGGCTCCCCCTTCGCCTACTGCTGAAGGCCGCTTCCTCCTTGTATTTTGCAGGCATCAGGCAGCAGCAGAGAATCAACAATCTGGGAGCTGTAAAGAGGGGATCCTGAGAATGTTCAGCTGAATCGGCACTACTGGGGGCCACTGGGGCTGCCCAGGGCCACATGCACAAGTTGCCTGAAGCCCAGACAGATCTTGGCCATGTTTTCTGCCAGTCCTTTCTTTCCCCTCACTACTGGTCTTCCCTGCCTTCCGCAAAAAGGTCAAAGGGGTCCTCCAGTCCCTCATCCATGGTGGTACTTCCCTTTGCTCTGCAGTGACACCTGTGGTGTGGCCAGCGTGGCTCTCTGTGGTGCTGTCCCAGGAGAGGTGCAGCACTGGGACAGACTCTGTGGGCTATGGTCCCTTCCCAGCACTGTTCCTGGCAGGCAGAGATTCACATGCACCTTTTTTTTTTTTTTTGCGGAACCAGGGATTGAACTCAGATCCTTGCGTTTGCCAGGCAAGCGCTTATCCTACTGAGCCATCTCCCTGGCCCCGCACTTTTTATTTTTCACTGGCACACAATACTTTTACAGAAAATTACATGAGACATATGCGCAGTTTAACAAATAATCATAAGTAAATATCTATATAATCACCAGCTGGGCCAAGAGGTTGAACAATGCAGGCATCCCCAATCCCCCGTGCCCCTGTGAATCACATGATTAGAGTGACACTTGGTTTCATTTTGGTTTTTTTCTTTTTGTACCCATCGAACTCAGGATGCTGCGCCTGCCAAGCAGGCACTTACGCAGCTGAGCTATCTCCCCAGCCCCTACAGTGGCATTTGGGATCATTTCTGTCCTTTTTATAGTTTGGCCTTCTTGCATATGTGGTTTATAATACAGTCCAGTTTTGTCAGCCGTTAAACTTTTTTTTTGTCAGCTGTTCAACTTTTTATGAAAGGAACTGGGACCCGGAGAAACAGCACAGTAGAACAAATGCTTGCCTGGCAAGTGCAGGGTCCTGAGTTCAATCCCTGCTATCACCAAAAAGAGAGAGAGAGAGAGAGAGAGAGAGAGAGAGAGAGAGAGAGAGAGAGAGGAACTGTACACCTTCAAAAAAAAAAAAAATCCAGGTAACTCAGAGCCTCTGCATTGAGCTACATCTCCAGTCCTTTTTGTGTGTTTGAGACAGGGTCTTGCTAACCTCCTCAAGGGCCCAGAGTGGGCTTGAGCTGCCTTAGCCTCCCAGAGAGCTGTGATTATAGGTGTGTGCCATCATGCCTGGACTCTATGTATTCTTTTGCTCTTCATTGTTAAGTCATTCATCATTACAGTATTACAACAAGTTGCTGTGGCTCCTTAGTTTTCCTAGGACTCGCTACGTGGCTCGGACTCCTGTTTTCAGCCTCCCCAGCTCTGGGATCACGGTGTGCATCACCATGTCCAGCCTCAGTGGCCAGCTTATTAGCACACCCAGGGGGGCGGGGCCAGCGCTGCATGTGGTGCTGGGGATCGAACCCTGGTCCCTGTGCTTGCCTAAGCAGGTGTTTAGTCCACTGAGCTATACTGCTGGCCCTCACATGGTTCATTTGTACTGTCTGCTGTTGATAGACCCTGGTTGCTTGCTGGTATTATGTGAATTCCCTGGTGCACATGGGGGAAGGGCTGTGAAAGGATGTCTGTGTTTTCATATTTACCAGCTCACTTGGATACTTTTTAATGCTGAAAACACTGTTCAGTGAAACTGCTATAACTCTCAGCACTGTCTAGGTAGAGGAGTTGAGGCACGCTTGCTCTGATGGTTGGACCGCTCCACCTTCTTACTCCAGGATCATGGTCCTTGTAGCCCAGGCAAAGCCTATTCTCTCTAGCACCTTGGGCTGGGGCTCCTCTGGCCCGCCCCATCTGTAATGCAGTGGGGCGGGGGTGGGAGGAAGTCAAGAAAGAGGAAGTGGAAACCAAATATGAGAGCCACACAAGTCTGGTCCATAAACTTTGGTTTCAAAAGCATGCTTTGCTGTGACAGAGAAACATGCAAGCTGCTAGTGGAAGATGCCTGGGGACGCTAAAGCCATCACTGGCGTGGTGTATGGCTGGATAACCCAACACAGCACTAGGTTCTCAGGCATGTCACTCCATGCGATCACGTCTATGAAATGGGATTTACTGGTTGGGTAAGAGTTAAAAAAATATGTGAAGGGCCTGGCACAAAGAAGGTTCGAGAGGAACAAAACTGAGCACAGCTATGAAATGTAACTGTTGCGGAGCCCGAGCCTGACACCTGGGCATGGGGGTGGGGATCCTGCTGGCAAGCTGGGACCAAAGGATCAGGCAGGTGGACTCTGAAACGCAGACACCAGGCTGTCGAGCCCCACCCCCGTCTACCTTTGTCCAGCACGCTTTCCCATTTGTGAGGCTCCAATGACTGCGACTTCTGACAGTGGAGCTGGCCCTCTGCACATGCGGAAGCACTGCCTTTGGGAGACCACATTGGCGGGCGGTTGTAGTGGCAGCCAATGGGCAGTGAGGCCTGTTGCTAAGGTCACTGCAAGCCTTATTTGGTGGCATGGGGTTGACCCTGGCTTCACCTCTAGGAACCCTGGGAAACGCCAACCACAGAAGTAAAATGTGAATGTCTCAAAACCACAACTGCATTTCCTCTGAGAAGAGATTTGGCTCTTCTCTCCAGCCTGCCTCTCTGTCTGGCTTGGATGCCTTTTGGCCAGGGCTCACAGCCTCAAGAGAGAAAAATCTGGGCGGGCAGGATGTGGAGAGGGTAGGGGCTGCTGCACCGTGCCTCCAGGGCCCAGAAAGACCTCTCACGGGGCGGTCCTCGGCTGGCAGCAGCCTGCTGGGGCTGGGCCTCCCCCACTCACGGGCAGGGCCTGTTCTTGGCCCCACTTCCTGAGGCCTTGGGAAGCTGGCTGGTGTGAGGAAGAGCAAAGTCGGCAGGGAGGAAGTGGGCCTGCCGGGCTCTCACCATCTGCAGCGGCCACACAGCTCCAGTGCACCGACAGTGCAAACGGTTGGCGGTTTCGGTTTGTCACCTCCCTTTGGTTACATCTTCTTGTTTAACAATAAATAAGCACAATTGTCGTCCCACCCGAGACAGATGTGGGAGAGAAGCTGCACTTCAGGATTTCCAAAATGATGCTCCCGGCTCTTCGTGGTTGCATGCTCCTGTCCGTCCAGGCGCTATGCTCACATGCTCCACCTCATTGGCTTTTGCAACCCATGTTAAGCGACAGTAATAAATAGCGACTAAGCCCTCACCACACATAAGAACATGAAGGGCTGGCGAAATAGCTCAGTGACTTAGGCGCCTGCCTGGCAAGCCCAAGGTCCTGAGTTCAATTCCCGGGATCAACAAAAAGAGATCACGGATCTACCCACAGAACTCGGTGTGACTGTGCCCATCTTGCAGGAGAGAAGAGCAAGACAAAGCTTCAGTCACTGACTCGTGCTGTCACACTGTCACAGTCATGGCACACACACAGGAGAGATGAGCAAGTGAGTCTGACAAGTTGGCAGGTACGTGGCCCAAAAGCCAAGGGTGCTCCCCCAGCCCACCTCACCCAAGCCCATCCTCCAGCACCTTCATCTGATCCCCCTCTACAAATTGCTGTCAAAGCCTGGGGCACTCCACCCCAGCCTGAACGACACAGAACCTAAAAAGACTGTCTTAAAAGGTACAGCTGAAGATCTGGGTTCAATATCTAGCACTGGAAAAATAATCACCATAAAGACCCAACCTCAGGGGGCCGGGGAGTTGCTCAGTGGAATAAGCGCTTCCCTGGCAAGTGCAAGGGCCTGAGTTCAATCCCTGGTTCTGCTAAAAAAATAAACGACCCAACCTCAGGAATGGGGAGATAGCTCAGTGGTCTAAGTGCCTGTCTGGCAAGTGCAAGTTCCTGAGTTCACTCCTTGGTACAAAAAAAAGAGACCTAACCTCAGGGTTGGGGAGATAGATTTGTGGTCTAAGCACCTGCCTGGCAAGCACAAGGACCAGGTTCGACCACTGGTACTGCATGCCATGCCAGCTCTGGAACCCAGGGTGTGTCATGTCGGCCACTGAAACTAGGCATGACAGCACATGCCTGTAATCCCAGTACTAGGGAGGCCAAGACAAGAGGATCACTATGAGTTTAAGTTATGTAGCAAAACTCTGTACCAAAGGAAAAAAAAAAAAAAGGCCCAACCTCAGCTTCTCTCCTCCTGACTCACTGATTAAGGTGACCTCTCTTTTCTGGGTGGCGTGGGAGACTCACATTCCTGACTGTCTGGAAGAGGCTATGTGAAGCCCATCTGTGCAGGTAAAGGGATCAAAGCAGGACAGGAAGGGTGGATCACAGGAGACCACCAGCTTCCTGGCTAGGCCCATAGCACTGCCTGCACACACTGGGACAGCCAGAGCACCCCCTGGGCAACCTCCCAGCACCCTTGAGGGAAGCTGCAGGGAGAGCCTGTGTGGGGCCTGGACTCAGAGTTCCTCAGCCCTTGCTGGAGTGCTGTCCTTCTCTTGGACAATTAAGCCCTGCTCTCTCTCACTGGACAGATTTTTGTGTGTTTATTGCATGCCAGAAGGTATTCCAGGCCCTGGGGACACACAGCAAACAACACAGACCTGGGCTGGGCCTCCCAGTTTAGTTTGTTGAGGGAGGCAGACATTAGGCAAATAATCCCACAGCTGTCTGACAAATGCAGGGCCATGAGACAGCACAGCTTCAGGGGCCTTAACCCGAGTAGCGAGTAGCGCAAGGGGTTGGGGGTGAGGACAGAAGAGGCATGTCAAGGTAGGCAGAGACGGAGTGGCCTCGGCAGGTGGGTGGCTCTTGACTCCCCTGTGCTACTCTTCTGTTTTCTAGTCCCTTTGGGAGATGTTTCCATGTAGTTGCTCTAAAGCAGTACCTCTACTCGCAGCTGCTGTTGCCAGTTGTGCATGCGCACGCGCGCGCGCGCGTGTGTGTGTGTGTGTGTGTTGGGGTGGAGCTAGAGAAGGGAGCCCAGAATTTTTGATCTTTTTTTCCCCACCCCTTAATTTTTGATCTTTGATCCTCAGTTAAACTATTTCAGAAAGTGCCTCCCTCCCTCAGAAGGCCCTGGTGGGAGCCCTTATGACACCTGGGGGTTAAGGCAGTGGGCCTAGGGCTGGGGAGATGGTTCAGTGGAATAAGAGCTTCCCTGGCAAGTACAAGGGCCTGAGTTCAATTCCTGCCACAGGAAAAAAAAAAAAATAGAAAGTGGGCCTGGGAGGACCTGATTTCCTTAGAGCCTGGGCTCCTACAGTACAGTTCAAAGAGTTTTTGACATGAGCATGAACTTAGTTGTCCCTAATTTTCCTGGAAAGGAAATGTTCCAGGGCCAAGAGGGAGCCCGCTGGGCTCACAGCACTGTGACAGCTGCAAACCCCTTCCAGCCCTGCTGCCCTCGCCCAGAGTGCCTCCTTGTCCTTCGGGGACTCTCCCTGTGGAAAGGAAAGCCCGGCACTAGCACCGGGGGTGTGAGGCCGTGATTTCCAGTTTCATTTTCCAGTTTCAGTTTAGAGGCCTTCCTGTTTCCACTCCCTGGCAAGCCAAGGATGCAGAGCCAAAGGGGCAGGAAGAGGTGTGCGGGGTCAGTGTGCTACTTCTTGGGGTTCTGGAGGGTGGGTCCTGGCAGATCATGCTATGGGGGGCTGCGAGACGCAGAACACCGGCTCTGCAGATTCAGGCCATGGTTTTGGGTTCTTTAGGGATTCTGTGGACTGCACTGTGACCGTCCAGACAGCCGCGGCGCCCAGGTGGCACGGCCTAACCCTGCTCACCACAGGGCACCTTCCAGGACAAGGCTCACCCAGCGCTGACTCCACCCCGCCTAGCCTAGTCCCCAGCTTTTCTGGAACACATGGTCTGGTGGACACCCAGGCTATGCTAGTCACATAAGCTTCTCTTTACATTCCAAAATTGCCCTCTAAACTGCTAATTTAGGGGCTGGGGAGATGGCTCAGTGGAACAAGAGCTTGCCTGGCAAGCACAAGGGCCTGAATTCAACCCCAGGTTCTGCCAAAACAAAAAACAAAAAACCCCTGCTAATTTATTATATATATATATATATATATTTAGAGAGAGAGAGAGAGAGAGAGAGAGAGAGAGAGAGCATTAACAGAAACAAGATAGAAAAATTCTATTAAAGCCCAGGGGTCTTCGCCCTGTCCAGGGTTCCATTGGTTTTCAGCTTATGGCCTAAGGATGGAGGACCTGTTTCTGCTCTGCATGTGGGGACTGTGTGTGCGAGTATGTGGGGGTCAGGCCTCCACTGCACCCTTCCCCTGGTTTGATCCTGGAGGGAGCAGGTGGACAGGTCTCCAATCAGCCTGGCAGATGTAGACCTTGGCTAATCTCTAGGGCAAATTTGTTTTCCAGTGTTTCTAGTATCAGTTTTTGATCAATCATTAATCAAAGTTGCAATAAAAACATAATCTTCTCAAGACTCCGTTGTAAAGGTCCTGGCCCTAACTTTAAGTAAACCCTTCTGTGGGCGCCTCAGAGCCAAGAGACGAGGGCTGCGTCTGGCTGGGTTTGGGCAAAGGAAGGCACCGCCTACCTTTAATCAGCGAGCACGAGCATGAGGTTCAGCCAACCGAGTGACCGTGACCTCTTTCTTCACCTCTACCAGTGCAGCTGGTGACACCCTGGCTCCCGACCACGTGGCAAGGGTGGGGAAGAAGGCTGTAGCTGGTGCAGCTGTGGGTCCTGGGAACCTCTGTGGGGTGTGCCGGCTTCAGTGTGGCCCTGGGGTCAGGCCTCTGGCAGCAGAGGCACGATGCCCTAGCGTGGGCAGAACCCCAGGCGGAGGGACCTGAGCCGCTGGCTGCCTGGTCTACCCCAGCTGGCCCGCTGGTGTAGGCAGCTAAGTTAGACAGAAACATAGGCAGTCGGAGGGGCTGGGTCCTCAAAGGAGCCAGGATAGCTGAGGACAGGACACCTGGCAACTGCTGGGAGACAGACACCTCCAGCTGAGGGCCAGACCTCAACACAAAGATGAAAGCAGTGCACCGACATACTTCTCCCAAGGATAAGTAACAGTTACTGATATTCTAAATAGGTATCAATCATCCTGCAAAGGCCAGGAAGAGCCACCAGCCCCCCTCTCCAGGAAAAGCCCCGGTCATGCCCGCTTGCTGCATGCCCCCTTTTCATCAATATTACCTGAGCGATTGTGCTCATACCCTTTTTTTTTTTTTTTTTTTTTTTTTAGCAGAGTAGATTTATTATAGAATTTAAACATAAAGTTGTCCTTAAGAGTAAGGCTTTGGGGAGCGGGGGAGATGGCTCAGTGGAATAAGCACCTCCCTGGCAAGTGCAAGGGCCTCAGCTCAATCTCTGGTTCTGCTAAAAAAAAAAAAAAAAAAAAGATGATAAAGTAAGTTTTTTGGGGCCTGCCCATTAGCTCAGTTGTTTAAGTGCCTACTTAAACAAAACAGTCAGGCTCAGGATGCTGTCTGTGGTTTGATCCCCAGAACTCACACCAGCCAAACCTGCCCTGAAGGCATTCTGAGACAGCCAAAAAAAAAAAGATTCACTCAGAAAATTTAAAATTTGTTTTTCTGCCAGAGCCAAGGAGAGACAAAACAGTATTCTTTTTCTTTTGTAATTAATTATCTACTCTACTCTCTTTTCTCTCCTAACATGGAAATAGAATCAATAAAAATGTGCTCATAATTGGGACTGGGGAGATGGCTCCGTGGAATAAGCGCTTCCCTGGCAAGTGCAAGGGCCTGAGTTCAATCCCTGGTTCTGCAAAAAAAAAAAAAGTGCTCATAATCATATTGGTTGACCAGAGTTATGTCCCACCTCATGCCCATCTTGTAGTTTCCCATTTTCCCTCACCCTGGACCCACCTCACTTTATAAAAATCCCAAGACAAGGCAGGGGATTCAGCAACCCATTTGGGACCCCTTTTATCTCTCTCCCCGAAGAAGCCTTCTTTCCCCAATAAATACATTCTGTTCTTGTATTCTGTTCGTTGTCCCTAGAATTCATTCTTCGATTCTAGAGAACACGAACTCAGTCCAGAATTCTAGCAGGTTGTGAGTTTCTCTCCCTGCGTCACTGGCATGTAGGCAGAGGGCGCCCAGGACAAGCAGGCACACTCCGGCAGGAGAACCACAGTGACCATCCACAACGCCTCTCGCTGGGGCCCAGCAGCAGCTGAGGCTGTGGGCCCTCCCTTCCTTTCTGCTCCCCCTGGGAGCTGGAGTGGATCAGGGCTTGGGCTAAGAAATCACAGCGTCCTGACAGGCAATGGAGTACGATCTAAGAGCTGAGCCAGCAGGCCCAGCCGGTACCCAAGAGCAGGGCACCATAGCAGGGGTGCCGGGACTCCACAGCTGGGCCAAGAAGACTCCAGGAGCCCAGGGCTGGTGCACTTGCAGCAGCTGCCGCCACTGCAGGGCAGAGGGTGGCCTCCCAGAAGATGTGAAAGGCACTTGCTTCTCTCTCCACCCCTTCTGACTGATCACTCATCATTCCAGGCAGCACATTTTTAGGCGTGCAAAATGAGTGGACAGTTTTCAGAGAAGCAGAATCCTGGAAGTGTAAGGGATGAAATCAGCAATGAGAAATCAGTGAAAGGACTGAGCTCTGGGACAAGAGATGGCCACTGTGGATGGCCGCAAAGGAGGAGGTAGCACCCATGGGAACAGTCCCTAAACAGAAAGGCAGCTCTTCCTCTAGGTCCAGTGTGACCTCAGACAGAGATACATATACTTTTTTCCCTCCATAATTTTATTGATAAACAAATAGCAATGAGACAGTTTCAAATCAAATTGGTTACTTTTTTTTTTTTTAAACATATTTGTTTGTTGTTGGTTTTTTTGGCAGAACTGGGGATTGAACTCAGGCCCTTGCACTTGCCAGGCAAGTGCATATTCCACTGAGCCATCTCCCCTGGCCCCAACTTTTTGTTTTTCAAGAGTAGACAAAAAAGAATGGAAAGGGCTGGAGAGATGGCTCAGTGGTCTAAAGCACCTACTTGAAACAAGCTTGGCAAAGCACAGGGACTGCGGTTCGATCCCCCAGCACCACATGCCAGCCAGCCCCACCCCCTGGTGGGCTGAGCTGGCCACACACACACAATAAATAAATGTAATAAATAAAATAAATAAATAATTAAAAAAAAAAGTGGAAAGACATACACTGAAATTTTTTTTTTTTTTTTTTTTTTTGTGGAACCAGAGATTGAACTCAGGCCCTTGCATTTGCCAGAGAAGTCTACTGAGCCATGTCCCCAGCCCCGTACACTGAAATTTTAATAGTGGTGCTGCCTCTACTTAGTGATTGTGAATAATTTAAAATTTTTCCAAAAGCTGGGTGTGGCAGTGCACTCCTGTAATCCTAGCACTCCAGAGCCTGAACCAGGAGGATCTTTGCATGTTCAAGACCAGCATGGGCTATAAATACAAAGCGAGCTCCAGGCCAGCCTAAACTGCATAGTGAGAACTTGTCTCAAAAACAAACAAACAATAAAAAAAAAGGAAAAGAGAAAAAAGATTTTTCCCTTCTCTGTGCTCACAAATAGTTTCTCAAATCTCCACAGTACTTTTTTTTTAATTGAACTCAGGCCCTTGTGCTGGCTAGGGAAGTGCTGATTCTACTGAGCTATCTCCCTGGCCCAAGATTTTCTAATGTTACATGTTAAATTCCTGAAATAAGCACAATTTAGCTGTTATGTCATCTCCTTTAACACATGCTGCTGGATCCTTGTGTATGGTTTTTTTTTTGTTGTTGTTTTTGGTGGAACCAGGGCTTGAGCTCAGGCCCTTGCACTTGCCAGGGAAGCGCTTATTCCACTGAGCCATCTCCCCAGGCCCTTTCTTTTTGTTTTGGCGGTTCCGGGGATTGAACTCAGGACCCTGCACTCGCCAGGCAAATGCTTATTCCACTGAGCTATCTCCCTGGGCTGTACTTTCTCATTTACCATTTTAATCGTTTTCAAGTATACTGTTCTGCCTAAGCATGGTGGCATGTCTGTAATTCCAGAATTTGGGAAGCTGAGGCAGGAAGATGCCTCGGAGTTTGAGGTCAGCCTGGACTACACAGTGAAATTAAGGGCAGCCCTACATATCAAGACCCTATTGCAATGCCCAAAAACATGGCGCACGACTGTAATCCCAGCTCTTGGGAGGCTGTAAACAGGCAGATCACCATGAGTCCGATCTAGTAGTGAGACCTTGAACACCCTGTAGACCCTTCCCTAAAATACAAAACAAAAAGCCCCACCCACGCACTGTTCCGAGGCACTGAGTGCACTCACACTGCTGCACAGCAATCCAGCCACCCACCTCCCACATTTTTCATCATCCCAGCTGAAACCTGAAGCAGTAAACACTAACTTCCCCAATCCTCCAGTCTCTGAAAAACACCCGTTTTTATTTATGAATTTTCCTACAACTAAGTGTAATCCTATGTTTCCTTCTATTTCATATATTAATTTTCTGCCTTATGTTATTTTTTAAAAAAATGTATTTAGTGCAGGGTCTCACTCCACAGATCAGACTCAGTGATTCTTCCTGCTTTTCAGCCTCCCGAGGGCTGGGGGTGGGGGTGGCAGGCCGTGGGTCAAATCCCTGGCCCCTGTGTTTGCCGAAGCAGGCGCTTTAATCCACTGAGCTATCTGGCCGGCCCTCGGCCTTACGTTACCTAGCATAATGTTCTCATAGTTTTGGAGATTAGAAAATGACACGCTCAGATATGGCACTTTGGACTTCCAACTGAGCACGCTCGGGGAGCGGCACATGTGGGCGTGGCTTCCCGACGCCCTGTCTCTACCTAGCAACAGGTGGACACAAATACTGCAGTACAGCGGCTCAATCACGAGCTCGTGAGTTCAGTTCCCGATACCAAAAGAAAGAACACACATGCTGCTCAAGCCTCTCAATGGCCTTTTTTATTTATTTATTTATTTATTTATTTATTTATTTATTTATTTATTGCAGAGCCGGCGGCTGAACTCAGGCCCTTGCATTTGCCAGGGAAGCACTTATTCTACTGAGCCATCTCCCTGGCCCAGAAAGTGCCAATTGTTGGCAAGAATGTGAAATAACCAGAACCTCCTACACTTCCAGAGAGAGTTTCTTTGTGTCATTCCAGATTCAGATAAAATTCTGGTCACTAGCTGGCACTGGCTTCCACTGGGGCCAATCAGAAGAACCCCAACTTCTACATCTGGACCAACAGCCATGAGGTGCTCTATGCCCAGAGTATTTTCCCTGGTGGGCCTTGCAGAGGAGGGTGGACTACATGTACCGCTCCTCATCTAGAACACACTGTGGGCCAGAAGGAAACTTCCAGCTTCAGGAATGAGTCAGAGGCAGAGGGGAATGTAAAAGGAGACTGTTTGGGAAAGATGGAAAAGAAAGGACAGACATCTACCGTGGGATGGTGGGGGCATCAGAGCTGAGTGCCCCTGCCTCACCCCAGGTTCTTCTCATCTCTTCCCATCTCCCAGGTATCGTCACCATCTGACCTGCTCTCCGGGCATGTCTGCCTGCGTTTCTTCTGGCAGTTCTTGGGGTTCCTTCGTGATGAATGGGGGTGGGGGAGGGCTTTGTAGGACAACAGCTTGGACTTAATGATTAAGGGTCATGAACACCTGTATCTGGGGCAATTATATAGTGATGCGAAAGTAAGAACACATACATGTGCATACCGGTAGGGGTGTGTGTGTGTGTGTGTGTGTGTGTGTGTCTCACATACTAGACAAGAAGCCTCAGGGCCGGCTGGTGAGATAGCCCAGTGGGCTGAGGCAAGCTTCAGCAGGCACAGGGGATTGCGTTTAGATCCCCGCACCACAAGCCAAGCCAGCCCTGCCCTCAGGGTGGGCTGACTGCCCCCCACCCCCCAAGAAAAGAGTCCTCAGGTGACTGCCCCTTACTTCCCTTGCATTTTCTCAGTTGGGTGAGGGGAGCTGGTCTTCCTGGTCTTTGTTTCTGGCTTCCTTACAGTGAACTCTTCCTGATAAATTCTTATGCTAATTGTGTTACCTGGCGCCTCTCTCCCTCCTTTCTTTCTAATCACTTTAACTGCAGAGTCTGCCAGTAGAGGCAGAAGCTACTTTTAGTAATTTTCTGTACTGATTTAATAAAACTCACTGAGGCCTTCATTCTGTCTTTTCCCTATCCATGAGGTTTCCTGTCCCTACAGGCCTGAACCACCCCAAGGAATGACCCCAAGATATTCCATGTGCCTCCTGGCCCCTCACCTCATGCTGTGCAGGTGACAGGATTTCAGTAGGAGGATTGGGCTGTTTCAGAGAGTTCAAAACAACAGGCACTGATGAGCCTGCCCCTTGCACTGAGAGCTGGGCATGGTGGTGGGACGCAACCAAGCACACCACACCCTACCAGGGGGACGGTGCACAGCCAGGCCTGGCATTAGCATCCCAGCCTCAGCCTGGTGGTCCAGCTCCTGAGTTACTGCATGAAGCTCCTCACCAACCTGTGTGGCACAGGTGCGCACATGGGGCTGACTGGCTTCCGGCCACACTGCTCCAGGCCCTGCGCAGCCCGCAGCCCAGATCTTCCTTCCCTAGTTGGAAGAAGCTGTCAGTACATTTACAAACGATGGAGTTATCTTTTACTCTTCCCTCCATTTAATTCCAAGTAGAGCTTCTATTGTCCTAAGACAGGTAGACCATAAAATAACAAAGCTTAAGTGCTCTCTGGTGCCCCAGGCGAGATCACAAGCACCTGGGATCTCCTAGCTTAACCTTCTGGTCTTACCCTACTTCTACCTAATTACAGCCTCATAAATATGAATTTTAAGATCAGCGTGAGGGGCTTGCCCGTTAGCTCAGTTGTTTAAAGCACTGCTTGGGCAAACGCAGTCAGTCGTAGGTGATGAAGGTTCGATCCCCAGC
>NW_004524605.1:4279427-4284205 GCF_000260255.1 Octodon degus | reverse complement strand
CTCAGCACGCCCTGGGGGCCGGAAGATCAACCCTGGCCCCTGGCCTGCCTGCAGGTGCTCTAATCCTGACCTCTAAATTCTGAAAGCCTGGGCTACTGCCCCCCTTTCTTCCTGCTGTCCTTGCAACCCTAGACTTGTGCAGTACTCTTCCTCACCCGGCACTTTTCTTGGTCTGTGCTATACTTCTATTAGCACAGACTAGCCCTGAGCAAAAGCGATTTTCAGTCATCGTAGCTGCTTACTACAGGAGTACTCTTGGCAGTGTCCTCCTTGTGTGCAGAACCCGGAGCATCATCAGCCTGTTTAACTATAACACTGAATGGCCACGTCACTTGGCTGGCTGTGAGGTAAGGGCCCTGCAGTGGAGGGTGGGGCGCTATAGCCCAGAGGTGGAATAAGATGCACACCCCACGATGCACCCCCCATCATGTAACTGGGACTCAAGGCAGCATGTCATTGGATCACCTGCTGCTCTCATTCTAAACACCACAGAGCTCAGAGAAATGCCAGTCAAGAGACCTGGGCAAGGCAAGGAAGGTCCCAGGGAGGGTGGGTCTGCCAGGGGGAGTGTGGACTCAGCACAAAGGGTAGAGAGGCCACTCCAGATGAGGAAACAACAGGGATGCACAGGGAAGCCCCCAAAGGTCAAGAGCTGGGCTGTCCTGTGGGAGAGCCCCACTGGCTCCTCTCCCACCCACATGAAAGGGCACAGCCAGCAGCCTCTCTCAGCTCCACCAAAGTCCCTGGAATAGTGCTCGAGGTCCCCAGCCTGACCACAGGGTCACGTGAATGTGTCCTGTTCTCAAGGCCCAGACACTGGGAAGTACCTCGCGTTGGACCTTCCCCTTCCTCCACATGATTGCCTGGGACTCCAGGGGGACCAGCAATGGGCTTTTTTGTGGCCAGGAAATGTCTTTGGCAACTGTGGACACCACCAGGCGCCCCTGGACCCTTCTTAGTGAGGGTGCATTCCTGAAGATTCTCAACCGCAAGCTCCAGTCTGTTGCTTCTTCCTGGACGGCATGTTTGAGTAGCGTGCGTGCGCTTCCAACTACAATTCTCTCTCCAAGTGCACACGATCCTTTAGATACAAACTGCTCTAAGCTCCAGAGAAGGAAATGGAGAAAGGAAGTGGCACATACTAATTTGTGGTTTAGTTCAATGGTATTCAACCTTGGCTGCAGTGAGGTTTCCTAAGGAGCTTTAAAGAAAATAACCCACTTACAACAGAATTGAACTTCCAGAGATGCTTTGGAACCTACGACAAGGTGCTCAGCTGTATTAGTACCCAAGGAAATGCAAATTTAACCACAGTGTGACTGTGATACCACGCCATACCCAACAGAATGGCTCATGTGAAAAAATCACTCAAAATAGGAATTGTTGACAGGTGTGACACAACCAGAACTATCACACATTGCTGGAGCAAGTATTTAGGAACAGTATTTTGGAAAATTATTTGGTATAGGGTACTAAAACTGAACATACTTTTTTTTTTTTGGCGGAACTGGGGATTGAATTCGGGCCCTTGCGCTTGCCGGGGAAGCGCTTATTCTACTGAGCCATCTCCCCAGCCCAAGCTGAACAGACTTATAACCATACTTACCAGCTGTTCCACTTTTAAGCCTATACCCAAAAGAAATGTACAATATGCTCCTAACGGCACATACAGTTCACAGCAGTAGCAGTCATAACAGCTCCAAACTAGAAGCAATTCAAACATCCATCAGTAGTAGTACGGATAAACTGAGGCAAAGCCACACAGTAGAAATCCTAAGGCAGTGGCTCACAGGTCACAGGGGGCTGTGTGCATCACTGAGCGCTCTCAGAGGTTTGGCCTTATTGCTCTGTGGTCATGAGTGAGCAAACTGCAACCAGCAAACGCAACCACTTAGGTGAGTCACCTCACAGCAGAACGTGAGTGGAAGAAGCAAGCGCGAGAACATGTACCCTTTAACGCTATGTACTGTCAATTCTGAAAACAGGTAGAAGCAAGTAACACCATCAGAAGCCGAACAGTGCTTAAGGAGAGCTCTGGGGTTCACAGTGACTGGAAGAGAATACTGCTGCCCCCGGAGCCAGGGATTTTCTTTTCTTAATTGGACCCCAGTTCCTTGGGTTAAGTTCACTTTATGAAAATGCACCAAATTTCACACATATGGCTTGTGCATTTTTAAAATAATGTTAGCTGGGGAGATGGCCCAGTAGAGTAAGCACTTGCCTGGCAAGCACAAGGTCTTGAGTTCAATCCCTGGTACCACAACCAAAAAGAAAACAAAAACTGACATTAGCCTTTAAAAAATATTTTAAAAATTATTATTTGAAGACTGGACGTGGTGGTGCCTGCCTGTAATCCCAGCACTTGGGAGGCTGTAAACAGGAGGATCATTACAAGTCTGATATATGCAGTGAGACCCTATAGAGCCTGTAGACCTTGTCCTAAATTTAAAAAAAAATCTATATCTATATTTATATCTACATATCTCAACACAATCAGAATCTCCGGGGTGGGGGTGAGATCCAGGCACTGCTGTTTTCTAGTATCCCAGATGACTGCAGTGTGTAGCCCTGAGGGAAGGTCCTGGAAAAGGAGATCACTTGCAGGCCTGGAAGCTGGTGGCAACAAAAGCCCGTGGGGAGCAACAGGATGCCAGGGCTCGTTGGAGGCGGTGCTGGGGCAGGCTGTCGTAATGTGTTTCTTCCTCTGCAGACTCTGTTGAAAGGAGGTTGCATCAGCGGTGTCAGCGCGTAATGGGGACGAGACCGGCGCCTCCTCAAGGAAACAGATCACTCAGCACTGCAGCAGAGATGGCAGCAGGGCCGCCAGGGCTGCACTCGGGACAGGGGCACTTCTGACAGCTCGCGGTGGGGAGGAGGTCTGACTCAGGGTGTCTGGGGATAGCAGCCAGTTCTGGGCTCCAGATCGTGTCCGTGTTCCTTGGCCTCTGTGTCCAGGTTAGGAACTCGCGATGCCCTGCTGAAGACAAGTCGGTCTTGGCTCTGTGTTTGGCCGAGAACTTCCCTACTCTGTGAGCATGGTGGCCACCTCCCTGGCGGTGGCTGATGTCAGCATGCTCTGGTCAAACTACAGGCAGCCTAGAGAGGGTAAGGCAGGACACAGGCTCACACGCAGGTGTCCTACCCACCTGGGCCCCACCTGCCCTTCCAGAAACCTGGAGCACTTCTCCCTTAGGTTGCACATACACCTGAGCCTGCTGCTGTGGCAAGGCTGTGCCGAGGCTGAGCCAGCATCCCCTGCCCTCTGGGCCTCTGCCATGGAGCCGAAGCCTGGGTCTTCTGCCACTGTCCCTGCACACCTACCTGGCAGTGTGGTATTTAAAGCCTGGCACAGCCTGTGCCCCTGCGGGACAGGGACATGGGGGACCACATTTGGCTTACTTGGTTAAAGGACTCTGAGCAGTGGGCATGGAGGTCAATCTAAGTGTAAGGAACTAAAGGGCAGCTAGGTTTTAAAAACCCCTAGGGTTGCTGGGGAGATCGCTCAGTAGAATAAGTGCTGGCCTGGCAAGCACAGGGTCCTGAGTTCTCTCGCTGGTACCTCAAAAAAACCCCAAACAAACCAAAAAAACAATCCTAGAGCTTGAAGAAGCATGGCTGTGGCAGGAGAAGTCAGAGGTATCTTTCCCTCTGGCTACCACCTCTCCAGCAGTGTTCCTCTCAGAATCTTCCTCCAGACCTGTAGTGCTGGGGCCCACAGCCCTGCAGGAGCCGGCTGGAGGAGGGAGCCCTCCCTGGCTGGCATGTCACCTCCACACTCGCCTCCCTTGCCCTGTCTGTGAATGCCACAATGACGAGCTTTTCCAGTGACACTGCCAGCTAGTTGACGCTACCCCTTCCACTTGTCTTTTTTCTCTTTTTTCCTCCGAATGCCTTCAGGGCAGCTTTGGCTGGCTTGAGTTGTGGGGATCAACCACAGCAACCTGAGCCTGACTGCTTTGCTGAAGCAGCCACTTAGAGAACTGAGCTAAGGGGCAGGGCCCCCCATTGTCTTTTTAAAGAAGCATTTATGAAATGTTTCTTTTTTGAGCTTCAGGAAGTGAGTGAGTGACCAGAAGTTCTTGATTTTACTTTTTTAATTTTATTTTTTTCGTTTTTCCTCCTCCCAGAGATATGTGTACTTTGAAGAGTTACGAGAATTAAGAGAAAAATGAGGCCCGACCAGTGCCAGGTCAGACAGGAGATAAGAAACTCCAAGGCCTGTCCATGGAGTGGTACAGGTTACGGGACTTGGAGGTAGGCTCAGGGGAGTTGGAGTGGGACATGTGGACAAGGCCTAGGCCACCGTGGGCTTCAGTGTGACCTCATGCCAGTGGACAGACACGTGCGTACACAAACCTCCTCAGAGCTAAGTATTAGCTGGCCAAAGTTGCCAGGTATGGTGGCGCCTCATGTAATCCCTCCACTCTTCCAGGCTGAGGCAGGAGAACTGCCATTTATTTATTTATTTTTTTAGAACTGCCATTGAAACACAGCTGGGTAACTTAGTGAGGACCTGGTCTCAAAACAAAGAAAATAACTAGGGTTAGAATGTAGTTTATGGGGCCCGGGAGATGGCTCAGTGGAATAAGCGCTTCCCTGGCAAGCGCAAGGCCCTGAGTTCAATCCCCGGTTCTGCCAAAAAAAACCCCAAAAGAATGTAGTTTAGGGCTGGTGAGATGGCTCAGTGGTCTAAAGCACCTACTTAGAACAAGCTTAGCACAGCACAGGGACCATGGTTCAATCCCCCAGCACCACATGCCAGCCAGCCCCGCCCCCTG
>NW_004524605.1:4269729-4279327 GCF_000260255.1 Octodon degus | reverse complement strand
AAAAAAAAAAAAAAAGAATGTAGTTTATACCAGGCATGGTAATACATGCCTGTAATCCTAGCACTTGGGAAGCTGAGGCAGAAGGATTGCGTGAGTTTGAGGCCAGCCTAGGTACACAGTGTGTGTGTGTGTGTGTGTGTGTGTGTGAGAGAGAGAGAGAGAGAGAGAGAGAGAGCACATGATCATAAAAATAAATAAATAAATACAAATAAAAATAAAACTGACTGGAAGCCATGTATATAAGGCAGGTCCACCTGCAGGACTTCTGGAGGTTGGGAAAAGCCCACCCACACAGGCTGGATGTCACTCATACTCAACTTCATCTTGCAGACCTGGCAAGCATCAGTGATCCAGGGTGGTGCTGAAACCTGTTTGACACTGTCGATGTTTTCTTATCATATAACTTCAGGAGGGCCGGGGAGATGGCTCAGTAGAATAAGCACTTCCCTGGCAAGCACAAGGGCCTGAGTTCAATCCCCGGTTCCACTTAAAAAAAAAAAAAAAAAATACCAAACAAACAAAAACAACCCACCTAAAACCCAAAAAAACCAACCCTAGTAAAAAGTCACTAATCCAGGGCTCTCTATTATCTGTATTACAGTAATGAGCTAGGATAGGAATGAAAAAAAAAGCCTGTGTCACCTAGAGGGGTCACAAAGCCCACACCCCAGGCTCCCCCTATGAGGGTCTGGCAGGCCTCACTAGAGAACAGTTTGTTCTTAAGTTACATGCAAATCAAGAAAGGCTTCTGTACTGGTCTGAGTCTCAGCAGGAAACAGATGCACACCCCTCAGGTAATAGGACAGTTTAAGGAAGGGACTGTTTACAAGGGCTGGGCAGGATGGAGAGAAATCCATGCCTGGGGTCAGCAGCAGGAGAGCTATACCCACGAGGCCTTGCTCAGAGAGGAGGAGAAGTTCTGGAACATGAGAGTGGGGGGGATGGACTCCTGCCAGATGTTGTGGTTGGGGGTGAAGAACAGACACTGTTGACCTGAAGTCTGAAAGAGAAGGAGCTCGGTGTCCCAACATCAGTCTTGGCCAGAATCTCCACTGGCCACATCCAAGTGAAGGGGTGAGGATATGGAGTGTGGTAACATGCTCTACCAAGGCCAACGCCTGGAAGGAGTGGGGAAGGGCAGAAAGTTGACAAGCAAGGAATGTTGAGCCTGGTCCCCTGGCTTAGACAAGCAAAGATAATGAGTTAGGATGATAACCTGGTAGCGTGTATACCCACCATAGATTCTTTTTTTTTTTTCCTCCCAATGCCTTCAGGGCAGGTTTGGCTGGCTTGAGTTGTAGGGATCGAACCACAGCAACCTGAGCCTGACTGCTTTGTTGAAGCAGCTACTTAAAGAACTGAGCTAAGGGGCAGCCCCCTCCCCCCATTCTTGAGCTCATGGGATGAGAGGCAGCCAGAGTCAGAGATACCCAGAAAAAAGATCTCAAGAATTCCAGCATAGGGGTCGGAGAGATAGCTCAGAGGCATAAGCACCTAACTGGCAAGCACAAGGACCTGAGTTCCATGCCTGGCCCTGCATACCACATATACTACAGTCTCAGTCCCTGATCCCTGGGCGTGGTCTCAGCCCCCAGATCCCAAGGCACATCTGTCTTGGCCACTGCGCAGGCGTGGTGGTGCACACCTACAATCTTTGAGCCAAGAGGATCTCTGCAAGTTCAAGACGAGCCTAGGGGCTACAAAAACTGAGCACGAGGCCAGCTCAAACTGCATAGTGAGACCTTGTCTCAAAAAAATAGAGAATTCCAATAGTGATCAGGGTCCACAGCAGAACGGGGCAGAGAGCTCTCTTTAGTTTAATCCTTCCGGGGTAACTATGCATGTTCATAAAGACGACCCTGACTCGTCAATGAGAGTGGAGGCTGCTGTGCTACTTACAGCACCAAAGTACTGCAACACTAATTAGACATGTGCTCATCCACAAAAGGTACAAGACACGCCAGGCTGTACACGCGTCCCAGTCTCCTTGCTGTCCTGCAGCACCTCTAAGATGCCAGCAGTACCTGCAAAATGCCACCCAAGAAACCCAGTGGCGCAAACGCTGTGAGAGGTAAGGAGTAAGGAGAGGAGACACGGGTGGCAGAGGAACCTGCACCAACCCCTGGCTGTGGCGAGGCGGGTGGAGAGTCTGCAGCTGATGAGGAGGAAGCGAGTCTTCTAGGCACAGAGAGGCACACTGACAGAAGGCAGGATGCTTCACCCCAGAACCCCTGAGGAGCCCAGCCTGGGGAAACCAGGTATTGTGGGTGGTGGGTGAAGTACAGGAGCCACTGGGATTAAGGAGTGGGGAAAATTAGTTGAAATCCTTCCCAGGTTCCAGCCCTCCAAGCAGGGACATGCAGGCTGGCCAAGGGCGGATGAACACAGGGATGAAACTGGGAGGAGAGTCAAACGTGATGACCGCATAGGAAGGTTCTGTCCCACCCGCTTAGCTCCCCTTGCACTGCCCGGGACTTACACCACCCTATTAAATTTTTTATTTTATTTTATTCTTTTGCATCCTATTAAATTTAAATGTAGCCGCCAATTCTCAGCTCTTCTCACACTGAACTGTGGGTCCATGTCCTCTTCCTTCAGTCTGGTTATCTGTGTGACTAAAGTGGAAGTGCTGGGGCTGGAGAGATGGCTCAGTGGTCTAAAGCACCTATTTAGAACAAGCTTAGCAAAGCACAGTAGACCGCGGTTCAATCCCCCAGCACCACATGCCAGCCAGCCCCGCCCCCTGGTGGGCTGAGCTGGACACACACACACACACACACACACACACACAATGTAAAAATAAAAAAAAATAATAAATAAAGTGGAAGTGCTGCTCTGTGACGTCCAAAGGCGGCCGTTACACCCCACGCTGCTTCCATCCTGCTGGCCAGCACGCTTGCCCAGGAGATCTGAGCTAGCCTGTATAAGGCTGATGACCTGGCCCGGCTTCCAGTGATCTTGGCCCAGTGAGAAACTGTCTTAGAAGGGTCAGGGAGATGGCTCAGTGGAATAAGCGCTTGCCTGGCAAGCACAAGGGCCTGAGTTCAATCTCCAGTTCCACCAAAAAAGAAAAGAAAAAGAAACTGTCTTGGAAATGAGCCCTTCAGCCCCAGCCTGTCCAGTGCTTCCCACCACCACACCGCCAGTCCTCTGGCCTGGCCCCAGATTCTGGGGAACCTGAGTGGAGCCTTTCTGGCTCTGAGTCACTACCTAAAAGTTTCGGGACAGTGTGTCTTACAGCAATAGCAACAGGTAAGGGGCCAAAATGAGGAAGACAGAATGTGTCTCCTGAGGCTGCGTGGCTCTAGACAGGTGCTAATTTCTTTTAGGGTGACTTGTGGGAATTCAGGAGGAGTCCCAGCTCCTCCTAGCTCCAGATGGAGGGCGAATGCTAGTTTGACGATGCGGGGAGCGTGAGGCCACTCTGTAGACGTGCCAGAGCCAGGCTGCCTCAGCCTGGGAAGGGGGCGGCCCACGCGCACTGTGATCTGGAGATGGGTGGGCCTTGGCTCGGCTGCCCCTGCTCTACAGGAGCTCCCTTACAGGGGCCAGGTGCGGGGCGGGAAGGGAGGGCGGGAGGGGCTCACACCTCGCCTGGGCCGCAGCATTATCTATTCATCTGTGCCTCACCCTCTTGCCTGATCTGGCCCCTTTCCCTTCCTTCACCCAGTGCCTTGCCTTTCCCTCTCTTCCAGGCCTCTATCCCAGCCCTGCAGAGCTCTGTCCAGCAGCTATGTGGCCAGCCAGCCTGCCCAAGGCAGTGTGCTCAGCCACCCCTAAGCTTTTCAGTTGTTTTTTTTTTTCCTCTCGGTACCAGAGATTGAACTCAGGACCTCGCACTTGCCAAATAAGCACTTGCTCTGCTAAGCTATCTCCCCAGCCCTTCAGTTGTTACTTTAAAAAAACAAAACACAACACCATCATTACATAAGTAGTTCGCATTCCCTGTAGAAAAATAAGAAAATACTGAATACCATTCAAGATTCTCCAGCCAAAAACCTGAGCAAATATCCCCTTGCCTGGTGACTCCTCAGCTTCTGCACAAATGAATTTGCCTAGGTCCATGTCCCAGCTGAGCACGCACCACACTGCGGGCTGTGCCAGACAGTTCGTATGTGTTAGTGTCACCAGACCCTCCCTCTTGGGAGGTAGGTGTTACACCTCTTTTAGAGGCTCAAGGAAGTATATTTTTTTGTCCCTGTTCAGACTGGTTAAGACTGGCCTTTGCAGTGCCCCATGCAGACTCCAGGGCTACGCTCCTCGCATGCGATGTAAGATTCCCTTTCTTGGTAAGCGTGCCCCTATAGCGTGCACACAGCACACCCTTGCGTGCACGTGAACATTTCTGAACAACGCATTTCTTGGGTTTTATATGTGTGTTCCCCCACAATAAGCAACACAGTTATAAATATCTTCGTACATACATCTTTGCAAAAATGTGCATCTTTTTATAAGATGAACTCTGTAAAGTGGAATTGTTTGGTTAACGGTCAGGCGTTTTTTGTGGTACTGGAGACTGAACCCAGGGCCTTCACACTGAGCTCTACCTCCAGCTCTTTGTGTGTTTATATCATTATCAGTGTGCGTTTGTACGGATGTCTGCCTTGAGCAGCTGGCACACGAGTACAAGGTGTCTTCTTGCCCCTCCCTTCATGTCTCCCTACACTTGGTCTGCCTTTTTTCCTAGCCCTTCATTTTATTCACTCACTTATTTCTTCACTCATATTTTAATCTTTCATTATGAGAAACCTTGTACTACTTAACTTCCATTGCCTAACCTCACTTAATATGTTCTCAAGTCCCATTCATTTTCCTATGAATGATGTGATTTTGTTCTTTATGGCTGAGTAACGTTCCACTATGTATAAACCCCACATTTTCTTTATCTATTCATCTGTTGCCTGATGTGTTACTTTTCTCTTGTTGCTGAGACAAAATATCTGACCTAAAATTAAGGAAGGAAGGGGCAGGGGAGATGGCTCAGTAAAATAAGCACTTGCCTGGCAAGCACAAGGGCCTGAGTTCAATCCCCAGTTTAAAAAAAAAAAAAAATTAAGGAAGGAAAAGTTTATTGACTCAGTTTGTGGAGGTTTTAGTCCATAGTCTGCTGTCTCCAAGGCAGGGTGGCACAAGAGAGGCAACCATTATGGAGGTAGAAGCAGCAAAAACAAGAGCAAAAGGCAGGAGCAAGCCTCTTCTCTTCTTCTGCTGTATGCAGGCTTTATGCCTGATGCTAGGTGTAGCATTCTCACCTCCAACCCCAGCATTACACAGCCAATCACAAACTCTAGATTCAGCCACCCCTAAAATTCTGCCTTCATGAACCCGTGACGTTTTGTTGTGACATCGAGATATAAACCATAACATTCCTCCTCTGGCCCCCCCAAAGACTCGTGCACATCCCTTTATGCAAAAGGCATTTAGTCCATCTTTAAGAGCTGCCAAAGTCCTAACAGCTTCAGCACTGCTGAAAAATTCCAAGTCCCAAGTCTCCACCAAGATGTAAAGCAAACTTAGCTGTGAGCCCCTGCACAAATGAAAAGAAAGTTAAACACTTCTACTACTCAATGGCACAAGACAGACATTTCCATTCCAAAACTTACGAAAGGGGATACAAAGGATTGAGACCAAAGCAAGTCCAAAATCCAGTAAGGCAAACATCAAGTCCTGCAGTTCCATAAGCAACATCAGGGGCAATCTGTGACAAGCTGTGAGCTCCAAAGGGCTTGGGTGGCTTGTCCCTTAGGGCACTTCTGATGGTAGTAGCTCCCAGAGCTTCTCTCTTAGGCCCCCTCTGCTTCTCCCTTGCAGTTTTCCTCAGACAATCCACTTTCCTGGCTTCTCCAAACTTCTGGGATCTCCCGTGAAAATTCAACTTCACACTCACAGCTTCATACACTGTCCTCCTCAGGGGCACACTGTTTGGCATCCTAGGCCTTGTGAAATCTGGGTGGAAGCCACCCGGCCCCATCACTCTGACACTCTGCATGTGCCTAAAACCAGTAGCATGAATCCAGCTAAAATCCTAGAGCTCATGGCAATGTCCTCCATGAGTGTAGCTGGAGGCCTAGAGCCCACACCAATGTCACAAGCAGGTCTGTATCAAGGATCTGTGCTGGGAAGGCCCAAATGTCAGTGGTAGAAGCTGGAAAGTGTGTGTCAGCAGGATGAACGATCTGTCGCTGCGCGCTGAAGTGTCTGCACTGGAGCCAGGAGGCAATGCTCATGGTAAGCATCTGAACCCCCCTCAAGAAGAACCAGAGCATCCTCAGTGACAAGGACTGAGCTCTGATGACAAGAGCCGAGTCTGTTATCAGGACACCCAGGAAGACAGCTTCCCCATGGGGCCGGGGAGATAGCTCAGTGGAATAAGTACTTGCCTGGCAAGCGCAAGGACCTGAGTTCATTCCCCAGTTCCACCAAAAAAAAAAAAAAAAAAGCCTCCCGAGGAGAATCAGCAGTACATCATCACCTTCCCTCCAGTTCTCTTTTCATGCTGCTGGCAACAATTTTCAGCTGAGCCTTCCACGGCCGGCACCACGATGATTCACTTCAGCTGAGGATTACAGGTTGACCATTAGTTAATCCACCACAATCCACCCCTGGTCAACTTGATAACCAGACACATTTCCTTAAGCCATAGTGTCTAGTGGAAGATTTGTGAAAAGTTAACGTGTCTTGGTCTGTTCAGATTTACAGTAACATAACAGTTACATATATAATTCCTATTGCCCTCATTCATGATCAAAAGCAAAATATTCAAGGAATGATCAAAATTGGAGATTTAAACCACAATACTTTGACTAATTAACCTGATTGTACATATCTAAAAACTACATTAAAATTGTATTAAAAGAGCTATGACAGGGCCGGGGAGATGGCTCAGTAGGATAAGCGCTTGACTGGCAAATGCAAGGATCTGAGTTCAAACCCCAGTTCCGCAAAAAAAAAAAAAGAGCTATGATAATCACAATCCTTGCTTCCCAGCAGCTATTAACAGGGCGTGGCAAGACTGAAAAACGGCTCTCCTGCATTTCAGATGCACTCTCCCGCCTGGGGAAAGGCCTCAGGTCACTCTTCACGGTCCGGTTCCTCCCCAGCACCATGCTCTCCTGTTTCATCCTTGCCATCCACAGCTTCTTCAACTCACTGCTGGCTCGTGGCTCTTCACCTTTCACTTAGATCCGGCCAAAAGCTCTCAGGAGTGTCCGTGCCACCGTCCCAACAGTAGACTGCACTGAAATCCTGCTGCACCCAGGCAATATCCCTAACACAAGCAACATGCCAGTCAACTTCCTGCCGAAGCACAGCACACTCCGCTGGGGTCCTGCAGCCGGCGCAGTCCTTAGGAGACGCCTCCAGACCTCATCCCACTGGCAGCATTTCCATCAGAACTCTGGCTTTCCAGGTACTGACCAGCGTCTCCCATATAGTTCATAGCACAGGGGCGCGGCCTCTGTAGCCAGTCTCTTGAAACCTTTCCAAATTAATTCCCAAAGCAGTTAAGCCCCCTGCCAGGCAACATCACAGTAACAACCCACTCTCTTGGTACCAATTTGTGATGATTACTTTTTTCTCACTGCTGGGACAAAATGCCTGACACCCAAAATTAAAGGAGGGAAGGTTTATTTAACTCAGCTTGTGGAGGTTTCAGCCTATAATCATCTGGCTTTTTTTTTTTTTTTTGTGGAACCGGGGATTGAACTCGGACCCTTGCGCTTGCCAGGAAAGCACTATTCTACTGAGCCATCTCCCCGGCCCATCCTCTGGCTTTGAGGCAGGGTGGCAGAGTTCATGGCAGCAGAAGAAAACAAAGCAGCAAGAGCAACGTGGAGGAACAAGCCTCCCTACGTTGCCTTGAACACAGGTGACCTGCTGCATTCACACCCCAGTCCCAGCACTAGACAATGAACCAATCACACACTCTCAGTTCAGCCACCTCTGAAAAGTCCACCCCACCATGACCTCATGAGGCTTGGGGGGACATCAGACACACACTGGAACACCTGGGATGTAGGCTGTTTCCAGAACCGAGCTATTATGGATTAAACCGCTGTAAAAATTAGTATATACGTATCTCTATAGTAGGATGGCCTTAACTGGGCGTCCACACGGAATTTCTTTTCTTTTCTTTTTTTTTTTTTTTTTCACACGGAATTTCTATGTGTAGTTTTTTGGCAGTCTCCAGACTCTGCTTCCTGTGCTTGCACGGTGGCCACACTCTTACATTACCACCAACAATGGAGCACATCTCTGTTCTCCCCACGTCCTCACCAAGGGTTGCTGCACTTTGTGTTCTTTTTTTTTTTTTTTTTGCAGAACTGGGCATTGAACTCGCCCTTGCACTTGCAGGGAAGCAATTATTCCACTGAGCCATCTCCCCGGCCCCACTTTGTGTTCTTGGTGGTAGCCATTCTGATCAGGTTAAGGAGGAATCTCAGAGTTTTGATTTGTATTTCCCGAATGGCTAACGATGATGGACATTTTTCCATGTACCTACTGGCCATTTATACTTCTTTTGAGACCTGTCTATTTAGTTCATTTGCCTTTTTTATCTTTTTTTTTGGGGGGGTAATCAGGAATTGAACTCTGGATCTCATGCGTGCCAGGCAGGCACTGATCCACTGAGTTAACTCCCCTTCCCCTCCTTTTTTTTTTTTTTTTTTTGGTGGAACCAGGCATTGAACTCAGGCCCTTGCGCTTGCCAGGCAAGCACTTATTCTACTGAGCCATCTCTCCAGCCCCTCTGTTTTGTCTTTTTGAGACAGGGTCTCACTATGCAGTGCAGATTGGTCTTGAACTCATTTTATTGACCAGGCTGACCTCAAACTCAACACAATCCTCTTGTCTCAGGCCTCCCAAGTTCTGGGATTACAGGCATTTGCCACCATGCCCGGTCCATTTGCCCATTTCTTTGATTGGGTCATTTTTTTTTTTCAAGGTTAATGTTTTGAGTTCTTTATGTATTCTACATTTCAGTCTTCTACCAGCAGAGTAGCTTGCATTTTTTTTTCCCATTTTGTAGGCTTTTTACTCTATTGATTATTTTTTTTTGTTGTGCAGAAGCCTTTTGATGAAATTTCATTTGTAGATTCTTGATATTCTATACTGTGCAACTGGAGTTTTTTTTTTTTTTTTTCTTTTTGGATTTTTAGGGAAGGGTCCACAGGGTGTTCAGAGTCTCACTACTAGATGGGACCCCTCGTGATGCTCCTGTTTACACCCTCCCAAGTGCTGGGATTACAGGTGCACACCACCACACTGCCTCAATGCTCCATGTGCCCTGGGGGTGGGGCTGGCACGGTAGGCCTGGGGATGGAGCCCCTGGCCCCTGCACCTGCTTGCCTAAGCAGGTGCTTTAGTCCATTAAGCTATCTGGCTGGCCTTATTCTTCCTCTTCATGCCTCCCTGTCATGCCACCCTACCCTGGCCAGGGTGAACTGTGAAATGAAACCTCTGCAAACTGTGCACTAAATGAACCTTTTCTCCTTTAACTTTGGGTGCCAGGCATTTTTGTCTCAGCAGTGAGAAAAGGTAACTAAGACACTGCACTTATTTATTTTTAACTGACTTTATTTATTTATTTATTTATTTATTT
>NW_004524605.1:4255471-4268786 GCF_000260255.1 Octodon degus | reverse complement strand
CCCTCTACATACTCTCCTGAAGCAACAGAAAACAGATTGCGACACCAGGTCTAGGCCTCAGAGCCATCACTGACAATGCTGACCTGTCCCCTGGCCTCAGGGTTCACACTGTTTTATCCAGTTGCTGTCCCTCCGAGCATCCCGTCTCAGTGCCCTCTCCATGCCCCGCTCAGCAGGAAGTCCAAAACTAGACAGTATTGTTCTCTTACCTTGATGTTTTCTCTAACAGGTTGCAAACTCTGGAACCTGAAGAAAAAAGGAAAGTCAATGATTAAACAGAGCACTGAGGGCGGGCCTTTGAGCCCAGCAAGGCTGGATGGTGGCTGAATACCAGGTTCATCTGGGAAGAGCTTTTCCCAGCACCCTGAGGGCCGAGGCCAGCAGAGGCAGACCCTGGCAGCGTGGCCCCTAAAAGGGGCCCTCTCCACTCGGGGTGTTTCTTCTCACTTGGCCCACCAACGCTTTTCTACACTGGCAGAAGCCCCAGTGCTCTCTCCACCCTGTCCCAAAGCCTTGCATAAACACTCATCTTCTTACTATAGCTGGGTTGAGTTGGTATTTATTTAACAGATACTTACAGAGTACCAGCTCCATGCCGCACACTGTCACAGAGCTCTAGAGACACAGGGGTGCACAAAACTACCTGTCCTTGTACAGTTGGTGGTCTATTAGGGGCTACCAACAACCAACAAAGAAATACATTAGACATATAGTAGTCAAACATGGCAAGTGCCATGGAGAAAACAATACAGAAAAAGTGGGGACAGAGGGGGCCAAGAAGCAGTGCAGAAACTTTTTGGGGGTGGGAGTTGAGACAGGATCTTACGATGAAGTTTAGGCTGACCTCAAACTCACAGTGACCTTCCTGCCTCAGCCTCCTGAATGATGAACTACAGGCATGTCCTATCATACCTGGCCTTTTTAAAAATTTAAAAAAAAAATTTAAAAAAATTCTAAATAAATATTTTCAAGGAAGGTAAGAGATCTAAAAACATAAATTGTGAATAAGTACCTGAAAGAAGCAAGCCTAAGGACAGTGCATGGAAGAGCTGAGATGTGGTTAGATTCTAGAAAGTAGAGCCAATAGGATTTTCTGACGGATTAGAGGAAAAGCGGAGTGAAGCCTCATTTTTTTTTTTTTTTTTTTTTTTTTTTTTGTCTTTTGGCGGAACCAGGGATTGAACTCAGGCCCTTGCACTTGCCAGGGAAGCACTTATTCCACTGAGCCATCTCCCCGGCCCCATAAGTGGAGTGAAGGAGGATTCCCAGGATTTAGGCTTTAGTACTGGGAGGATGGAGTTGCCATTCTTGGAACTGCACGTGCCTGCAGACGGAGCACGTTTGGGAGGAAGCCAAGGACCCCAACTTGGGATATGCTAGCAGATGCCTTTAGACACTCAGCTGGCAAGCCTCAGGGTGGCTGCAGGAACTGAAGGTCTGCAGGGCGGCAAGCAGGTCTTCAAGGCTACCGCACAGGATGCCAACCTGGCAGGGCGGACAGCAGCAGAGGCGCTCTCCTGGGGCTGTGCCCCATTCCACAGCTCAGAAAAGGAAGAGTGAGGAGGCCTCGCAAGTGCAGTGGGGGTGTGAGAAGCACTCCACGGTGCGGGTCAGTTAGTGTGAGGACTTGGAAGTGACAAGGGGACCCAGCCTCCTGGAGTCATCTTCCTCATTGTAGCAGATACAGCAGGATGGCTGGGCTGGACACTTGCGTGGAGAAAGACACGAAGGCTGTGAGGGGCTGGGCGAGAGGACGGGGACACAGAGATGTCTGGTGGCAGCGCAGAACTACACACGAGAGACACAGGGATCTTGAGACGCGCTGGCTGCCCCTCATTTTCCTCACATGTGAAAGGCAGAGCACAAAGCTTGCTCACCTACACCTCTAAGCCACAGCTCCAACTGCTGATGCTGAGCCAGGTCCCCTGGTCACTGAGCTCTATCTGCGTCTGGCCCATAGGCCAGCTCTCTGTCTCCATGACATCAGCCTCATTTCCTACCGCCACAGGCAGCTTTAGCATCAGTGCCTATGGCACGGCGCTGCCAGGCACGTCTGCATTTCCTCACAAAGGAGGCAGCCAGCTGCTGTGCAGACGGGTCAGTGCAGATGTGAGCAATGAAATGGGGTGGAAGATGTAGGGGTGGGCAGGCCCTGTCAGCCAGGCTGGATGGACAGGCAGCCTCTCTGGCGATGACACTTGGGACGGGCTGGTGGCCCTACTGCTCTGCTCCCAGGCTTTTTTTTTTTGGCGGAACGGGGGACTGAACTCTGGCCCCTGTGCTGGCCAGGGAAGCGCTTATTCCACTGAGCCATCTCCCCGGCCCCTGCTCCCAGGCTTTTCCAGCAACTTTTGCATCATTTGCTTTCCAGGAGTGAGGCTGGAGCTGTGAGCCATGTAGGTGAAGAGCCACAAGCAAACCTTTCTGCTCTCTATACTGCGAGCCTGTTTTCCTCCATGATTACAGAGGACACACACTCTCACTGAGGGAAATCTGGAAAGACCAAAAACAGAAAGACCAGATGCTTACAACTCTACTACTGGGATAACTACAACTACATACCTTCCTGGACATTCTCTATGCATATATAATGTTTTTAAAAAGTGACATCACGTGGTTTTTAAAAAAATGTATTTCATATAGGGTCTCACTACATAGCTTGGACTTCTAGTGATCCTCCTGTTTTCAGCCTCCCCAGTGCTGGGATTACAGGTGTGCACCACCACACCTGGTCTCGGTGGCCAGCTCAGTGCGCTCCAGGGTGGGGCTGGCACGGCATGCGGATCATCCCCGGCCCCTGTGCTTGCCTAAGCAGGTGCAGTCCACCGAGCTGTCTCACCAGCCCCTCACACTGTGTTTTGTGACTTCTTTTTTCTTCAGTACTGGGGATTGAACTCAGGACACTGCACTTGCCAGGCAGGTGGGTAAGCCACTATATCCTCAGTCCTGTGACCTGAATTTTGACTATTCTATTATAAAGTGTTCTCAGCTGATTTTCTTCTATGTGATTTTTTTTTTTTTTTGGCAGAACCAGAGATTGAACTTGGGCCCTTGCGCTTGCCAGGGAAGCGCTTACTCTACTGAGCCATCTCCCGGCCCCAATGTGATGATTTTAATGGTTACCTAGTATTTCACTATGTGAAGGCTTCCACAGCATTTAGTAAAATCTTTTTTTTTTTTTTGGCAGAACCGGGGATTGAACTCAGACCCTTGTGCTTGCCAGGGAAGCACTTATTCCACTGAGCCATTTCTCCGGCCCCAAAATCTTTTATTTATTTGGGTTTTGATACAGGGTCTTGCTACACAGCTCAGATTCACAGTGAGCTTCCTGTCCCAACCTTCCCAGTGTTGGGATTGCAGGTGTGTTCCACCATGCCTAGCTTCGGAGGCAGGAACTGAGCCCAGATCACAGGCAGCCACTGGATTTGAGGCTTATTTTAGTCCTCCACCAACTGAGTCTTCAGTTTTCTTCCTTTGAAAGCCTGGTAAAGCAAGGGCCTGGGTAGAAAAACAATAGGCCCCGCCCATCAACCAGAGATACTCCGGGGAGTCCCCCTCCTTGGCCGGAAGTGCGGGTCCCACTCTGATCTTAGCAGAGACCTCTTCAGGCCCCGTGGGAAAATCCCTTTGGGAAAAGCTCCTTCCTGGGAGGGGGAGGGGGAAAGGGAACATCGCAGGGGCGGCACATTCCGGTAGCCTTAGGAACGCTTAGGGCCTCTGGGAAGGGGTGTGGAGGGAAGAGGCTCCAGAAGTGGCGACTTTGGCACAGACCCTCTTTGCTCCCCAGTCCTCGGTGGCGCTGCAAGGGCACTGTCCATGTTCTCCAGGAGTAGAATGTTCTGAGGGCGAATGAGTTCTGTAGGGTGTGGCAGGAAAAGCACAAGCGCACAGTTAAGAACCGGGTCCAACCCGTGTCACCTCACCCTGGGCAAGTGACCAACTGCAGAAGGGAAGTACTAGGAGAGAGGCCACTGGGTCTGTTTTATTGTCACACCTGTAATTCTTAGTACATAGTAGTTGATCAACAAATACTGTATCAGGTGATCAGGTCAAGGTGGGGAAGTTCTTTCTTTCTTTCTTTCTTTCTTTCTTTCTTTCTTTCTTTCTTTCTTTCTTTCTTTCTTTCTGCTGAACTGGGGCTTGAACTCAGGCTCTTGTTCTTGCCAAGGAAGCACGTATTCCACTGAGCCATCTCCTCAGCCCCCAATGTGGAGAACTTTCTAAGGTTTAGTTTGTTCATCTTCAAAATAGGGTAATAGCAGGGACCAGGGAGATGGCTCAGTGGAATAAGCACTTCCCTGGCAAGCGCAAGGGTCTGAGTTCAATCCCCAGTTCTGGAAAAAAGAGAAAAAAAAGGATAATAGCTATCTCATAGGCTTGTGTAAGGGCTAAACAAAACATGGGCAAAATATATGGGTGTCTGGTGCCTAACAAACACTAAAGTCTGAAACTCTGGAAGACTGCAACTGACATGCCTCGTGCTATCTGATTCCTGGGCCTCTGCTCTATCCCACTCTCTTGCAAAGGTGGGAGAGGTGAGGAGGAAGCCGCTGATTCACAGATCCCGGCAAGAAAAGGCATGCAGAAGTCCAGACAGAAGGCGGCCTTGGAAAGGCAGCAGCACAGTATCCCAGCCGAGCCCCACCACCTCTCTGTGGGTCTTTCTGTGCGCAGCAGTTGTGATCCCAAGGGTCTCAAGTCTGGCTGGGTTGGGACAGGCAGATGGCAGGGGCCCTGGGCTACTCCCTCCCACCAGTGTGCAACCCTGCCAGCAGGGAGACTTGGGGACCCTTAGTCCAGAGTGGATTTTATGGCCCTAGCAGCAGACATGGTGGCTGCTCACCACCTGCTGAGGAGCTGGCCTAGGTCCAGCTGTGCGGCAGAGGCCATAAGCTGTGAGTGTACTCATTTCTGTGAGTCCAGTGCCCCTGAAGTACCCTGTGTGGTGAAGGCTGAAGGAAGGCAGTCATAGGAGGGGCTGGTTAGACCTTGAGCTGGGACGAGAAGGGCACAAGGGAACAGGTAGGAAGATGTCAGTGCCAAGAACTGCTTTGGTATCCTTCCCCCTTATTGAAGTACAGGTGTTGCCAGAGAGCAGTCCCCCCCGCCCCCGCTGATTCCTCTTTCTGTGCCTACCACAGAGGCTTATCTTGTAGAGACTCAATACTCAGCAAGTGTAGCTTATTGGCAAACTGGAAGCCAGTAAACAGGATGACAGACGGCCTATGCTTGGATCACTGGGAAAAGGCCAGGCCTGCTGACCCAGGTGTCTTGAACAGAAGAGGAACAACTGTACAGCTCTTCCCTTGTACCGCCACAAGGTACACCTCCTACCCTAGGCCCAGCCCAGGGGACTAAATATCCCTGTTTTAGCCAAAGGGAGACCACTTTGAGGAAATCACCCAGGTTTAGGTGTTCCCCTAGTGCCAGGAAGGGACTGGGTATGTGGTGAAGCATTCTTGTCCCCAGGAATCTGGGAGCTCCTTAGGTCACAAGAAAGAAAAATACAGGCTGATTACCTCCTTATTGAGTAGAAAACTGCTGCTCTCGCCTGAATGGTCAGATTGGCTGATTCCTGCACCTGCCATCCCCATTTCATATCAATTGCATGGTGATAGATAATCTTTTGGGTTTTTTTCCCTGGAACTGGGGATTGAACTCAGGACCTTGTGCTTGCCAGGCAAGCACTTATTCTACTGAGCTATCTCCCCGGGCCCAATGATAGATAATCTTGATGTTGCATATGTAAAATAGTGCCTTGTTTCAATCCTTGTCTATCAGCGTAAAGCCTGTCTCTGTGGGCAGGTTTGCTGCGTGAGTGAGCGCAGAGCTTGTCTTAGAGGACCGCACCCAGTGTGACTCTACCACCTGCCTATGTGTAGCTTCAGGCTTCCACCAAAGCAACCTCAGACCCTGGACAAGGACAGCCTTGGAGACCAGCTGTCTACGTCATGGCTATCTAGTGCAGTCCGGGACGAGGAGCCGAGAAGTTACTCCCTTCCTCTGTTTAACTCAAAATAACACTTTAGGATTATTCCTGCTTCCATTATCCTAGGAGAGGCAGACAATAAATTAATAAAAGCCTTAAGCAAGAGCACAAGCACCTTGAATCTTCTAGCTTGACCTTCTGGTCAGCCTTACCCTACTTCTACTTGATCACAAGCCTGTAAATATGCACTGCATCTCATAAATATAATAAAGATCAGAGTGAATCCTGGGATGAGCATGTGTGTTAGGATCCTCTAAGATGGCTCGGCATCCCATCAGTCATTCCTGTCAGTCACACCTACAGCCTCAGTGAGACGCACCTACAGCAGAGGTGTCTGGCCCTTAAATTCGGAAAGCCAGCGTTATTGCCCCTGCTTTTGGTCTGTTGTTATTGCTACTTCTGATCTGTGTGCACTACATTTCTGTCACTGTGGCCCTTTCTTGGTGTTCTACCTTTGTTAGCACAGACTGGCCCTGAGCCCATCTTCAGGTCATCTTCAATAGATATGGCTGCTTCCTACTTACTATTAGGTGTATGCTTGGCAATTCTTTCCTTATGACGCATAGAACTTATACCATTATTAGCCCATCCAACTGCAACACATCCATCATGGCTCTCCATTGATCCTGTAGAATCAGGTGGTAACCAAGGGCACCCAGCACTGGTGTGTCCCACTTGCCCACCCCTCCTCTGTGCTGTCCTTTGTGCGCTTGTGCCTAACAGAGAAGCAGCTGCCAGTCCTAGCTGGCACTGGCCTATGCCAGTGGTTCTCAAAGCGCAGCCACCAGACCAAGTTCTTGGAAGTTTATAGGTCTGCTCATCGATAGCTTGTGCCTTCTGTGTCCTTCTTCAGTCATTTTTACCTTACTTGATATCAAAAGGTTGACAGAAAACAGAAATAGTAACAAAAGTGATTAGTATCAAGCAACACAAAGGTGTGGCGGAGAAACGCTGAGGGTGTGTATAGGAGAGGGACTGCCGCGCATCTCAAGGGCCTTGAGCACGACAGGGGAAGGTGGGCCTTGCTGTGGCACGTGCAGATGGGAGCTCACCAATACCACAGATGCGCCACGGGGTCGAGGCTGTGCCAGATGCTGGGAATGGCTCTGTGGGATTAGGAGGCAACGGCTAACGGGCTTTCCTGTATGTTAAACTGGGCTCAGCCCCTTAGCCCTATACACTTTCCTTAATTCCCTCTTCTCTGGGCCACAGCCTGCCAAATAGCAGGACTAACACTTGTCCAGCTGACTTGCAAAGGGGAAATTCTCCCCCCTATCATCAGAGACAAAAGGAGTTTCGCATAACCAACGCTGGACAACAGACAATCACTAAGCTTGGTTCACTACACATCACTTCCAAAATCCCCTGTGACGCTTTTGGATAAACTCTGGATTCCAAAACTTTCCCTATATTTCCCCCAGTTTATACCCTGAAATCACAAGCTGTGTTGTAAAACTGACTTCCCCAAAGAAAAGATCTTGGTCTCAAGGTTTTGAGTTTATGGTCTGTAATGACCCGCCCTGTCTTCTGCAGGGAGGTTGTAGCAGATGAGTGGCTCCTGTCATCTTGCCAAGGACCCCAACCCACCAGATGGACACAAGCTGCCACCTGCCTCCTCCAGCCCAGCTACTGCGTGTTCCTGCACGGCCTTCTCTCAATCTGGCTTCCTGCAGGGTACCCAAGGAGGTAACACCCCAACCCCTACATGAGAACTGTGTCACTGCTGAGGAAGATCTTTCTTCTCCAGGACAGGCAGTAGGCACAGTCCACCCTCCTTACTCCATAGTGAGAGCTTCCCCTGGGTAACACCATGAAGTGATTTTCACCAGAAGTTCTTTACCTGTGCATAGTCCCTGGTCTTCACCACCACCTTTCCTCACTTGCTGTTCTCTCATAAGAATGAGAATTGCAGAGGTGGGCGAAAGGGGTCCTCGAGCTCTCTAAATGGATGTACAACTCTGGATGTCTGTGGATTTTCCGGGGCAATGGTTCCATCTGCTCCTTTACATTCTGGAAGGGCTATGTGACCTCAACTTAAGAGCCATGGGGACAAGCCCTCTTTAAACTGAAGCACATCAGTTTGAGAAAGTTGCTTTACACTGCTGAGTGATACCTCTTTAGCAACTGCATTTCTTTCTTTCTTTTTTTTTTTTTTTTTCTCGGGGCCGGGGATTGAACTCAGGCCCTTGCACTTGCCAGGCAAGAACTTATTCAACTGAACTATTTCCCCAGCCCCAGCAACTACAGCCACTAGGGAAGGAGAATTCTTAACTAAAAATATATTTTTAAGGTCAAAACTGAGGTGCGAGCCAGGGAGACAGCTCAGCAGCATAAGCGCCCGCCTGGCATGTACAAAGTCCTGAATTGGATCCCCCATGCTGCAAAAATCCCCAAACAAACCAACCAACCAAAACCAAAACCAAAACCACCCTGAGGTGCACACCTGAGTGGGGGAGGATGATACTGAGCTATTGCCACTGGAACTGAGGAACTGGCCACTTAGATGAGGAGAGGATGTGCCACTCAGAAGAATCTTAGGTCCACAGGTCTGAGGAACCCTCAGGGCCACCAAGATTGCTAAGACCAAAAGAGAGAAGGGACAGTTCCCACCATAATGTAGGGGCACGGAAACTGCCTCTACCTGGGGCCGGGGAGATGGCTCACTAGAATAAGTGCTTGGGCCGGAGTGCAATCCGTGGTTCCGCAAAAAGAAAAAAAAAAAAAAAAAAAAAAAAAAAAAAAAAAAAAAAGAAACTGCTTCTACCATCATGTCAGATTGTTAAGTAAAGACCATGCCTGCAAAAGACACTCCCTTCCCCAAGGGCGGAGCGGCCTGAGAGCTGTGCCTGGGCCATCCTGCTCCGCCCTGTAGCAGGACACAGCTGCCCTGCAGGAGCAATCTGGATGCTCCGCCTCCCCCCCCCTTCTTCCTCCTCCCTCTCTGCCTGCCCCTTGGGACCTTCCTCCTTCACACTCTGGAAGCCAGAGCCCCTGCCCTGTTCACAGGCAGGCAGGAGGAAGTGATTCTGCAAGGCCTCCCAGGGACTCCCAGGCTTGGCTTGAGGCACCAGATTGTTAAATAAGAGGGATTTTTTTTTTTTTTCAGTGATTTCAGAAAACGTTTAAAATGATATAACCATCCAAACTGTTTATGCAATCCTTGGCAAGTCTTAAGAAATACAGTTCCCTATTCATAACCAAGGCTTACATTTAAAAAATAAAGGTAGAGGGGCTGTCAAAACTGGCTAAGTAGGGGCTGGGGAGATGGCTCAGCGGAATAAGCACTTCCCTGGCAAGTGCAAGGGCCTGAGTTCAATTCCTGGTTCTGAAGGGAAAAAAAAAAACCAACCTGGAGAAATTTGCCAGGAATATAGCTCAGTGGTATGGCACCTGCCTGGCAAGAGTGAGGTCTTGAGTTCAATTCCTGATACAGAACACCACCACAATGGAGAAGTTAACCAGTTACTGAGGCGGTCTTGCATAACTGAGAAGGTTCACTTTGCTCCTTTTCTGGATTGCCTCTCCTCTGCTGTCCACTGCCATGCGTTAGATGCTCCTGACGGTTGCTGGCAATATTAGTGCCGGCTCCCTAAAATGCAGACCAGGATATGCCCAGAACTCAGGTTTGAAATGTTTTTAGAATGACTAAAAACTGATCAATATGTGCATTCATTTAACAGCCTAAAAATATTCCAGGTTCTCTTTTCTTCTTTCAGGACAGGGCACTGTACCCAGGGCCTTTGCCCTGAGCTGCATATATCCCCAGCCCTTTCTAATTTTTTTTGTTACTAAATTATCCAGATTGGACTTGAATTTACAATCCTCCTGCCTCAGCCTCTCAGGAATTACTCTATTTTTATTGGTTTCCCATGGATACATTATGTGCCCTCTCTCTGGCTACCCGCCCTGAGTTGAACTCTCAAGGGCTCAATCTGGATCTGCAGCACAGAATCGCTATGTCCCTGTTTTTTTCTTTTTTGGTGGAACTGGGGATTGAACTCAGGCCCTGTGCCTGCCAGGGAAGCGCTTATTCTACTGCGCCATCTCCCTGGCTCCTATGTCCCTGTTAATATGCTCTCCGTTACAGGGAGACCGTAGAGTTTCTGGGGACAACCGCAACGTGCAGAAGAGGTCTGGGCTTCTTTCTAGAATCATGCCGGGTGCCCCTCCCTCAGCCCTGGGAACCCAGCTAGCCTTGCTCTTACGGGAAAGCATCCTCTTCTCTATTAGACAAGCTCCTACTCTTCGTGCTAACACAGCTCTCTGGCCTACAGACCTTTCTGGTGAAAAGCAATCTGATGAGAGCTAGGCTTCCACCACATGCACGATTTGATAACACCTACGGGGGAGGGTTCACACCCCCAAAGAACACTCTGGACCTGAAGATAGGAATCCCGCACATGCGCTTCCACTCCCTAGCACCTCTAATAATTCCTGACCGCTGCCAAGGCAGGGCCAACAACCCAGACTCAGCCCAGAAACTCCTGCTTGTTGCATCTCCAGGACTAGAGAAGATGGCACCATGGCGCTGTGCCTTGATGGAGAAACTCTGGAGTCTTGAGGGTGACAGATGGGAGGGTGACATGGGCAGGGACGGGCGGCCACCTCAGCTCCAGTCTCCTCCCACTGACCCTGTAGCTGAGGGCACGGTGTCAGTCCCCCCTATGACCACTCCAGAAACCCATAGCCACCCCCACAGCCCCTCACAAAGAGGCTCTTTAATTGCTAAGAGTAGGAAAGAAAAGGAAAATATCGGGGCTGGGGAGATGGCTCAGGAGAATAAGCGCTTCCCTGGCAAGCACAAGGGCCTGAGTTCAATCCCCGGTTCTGCCAAAAAAAGGAAACTATCATTTCCTCCCTTCCATCCTTCCCCACTCCATGAACTGGAGAGCTCATCCAAAGTATCTTAATGGCTCTTAATGTAGCCAAGGAGGTAGCTCAGCCTGCTTAGGCAGAGCACAGTGCTGGCCCCGGCCTGAGAGGGCAACTGAGACGGGTGTGGTGGTGCTTTGGAGGCTGAAAACAGGAGAATCACTATGAGTACGATCTGTGTAGGGAGGCCACATTAAAAAAAAAAGGATCGATAAATGTAAAATCTCAACTCACAAAAATGTGGTTGATAAAGGGAAGAACCCTAAAAGAACCAAATGATTGGTAGTGGCGACACACTCTTGGAATCCCAGGACTTGGAGGAGGCTGAGGCAGGAAGACTGCCGTGAGTTTGAGGCCATCCTGAGCTACACAGTAAGTTTAAAACCAAGTTAGTAAAAACAAAACAACAACAAAAAAAGGGGCCGGGCAGATGGCTCAGTAGAATAAGCACTTCCCTGGCAAGTGCAAGGTTCTGAGTTCAATCCCCAGTTCCTAAAAACAAAACAAAACACAAAACAACAAAAACCAGGTTGGTGAGACCCTCAATCAACCAATAAACATCCATCTAGACCCTCCCCCTAGAAAAGAAACAACAAAGTTCAACCACCACCCCTGGATCTTCCCACTCAAGGAGAAAAAAAACATAACAGAGAAAGACATTCTCTCATCTTAAAACAGACCAGGCCCAGACTGGTGACTCCCCAGGAACGGAAACAGCCTCCACCCACACCTCCCTTCCCCCACTTGTACCCACAGGAGTTACCATCAATTCAGCAACAATTTATTGACCAGGAGCCAGGGAGATAGCTCAGTAGAATAAGCATTTGTCTGGCCAGCACAAGGGCCTGAGTTCTATCCCTGGTTCTGGAAAACAAAAATTATTTAAATTGTTGACCATTTTGCTTCCAACCCATTCGGACAGCTGGAGTTCTACTACCTTAAGATCCTTTGGGAGAAGCAGAGAAAAGCTGTGTAAGTACTATGCGCCCACACTGCTCCATGTTTAGAGGTTGGAGGGGACAAGAACCCAAGAAAAGAAAGCAGCTAAGAGATGCAATCTGGGATGTATGAAACAAACAGTAGTATATGCGCAGGCAACAATTCTGTGTAGAATTGTAAGGGCCGGCCAAACAGTTCAGCGGATTAAAGTGCCTGCCAGGCATAGGGGCTGGGGTTTCGATCCCCGGGCTTGCCATGCTGCCCTCCCCACCACCGCGCCCCCGGGCACACTGAGATGGCAATTGAGACTGGGTGTGGTGGCCCCCAACTGTAATCCCAGCTCTTGGGAGGCTGTAAACAGGAGGATCACTGAGTCCGATCTAGTAGTGAGACCCTGAACACCCTGTAGATCCTTCCCTAAAATACAAAAAAAAAAAAAATTGTACAACTGTCAGAAAGACAACCCAGTGTTGGCCTTCAAAAGACATTAAGATTTTGTTGGTATAGCTGGGAAGAAATGGCTTTTGGACAGAGAACGAAGTAAGCAGTTCTGGAGGTCGCTATGGAAGAGCTGGTCATGCGAGGGACAATGGACAGGCACGCCGTCAGGCCAGCGGTGCTAGAGTATGGGGTCTAGGAGCAGAGAATAAGGAGATTAGGCTAAAATGCAGGCTGTGGTTTTCAGCAACTGTGGATTCCTGCTAGGCAGAGAAACCACTGCACAGTGCAGCTGGCGGATAGCCTGCATCCTCCAGACCTGCAATATGGCTTAGGTCAAGGCTGTGCCTGGGCAACTAGCAGGCAATGGCTGAACACAGCTAGGAGGGTAGGGCCTGTCCACAGCCGCCCCAAAAAAATCTTTGGCCAGAGTCCCCCTGGGCTGGACGAGACATTCTCAGAGCTGCAGCCCAGTCTGAGGGCTTTTCCACCTGCTCTCCCTCCCCGCACCCTGCCCTTCAGAGCTAGATGGTGGCGGCTGCGGAAGGCGGCCTCTCCTCTGCCTTCTACTCCTGCCTCTTTCATCTTTCAAGGTGTCACAAGCCCCACCCTCTGTAAATCTGCCTGGTGTTTGCCAGGATAAATGTTCAGGACTTGTTAGTAGTGAGAAGCCACTGAAGTATTTCAAACAGAGAAAAAGCCACAATCATGTCTGGATTTTAAAAAGTTAATCCAGCAGAAGGGTGAGAAAGGAACCAGGGAAAGGGAGTGGGCAGTGAAAAACCATTTAAAAGGTTCTTTTATGGGAACAAGGTATTGACCAAAGTCAAGTGAAGTTTGGATAATTACGTACGTATCTCCCTTAATGATCCAGTGTTGAAATCTACTCTAGAGAAATGGAGTAAAGGTGCATCAAAGCGTAAGAATGAAGGCGCTTATGGCAGCCGTGTGTCTCAGGGGGCACCAGGGAAGTTCAGGTTCACCCCAGAGAGACGATCAAATAATGGCACATTCTTGCTGCAGATACTAGCACACAGCATTTGAAAAGAATACAGTAGACTGGGCTGGTGAGATGGC
>NW_004524605.1:4249723-4254566 GCF_000260255.1 Octodon degus | reverse complement strand
GATCCTCGGAGGCTATCTCAGCCTCCCCAGCTCTGAGATTACAGGTGTGTGCCCCACACTTGGTTCTGGGGCTGGCATGGCGTTTCCGGAGCTCCAGCAGATACTCAGATGGCTGAGCTGTCTCCCCAGACCTATAGTTTAGTGTTGTCTTCATGCAGAGCTCTAGCAGTCTTAGTGACCTAGTGGGTGGGGATGGCCCTCCCCAAACTGGGAAATCACAAAGGGGTGATACCAATAATCTCAAACTTCTGTTTGTCCCTTAGGGAAGTATGCAAATCTGGGCATTGGGACTTTGGCCACAGTTGTGATGAATTCTCATCTTCTGTGCTAACTCCCTCAAAGGCCCAGTCCCATCTCACTATTATATTTCCACCTAACATAGCTGTCTGTAGTACCATTTTATTTATTATTTATTTTTTGTATTTTAGTAAGGATTTACGGGGTCTCACTATGTAGATCGGACTCCTAGTGATCTGCCAGTGTTCAGCCTCCCAAAGAGCTGGGATTACAGGTGCGTGCCACCACACCATGCTGGGGATCGAACCCCAGCTGCTGCGTCTGCCTAAGCAGGCGCTTTAATCCGCTGAGCTATTTGGCTGGCCCTGTAGTACCACTTTAGAGAGATGTACACAACATATTATTTATAAAAAATTGACAAACACAGCACAGAGCATGACACACACATCCTTTTTTTTTTTTTTTTTTTTTGGTGGAACCGGGGATTGAATACACCTTCCCTTTTGAGAAAGGGTTTGGGTATATATAGTCCAGGCTGACCTCAAACTCACAAAGATACTCGTGCCTCAGCCTCCCAAGCGCTGGTATTACAGGTGTGTGCCACCATACCCAATTTGAGTGTTGCTCCATTTTCATAAGCTAAACTCTGCATGTATGTACTAGCTCTTTAAAGATTTTCCTTTGTTTGTAGAAATAAATCTAGAGGGAGATACATCAGTTGTTTACAGAGGTCTGTAACCTTTGACCCAGAGGTCCTCTTGGGTATAACAGGCTTTCATTTTTTTCTTTAGATACTTTTAGATAGTCACAGTAATAGATTTGGGGGTTTATTTTCTTCTTGTTTAATGCTTTCTGTATTTTCCAATTTTTAGAATGGTTGAACATGGTTCATTTTTCTTATCAGAAAATGAAACTTTAATTTAAAAAGCTGTGTCTGCTTGGAGGAAAATATTTAAAAAATTCTTCATATTGCCTTTCCAGAGAAGAAATAACAAAAGACTCCTGGGAAAGTAGGGAGGGCTGTCAATGCCCTGCTCTAGGTAAACAGAAATTAGAGAGCAGCTGGAGTCACGCTGCGCAGGCTGGTGACGCTCCAGAAGGAGCCGGAGTGCCGCTCAGGTAGTGGAGGGGATCCAGCCGGCAGGGAGTCCCGATGCGGCTCGGGCCAGGCCAGGCCAGGCGGGAAAGGAAAGGCAAGGCAAGCTGGCTCCTGTGCTGGGTGGAGCGGCTCGTGGCCTGCCTACCGGAGATCAAATCTCCCTAACGGAACTTACCAATGGACTGAAATGCTAAACATGAACAGTGAAATCATTTTAAAAACTAGAAAAATGCTGATGAATACTTATCTGATCTGAGTGGAGGACTTTAAACAAAAGAGCAAGGAGTATTTTCAAAGTTTAGATTTTTTTTTTTTGCATTAAAAACAAATAGGGCTGGGGAGATAGGTTGGTGATCTAAGCGCCTGCCTGGCAAAAGCAAGGAATCAGGTTTGATCCCCAGGCGCACATGCCATGCTATCCTCGGAACTCTGGAGGCGCCACATGAGCCACTGACAGCAGGCATAGTGACGCATGCCTGTAATCCTAGTGCTGGGAAGGCTGAGACAGGAGGATCACTAGGAGTTCAAGCTTTGTAGTGACACCCTGTACCAAATAAGTAAATAAATGATAAAAAAATTAAAAACAAACAGCAAGCTGAATGTGATGGCTCATGCCTGTAACCCCAGCACTCGGGAAGCTGAGGCAGGAAGACCTCTACAAGTTTGAAGCCAGCCTGGGCTACATAGTGAGTTTAAGACAAGCCTGAACAACATAGCAAGACCCTATCTCAAAAACAAACAAACAAACAAAGACACAAACACCAGTACCTTAAAACCAACTCAGACAAAATCTGAAGACAGGCCAAAACAGGAGTATTCACAGCAAGACTGACTTACAGGAATATCTTTCATATATACAAAACAGGGATCAATAACAAAGAAAAAACCTGCCCCAAAAGAAACCCAGAACATTTTGCATTGGTTAAAGTTCAACTGTTATAGAAAATGGAAAATAACAGTGGCTTAAACAAGGTAAACATTTATTGCTCTTTTTTTTGGGGTATTTTGTACAAGGTCTCACTATACAATGTGGACTGGTAGTGATCCTCCTGTCTTCAGCCTCCCCAGCACTGGGTGGGATTACAGGCATGTATCACTGTTCCTGGACTCAGTTGCTGGCTCAGCATACCCTGGGGGCAGGGCCAGCCCTGCATGTGGTGCCAGGGATCGAACCCCTGCCCCTGCACTTGCCTTAGCAGGTGCTTGGTCTGCTAAGCTATCTTGCTGGCCCTCTCTTTTACATTTAATAAAGAAAAGCTCAGCAGCTGTTGCTCCATGGTTGGTCTGGTCCCAGTTTGTTCTACATCTGTACCTAAAGTGCAGCCTGGATGTCAGGGCTGCCTGTGGTTGCTGGAGCCCCACTAGGCAGCCTTTTAATTAAGAAGGCAGAAGAGAGAAATGGGGTGCATTGGCATGGTACCCTATCTTAAGGAGCAATCTTTTTTTTTTTTTTTTGGTAGAACCAGGGATCGAACTCAGGCCCTTGCACTTGCCAGGGGAGCGCTTATTCCACTGAGCCATCTCCCCGGCGCCCCTTAAGGAGCAATCTTGAAATCCCACACAATACATCTGCATAGCTATCATTTGCTCACAGGGCCATACCTAGCTGCAAAGTTCCTTGGAAACCATTTTTTCACTGGTAGCAAAGGGGGGCTGGTGGAACATTGGACTGACTCATGACTAGGAAAGAAGGGAATGGATCCTGGAATGTGATGAGCAGTTTCTAATGTATATGGTAACAAAATTATCAAAAGAAACACAAAAGTAAATTAAAAAAAAAAAGGTTGATCCCTTAACAGGCAGTCTATATAAAGCAGACCTTACATAGTCTCTTCCAGCTGAGCTCTTGTCTTCATGACAACCTTGAGACAGAGGCTTACGAGAAGTCCTAGGGTTTAGGAGGCGCTCTGGCCCACTGGGCAGGCACAGGGCCCAGACTTCCCGACCATTGTCCCCAGTCTCCTCCCAATCCCAAGGGATGTCAGCGTCTAAGAATGCTGGAAAGTGAAGAAACATCTGCATCCAGAGCCTCTAAACTACAGCTACAACTAAATTTTAGGTGTTTTTGAAAGTTATTTTAAAAGGCAATATCCTCATGTAAATTGAATCAGCAGTTTCAAAACTTAAAAAAACCACCACCCTCTGCCCTGAGTCCGGAGTACCACATATTAGCACGGAAACTGGCCACAAAATAAGAACTGATGCTGGGGGCCACGGGAGAGCACGGCAGCTGCTGCTCTGGCCCCCACGGATGATCTCAGTGCCGCACGCCGCAGCAGACACAGAGGGCAGCGGGCACAGTGGATGTGGGTGCCCGAGGGGCCTCGGGTTCCTGGCTCCTTTAACAAGCACTGTGCCCTCTCTCCATCTCAGACCACCACCAGCCAGTTCTCAATTAGTTGAAGGCTTACCTTTTTCATTATTCTGTTTTGAGACAGGTTCTCACTAACCTGCCCAGGCTGGCTTTGAATTTATGATCCTCCTGCCTTAGTGGCTGGGATCACAGGAGTACACCACTGCACCCAGTTTAATTTTTTTTTTTTTAATGGAACCGGGGATTGAACTCAGGCCGTTCGTGCTTACTCTACTGAGCCATCTCCCCAGCCCCTAATGTTTTTTAAATGTATTTTTTAAATGGATATGGATTGGAAAACAAGGTATCATAGTGAGCAGATATTTCAGTTTGGGGAAGTGGTCTTTAGTGTGTGGGGGAAGCAATATGCAAGTGAGAAAGCACACGTGCTTTGCAATCAGGGACACCTGGATTTTCAGCCTAGCTCCATTACTTACCAGCTGTCTGTACGTCTGTAAATTTCAGCGAGCCTCAGTTTCCTTCTCTGAAAATGGGGACAGTAGAGTACTTATCTCACAATGGTATCATGTGGCCTGATCGGGTGGGCAATAACGCATTTTCCATTTGGGGCTGTTCACAAAGGCATGAGAAGGGATGAGGGCAGCCAGCAAGAGGTAATGAAGCACCCTGGAGCCAGCAACAGCAGAGGGGCTGCTATCAACTTCAGCGTGTAAGGGGACCCGTGGAGAGCAGCGGGTGAAATTGGCATCTGCCAGGAACTGCGCTGCACTGAGGGATGCAGGTGGCCTACAGAGGCGAGATGGAGACCTACGGGATCAACTCCTGACCTCACTTTATGATGCCCTTCCATCTCTTGCCAGAGCTCCCCATTGGCCAAACCTGACCAGAGGCAGTGGGAAGGGAGACGGGGAACACACCCCATCAGGTCAGCTCCAGCGCAGAGCAGGTGCAGAGGGCAGCAAGTGGCTCTCCACGGGCAGATGGAAAATTAGGGAGATGTGATGAGCTCTGCAGTGTGGGGAACACAGTAAGCTGTCAGTACATGTACCTTTATTTTGGACTCTGGACTCATTGCCTTTTTAAAAAAATTACTTCCTGGTTTTCAACAGATCACAAATGGTTGAGGTGGGGGCTGGTGAGATGGCTCAGTGGTCTAAAGCACCTACTTAGAACAAGCTTAGTAAAGCACAGGG
>NW_004524605.1:4238784-4248443 GCF_000260255.1 Octodon degus | reverse complement strand
ATTTACTTATTTATTCCTTTAGAATTTTATACCTGTGTAAGGGGTAAGACTTGCCCAGAAGGGATTTTCCAAAGAAGAGTATCTTGGCATAAATGTAAAACTTTATATTTATCTTTTTTCTATATATTTTAGATTAGGGTCTACAGGGTGTTCAGGGTCTCCCTACTAGATTGGACTTGTAGTGATTCTCCTGTTTACAGCCTCCCAAGTGCTGGGATTAAGGCCAGGGAGACAGCTCAGTAGAATATGATTTCAATCCCCCGTTCCAGAAAAAAGAAAAAGAATAAGGAAGAAAGATCTGTGGAAAATGATTCCAAGTGCTGGGACTATAGACACGTGCCACCACGCCCAGTCTCAACTGCTGGCTCAGCATGCCCCAGGGGTAGGGCCATCACGGCAGGCCTGGGGATCGAACCCCTGGCTCCTGCACCTGCTTGCAGGTGCTTTAATTTGCTGAGCTATTTGGCCAGCCCTTATATTTACTTCTTAGGTCAGTAGGTTATTAACACAAATCCTCAATATTCCAAAGAACCACGTCGTCTAATGTGTTTACAGGGTGTCAGATCCTTGCACAGTCCCATGTGCTGGCCTGCTTACAGCCCCCCTTCTATTCTGATCTGAAAACTGGGTGGAGTGGTTCTCCCCAGGGCGGCTCCCTGGGGGAAAGGGGCCCAGAGAGTGCTCTGAGATGTGGCTCACAGACACAAAGTTTTTCCTCAAAGCCTTCTCTGAGGCCGCTGACTCGGTCCCTTTGGAATCTTGAGTCAGAAGCTATTCTCGAGTGCCTAGTTTAGGTTCCAGAGCATTCAAGGCCTTCTGTGACTGGCTCCAGCAGCTGCTCACCTCCTAGCCCCTCCAACATCCTTTACACATTTGTCTGTGCTGCCTCCAGACCTTTGCACAGGCTCCACGCTCCACCTGGAACCTACTCATTCTCTTTTTCTGCCCATCCTCACCCCATTCTTTAAGATTGTGTCATTTCTTTGGGGACAGACAGCATCTTCCCTCAGTGCTGATAAGAGCTGGGGAGCCCTCTTCACTCTCCTCTGACCCTCTTGCCAGTGATAGTTCTTAGCATATTGCCTTAGTTTTCAGGCTACCTTTCCCAACACGTCAAATGCCCATTGAGAAGGAACGCTGGGACACACTTTTCCTGGTTTTACCATTGTCCACGGAGCACTGCGCACACCAAGGCCACCCAGTCAGGTTCACTGAATGAATGATTAGGGCATAATTGAGAAAACACTCAAAGAAGTATCTCTTCCCTCAGCCATAAGGCTAACCGACACTCTTCCTGTTTGTCACCCTCGCTTCCCTGGCCCTGAACAGACATCTGTCCTTTCCTCATTCTTTTGCTTTTCCAGGTACCCCCTTAATTAAATGCCACTTCCTGCTAGCTTGGGCCTGACCACCCAGCCCTAAGTCACTTGATCACACGAGGAGTGTTTTCATTTCCTCGGTAGCACTTACTGCTTGTGCTAACAGTTTGTTTCTGTTTGTCTTCTCTTCCCATGGCTGTGCTGTGGCTCCACTTGAACAGACAAGGACCTTGTCTGTTCTCCACTGTGTGCCCAGCATTTAGCAGTGTGAGATATGTAGTAGAATATTTATTAAATACTTGTTAAATTAATACATACTACTGCAATTGCAGAGAGATTTAATTTGATGCACGTGGCCGGGGAGACGGCTCAGTGGAATAAGCGCTTCCCTGGCAAGCGCAAGGGCCGGAGTTCAATCCCCGGTTCCGCAAAAAAAAAAAAAAAAAAAAAAAAAAAAAAAAAGATAATTTGATGCACATTGCCTATCTTTGCTGCCAGTTTAGATGCCCCACAGATATTGGAGGGGCTTAGCGATCTGCCTCCCTCATGGTGCTGGATGGTGGCAGCGGAGGGCTGGCTGCATTCCCTTCCTAGGCCAAGGTGGGCTATGCTGCCTGCTTGCAGCTTCCTTGTGGCCTGGACTGCTGCACACAGGCCATATGCAGAGGAACCCCAACTCAGGTGTCTGCAAGCTCCAGACGCTGCAGGATGCTCCTTCTGCTTCCTGTGGGAGCAGCTAGAGCTGCGCACTGCCTAGCCCAGCGTGACAGGAACGTGCCCAGAGCTCAGAGCTGGTCTGGCAGTCAGCAGCTGGCAGGTGCAGGACTAATACATGGAGGACCGACCTCGTCCCTTTCTCACCTCCCCACTCTGAGACTGATAGTAACTGCCTAGCTGGAAGCAGGAACTAGCTCCACTTCCTGCAGCCATGCAAACAGTGTGACTCTCCAGTGTGTCTGCCAACAGGGCTAATCTCTAGGAGTTGCCCTTGCTAACCTGCAGAAATTGCTCTGCCAGCTCAGCCAAAGGCCAGGTCTGGAATTTTTCACCTGCCCCTGGCCTTCTTTAAAGCCCTCTGCTTACTGGAAATCATAAAATATAAGACAACCTTTGTCACATCTTGAACCATGCACTCTTAATGGTTAATGCCTGAGGCTGAAAGAATTAGACACTGGCCTCCTCGTTACTCTGGGTGACTGACTGATGTTTGCACCTGGTAATTGAGGTCAGGGTTACTTCTTTTAAGTCACATGATTTGCTTCAAGCCAGGAAGGTGTTGGAACCACTTGTTGCAAAGAGACCAGGAGGTGATTACAGAAATGATGCATACCATTGCTTCTCAGCCTTCTGGCTAAGATCAAGTATAGAAATGCTACAAACAAACTTTACATCAAAGTTGTGTTTTCACTGGAAGCCAGCTCTGGGAGCTTGGAGCTGAGCTGGGAGCTTGTAAATGACTCCCCAGAGACTCAAATAAACCCTAACATTTCACTCAGAGAAAATTTAGGATGATTCTTCCCTATAGAACAGTTGCTAAATGAAGCCACTTCAAATACTTCCTGGAGTGGGACAGGCACAAATTAAGTATTTAACAAACTAATTAGGCACTCCGACTAGCCACCTGGAAAACACAGGTCAGTTAAGGTCCCTGAATTACTGTATAGGCCCCACCCTAGCCAGACACCTACCTAATCTTGTTCCAGGTTCTGCTTGATCTCAGGTATTTATCACCTGGTTGTCATGGAAGCTGCTCATATAAACAGCAGCACAACCTCCTGTCCTCCTGAGAGTGCTGGGGCTCCCTAGTGGCCACAGGCTACCTGTAGTCTAGTCTAGTCCGTCCAGTGTCAACTTATGTGCTGGGTCTCTTAGGCGGCCTCTGCAAGCACAGAGTAGATGCTCCACAAAAACTTAATAAAGCACCTGCTTAGGCAGAGTGCAGTGGCCGGGGTTTGATCCCTGGCAAGCTGTCCGGCCCTGCCCCCGGGGCGCACTGAGATGGCAGTAGAGACTGGACATGGTGGTGTGTTCCTGTAATCGCAGCACTTGGGAGGCTGAAAACAGGAGAATCACTACGAGTCTGATCTCCGTAGTGAGACCCTGTGAACCCTGTAGACCCTGTACTAAAATTAAAAAAAAAAAAATAATAATAATGAAGGAAGTCTTTGGATAGGTTCTCAGGCTTCCAGGGTCCTAGGTAAACAGACACACTGCCCCATCACCCCAGCCACCCCAGGGAGTGCAGACCCAGCTAAACATGGCTACTCAGTTTGTGCAGCGATCCTACTGGCCCCCAGACCACTTACTCTGCTTCCCAAAGCCAGATGGAGGCACTTGTGGTCAGGCAATGCAAGTGGAGGGTGGCATAGATCACAGCCAGCAGGGCAGCAGGCCCTGCCCCCACCTGCCCCATGCGCTGGTGTAAAACCACCCCACAGTTTGCATTTCCATGTTCCCAGAGGACTGAGCACATTCTCCAAATGGATCTCCTAACTCTGGAACATGGACAACTGGCTTCAAAGGTACACTGCAAAGGGTTTAAAGAAAGAAGCTACTGTCCAGACTTTAAAGTGACTACCAAGGAGGAATAGTAATTTTCTTTGGAATGCTTTTAAGGTAAGACAGATTTTCTCTTTGGTGATGCAAGGCTCAGTCTAGTAAGGGGTGTGGCGGACAGACTGGGTAGGGGGTCCAATTCACCAATAAATGCTGCTGCCAAGCTTAGGCAGCAACAGTACAGAGGCAGGTGGCCCTGCAATGGGGCATGTGAAGTCAGTTCTGCTGCACGAGAGCTGTGTAGTTTTTGGCATTTTTGAACCTCTCTATTTTGTCACTTGTAATCTATGTAAAATAAAAAGGATAATTTATGTTAAAGTCTTAGTATAGTAAACCTTCGATATATTTTAGCCTCAGAATTATTTTCCTTCCAAGGACACTGAACTACATAAAAGAGAAACAGAGGAAATGAACAGCATGGCATGGCCCTTTAGTAGATTATTTATCCACTCTAGGTAACAAGGGATCACTGCAAACAATATAGCAAAGAGAAGTCTAAGCCTTTGCTTCAGTTGTTCTAGAATCCTGAGTTACAGTGAACACACAGCTTTCACTGGACTGGGCCACACAGGCAAGCTGTTTCTACCCGCAAACTTCTGGAGCCCACTGACCCTGCCTAATAACGGTGGTAACAGAATTAGCGACCACAGCACGTCTGTGTACACACTCTGGAAAGGCTTCTACTTTATCCTTACTGCAAATCTGTGAGCTGGGTATTCTTGCTCCCATCTTACAGGTGTAGAAGCAGAATAATTTCCCAAGCACACTCCCACTTACCCATCCACATGAACAAAAGGGCAAAGCTGGGTTGACTAGGTGTGGACTTCTCCCTTGGTGTCACGGTGCCTAAAACAAAATGCACAGTGCTGCTGTTTCCCAGGAAAACCCACTGTCGTCCTTAACTCTACTTTGTGAGGAATGAGGACCACCATTCCGCATCGAAGTCCAGTGGGAACAATCCTCAGAGTGCAGGGCAACCAGGCTAGCTGGAGAGGGCATCCTTGCTCCACAGGCAAAAGTTAGTTTCTCCAAACAATCTGTCGGCATCCACTATTTAGGGAGCCCTGCACTTCCATCCCTAGTTCCCTGGCCAGTGCCAGAGTCCTAACATGGGAAGGGCGCCAGCCCATCCAGCTAGGCCACGACCCAAGGCGGGCTCCAGCAGGTCCCTCCAAAGCCTGCAGGAGGCCTATGGGATCTGGAGGCAGGCGCAGGGAAGAAGTCGGGGACCAAGGAGAGCAGTACAATCCACCCTCTGTGCCCACAGCTGCCCCAGGGGCCTCCTAACCCAGGGCTGAGGGTCCTGAGCTGAGCTGAGGATACTGTTTCCAGGTCCCTGCAACAGGCTGTCAGCTGCTCAGAGATCAGAGACACAACTGTCTATATTAGCATTTGTTTCCTAGAACGAATTGTGGGCCCCTCTGTGTCTCCATGTGACACTCACGGGCTAGGTTTTCCTCCCTGCTGAGTGGGAACCTCTGTGTATCATCAGCAGCATCACTGACATTCTATGAGGTTTGACTCTGCAAGTGTTTTCATTCCCACTTTTAGGTGAGGGAACTATGGAATACGCTGGTCAGGGAACAAACCTAGAGTCCCAGTTAGCAGAGCGGGACCTGCCTGTCAACACACATCTGTTTTTCCATGTTCTTAACCACAAACATGCAGAGTCATTTTATAAACATCAAGGACAGATGTTAAAAATTTTTTTTTGCAGAACCGGGGATTGAACTCAGGCCCTTGCGCTTGCCAGGCAAGCACTTATTCTACTGAGCCATTTCCCCAGCCCCTGTAAAAATGTTTTCACACACACACACACACACACACACACACACACACACACACAAAAGGAAGAGGGCTTGCCCCAAACAAATATAGGTCACAACTCTCTGGACACAACTCAAGAATACTGCTAATCCTTTCAGTAGTGGTGGAATATATTCATCGAATCAGAGGCCTCCAAGATGGAAAAGACCCTCAATAAGTCATTTTTCCCCTTTGCCCAGGCAGGAGAAATATAATTAACCAAATTATACAAGTGAGACCAGAAAGGGCAAACAAGTGGTGCCGCCGGCTTAGGTGCCAGCCCCAGAGGGGCCGACAGTGTCTCATACCCTTGGCTCGGAGGGGATGGGTTGCTGAGGGTGGTGACAGAAGACCGCTTTCTGCAGTCAAGGTGGGTCAGGACTGAACCCTAAATGCAGTCAGCCCTCCCTCTCCCTTCAGAGCTGCGCATCAGGAGGGCTCACGGCTGCAGACAAGAGAACCAATGGTGGCTGGTGTGGCCCGAGAAGGAACCGCTGAGAAGCGCCCAGAGGCGGCCTGCAGGTGGGGGCGCTGGGAGTCCAGGAGCACAGAACGCCGGCCTTCAGCCCAGGCCCTCCCGCTCTGCAGCCTTAGGCCTCCCTCCCCGGCACTCCCCGACACGCTGGCCTCCTTGCTGCTCTCAGACAACCCCCAGGTCTGTGGGCTCCACGTTCCTGGTCGGGAACCTGGGCTGCTGACTGCTCTCCCTGGCTTCACCAGGCGTCTGCTTGAGTCCTCACAGTGCCCGGGCAGCTGGAGACTTGGCTTCCTCCTGGTTTCCCTCTCCCTGGTTTCCTGGCCCTGGAATGTAAGCTCCTCAGGGCAGGGGTAGGGGTCTTTTCCTTCCTTGCTGTAAACCCAGACCCCAAAGCCAGATGTGATACATTTAGGTGCTGAACTATTTGTTGAATGCTCTGAAGGAACAATGTGCGAGTAAAAGGCAAACCAGTATAAAGCAAACCTTCCACGCCTCCTGCTTGTGCTGGAGGACTGGGCAGGACAGGAGTCAACTTGTGCTGCAGCTGCAACTGTGCTGTCACTTTGCCTAGGTCCCCACTGGGCCATGGCTCCATTCTGAATGCCTTGCCCGGGGACCTGCCCCTCAGAGCTCCAGGCTGTCTGCGCAGCCTTTGGAATGGCTGGGCTATTGCTGCGTGGAACAAGGAGACCTGACCAGCTCTCTGTCCCTGCTTCCCCAGAGCCTTAGATGGGCTGCAGAGACCTACAGGAATTTCCTTTTACCCTACTATCCAGGGAGTGACGCTGACAGGCAGATGTAAGCATGTGTGGATCACAGGGTCATGCAAGGTTAGGGCTGGGTGCAGCTTTGGCCTCAACCGCAAGCCAACCAGTGTCTACAGATAATGCAAGCCAGTTTGTGTGTGGACTCCAGGGTGTGGCCACTCCAGCCCCACCAGCTGCGTGACCTTGGAGAATTATATGAAAAGAATGCACCGCTTGTCTCGAGTATACAATGGGGGAAAAGGTTTCTATTTTAAATAGCTGATCCCTATTAAAAATTCAGAGACTGGGCGTGGTGGTGCACCTGTAATCCCAGAGCTTGAGAGGCTGAAAATAGGAGAATTGCTACAAGTCTGATCTGTGTAGTGAGACCCTACACTAAAAAATTAAAAATACATAAAAATGTTCATCAATCCCTGATGAATGATTCACCTGAAATTACAAGCTACAATTTGGCTAAAATGCCCCTCAAAATCTATTTCCCAAGGAAAGGGAAAGAAATTGCAATTAAGTTGGAGACAAATACGGGATGTGACCACATACAAGTCCCCCTTACTTTTGCATGCTTGGTCTGTGTGTAGAAAAAAATCATCTCTGTCTCTAGCCTGGATTTGGCAAGTAGAGAAACTCCCTGAAAACAATGTATAGAAATAAATCACAAGAACTAGTCTCAAAGATTTCAGGAAGGAAAACACAGTTAAACTGAAAACTGTTAACTGGTACTTAAAAAAAAAAAAAAAAAAAAAAAAGCCCGGAAATGTTTTTAGGACTGTGTTTATCAAAGTCCTTTTGAGGGCTCATTTGTCTTTCAACACATGTCTCACAGCACCTGGTTTTACTAAAAAGCAACAACCCAACACTAGAACTTCTTAAAGTCAAAAGCAGACTGAAACTGGATATTGGAGGTGCAGAAACACAAACCACTTCACCAGAAAGCAGGCAACTGGCCAGAGCTGGTGGCCCCTGGGTGCAGCCTGGGGCTAAAGGAACAACAGCCGGTGCCTCTGGTGTACACCTCCGCTCCCTATCCACGTGTCCAGGACACCAGAAGACAGTCCTGCACAACCCCCGCCCAAACCAGCTCCACATGATTTCAGGAGATACACCTAAAAGCACAAACTCCTGTTTCTTGTTTGTTTTCTTCTTTTAAAAAAAGAGTATTAAGGACAGAACTTAGAAAACTCAATTAATATAAACAGAAATTGGATCTTCATCCCTTTTAACCTCAATATATTTATTTATTTTTATTTATTGTTTCGCCTTTTTGAGACAGGGTTTTGCTATGCAGTTCAGGCTGTCCATGAGCTCACTTGTAGTCTAGGCTGGTCTCAAACTTGGAACAATCCTCCTGTCTCTAGGGCCAGCCAAATAGCTCAGCGGATTAAAGTGCCTGCAAGTAGGCACAGGGACCAAGGGTTAGATCCCTGGGCCTGCCTTGCTGGCCCTGCCCCCAGGGCGTGCTGAGATGGCAACTGAGACTGGGTGTGGTGGTGCGAGCCTGTAATCCCAGCTCTCAGGAGGCTGTAAATGGGCTGATTGCTAGGAGTCTGATCTAGTAGTGAGACCCTGACCACTCTGTAGCCCCTTCCCTAAAAAAAAAAAAAAATCCTCCTGTTTCTGCCTACTGAGTTCTGGGATTACAGGAGTGCACCACCATGCCCAAAATCTTTTTTTCTTTTTTTTTATTTTGCAGAACCAAGGATTGAATTCAGGCCCTTGCACTTGCCAGGGAAGCACTTATTCCAGTGAGCCATCTCCTTGGCCCCTGCCCAAAAAATCTTTTAAAGAATTTGTTTAGTGCAGTTCTGGGGATGAACCTCGTGCCTGCTAGACAAGTGCTCTACCACTGAACTACACCTCAGTCCCCTATGAGCTGTGCAGGGGCTCACTGCTAGAGCGGACTTGCAGTGGTCCACCTGCTGACAGCCTCCCAGGAGCTGGGATTACAGGCGCGCACCACCATGCCCAGTCTCCTTTTAAGACTTTTAAAAATAAGACTTGCCACTGTGGTCTATAAGATAGTCACAGGGATGGGGATATAGTTCAGTGGCATAAGCACCTGCCTGGCAAGTGCAAGGTCTTGAGTTCAATCCCTGGTACTGAAAAAAAAAATCACAAAACATAATCACAGGCTGTATAAAACAGTTCACAGCAGTATTATCCATAACAGACAAAACATGGAAACAACTCAATGTCCATCAAACGGTGAATGATGAAATAAAATAGTGTATTCATACACTGGACTATTTCTTGCCAAATAAAAAGAAACACACATACTACAAGGTGGATGAGTTTTTAAAACATTATGATAAATGAAAGGCATCAGCTACAGAAGACTTCATGTTGAAAGATTCTATCTGTATGATATCCAGACTAGTCAAGTAGATTAGTAGTTTCCAGAAGTTAGAAAGATGACCCAGCGAGGGGATGACCTAGTGCTATGGGGTTCTTAGGGGGATATAAAAAAAATTCTAAAATTGGCTCAGGTGAGGGTTATATAACTCCATGAACATACTAAAAAACAAATGCACTGTCCATCTTCAGTGGACAGGAATTGCATAGTATGAAAACCTATCACAATAAAGCCATTACAAAAAGAGAAGGAAAAAATACCCTCATATCACAATTAGTAGTTAGAGTAACTGTTGTTTCAACAGACCCCTTGGAAATGCCCACTTTTTTTTTTTAAACATTTATTTATTTATGTGTGTGTGTGTGTGTGTGTGTGTGTGTGTG
>NW_004524605.1:4236432-4237914 GCF_000260255.1 Octodon degus | reverse complement strand
TTCATACTTTTCTACTGGATGGTTAAGACCAAGGTAAAGCAGGACCTGTGCAACAAGAGTTGTAGCTTTTTGGTCTGAGAAGGTCAGTGAAATGCAGGGACCTGGTTTTTAAAATCATTGATTTGATAGTAAGTTAAGAGTTAGGTTGAGGACATTTCTGTTTCGTAGCAGTTACTCTATACTGAGATAGAGATGCCACTCACAGGTTTAGTGTTCACTGCTGCGTATCCTAACAGTTTCACCAAACGCCTATGTGTGATTTCAAGTTTCAGATTTTTAAAAATCTAACCTTTTCAATTTATGGAGATTACAAGTCCTTCAAACGCATAACAATCAAACAACCTGGCATCAACAGACCAAAAAAAATTTTTTTTTAAATTTTGATGCTGGGAATCAAACTCAGGGCCTTATACATGCTAAAGGGTACCACCAAGCTACATCCTCAGTTCTCAGTGGACAAACTTTTAATGAGTATGCAAATTTTCCCAGTGTGTGCCAATAATTCAAGTTAAAAGAAATAGGCAAGTAAAATATTACTGCCAGGTATAGTGGTGCACACCTGTAATCCCAGCACTTGGGAGGCTGAAGCAGGAGGATAACTGTGTTTGAAGCCAGCCTGGACTATATAGGGGGGCTGGAAAAAAAGTGGGGGAGGAAAAAAAGAGAAGTATTGTGTTAAATCAGGATAGGAAATTTAGAGACAAAGGTTGAAGATTATAATGTTTCTCATTAATTTACTTGGCTCTTTTCTTCAGGTCTGCACAAGAATGAATGTGATTCATCTTCGACCCATTAGTGGCCAAGCTTACTTTCTAATAAAAGGCAAGAGAGACACACCTTGGGAGGCCATCCTGGCCTGCTCTGTAAACGTCAGCTCTGTAATGCAACCTCTGGGCCTTGGCTTCCCTATTTGTAGTACAGGAATAATGTCACCCACCTCTGCAGGTCTTGAGTTAGGTGCCTGATGCACAGTAGGCACTTCGCCAATCTCTCCTTCCTCCCACAGGGGCTGAACCTGGGTGTTGTGGAAACAAAACAGACACTCTATCACTGACCCACACCCCTGGCTCAGTCTTACTTCTTCCCCAGGCTGATGACTATACTAGAGACTACACCTACTGCCATCTGAATTAAAGTATAGTTTAAGAAATATAAGAGGACTCAATTTTAAATGAAATATAAAAATTTGAAACATTTAAAACTAATAATTTTGGGGCTGGGGAGATGGCTCAGTAGAATAAGCACTTCCCTGGCAAGCGTAAGGATATGAGTTCAATCCCCAGTTCTGCCAAAAAAACCAAACCAAAACAAAAAAACACAAAAAACAAAACTAATAATTTTGAAAAAAACCACTTAAAGACAAGCTTGATTTGTAAAATACTGCCTTCTTCAGACACAGTGAACTCTTACTGAGACCTGGGGCTTGGTGACATCATATTTCATATTCCAGTTGGGTATGTTCACGAGTCCATGTAGTGAGTG
>NW_004524605.1:4234335-4236062 GCF_000260255.1 Octodon degus | reverse complement strand
AAAAAAAAAAAAAAAAAAAAAGTGTCATGACAGCAGGGCAGATGTCACAGGATCCTTACCAGGTAGGGCCTCACAGGGGTTGCAACGAAGGCAAAGGCATCGACAAACGTAGTGGTCGCTGGAGCTCAAGGAAGATCTTCACAGACTGCACCACAGAATGTCAAGAAGTTTACAGTAGCCTTTGGCGCCAAGGGGAAAAGGTATGCTTATTTCGAAATATACTTAAGAGCTGTTTTCTACTGAATCCAAAGCAAAGAAATGGACGTGAAACAGCATAAACAATCTCTCTTCAACTGTAAGGACAGCAGCACAGTCTTGGGGTAAATAAGATAGAACTGTGAGATTACTCTGTGCCAGGGGAGAGGACTGGAGGGGCGAGGCTCTCAAGGAGCTGGCGGGCAGAAACCTCGCAGGGACGTGCGGCCGGGATGCGCGGCGCTCTGTGCAGTCAACCTTGAGGACACTGCGGGGAGGAGCGGAGTGCGAGAGGCCTCCCCCACCGCCTGGGCTCGGCACCCTCCCTGCTCACGCCTGGCAAAGGTGAAAGGCACAGGGTAGGGACAGTGCGGGGGACAAGGCCCTCGGCCCCCGTGCCGTCTACAACCTCCGGGAGCCACCTTGTCACTTCTCGCCTATATCGTTGCTTTCCCAGCTACAGTTTGGTCTTGAAAAACAATCTCTGAAAATCAATAATCTTAAAATTGTACCCATGATTTATGCCATTCCTGTACGAAAGAACACATACCGTGGAAGGGACAAGAGAACAGTCCAGCCCCACTCACACTCTCCCACAGCTGTGGCTGGCAGCCACGCGAGCCAGGGAGAAGGGAGTCCATTTTCTTGCCGCAGCCCAGTCTCAGGACAGGGCAGGGCGGCCGGGGCATGCTGCCACCTGCAGGCCAGGCAGGGAGGCACGTCATCAACGGACAAAGTCACCACCCACAGCCCTTCTCTGCGGAGCAGCTGAAGGCCGAGGTCCAGCTCTGGAGGACAGTGGTGGAAGCAGTCACTCGGACAAAGCCTAAGGAGCCACCCACAGTGCACGCCGCGATCTCCCTCCAACAGCTGTCAGCCAGAACTTGCAAACAGCAAGAATGCGCTCGCCTCGGCAGCATGCGCGCTACAACAACACGTCTCACTCACTCTTAGTTTAGGGAAGAGTCTACAGCGTGCTCAGGGCCTCACTACTCAGTCACTCATAGCGATCTGCCTGTTGCCCAGTCTCATTCGCCGTCTCAGCGCGCCCCCAGGGGCGGGGCCAGCACATCAGGCCCAGGGATGGAACCTGGCCCCCTGCACCTGCAGGCACTTTAATCCGCTGAGCTCTGTGGCTGGCCCTCTCGTTTTCTGGGGGTGCTGAGGGGCCTGGGGAACCACTTGCATGCCTAGATTCCAGCATTTCTATTTTCTTTTGGCGGAACCGGGGATTGAACTCAACCCCTTGCGCTTGCCAGGCCAGCGCTTATTCTACTGAGCCATCTCCATGTGCTAAACTCACAGATAGGGCTGCTGTGTCAGACACTGCTCTAAAGGATTTACATTTGTCACCAGGTGAAGGTTGTAGAAGGCCTCTGCCGATTTGCCTGGCTGCTGAACTGGGTTGAATAATTAAAATGGAGAATTCAGTAACATCTGATTTCAAAGAGGACCCAAAAGTGAAAAATATGTGGGAGATTCCCAACATCCTGCAGATCATTCCCTCAACATTTCTTTTTTTTTTAATATTT
>NW_004524605.1:4232542-4232984 GCF_000260255.1 Octodon degus | reverse complement strand
GAAGGGGCACTGTGCACGTGACCAAGTTGGAAGATTATCCATGTAGCCCAGTGTAACCACAAAAGGCTTTTTTTGTGGAACGGGGGATTGAACTCAGACCCTTGTGCTTGCCAGGGAAGCGCTTATTCCACTGAGCCGTCTCCCCGGCCCCAAAAGGCTTTTTAAAAGGATGACAGAAGGACACCTGAGCACAGAAGTGACAGAATGGTGCAGCATGAGAAAGCCTGCTTGGCTTTGAAAACGGAGGATTGGGCTGTAAGGCGAGGAATGCAGGAGCCCCTACAAGCTGGAAAAGTTAACAAAATGATTCCCCTTCAGAGTTTCTAAAAGGAACACACCCCTGCCAAAGCCTTGATTTTAAGACTTCTTACTTCCTGAACAGTAAAATAATAAATTTTGATTTTTTTTTTTTTTTTTTTTGCAGGACCAAGGATTGAACTCA
>NW_004524605.1:4229429-4232442 GCF_000260255.1 Octodon degus | reverse complement strand
TTTTTTTTTTGGCAGAACCGGGGATTGAACTCAGGCCTTTGTGCTTGCCAGGCAAGCATTTATTCTACTGAGCCACCTCCCTGGCCCCCTCCCCTGCCCCAAATTTTGATGGTTTTAAGCCACCAATTTTGTGGTAATTTGTTACCATAGCAGCAGGAGACTTCCAGAGTAGCACCTGGAAGCACAGCCAGAAGAACAGAAGAGGTGAGGCCACTGCTATTGTGCACACAGGAGACACGGGGTCAGGCAGCACAGCAGTGGCTGTGGGCACGGAGAAGAGTGGCGATGAGGGCCCAGGAGGGCAAGAGCTGCCGCGCTCCAGGCTCAGGATCCGAGCAGCTCAGCTGGCTGGAGCCCACCACCTTCACAGAGGAAGCACCGCCCCAGAGCTGGGAGAGCCCTCCATTTACACACTTAGCGGAAACCTGTGCCCACCAGAGACTCTAGGAGGCACCAGGCGCCGCTCTAACAAGTGACCAAGGGGAGTTCCAACTAGGCCAAAGGGAGCCTAGCGTTAGCCCTCACGGCGACTCTTCTCAGCCTCGTCCGGGACATTTTTTTAATTCTGGGAAGAAGGTATCCAAGTTCAAATGTTCATATCCTCAACTCAGGTAATGCAGAACCAACTTGAAATTTCATGGCCACTAGGATAATGCAGAAATTAAAGAAAAAATAAGCAAGAAACTAAGCAACTTTCAGAATCTATTCCATTCCTGTTTTATGATACACACACTTAAATAGTGCGATCTTAACTTAGCACTACCTAATGGAGCTGTTGAGAAGGAAAAGCAGTAAAAATAACTTAAGGGGATTTTAGAAACACTTTCCCACTCTACACCCGAAGTATGAACATACAGCCAAGACCAACCACCTGGGAGGACACTGAGGGATGACAAGGCTGTCTGTGAGTGCTGTCTCTCTGCAGGCAGGTCACAGAAGCCTGACTGGTGTCTGAAAGCATGGAAAGACCCAGGCACACTTGCTGACAGCAAAGAGGACACAAAGTAGTTCTCTTAGGGCAGGAGGAATTAGCTAAAAAATAGGTATACGTACATAATGTTTTTGTAATGGCAAAACTGACATATGTCTGTCGTTAGAACACACAAAACTCTCCTGTAGTTCTAGCCATCCTGAGATAACCCATTTGGAGATATTTTCTTATTCTGATTTTGAGGTCATACACACGCATTTTTGTTAACAACGTGCATGTATGGCTATCTGTACCTTATTGTAACAAAGTCAGGATACTATGTACTTTTTTTTTTTGCAGCCAGTTATTTTAGCTAACAGTATACTGTGTAATTTTTCATGCTATTAAACATATTTTTAAATATTTGACAATAGTCTATCAAATGAAGGTACCAAAATCACTTAACCCCTTAACTCAAACAACTGTGTAATTTCTAACTTCATGATCACACACAGTTCAGCCACGAGGAACCCCCCAGGTACGAGAACAGCCCTGGTGGAGGTCTGTGTCTGTAGCGCTAGCACTTCCTTAGGGTTGTGCTTTCCACATCCCTGCTTCACTACTACTACTGTGCCACAGCTAAATACCGTATTTTCAATCTTTTGCTTGTTTGTTTGGTACTAGGTCTCACTACGCAGGTCAGACTTGTAGTGATCTTCCTGTCTCTGCCTCCCCAGAGCTGGATTACAGGCATGTTCCATCACGCCTAGTCTGGCATAGCATGCAGTACCAGGGATTGAACCTGGGTCCTTATGCTTGCCAGGCAGGCACTTAGATGACCAAGCTATCTCCCCAGCCCCCAAATACCATATTACAATAAAACTTCTCTAAATCAATTCATTTCTGTTGTTAAATAAATGTATTTTTAAAGCAAATTTTATTATTATATTATTGTTATTTTTGTTTTTTTGAGACAGGGTCTTGCTATGCAGTTCAGGCTAGCCTGGAGCTCACTTTGTAGCTCAGTTTAGTCTTGAACTCACAACAATCGTCCTGCCTCAGCCTCCTGAGTTCTGGGATTACAGGCATGTGCCACCATGCCCGCCTTTAAACTTTATTATTGCAAATGAAAAAACAGCATCATTATGCTATAAGGCAATCATAAAAACAAATACAATGAATGCGAATTAAAAAACTCCTGCTCTGCTCCATAGGAGATCGGAAGGTCAGAGAGGTATGAGGGGCACACAGTGAGGGGGCTCCTTCCCGGGATCAGAGGGCTCAAAAGGAACTGACCAGGGAACAACCCTACGTGAAGTTGGCATATATCCCACCCAGAGCTACTCCATACCACCTGGAAAGAAATCAATGTAGGAAACAAGCCTTACAACGTCTATTCCTGGAAGTACAATCGGGATGAAAGGTATGGACTGTTTAAAAAGATTTTGGTAAACTGAGCTCAAACACTATCCATAATGTTTATCACAGTTTTGTTGTGAGAATGACCATTTTACTTCCCTCCACGTAAATATTCAGTATTAGAAACAAAAGTATTAGAACTTAAAACTTTTAAGCTTTTTAGACTAAAAGACTCAGCAGCTTGGGGCCAGAGATGGCTCAGTGGAATAAGCACTTCCCTGGCAAGCGCAAGGGCCTGAGTTCAACCCCCAGTTCTGCCAAAAAAAAAAAAAAAGCTTTTTTCCTGCTCCTGTAGCCAGTCCCTGATCCTTGGGCAGAGCTACTATATGAAGCTTCTGTTAGTAGCAAGTTTACACAAACTGCTATTGTGCTTGGGTTAGCCAAGCTAAAGTAAACTCAGGGTAACACAAGGAGGTGACTTCAATGCTTGCCAGCAAAGGTCAACGGGAATCAGAACAGCCTGCATTCCGAGTATTCTTTCAAGAAGCAGAACCATCAGAGAAGCATCATTTAAGAGAAAGAATTCACCACAAACTTTCAGTAAAGCAGCAAAATATCTAGAATAAACAAATGTTTAAACTTTCTTAGACCTGGAATATAAAAGCATACGAGGGGCCGGGGAGATGGCTCAGTGGAATAAGTGCTTCCCTGGCAAGCGCAAGGGCCTGAGTTTAATCCCTGGTT
>NW_004524605.1:4226783-4227861 GCF_000260255.1 Octodon degus | reverse complement strand
AGAGAGAGAGAGAGAGAGAGAGAGAGAGAGAGAGAGAGAGAGAGACACAGACACCAAAATATATATAGCCTGGCACGGTGGTGTACACTTGTAATCCCAGCACTCATGAGGCTGAGGTAAAAGGACTGCTGCAAGTTTGAGACCAGCCTAGTGAGACCAGTCTTAAAAAGAACAAAGAAAAAGAAAAAAATACCTATGTGAGTACATTTTAAAATATAGATAAATGGAGCTGGGGAGATAGCGCAGTAGAATAAGTGCTTGCCTGGCAAGTGCAAGGTCCTGAGTTCAATCTCTGGTACCACCCAAAAACCAAACAAACAAAAAAACCCCTGAAAGGCGATACTACAAAAAGAAGACACATACATTGAAACAGGCAAAAATTGTTTCAGGGGCTAGAAAGACAGCTCAGTAGAATAAGTGCTTGCCTGGTAAGCACAAGGGCCTGAGTTCAACCCCCGGCTTGGGGGGGTGGGGGAATGTGTACCTGGCCTAATTATTTGCAAAGAAATTTTGAATAAATCTATAGAAAAGCTGTCAGGGGGGCTGGGGAGATGGCTCAGCAGCATAAGTGCCTGCCTGGAAAGTGCAAGGTCCAGAGTTCAATCCCTGGTTCCACAAAAAGAAAAAAAAAGAAACGGACTAGAAAAACTGTCAGGATGAATACGGAGTCCAGAAAAATAGCTGAATATAACACTAAATTAAAAACAACTGATTATATTTTTTCATGTCAATAATTACTGACAAGGGGCTGAGGAGATAGCTCCGCAATCTAAATGCCTACATGCCAAGTGCAAGGATCTGGGTTCAATCCCTGGTACTGCGTGCTGTGCTGGCCCCAGAACCCTGGGGGCAAACCCAGGTGTACCACGCCAGCCACCAAAACCGGGTGTCGTGGTGCCACACCTGTAATCTCAGCACTGGGAAGGCCGAGACAAGGGGATCACTATCAGTCTGAGCTGTGTAGCCAGACCCTGTATCAAATAAATAAAGATTAAAAAAACGATTTTGTACAGTACTTAGAAGGACACCAAGAAAATACAAAGATATTCAATCCCTGGTTCCACCAAAAAAAAAAAAA
>NW_004524605.1:4224255-4225889 GCF_000260255.1 Octodon degus | reverse complement strand
TTTTTTTTTTTTTCAGCTCGGGAGGGTGAGCTTTGCTCATCTTGTCTAGTTGGCAGGCTCAGGGAGCCTTTGAAAGGAATTGACAGCCTCCGTCACACTCCCGTGGTAAAATAAATAAATTTAAAATGGATGTGAATATAATTTTCTCCAAAGAAAATACACAAATGGATAACGAGTGCAGATAAATATGCTCACCATAATTAGCTGTGAGCGAAGTGCAAATAATATGTCACAACTTCACACCTACTAGCATGGCTCTCATCAAAGTCAGCCCAGAGAGTCCTGGTGTGGTGGCGCATGCCTGTAATCCCACTACTAGGGAGGCAGAAAACAGGAAGATCACTAGGAGTCTAAGCTGCTAGCAAGACCCTGCACAAACAAACAAACGAGAGCAAAGTGAGCCCAGAACAGGCACTGGCGAGCCTGAGCCATTAGAGCCCTCATGCACTGCTGGCAGGATTACCACATGGTACAGCCTCTTTGGAGAAAAATCTGGAAGTTCCTCAAAATTTAATACGGCCATGATGGGGTAAGGGCTGCAATTTGTCAATCTCGCTGACAGGTGGCTCTGATTGAATCTGATTGTTTCTGCTTGAGCCACGCGAGGTACAGCACCTGCACGGCTGAAAAGCTGCGGGCCACTGTGGCGCAGAAAGGCCCAGCCTGCTGTGATGGGTGGTGCGGTCTGCACACAGCAGCCGCCTTTATGTTTAAAATGTGTTAAACAAGCTTACAAATATAAGTAACTTTCAACTTAATGAAATAAATTTATTATACTTTTTAATTGGTATGAATAGTAATTCATATTTATATTTGGGCAGGAATTACTCAAATTCAAGCAACTAACTAGACTGGGTATTTATTGAGTTTTTATTAATTTTATTAGTAAAAAGACCTTTAAAAGCAACAGATCTGAGGCCAGGGAGATGGCTCAGTGGAATAAGCGCTTTCCTGGCAAGCGCAAGGGCCTGAGTTCAATCCCCAGTTCCGTAAAAAAAAAAAAAAAAGCAATAGGTCTGTTGGTACTGCTGGTGGTACAAAACTGTTCCACTCAGCCCAGGAAACAGTCACGCAAGTACCACTACTGGTTCAACACAGAATGACTATATGAGCCAAGAATTCCATTTTAAGGTGTATGCTCAAGAGAAAACTATAGCGCTTTGGTGGACACTGCCACCTTCCACTAATCTGCTGAAACAACCAACACAAAGGGCAAGAGAAGCACTCAGTATATGTGTTCCAGGCGCTTTAGACAACAAGGAATTGCTCCTTTGGCCACATACCGATATGAAGGTGATACTGCAGTCGGGTGCTGTTCAGAAGGAAAGGCCCACAGATGTTACCATGGCAATGTGGAAGCATCTCCAAGGCTACCTGGCATGCTGCCGGCACTGCTGCAGGAAACCACTTCAGGAAAGAATCCTGCCAAAAGGAGTATGCACACTGAAGGTATTAAGCACTAAAGGTGGGGCCTGGGAGATAGCTCAGTAGAATAAGCACTTGCCTGGCAAGCACAAGGGCCTGAGTTTAATCCCTGGTTCTGCAAAAAAAAAAAAAAAAAAAAGCACTAAAGGTTAAGAGCCAACACAGCTGCCTGAATCATGTGAGAGAAAAACAACAGAGACAGAAAGAAG
>NW_004524605.1:4220546-4223395 GCF_000260255.1 Octodon degus | reverse complement strand
CCTTTCACTTGCCAGGCAAGTGCTTATTCTACTGAGCCATCTTCCCGGCTTTTTTTGAGACAGGTCTTCTTACATAGTTTGGGCTGGCCTTGAACTCATGGCAATCCTTCTGCTTCAGCCTCCTGAGTGCTGAGACCAGAAGTATGCACCACATATGAATCTTATGATATATATTAATTGATTAAAGTTGCTGCTGCTGCTGTACTACTACTACTACTGATGAGATGATGATAAAAAAACACCATCAATGAAGTGTACTGATGGGTACAAGACGACTTCCCACACCTATATCCAATAAAGATCTACTATTCTAATACACAAACATAAATGTACCAAATGCAAGCTAGATTTAAAAAAAAAATCAAAAACCTAAAAGAAACAAAAAAACAGAGAAACAAATAGCACATAAGGTAGGTAGGCAAAAGAATATGAAGAGATATTCAACTCCATTAAAACAAACACGGACAACTTCTTTAAGCTACTGGACTAACAAAATAAAAAATGAGACATTAGTAAGTAGGGGCAGATGTTAGAAAAGGGACACGTTATGCACTGCTGGTGGGAAGAAACCAACGAAGCCATTCTGTAGCACAAGACTGGCAAATTTTAGGAAGGCAGCATCCCGACAGCCTAGTCAACCACGCCGCATCTGTCCATCTCTCTATATGCACCTATTGCCAAACCAAAAACCAAAAACACAGTCTGAGAGTCACAGCACCGTGGTGCTTATTCAGGCAAATTCAGCAAAAGTAAAACATGACCTGACTTTCAAGATACACATATTTCTGAAACATAAATGTAAGATTTCTCCCAAATAATAAATATGGACATTTAGTGTGACGAAGGGTGGGGGGTGTTGGAAAAAATGGATGTTGAAGGAAAGAAAAAAACAAGAGAAAAGCTTTAAATAAAGCTAGGATTATACTGTGTCACAAACTGAAGAATGACAGCCTAAGACTAATAAATCCCACGCATTACTTCCTAATGAATAAGGTAACAAAAATAAAGCGCATCACGCAGTAGTCTGCCAGCAGTGGACACACAACGCAGTACGGAGAAAGGGTGGTCGCCCAGCGGGCTTGTTCTCGGGCCAAGCGCTCTGCTCCCGGGGAAGCGCGGTGCTCCCGGGCGCTACCCGCCGCCCACCCTCCACACACAGAGGAGCTGAGAGAAAGGAGCATCCGCGACCGCTTAGACACAAAGCTCACTGTTTTGGCTCACTTAAAGAAGTAAAGCAATGAATCGGAACACCCCTCTGGGATGAGGCAGAAGGGAGAGCCCTGGGGCGGGAGAGAGAGGTCAGGCGCGGGCCGGCCGGGCGGGTCCGTCGCGAAGCAGACCCTGCACTAAGTAAGTAAAATTAAACAACAAAAAAAATGAGACCCCTGGGTTAACTTTGGTTCAACTCACGGGGTGATTTTGTTTCAAAATGTTTTGTGTCACGCGGGGCTCTCCCGAGACCCCACCAACAAGGCTGGACGCGTTTTCACCGGGGCAAAGTGATCTCCGGGTTCTCGGTACGCCCCGTCGGCGCTCCGCGGCCGCCCCGGGTCGGGGTGGGGGTCGGGGTGGGGGTGGGGGTCGGGGGGCTGTAAACAGGAGAATCTCTATGAGGAGTCTGATCTAGTAGTGAGAGCCTGAACACCCTGTAGACCCTTCTCTGAAAAATACAGAAAAAAAGGGTACGTGCAGAAAATAAAATCTGAAGTTTTTCTTTAGACAAAAAAAGATAAATGAATATTTAGAGTGATTTTTCTTTTTTATAACTTAAGCCTTTTGTCTCAGAAGATAGTGGAGTGATTTTTTTGCCCCTCTTGGAGGGTGGATAGAGGTGTATTTTCAGTAAAGATTTTAATTGTGTAATTTGCTTTTTTTCTTTTTTAAGTAGGATGCTAGATATAATATCTGTATATGCATTTTCATTAAACATTCTTTTCAATCAAACAGATTTAAAGATTCTTGTTTGCGTTAAGTCAGATTTGTCAGCTCTTCAATCAGTTTGTAGTACATTGTAAAAGTATATACTCAAAACAGAGCTAAGCTGTCAAGCTGTGACAACTTTGAATGAGAAAGATTTTTCAAAAATTATGAGTGAGATATTTTAAATGTCTCCTTGACATCCGCAGCACTATTCAAAATACTTCATCAGAGGCATGTGCTTTAGAAATGTACTTGAAAATTAACGTAAGGAGTGCAATTTGTCAGTCTTTGTCTTAGAAAACGCAGCCCTGACAGCCGGGGAGCATTAGCAGTTGAGACGGCACGATTCCCTCCACCCAGGTGCAGCCAGGGCGAGGGAGAGATGGAGTGATCTCTTTACGGGGTGGCGAGGAGGGCCCAGAGCAAAGCAGAAACATAAGAGGCTCCATTCCAAGTCCTGTTGATACCTGTTTGAGCCGGTGGCAAACGCAAAACTCCATTTGTCCTTTGCCTGGAGGATTGTGTGATTTAGTGATTCCCCGCAGGAGCCATTTCATCCTTGCTGTGTGTTGGAGATGCAGCTATTTGTCCTGACCTCAGCTCCTAATGGGGAAGGCCATGGCAAAGAGACAAAGCCCTGGCTATTTATTTTAAATATGTCTCTGAAGGGTTGAAGAAATATCTCAGGCCCAGGGCTGTCCTAAGCCGGTTTCCTCTAAATTCAAGGCAACCTTTCATTCCCTCTCCTGACCCGGGAGAACCCTCCAGGGATACCACTTAATTGGAGAAGAGGCTTCGGGATGGATCATAGTGAGCCAGGGACTTTTATGTTCCATTCCACTGCTTCTTGGTGTCTGGTAAATGCATGGGTTATGTGCTTGTCTGCAACCAAAATTTAAGAAATAAAGGTGGAGAGAAAACTCAGTGCT
>NW_004524605.1:4216898-4220446 GCF_000260255.1 Octodon degus | reverse complement strand
GCTGGCGCTCCGCGGGTCCGGAAGAAGCCGGAAGTGCGCGCCCGGCGTGGGGACGAGGGCGCCGGGTTGGGGGCGCGGAGCGTTCGGCCTCGCCCTCGCCCTCGCCCCCGCCCACCGCCCGTGTGGCCTTCCAGAACGGCCACACTGACTTCAGGTGGCGACGGGGAGGCGACGGCAGGAGAGCGCGGCGCGGCCTCCCCGCAGCCGCCGAGACCCCTCCGGCCGCCGGCGCGGGCTCGAGGGTGGGCGTCCCCCAGCGCCCGCGGGCAGGACTACCTCGGCGTGAGCGGCCGCTTGCAGAGTGGGCGCGGGGACCCGGCTCGGAAGGCCTCCGCGGGGCAGCCTCCGCGGGTGCACCTCGGATCCGCCTGCTGCCGCGCCCCGCGGGAGGCCCTCGGTCGGCCCGGCGAGCGCGGGAGCGGGGTGCAGCCCCGAGTCTGTCGGCGCGGCCGCGAGACCTGAGCACGTCTAACCCCCAAGCCTTGCTCCTCACTTGCTTTTGGGAAACACAGACGAGACTACTCCATGTACATTTCTGTTTGCAGCGCAGCAAATACATAACTTTTGTTGTTGTTGTTGTTGCTGCAGAACAAGGGTGAGGCTGTTTGAAAACTGGAGCGGAAAAACTCCACTAGTCTTCCTAAATTCACTTCAGTTTACATTTGTAATTTGACCTGCACGATGGAGACCTTGGTACGACTGATAGAGGGGCTTTCAGCGTTTTCCTCCGGAGCAGGTTGGGTAAAGGGCAGGGCACATGATGACCTGGGAAAACCACAGCCCTGTTCCTGCTTCCTGGTGTGCTCCGTCCCGCAGATCCGCAGTCTGGAAGAAGCAGGAGGAAGGTGTGTCTTGGAACCAGCCCCTTCCTCACTCTAGGACAGTTCTTGGGTCCCTGAGGGCCAGTGGAGCTGAGTCTGCTTCTGGGTCAAGACTATGTGTAGAAAATGAAGAGCAGGAAAAGAGAACACCTGTAGGGACAGCCAAGTCCTGGTTTCCTTCTCCATACTTACAGATGGGAGCAGTGCCAGAAGGCTGGTGTGGAATCTCTAATCTTCATGATTTCCCAACGGCTGCATTTCTCCTTGACCTTGTGGGACCAAATATTTATCTGATTTTTAGGGTTTCAGGGTTGATTAGCACTGTTGTGCGAAATCAAACATTGTATTTTGAGGCAGGCTCTTTCGATGTATTTCAGGCTGGCCCTGAACTCACTATGTAGCCCAGGTTGGCTTCAAACTCACACTGATCCTCCTGCCTCAGCCTCCCAACTGTTCTCCCCACTCTTGGCCTAAAATCAGATTTTTGCATCTGGTGTGTGATGTAAGTAAAACAACAAAACAAATCCCTTTTAGATATGTCCTCAACAAATGTTCCATGGCAGCTACAAAATGCAGTCACCTTGCTAGTGGTAGGATTCAAAAAGCAAAAATAGGATGAGGAAATAAGATGACCAGGTAACCAGTCGAGTCATACTGACCTGGAGAAGCTTGCAAGAGGACCGACTTTTGGGGCCCATCCTTCCCTTCTATGTATGTTAGATGAGGAGTCAGGTGGGCCAGGAGCCTCATCTCCTTTTTCACTGTTATTTGTGCTTCTGTACCAAGCTATCAACCATGTACTCCCTGTGAGCGAGGGTGTGTGCTTTCTTTCTCTTTTTCTTTCCCCCTGGAGCTGGGGATTGAACTCATGCCCTTGTACTTGCCAGGCAAGCACTTACTCAACTGTGCTATCTCCCTGGCCCCTTTGTGCTTTCTTTTTTTTTTTTTTTAATTTATTTATTTATTTGTGTGTGTGTATGTATGTGTGGCCAGCTCAGCCCACCAGGGGCGGGGCTGGCTGGCATGTGGTGCTGGGGGATTGAACCGCAGTCCCTCTGCTTTGTTAAGCTTGTTCTAAGTAGGTGCTTTAGACCACTGAGCCATCTCACCAGCCCCTGTGCTTTCTTTTTTAATGCTTATTCCAAGATGATCATCAGCTTTTTTCTTTTTTTAAATTTAATTAATTTATTTATTGTGTGTGTGTGTGTGTGTGTGTGTGTGTGTGTGGCCAGCTCAGCCCACCAGGGGCGGGGCTGGCTGGCATGTGGTGCTGGGGGATTGAACCGCGGTCCCTCTGCTTTGTTAAGCTTGTTCTAAGTAGGTGCTTTAGACCACTGAGCCATCTCACCGGCCCTTAAATATTCTTGAAGAGTCAAAAAAAAAAATTGTTTCTGAAATGGGGCTTTACTGTGCAGTTCAGGCTGGACTTGAGTTCACTTTTATAGCCAAGGCTGGCCTTGAACTCAAAGCAATACTACCGGGGCCGAGGAGATGGCTCAGTGGAATAAGCACCTCCCTGGCAAGCATAAGGGCCTGAGTTCAAATCCCGATTCTGAAAAAAAAAAAAAAGAAAAAAAAAGAGCAATACTACCTCAGCCTCCTGAGTACTGGAGTTACAGGCTTGCATCACCCCACCTGGCAATTTATTTAGCAGTACGGGGGAATCAAACTTAGGACCTTGTGCTTTCCAGACAGGTGCTTATGCCACTGAGCTTTATCCCCATCCCATTTTTTTTTTAAAGGAAAGGGAGGCTGGGGAGATAGCTCAGTGGTTTAAGTGACTGGTTGGCAAATGCAAGGTCCTGAGTTGAACTCCTGGTACCAAAAAAGGAATAATTTTTCTTGAGAAGGATTGTTGGGTTTTTTTGGCTGGCTCAGACTGCCTTAAGGGTGGGTCTGGTAAGGCAGGTGGAGCTGGGGATCAAACTGGGGCCCCCTGCGCCTGACTGGGTTTTCCAGAGCAGGCAGTTAAGCAAATGAGCTAACCTGAAAATGCCAGGAATAATTTATTTTTATTTTTATTTTTTTTCAGAACCAGGGATTGAACTCAGGCCCCAGTGCTTGCCAGTCAAATGCTTATTCTACTGAGCCATCTCCCTGGCCCTGGAATAATTTTTCTTGAACCAAAAAAAGTAAATAATTTTGTTATATGGGTTTCCCATATATTTCTGGGGAAAACAAGTCACCTTTTTTATGTGTTCCTTGAGGACAAGTCTTACTTATGTGGCAGCACAGATGAGAGTTATTGTCATTTTCTGGTGAAGACCACCCTCCAAGAGGCTGCCTGCTTAAGCCAGCCTCTCTGAGAAGGTGCCCTTTCAGGGCTGGCTCCCAGGCGGCTCCACCGAGGCTCACTCACCAGGCCTGTCTGAGCTTACCCATGCAGGCCAGAGTGCTTCAGACCCCTTTGGGGAAGCAGGCTTGAGGACACGCCATGACCGAGGTGTCCAGGAGACCAAGCATGGCGCTTCCTTCACTGCTGCCCTGTCCTGCAGGTCTCACCCGGCTGGGGTGCGGGCGGAGGCTGGGGTGGGGCGGAGGCTGGGGTGGGGCGGAGGCTGGGGTGGGGCGGAGGCTGGGGTGGGGCGGAGGCTGGGGTGGGGCGGAGGCTGGGGTGTGGGCGGAGGCTGGGGTGGGGCGAGTTTGTGTGCTTCGTAGAAGGTGTTCAGGAAGCACAGGTGCCATTAGTTCGTGTGGATCAAAAAATAGAAGGATGTGGGCTTCGTG
>NW_004524605.1:4212353-4216173 GCF_000260255.1 Octodon degus | reverse complement strand
TTTGTGGGCTAAATCAGGGTTTCCAGGTGGGCACTGCTGATGTGAGGCTGGAGACTCCCTGGTGGTCAAGGGGTGTCCTGTGTCCTGAAAGGCCCCTGGCAGTGTCCCTGGCCTCTGCTGACTCCCTGTGCCACATCAGCGGCACCTCAGGTGTGCCTACCCAAAATGCCTCCAGCCATTGTCAGCCACTGGGTTAGACTAATAGGCCTTAATGTAAGGTATGGCTAGTTGGTTTAATTTCATATCGTTTTTTTCTTTTTTAAAAATTTTTATTTATTTATTATTTATGTGTATGTGTGTGTGTTGTGTGTGTGTATGTGTGTGTGTGGCCAGCTCAGCCCACCAGGGGGCGGCCCTGGCTGGCATGTGGTGCTGGGGGATTGAACCGTGGTCCCTTTGCTTTGCTAAGCTTTAGACCACTGATCCATCTCACCAGCCCCATATCGTTTTTACTGCACTACAGATCAGAAAGTTAGTGGAATCCATGTTAAATAATCCTCTAAAGCATAAGGGAGATTGATCATACTTAGAAAATTCTGCTGAAACTACTGCAATTTGCTTTTGTTACATTCAGAATTCAAGCCTTTAATATTTGACATTAGAAAGTAAGCATGGGCTGCCTTATTTGCACAAACATTATATGCACAAACGTTACCTTTCCTAAAACAAAAACAAAAAACTGCAAGTCTTCCGTTAAGTTTTGGTTTGGCAAACTAAGAAATTAAGTTTCTAATTACATTTGAAAGCAATTGTGTTCAGGGGACTGAAAAGGCATTAAACATACAGACTACTGAAGTACTCATTAACAAACCAAATGGGCTGGGGAGATAGCTCAGTAGAATAAGTGCTTGCAAGTGCAAAGACCTGAGTTCAATCCCCAGTTCTGCCAAAAAAAACCCCTACCAAATGTAAGGGGTATGTGGTATTTATTTATTTGGTGAAACCAGGGATTGAACTTAGGCGCTTGTACTTGCCAGGGAAGCGCTTTACTGAGCCATCTCCCCGCTCCCAGTATGTGGTATTTAAAAGTACCCTAGAAACAGAAAGTCTGCCTTCACTCCCAGAGGTGGTTACAGTTTCCCTCATGGAACCAAACAGAACCTGACAAAAACTAATGCTCTGGGGGCTGGTGAGATGGCTCAGTGGTCTAAAGCACCTATTTACAACAAGCTAAGCTAAGCAAAAGGACAGCGACCGGGGTTCAATCCCCAGCACTACATGCCGGCCAGCCCGCCCCCTGGTGGGCTGAGCTGGCCACACACACACACACACACACACACACACACACATAAATAAATTAAAAAAAAATAATGCTCTGTAGAGTCAACACTTAACATCAGAAGGGGCCGGGGAGATGGCTCAGTGGAATAAGCGCTTCCCTGGCAAGTGCAAGGGCTTGAGTTCAATCCCCAGTTCGAAAAAAAAAAAAAAAAAAAAAAAAAGAAAATTAACATCAGAGGTCGAAGGAAGCGGAATAGCAGTGCTGTTATTGTCAGCATGGATTTAACATTGCTAAGCAGTTTATGAGCATGATCTAATGTAATATTTATAGAAATTCAAAGAGTTATTTTGAAGATGAGGAAACTGAGTTTCAGAAGAAGTGCCCAAAGTTAAAGGGCCACTAAATGAAGTCTACTTCGTCTTTTTTTTTTTTTTTGGCACTAGGGCTGGAACTCAGGACCTTGCGCTTGCCAGGCAGGTGCTTAAGCCACTGAGCTATCTCCCCAGCCCTGAAGAAGGCTACTTTGGACCACATGATCCTGAATGTGCTCCAGGCCTGGGCACTTAACCAGGAAGTACCTCCCAGGGGGAACACATCCTTCCCAGCAGCCTTGAGCATGGGTACTACCGGGGTAATCAGAGATGCAGGCAGTAAAAGAGAAAGGGAAGCAGAGTGTCAAGGAGAAATAGAATACTGGAAATGTGTCACATTTCTAGGAATTGAAATTCATTAAAAGTATTTGAAGGGTTACAGAGATTTTACAAATATTAAAAACTACATAGAAGAAAGTAATTTTTCTTTGTTCTTAGAGTTAATCATTGTACATATCCTGCATAATTATCTCTATTTATTTTGGGGATTGAACTCAGGCCCTTGCGCTTGCCAGGGAAGCGCTTATTCACTGAGCCGTCTCCCCGGGCCCCTCCAGCTTTTTAGTTTAGACAGGGTCTCACTATGTATTTCCCGCTGGCCTTGAGCTTACTGCTTAGTCCACGCTGGCCTTGAGTTCACAGTCATCCTCTAGTGCTCCACAGTGCTGAGGACTGGACTCCTCTGAAGACTGGGCTTCTCAGAGGAAGTGGGGCAGGGCGGCCAGGAAGCCTTCCTTAACTCCTTTATGTTCACTTTTCATGTTGAGTCACTTTGGGGTGGCCTGTGGCCCTGGGGGGGGGCACCGGGTGGCAGGGCTGGGGAGCCCCAGAATTGGTGAGCTAATTCCGTCATGTTGACACAGTGTATCAACTACTATAATTAGTAATGCCAAGTATCTTTTCATGTGCTTATTGACCATTTGTACATTTGGGGAAATGTCTAGTCTAATCCTTTGTCCATTTTTAAATTTTATTTTAGTGCAGGGCTTACAGGGTCTCCCTGCACAGATCAGGCTCATAGTGATCCTCCTGTTTTCAGCCTCCCAAGCGCTGGGATTACAGGCATGTGCCACCACGCCTGGTCTCGGCACGCCCCATGGGTGGGGCTGGCATGGCACACCAGGGCCTTTGCCCATTTTAAAAACTGAGGCTTTTGTTGTCATTGAGTTGTTTAGATATTAACCCTTTTTCAGATACATGATTTATGCGCATGATTTATATACAGATACATGGATGCCTTATCACTGTCATGTTTTTATGCACAGAAGTTTTAAGTCCACTGTATCCAGCATGGTAAAGCTTTCTTCCTACACTGTCTCTTTTTCTACAGGTCTGTAGTACATGTGATCACATTTATCGTGGGGAGTTGGTACATGTACGTAATACATCTTTTTTCTCCCCTTTCCTTCTCACATTTTCTTCCAAAATCTAGTTTTTGGTTTTTTGGCAGAACCGGGGATTAAACTCAGGCCTTTGTGCTTGCCAGACAAGCGCTTATTCTACTGAGCTATCTCCCTGGCCCCTAAAACCTAGTTTTAGTTTTAGTTTTTTTTTTTTTTTTGTGGCTGGCTCAGGCCGCCTGGGGGCTTGCATGTCATGTGGTGCTGGGGATCGAGCCACGGTCCCTACACTTACCTAAGCAGATGCTTTAGTCCACTGAGCTATTTCAATGGCCCCCAGTTTTAGCTTTTTATGTGTAGCCCTCTGATACTTTTTTTTTTTTTGGTACTGCAGAACTGGAGGGTTTTGGGCCTGCATCCATGACCCTTTTTGAAGTTTTCATTGCTATATCCTTAGGCCTCTTTTGTTTTGTTTTTTTTTTTCCTCTTTTGGTTTTGACACAGGGTCTTGCTTAGTTGCTGAACTTCTCAGGCTAGGCTCAAATTTGAGATCCTTCTGTCTCAGCTGCCTAGAGTGCTGAAGTTACAGGCACACATCAACGCATGGCTTGATGCCTTTTTTTGTTTTGAGACAGGGTCTCACTGCATAACCCAGGCAGCCCTGAACTCTTGACTCTTGGCCTCTGCATCCCAAGTTTTATGATACAGGCGTGTGCCACCTCCCTTGACCATTGGCCATGATACCTTTGTGACTATTTTTGTGTTAAAGTTTGTCAGATATTATATCCTTTTGAGCTATCTTTTGCTTACTATTTTCATGGAATATCATTTCCTATCATTTTCTTTTTTTTTTTTTTTTAATTTATTTGTGTGTGTGTGTGTGTGTG
>NW_004524605.1:4194215-4211553 GCF_000260255.1 Octodon degus | reverse complement strand
TTATCTAATGTATTTTGTATAGGGTCTCACTGTGCAGCTCAGACTCATAGTGACCCTCGTGTTTCCCGCCTCTCCAGCGCTGCAGTGGGGTTCCACGTGTGCACTACCACGCCCAGTCTCAGTGGCCGGCTCAGCCTGTCCTGGGGGGCGGGGCTGAAGTGACTCGTTGGCCCCTCCTTTTGTCTTAAATATGTATTTTCTAGGGTATCATTTTAAATTCTGTATCTTTTTTTCTACTACTTTGGAGTTATTTCCTCAAAGGTTGCCTTGGGAATTACAATTTATATATTAACAAATCTAGTCTAAATTACTACCAAGTTATTTTGCATAGCATGCAGAACCTTTGCTTTTAGCTCTACCCTCTTCAGATTGGTATTGTCATAGGTGATACTGTCACATATTATGAGCCATCAGCATAAATTTATTGTTACTGCTTTATGCAATTATCTTAAATCATGTAGGAAAAAGGCAAAGAAAAATCTATGAATACTGCCTTTTATACTTAACGAGGGAGCCACCTTCACCCGTTACTTCTTCACTTAGACTCCAGTCCCATGTGCTGCCCTTTCATTTCAGCTTGTAGGATTCCTGATAGTGTTTCTTTTAAGCAGTCTCACTCTTTTCAGGGTCATTCCCCATTGCCTGTTTTCTCCATTTCATCTATGTTTGGCTTCCAGAAATCTTTTTGTCTGTTTTGTTTTTTGTTTTTGTTTTAGTGGTACCAGGGATCAAACTCAGGCCCTTGCACTTGCCAGACAAGTACTTACTCCACTGAGCTATCTCCCCGGCCCCAAATATCTGTATCTTTTTTTTTTTTTGTCGGAACTGGGGATTGAACTCAGGGCCTTGCGCTTGCCAGGGAAGCGCTTATTCCACTGAGCCATCTCCCCAGCCCTCAGAAATCTTTGAAAAGGGAAAATAGAATTGCTTTTCACCAGTCTGCCATTGGCCTGATTTGGGAGTTTTAGGAAGTCTTTAGCAAATGTTGGCTCAAGTAATTGGGGTACAAGTTTAGAATTTTCTTTTCTTGTTACCTTTTTGAGAGGTCTCACTCTGCAGTCCAGGCTGGCCCTAACTCACTTTGTACCCAAGCAGGCCTTGCACTCAGAGCAATCCTCCTGCCCCTGGAGTGCTGGTATACAACGTGTGGCACCACCCCTTGGCAGAAAACTGTCTTTTTTCTTTTTGTACTGGAAACTTTTTTTTTTTTTTTAAACTGGGGATTGATCTCAGGCCCTTGTGCTTGCTGGGAAGCAGTTATTCTACTGAGCCAGCCCCCTCGCCGCTCCTTTTGTACTGGGAGTCAAGCTCAGGACCTTGTGTTTGCTAGGTAGGCACTATATTGCTGAACTATATCCCGAACCCCTAGAATTTTCCATTTTATCTTCTTTTCCCTTCAGGGTTTTTTTTTTTTTTTTTTTTTTTTTTTTTTTTTTTTTTTTTTTTTTTTTTTTTTTGTTATTGAGATAATGTTGTGCTATGTAGTTCCGGCTGGCTTTGAACTCACTACATAGCCAGGCTAGCCTCAAACTCATGATAATCTTCCTGTCTCAGCCATCTGAATGCCAGGGAAGCACTTCTTCTACTGAGCCATCTCCCCGGCCCTTTTTTTTTTTGTGGAACCAGGGATTGAACTTAGGCCCTTGCGCTTGCCAGGGAAGCACCAGCCGTCCGAATGCTGGGATAACAGGTGTGCATCACCATGCCCAGCTTTCTCTTTTTTTCTTTTTTGATACCAGGGATCAAACTCAGGACCTTGTGCTCGCTAGGCAGGTGCTTATGCCTCTGAGCTATCTCCCTGGCCCCAGTTTTTGAAGTATACTGCTATGCTGATTCTTACTTGGTTAGTTTTGGTGAAAAATATTTGTAAATTATTCACTTTTTTAATGCTTACCTTTTGGGATGGGGGATGACAATTGCATGAAGGCATTTGGGATTTTTTTTTTTGTGGTACCGAGGATTGAACTCAGGACCCTGCACTTGCCAGGCAAGTGCTTATTCTACTGAGCTATCTCCCCGGGCCCAGCATTTGGGATTTTCAGAACTCTTTTGCTCATAACATAAAACTGCATAAACAGTAGGTGTTCAGATCTCTCCGCAGACTAGCCCTGGAGACCGTGAGCACACACGTCTGTTCTTCACGAGCAGGAGCAGTAGACTATTGCGTGCACAGTAGTCCGTCCCTCACGAGCAGAGCGTACCCCACTCTGGCGCCGCACAGCCATAGGAAAAGCTTCCTGGGAGACTCCCAGGGTGAAGAGCCAGTCAGGTACCTGGCTGCTGCCCTCTAGCTGGCCCCAAACAGAAGTGATGTCCAGGTGTCTCTGGTGGCTTCCTGTAGAACTTTGTCTCCGAGATTAGGTCCCATCTTCATGAGATGAAATCTTCAGGGGTGTGTCTCAGGACTCTAGGAAGACACAAGATTTTTGCTGAGGTATGTCTAATTCTGTCACAGGCTCATCCATATTCTCTAGCCCGAGTCACTTATTGACAGACTCCACACAGACTCCACACACTCCCGTGCTCTAGGCCCAAACTGAATTCTCTCTGCTCCCCCATTCCCTCGGCTCCACAGGCTCTAGCCAGCTTCCCTGGGGTGCAGCCTGTCACTCTGGGCTGGCCACGAGCAAGCTCCTTGCTTTCTACCCAACCTGTTTGAGATTTGTAATGATTGATACATTGTGTCAATTTGAGAAGTTTAATGAAGAGGCTCAGCGGGGGCCAGGGTCCTTACTTTGTGAACATCCTCATCCTGAACAAGAGGGTACAGATGGTGTGAGTGCTACACCCGCCCAATCTGCCGCGGGCAGGCAGCCTGCTCACAATCTAAGGAAGAGGCTTGTTCTCCCTGCTTTTGCTCTTGCTGCCTTTGCTCCTTCTGCGGCTTCCCCTGGCAGTATGCCTTGGAGGCAGCTGATTACAGACTAAACCTCTACAAATTGTGAGCTAAATAAACCTTTCCTTTCTTCATATGGGCTGCTGGGTTAGTCTCAGCAATGAGAAGACGGGATTCATGCTTGTGCAACCTGGAAAGGTGGGCCCCTGGCACCTAGGCGGCTGCCTCTGAGGAATGAATGCCAAGAAAGTAATGTCTCCCTCTTCAACCCTTGGCACAGATGGTTTGGAGGTGCAGTTCACGGAGCTTTCTGTTTGTCTGAGACAGGGTCTCACTGCATAGTTCAAGCTGGCCTTGGACGCTATGTCGTCCAGGTTGGCCTCAAACTTTTGGTGATCCTCTTGCCTCAGCCTCCTGAATGCAGGGATACAGGCGTGGCTACAGACCTGGCTCCACAGAGCTTTTTTTTTTTTTTTTTTTTTTGCGGAACTAGGGATTGAACTCAGGCCCTTGCCAGGCAAGCGCTTATTCTACTGAGCCATCTCCCCGGCCCCATCCACAGAGCTTCTTATGACTGCAGCATCCTTGTTCTTGACACTGGTCCACCTGGTAAGGCAGCCGGGATCCCATCTCCCGTCCCGTTATCCTCCTGTTGCCTGGCATCTTGTTCCCATGAAGACTAATTTCAACATGCAGAAGTGCTGCTCTCCGGAGTGAGGCCGGCACTTGTGTAAGTTGGGGCAGTTCAGAGTCAGTTACAAGAGTGAAGATTTCCAGTACACAGAGATTACACATTCACCTGACAGTCTAATCCACTGCGACAGCCCAAACCAAGTCAGGCGATGGTGTAGCAAGGCTCACCAAATACCGAAAATATGACTGGCGATAGTTGCTATTATTTAAAAAATCATTTCATTTATTAGAACTGTCTCACTTCTCAAGGCACTTCAGTAGCTTTCACAAAAATACATTTTTTAAAAAAAACCAAATAAAGCATGTGCTGTCGGAGTACCATGGTAACATAAGGAGGAAGAAGACAATCACACTGAACACAAATGTCTCCCAGTGGTATCACGTGACTGAAGTGAGCAACTCCCAAAGACTGTGAACATGATTTACATTTCTTCTTCACAATTTTCCCCATGACTAGGTCTCTCAGAAGGAGTACACACAGTGAGATCGTTTTTGGCACTCACAGAAGCGCTAGTGGCTGAGGCTGGTAAGGCCTGTACAGCAGCAGCTGCAAACCCTTGCCAGAGAATTCTGGGCTGAGAAACAAACAAACTGGGAAACAGCCTTTCTCAAGGCTCCGCTGACGGGCAAATAACTTAAGGAGGAGACATAACAATAAACAAAACAACAGAACAAAATCCTGGTTACAGTTCCGAGAAAAGACACTATTTCTCACTGTTACACTTCTCCCAACCACAGATTGAAAGCTTAGTATGGAGAAGGTCTGATTTACACGGTAGTGGAAAACAGGAAGAGTACACTTAACAGTGTGTTTCTCCCGGGCCTGGACAAGCCCCAGTGCTTTGATCAGACGTAAACGAGGCCACACAGCAGCCACACCGAGCGTGTCTGTAGTCCTGTGCGCTCCACAGTGGGTACACAATAATCCCAGCTAATGTCCTTTGTAACTGAGAAAAGGGGAGAAATCAAACTCCCTGTGGAATTACTTCTTTTCCTGTAAAATTCACCACTTAGGAAAAGAAGGGACAAAACTAAAGACCTCCCATTTTACCAGGGCCTTTTCAGGTAGTTTAAGATGACAGAGAATATCTAGTAGATTTCGCTCATAGCCTGCCAGGTCCCACTGGTTCTAGAGAGTCACTGACTTCGTGGAGTGCCGTGTCCACTGCTAACTGTTAGGACACATCTGAGTTGTTGGCAGGGAGCCAGGGTGTCCCTGGAGGAAAGGCAGAGCTCTGGGAGCACAAGCACTTTCTGGAGGTGGGTTCCCTTCCATGAGATCAGACAAAGGCCACAGAACAGACAGAAAAGCCCTTGTGTCACTGAAGGACCCAGAGGCTGCCCACGCTGTTTGTGACAAGATGCAGGCTTTCAGCTTCCATTTCTTGCTTTCTGGAAGTTGTGTTAAAAAGCTGTGCTTTTAAGGATTGCGGGGCTTTCTTCACCATCTTTTAACATCCTTGTGAGGCCTGGGGTTTGCCTATGTTTTAGTCTATTAAAATAAGCAAAACAAATGTTAGTAACATCCTAAAACAAATCAGACACAAAACAGTCTCAAAACAAATCAGCCAGAAACAAGGACATCTTTACTAGGAAAAAAGCTTTTTCCTGGTTTTTGTACTACCCCAGAGCAGCAGTTTCCATGGAGATGTGCACAGTGACATGTCCACACAGGAACAGGCCACTGCCATTTATAATCCTCTCATAACTAACCGAGTCCAAGGTGTCTGAGAAAGAATCTTCAGGCAGCCCTACGACGTGGCCAGCCCCAGGCCCAGTGCATTCACGCTGTGATAAAGAAGCGCTCTGCTCCTTACCCTTTGACCCTTAGCATCTGGTCAATGGTGTCTGGGAGAGGGGTACCGAAGCTCTCTGGCAAGAACAACGTGAGGATGGCTGTCAGAATGGTCAGGCTTCCCATGAGAATGTAAGGGAGGAAGCGGTCGTAGGCACCTGCAGCGAAGCAGATAGAGCCTTAAGCGCCAGGATGCACTGAGACTTGGTCTCCCGCCACCCCTTCATGCTCCGAGCACTCTGGAAAGGATCACCTTCCTTACTGGCCGCAGCCCTTCCCCTGGTCTGAGCTGCCAGAACAGAATCCGGCGGGTGTCAGGGCCATGGCTGGCACAGGCACGCCCAGAGATCCCGCCGTGCCCCATGGTGCACGGGCTAGTTTAGGGGCACAGAGGAGCTATGTGGTGATGACCAGTCCTGTCTCCCAACGCTAGGTTTCCAAGGAACATGAGGTACTTGTCTAGGGACAGGAATAGCTCTTCCACCTCTGCAGATGTGTCACTGCCTGTTTGCTTTGCCTTCGGGCTAGACAAGAAGGTATTTTGGCTCGTTCTAGGCAGCCTGCTCACAGAGCACTGTGGGCGTTCTCGGTGCGTTCCAGCCCTTCCCCAAGATGTGCTGGCTAGGGATGTGCATGCAGCTGTTGCCATGAGACAAAACCCAAGGGAGAGAATACTGGGGCCTTGCTACAAATAATGACGCAGGAGGGTCGGCGAGATAGCTCAGCCATCTAAGTGCCTGCTTAGGCAAGCTTAGGCAAGGTGCAGGGACTGCGGTTCCATCCCTGGCACCATGTGCCATGCCAGCCCTGCCCCCAGCGTGGGCTGAATGGGCCACAAAAAAAAAAAAAGGGCACAGAACAGATTTTTTTGCACTGGTAGGGACTGAACCCAGGGTCTTTTAGGCGAGTGCTCTACCACTGAGCTCCAGCCCTCTGGGAAGATCCTATACAGATAAAACCACTGTATTGCTCCAAGGTACAGTAATTCTCAGTTGATTATATATCTTGAATGCACATTTCCCTTGTGCTCCTTTTAAATTCTGTTTTTTTTTTTTTTTTTCAGAGCCAATCGGGGATTGAACTCAGGCCCTTGTGCTTGCCAGGACTGATCTGTCTCCCCAGCCCCTAAATTCTGGTACTAAGAAGAAACTGCCCATGGGCTGGAGAGATGGCTCAGTGGTCTAAAGCACCTACTTAGAACAAACTTAGCAAAGCACAGGGACTGCGGTTCAATCCCCCAGCACCACATGCCAGCCAGCCCCGCCCCCTGGTGGGCTGAGCTGGCCACACACACACACACACACACACACAAATAAATAAATAAAAATAAAAAAAAAAAAAAAAAGAAGAAGAAACTGCCCAATTAAGTAAACTGATGTCTTAAATCACTCTATAGTTTCTGAGGCTAAAAAAAGCATACTTTCTGATGAAGGTCTGAGTTGCCTAGAAAAGAAATAAACCCTACATTCCATTAATTTCTGCCCAGTATGTAGGACAGTTTCCATGTGGCCTCGGAGCTGGACGTGCAACTCAATGGAGGCGTACTTGCCGAGCATGCATGAGGCTCTGGGTTTGATTTTACTCTCTGTCTGTTTCTTACACACGCACGCACTCAAAACACCTACACAAGAATCATCCCCAGCAGCAGATGCATTATTAGATGGATCCCACTGGCTGGTTTTCCTGGTCACCAGCTATCTGGGCTCATGGGAAGGCCAGGTAGTGCTGTGCGCCATCGCTCTAGGGTGGCCTTGGCCCAGGGGACTTACCAAGGTAAACGAAGTAGGGAGACAGGATGCTGCCGAGGCGGGACGCTGTGGAGCTGACCCCCACACCCATGTTTCTGACCACGGTGGGGTACAGCTCGGCTGTGTACACATAGACCATGGAGAAGGCAGCAGTGATGCCGAACTTGCCCACCATCACCAGCACTGTAGCCAAGTAATACAAGTCTGGAAAGGCAAAGGAAAGAGGGTCGGGGCAGGCAGCAGCTCAAGGTATGCTGCTGTTGAGAGCTTCACTGATGCTTTGCACACAAACATCTGTCTCCCCAGTTGTTTGGGAAGAGTGTGTGTGTGTGTGTGTGTGTGTGTGATTTTCTGTAACTTCCTGAGATAAAGGACTCTAGCCAGGATTTCCAAGAGACTGGGACCCTGCAGCTGTGTAGGAAACACCTTACAGCCCAATCAGCCTCTTTCTAGTGCCTAAGTCATTATAGAGGGGGCTGTCAGGGAGCTAGCGCCTACTGTAGAACCTCTTCTTCAGGAATTAGTGGGATTCCCTAAGGACTACTGCATGAGAGGAGAATTCAATTCTAACTCATGCTTTCATTTATTCAAGCCTCAGAAAATTCAGAGACCATGCAAAACCGGCTTATCCTTTTTGCTGCCCAACAAGGAGACTCTGAACAGCCTGAGTGTCACTCTGAGCTCAGATGTGAAATCTCTACACCCACTCCCGGGGATCCCTGCTGGACAGGCCCCAGAGTGACTACCAGAGGCTCCCAAATCCCTGGAGGCATGACATGCTCTGGGCTCAGTGTGGGACACATGAGGGCCATCAACTGTTGTAGAAGTTGTCAGGAAGGTTTCTTCTCACTAACCTGTGGGATACCAAAATAATTCTATTTATTTATTTATTGGCAGAACTGGGGATTGAACTCAGGCCCTTGTACTTGCCAGGCAAGTGCTACCAAAACAGTGTTAGAAACAGATCCCTGTCGGGCCTCTGCGCACTTCCCTTCCTCTCTCCTTCAGCTCTTACTGGCGCTCTTTCTCAGCATACCAGGCTTGCTCGCCGTCAGGTCTCTTCTGGAAACGTTCTCCCAGATGTCATGGCTTTTGTCACTTCATGTGCTTTTCTGCTGAACTTCCCCTTGTTCAGGGACACCGTCAGTAGCTACTCTATGACACTAGCTTCCCACTCTCCTTTATTTTTATTCGTAGAATTTAACATAATCTGAACAGTGAGCATTTTATATTTGCTGGTTTGCTGATGGCTTTCTCACTAGAATGTGAGCTCCATGGGGCCTGGGCTTCTGCCCACTGGTTTACTTCTGTGCCATTAGCCCCAAGCTGGCACCTAACCCATGGCAGGCACTCTGTGGCTACTGGCTGAATGACTAATAAAAGAGAGCCAGAAAAAAAAAGCAATGGGGTGTCTCTAGTTCCGCCTTATTTTGGAAGGGAAACAAATGTGAACATATTAACTGACATATAGAGTAAAATTAACCAGCAACTCCAATGTTGTTCTTTCTCACTCCTCCCATGCCCCAAACATAAAGAATGCTCTGGTCTCATGCGGCGCTTTCTCTGGAATTTTTAGGCCACCAACGCATACGTGCAGGCGAACTCTGAGGGGCCTGGTTTTGTTCTCTTCATTTATTGAGACGATAGCCTGGTGCAGAGCCACTGTCTCACTGAAGACCCCGGACTGTGAGGCGCACGGTCCCTACCTGGGGGCACCAGCTGCACGAAGAGAAGGACGCTGCCGCCCAGGAAGAGAGCAGTGGCCAAGGAATAGCGCCGGGGCACGTACTGCAGCAGCAGCCAGGCCAGTATGTACGCTGGGACTTCAACCACGGCCGAAAGAAAGCAGTTCACATAGATGTCTCCGTACAGGTTAGGAGTATCAAGGGACAGTCCAAAGTAGCCCACTGATATGGTCATCCTGAAATGAAGAACAGAACAAAGCTAGAAGCAACGGCCATAGCTCCCGACCCGCCCAACTTGGCGATCGCAATTATTTGGGGAACTTCTAGGCTGCTCCCTATGCTGAGCACAGGAGAGCAGCACATTGAACCCTGAGCCTCACTTCACCGAACGAAAGAGGACTCCCCGGCCAGATGGGACCTGTAAATTCTTTGCTAGGGTACTTTCATTAGTTACTTATTTTTGGGGTACTGGGGAGCTAACTCATGATCTTGCGCTTGTCAGGCAGGCGCTGATGCTGCTGAGCTGTCTCCCCGGCCCGTGCTTGGGTACTTTCAGAGCATCCCTGAACCAAGTATCCCAGAGAAGGGCTTATATAATTCAGATAGATTTGTCTCCCCCCAGAAAATTCCGGCTTGCCTTTCAGCCTTAAAAATCCTCAGATGCAGCATTCACAGAAGCCCCCTTCCCCGTACTCTGAACCACTCCTAATCAAGCAACGACAGAAGGAGAGTAAGAATGCACAAGGCAGCAAACACAAGATAAGGCCCAATATTACACCAAACATTCAGAGAAAGTCCCCCGGCAGGCTGTGGTGACCAGCCAGGGAGAGGCTGGTCAGAGGCAGCTGCACTGGCCCCCCAGCATTCCGCTGATGACTCACACTTGGGCACAGCGGGCCTTGATGGATTAGACTGTTTTTGACAGCTGCAGGTTGGAAACACAGCTGATACAAGGAAGTAAAAGAATATGCTGTGCTCTTGGGAATTCCAAAGCAGGGAGGAGATCCCAGGTGGGCCATAGGATTCAGCACAACTGCCGGTCTGAGGTGCAGGGGACGTGCTGGGCCTGTCTTGTGGCAGACTCAGAGGGCGGCACATTGCCCCGAGGTACCCCGGGTCATTCCTTGGAACTGGGTGACTCAGTACCCTCCAGATGCCAGATGGCTGCCTCAAAGCTGGCTCAGTCTAGCAATAAGGACTCTGCAAGAAGCCTGTCCCCACTCAGGCTCAGGAAGTCTCCTAGAATCCCAGGGGTCTGGCTACTCAGCAAGGCTACCCGGGCTCAGACGTGCTTTCTTCTCCCTGGTAGCTCACAGATTCCTTCCTGACAGTTTGTGAAATGCCTTGTTAGAAGGAATCTGGAGAGGAAGCAGCCCTGACTTGGTCCTGACTCGGCCCTGACTCCAGGACAGTCTCCAAACATCCCAGATGGAACACGCCCAGAGTTCTCAGCGGCTTCTGTAGCCTCTACTCAGGTCCTTCTTAAAGCCTCCCTGGGCCTCCTTAGTCACTGTCCGTGCCTAGGCGGAAGGAAGTAAGGGACAGGAACAATTAAGCAGGACCCAAAGGGAGCAGTGATTCACTTTCAGACCTGATTCCCAAAGCAGCCTCTACAGTTGTTGTGGTCTCTTTCTCTTCTCTCTCTCTCTCTCTCTCTCTCTCTCTCTCTCTCTCTCTCTCTCTGTCTCTGTCTCTGTCTCTGTCTCGGTCTTCTCCTTTTCTGAGGGTCTATCACATTAAGAGGTGTGATAGGCCCATTTATTCATTCACTGCAAGACACACCCCTTCCATTTGTGAAGACAAGGGCTGTCTCTGAATGTGGGTTTGAGCCATGTCTGTAAACAAGGCCCAACAGCCATTTCTGGAAGCTACCCTGGAGGCCTCAGGTGGGCTTTTACATACCACAGAATTATGGACATGATAGTGACGATTCGGATATTCCGGGTCCGGATCAGATCCAGAATGTGGTGGGACTGCTGCTTCTTGGAACTTAGGTCTTGCAACTGCAGAGACAACATGACACGGGGAAGACAAGCCTGGGGACCCGCGCACGCGCGAGAGCATACGGAGCCCTGCCTTCTCCGCTCTCTTCTCAGAGCTAGGGAGTGTTTCGGGTTCTCCCTGCAAACAACAGCAAGGAGAGTGGCTCTGTCCCTGGGCTTCTACAGGCTTCCCCAAGCCTGTCAACAACAAATCAGAGAATGAGAATGACAGGGAAGTGACAAGCCCCTCAAAGAATACAGCCAAGGTGCAGGGTGAGGTTGATGGCTCCCTCACTGTCCCCGCCTGGCCCCGTGGTGTCAGCAGCCACCTTCCAGGGAGACCTCCAGGCCTTCCTTCCAGGCTGGCTGCCTTCCCTATGGGTCAGAGAGAGAAACAGGCTGTGCAGTTTACTGACCTAACATTTACAAAGAATTAATATTTTGAGTCCTTATACTAAGTAGTTATTGGTCCACTTCCAGTATGTGGAGGGGGGAGAATTAAAATTGAAAAACAGGAAAATTGACCTGAGCTTCACCCAGAGTAACTTCCTATGAAATTCCGCACAGCCCAGGCCATTAATAAACGGCGTGTCTAAACATACTGATGTTGCTTTCTTAAGCAAACCCAGCTTTGGAGCTTGTTTTTCCCAAGTTAGCGGTTCAACCAAAGGTCAACTTTAGACTTAAAGCATACCCTGAAATAGCCTCATTTCCTTAAAGATGCCAATGAGGTTTATGGCTTTACCCAGACGGGCTCCCCACCTACGAGCCACTGAAGCCACCTCACTTAAAAGCCCTCCCTGCCACACCCCTGTTCTGATCAGTGTGCTCCACGGCCCTTTCCAGTGTATGCTGAGTGACAACCGTTGAGAAGCTGCCACCTAAAGGGGTGGGTAGTAGGACTGCCAGTAGCTACTGGCCTCCTGGCTGGTTCCTCTGCCCGAAGCCCGGAGTCTGCCTCTCCGGGCCTGAGTGTCTCCAGCACGCCTGCTGTCACACCTCCGCACAACTCCTTATGGCTGTTGGGACAGCCAGCCCCTTATCTTCCATCAGAATAGAGACGCATTCCCGAAGCCTAACAGGCAGTGCTTACAGCTTCTAACCTCTTCTCATAATCCTGAGTCAGGAAAAACTGTCGCTGAAAGGGCAGAAGGAGAGGGAACAGAGGTACAAGAATCAGCAAACAGAGCCAAGACATTCCTCCTGCTGCGTAAGGATCGGGCTTGCAGGGAGGGTGGGGGTAGGAGGAAGAGGTGGGCCTCAGGAAGGACTGGGCTCCAGCCAAGCCCTGGAGGGTGGAAGGAGACCGGATGTCAGGGCTTTGTGTGCTGTGCACTGAGCATCTTTTAAGACAAATCACCTTGAACTTAAACAAGGATTTCCAAAGTGCTGATTTGTAGAAAGCTCATTTCTCATAGTGTTTATGTGAGAAGTAATGGTTAACCACATGATGGCCTAGAAGTATGGATGTCTACAGCACAGGGACAGGTAAAGAGAGGCAGGGGAGAGCCATTCCTCGGGTTGAGTCCTGTGTGCTCGTGCACATAGCTGGGGCTTGAGCCCATGTGTGCTCTACTACTAAGCTACAACCCTAACTCTTTTAATTTTTGAGGCAGTGTCTTGCCAACTTGAACCTACAATCCCCCTGCCTCAACCTCCCCACTGTAGGATTACAGGCGTATGCCCCAGCATCCAGCTGACTTTTAATAAGGCCTGCCCGGGGAGAGCTGGAGCTCTGGCAGGGCAAGCGCTGGACCGCTGTGGTAGGGACACTCGGGGGCTAGTGTGCCCTGGCCCAACCAGTTCCCACATGGTGCTTACCTCACTCGGGTCAAAGATGGTAGAGGGTGCCATGATCCCATTCATTTTGGCAGCCTTGCGGATGATTATTTCTGCCTCCTCAAATCGTCCCTGAGAGATGAGCCAGCGGGGGGACTCCGGGATGAACCTAGAAGTACGAGCACATTCCCAGTGAGGCCTTTTGCCCAACAGATGAGGAACAGCACAAGTGAAAGTGGAAATGAGGTGTCAGATCCAGAGCTAGGTTTGGGGAGCAGCTGTTCACAAGCTAGAGCCCAGAGACGGTCCATGTGCACCTGCAGTGTCCAAAGTTGGGGGCCTCCCCTGGCTGAGGGGATCTCTACACTGGCAGGCTACCTTGAATCTCCAGCCCTGCTGGCCCCGGTGGCTCCAGGAGACACCTCAACCTGGCTCAAGAAGCCTGCCTCCCCGAGGGCTCTGCTGGCCTGTAACCCGCTGTTCCCTTGCCCTGGCATCCACAGAAATTTCCGTGCTGGCCTCTTCTCGGCTTTCCTCACTTCTGCCTCCCCTGATTTATCCACGGACCTGCAATCACTGAGTGCTCTCTCCTGGAACCCTTCCTCTTCTCCTAATGCCCGTGGCATGGAGGTACACCCAGTGTGAGCCAAAGCTTCAGTTTTGCCCTGTGTGGAGCGTCACTGTCTTGCCCTGAGATCTGGAGGTCACACTGGACCCTACTTTCTCACAGTTACTCCTTCTCTCTGCACTTAGATCAACCTGGCCCAGGACTGAGAGCAAGTCCGTGGATGCTTTGTGATTCTGTTTTGTTTGGTTCTTCTGAGTGTGGAGACTACCACTCTCCGGGAGCCCTAATGGGGATTTGAGGGCGGCTGCTGCCCTCTAGTGAAGCTAGCAAGAAGCCTCCTGCCGGAAGGCAGCATGGGCGCACTCACCACCAGAGGGCTGCGCACAGGACCCCGGGCAGGGTCAGCGCCAGCAGCAGCATCCGCCAGTCTCTGATGAAGTAAGCCAACAGGGGCAGCAGCATGAAGCCCAACGCAAAAAATATGCACACTCCCAGTGTGGCAAACACAATCCGCACTGACTTGCCAAGGATTTCTGTTCCTGTTCAAAACAAGGAGGGTGTCAAGTGAGCACCGAAATTTGCCTTACTTCCTTATTAATCTTGCGCGACATCACTTTCAATATACAGACAAGAAGGCAGCGGAATTCTCTTTATGCTCCAAGTCCAGGGCAGTGGGCGGATCTGAACTCAGTCTAGTCTAGCTGTCCTGGGGCTGCCTCCCCGAGGCTTTCCACCCCTCAGCAACAGCTCCCCACTTTCCTGAGCCACATGCCAACAACGCCCGGTTGACCCCTTGCACACTCCTATAAGAAGTCATTAGGCGGAAAGCCATTACTGAGTCTGTTATTCTTGGAGGAAAAAAGATATTCTATAAAATGTGAAAAGAAAAAATAACCCTTTCAACAGTACAACCCAAGGGACCGGGAGTCTATCAGCCAGAGTCAGACTCCTCCACACCGCGGGATGGCTGCCTTCTCAGTGGTGGGCTAGCGCATCTGCGCCAGAGCCCTGCTGTGTCCCTGGGACTGAGCCTGAAGCCACGGAAAGCCTGTGGCCAACCATTCTCCTTCACGGATGTCACTGGCCACGATGCCCTGCGGTTCTCCTCCCTGGTGGGGCCTGTCCATCACAGCCTTTGCTTCTCACAGCCTGCCCCCCCTTTGCCAGCGACCTCAGTAGGAGGGGAATTTTCTAAATGGATGATCTCTGGTGAAGTAAAATGACTTCAAGTACTAAAAAGATCAAGATGTCACACCCCGGAGGCCAGAAAAGCAGAAATCAGATGTCAGGCTACGGTGCCACTATGACCCAAGACTGGTCATGTATCTGGCCCAGTTTCCCTCCTAACAAGCTGGGTTCATCAGGAAGCTTTGGCCAGAGGTGCTGGAAATCACTCTGAACCCCCAGGACATCAGAGGTGTCTCCAGGAAGGTGGGTGACAGGATGATGACGAAACACAGGATCAAGTACTCAACTCCAACCAGATGGCCATACCCAGGACAAACGCTGCCACGTAGTTGGAGATCTGCCCCATGCCGACAAGCACGAAGAGTACTGTGAACACCTCGAAGTTGTTCGAGAAGACCTGCAGTAAGCTGAAACCAGTCTGCATTCCCATGGTCACAAACAGCACATTCTTCCGACCAAACCTGGGAAGGAGAGGACAGTCATGGACAGCCAGCTGGGGCAGGCAGCAGGAAGGGCTTGTGAACAGTGTCCCCAGGGTAGCCAGAGCCAGGACAGTCCCAGCTGCCCACCCCCATTTGTTATGCCCCTCCCCTACTGCCCAGGAAGCACATGCAGCCCAGGTACCAAAAGACAGCACCACCACGATGGTAATATCTGTAGCTGACTAAAGCACATCAACTCTGCTTAAATCCATACATTGACAATGATGGTTCAAAAAATTATTAGTCAACTTTGGAGGATGTCATGGAAATAATTCACTACAAATGAAGACTAATAAAGGGAAAGAAGTATTTGTCTTGCCCTTCCATTGTAAACTGAATAGTAACCAATAAAGAAGATGGGAAGAGTCATTTCTAAAAAGTATTCTAAATGTTAAATGGAAAGTGATAAAATTAGCATACTGCCATTTCATAGCTCCCCTCCTAGGAGTTTACAGTCTGAGGAACTGGGAATAAATATCTCCTAAGATCGTGAAGAGACAGAAGCTATAAGCTTCCTACAGTCTCGTCTGAGGGACTGAGTCTGAATGTCTACATCCAGCTGCCTACTGGCAAGCAACGTAGAGAAAAGAGGAATAAGCGATACTACACCCGAGATGCAATCAGCAAAATCCACAGCAGGAAATTATGTAGTTGGAAGGGCCCGGGGTTCTTCAATAGATAAGATGTCAGGCAAAGAAAGGGATGGGAAGACGATCCAAGATTAATGCACTCTAGGGCCAGGGATGGCGCTCCACGGTAGTGCACTTGCTTAGCTGTCACAAATCTCTAGGTTCAGTTCTCTACATCACAAACATAAAGTGCACTATAAGACATGTCAAAATTTTTAGTTGATAAGATTAAATTTGTGTCTAAAGATGCACATTAGGATGATGAAAATATATTAAAAAAAAAATAGTCCTGACCACTATTATCTTGAATGATAAAATCTGGCAGATCAAAATCCCCAAAGTCTAAAATCTGAAGCAATCAAAATCCTGAAAATATAATTCTCAAAATTAAAAATTACTTATAATACAGTAATTTACATTTTAAAAGAAGGGCTTGAGAAACACAAAAACATAGCAAAAATGTTAAAAAAAGAGGCTTTCTACTCTTATTTTAGAATATTTCATATGCAATAATATACAATAACACATTTCTTGGAAGCATACTCAGGTAATAATAGTCACATGTGCATATCAATTAAAAGCAGACAAAATATGTTCAAAGAAATAAGTAAAAAAAAAGAAAAAAGTCAAAAACAAAAAGTATTGGGGGCCGGGGAGACGGCTCAGTAGAATAAGCGCTTCCCTGGCAAGTGCAAGGGTCTGAGTTCAATCCCCAGTTCTGAAAAAAAACAACAAAAACAACAAAACAAAAAGTATATACAAGTATGGTTGATAATTATACACACTGCTTTATTTTATAGTCAATATATCATGATTCATAATCTAAGTCTTTTTTTTTTTTTTTTGTCTTTTTGAGACAGGGTCTTACTACGCAGTTCAGGCTGGCCTTGAGCTCACTTTATAGCCCAGGCTGATCTCAAACTTGCAACAATCCTCCTAGCTCAACCTTCTGAGTTCTGGGATTATAGGTGTACACCACCATGCCCAGCTCAGCCTTTTCTTTCTTATTTCTGGAAATCAAATTCAGGTAGGACCTTGTGCGTACTAGGCACAGTGAGGAAAGGTACTGAGCTACACTTCGAGCCCTATAACCTAAGCCTTTTGATAGGATCTACTGAAAACCCTGATCTATCCCTGTTGTAGTTTTAGTATCATAGATGCAGTTTGCCAAGGAGCTGAGGAACCAGGAGTTGTAGCTTCCACAAGTGCGTATGTATGAAAAGGTCACCTCTTCACTTACTAGGTTGCCAACAGTGTTACTTCCATGTACAAGGCTTATACTCAAAACAGTGAGATAAGGCACTTTCATGGAGTCAGATCTGCATGAAGTACAAAAAATGAATTAGAACTCTCTAGAAGTCTTGATACCCTCTAACTCTCCAGTATTGGAAATGATGTAAAGATGAAATAAATAGCACGAAGAGTTGTGAAAAATAATGCTGGCAGCTTAAAGGGCTGGCGGGGCTGAGGGTGTAGATCAGAGATAGGTTGTACCCATAAGTATTCTCAAGGCCCTGGGTTCCATCCCCAGCAGAAATTTGTACTGCAGGGATAAATTACAGAAAATTAATTTCACAACCATTATTGTTTGAAGTCTTGTATCATGAATAGTAGCTCCTCTTTTAGGGAATGGCTCTTCTTCGAGAGTAAACGCATTCACCTTAGATTTCTACCCACAGAGCTCCCTCCGGGTCCGTGCAGGTAGTCTCTTCATAAAAGCCCTTCATGGAGACCCCCAAGCAGTCCTCTGGGTGTTTAGGTTTCGGCACTCAGCGCAGGCCACTATGCTACGCGCAGTCTAAAACACACTAATCCCCTCCCCAGAAGGAGGTTTTCTACTCTTATTCAGTTCTTTTCCCCCCAATGGAATTTTAGCTTCTAGGATTTCAGAATTCAGGATTTTAATCTTTCAGGATTTTGTATTTTAGGGGCTATAGCCTTAGAGATGATGTC
>NW_004524605.1:4184778-4193605 GCF_000260255.1 Octodon degus | reverse complement strand
TGTCAATAACTTTTAGAAAAAGATGCTCAGATATGAAATGGGATACCGATGAGGCCCGGAGGGAAAGCCAGTGTTAACGATGGGGGTCTGAGAACACAGGACCAAGATTTCAAAGACACTCGTAGCCTAGTGGAGAAGAACAACATCAGTCCTGGGGCAACTTATTCATCAATTTGCCTGTGTAATGATGCCAAGTCACAGGAATGAGAGTAACATAAAAGTCACCTGAGTCAGCCCGCACTTGGAGGAAGAGTCCTGGGGGTGGGGTGGGGCTCACGACACTGAGAAGAACCCACGTCACTGTAACCAGAAGCGGCTCGAAGGGCTTGGAGCTGGCAGAGCTGGCGCTGCTTGGGCACTGAGGGCTTCCGAGGAAGGCAGCAGCCAAACTGCACAAGACCTTTCAGCTCCGTGAGTCTGCTTTTCCTTACTGCAACGGCTTGTGTTGCGAGTTGTGCTCTGAATGTCACAAGTCAGGGAGGGGGTGCCACGGACCTCTGTTAAGTAGAAGCTAGAGATGTTGCTAAATATTCTAAAATGGCCAGGGTAACGCCCCCTCCCCCCACAGCAAAGGAACACGAGGGCTGAGGCTGAAAAAGCCAGGTCTAAAGTGTGGAGGACCACATGGGCGACTGTCCTTGAGAGGAGAGCAGTTGTGCCATTTGGGCTGCGCCTGACCCCACTTCCATGTATTGACAGGCACAGAGCTGGCTAGGACTTTCCCTCGTCCCTTCACCTGGCTTTGAGCAATGCACATTGGTCTGGCTGGGGAGCTGGTGTAGTCTTTGAAGACGGCACACGTATTTCCCTGATAACTCACACCTGCTGCTCCTTACTATGAGCCAGGTCGGGACAGGACAAAGAGCCAGCGCTCCACACTGTCAGCTGGGATGGGGCTTGGAGACAGAGGCTATGACTTCCCGGGGCTTGAAAGGTTACACATCAGAGCTGAAGTGCTGGACCCCAAAACATTAGATACTATCTCAACAGTATAATGCAAATCACTTTTTCTGCATATCCTTCTCTGCATTTGACAGAGGCAAATGCAGGCCTCCTACTTAGCCCCGCTCACAGCACTCAAGGAATTCCTGCCATTCTCAGTCACTCATCCTCAAGCCCCTCCTCCTTCATGACTGAATAAAACCTGGGTTCAGCCCTGGGTCAAGGCCTTTGTTCCGGATAGCCATTACCATGGCTGGACTTAGGACCCCTTGGCTCATAACTATAAATATGCCTTAGTGTCTTTATTCTTGCCGTGGGTTGCACTGGAAGTAGTGGATTGGAATTAACTCAATGGGACTCCAGTAACTTATCCATGGGATTACAAATATAAACTTCCTGGACAGTTACCAGGATCAAAAAGGGCTCCCTACACAGCAGGAAACTCCCACTCCACCTGCTCTGCTCTATACCAAGGGGGCTCCACATGCCATTAAGGGGTGGTCCACAGGGCAGACTGGTACCACCTCTGCACCTTCTCCTTCCCAAGCACTCCTGTGGATCGTAAAGAAGAAAGGTCCACTAGCCCTTGGCAGTCAGGGTTGGCACTAGAAATGCCTTTTTTTTTTTTGCAGAACTGGGGATTGAACTCAGGCCCTTGTGCTTGCCAGGGAAGCGCTTATTCCACTGAGCCATCTCCCCAGCCCCAATGCCTACTTTTTCAAACTCAATCAACCAAATGGCAGGCACATACCTGTCTACAAAAACAGGGAACATCGCTCTACTTCTTTCAAGTACTGCGCCTCCCATAAGTAATAAAGATAACTCAATAATGTCAGATGAAAGGCTTCGGCAACTCAGGGGTATTTTAATTACTGCTAAATGTCAGACTTAATAATGTGGCAGAAAGAAGGCTAAATAAACCTTTGTCCCATATAAAAAGTCCCCGCGGATATCCTCAACAACAGTTGAGAGCACGACTCTGTAGCTAGGTGACTACGTGGCTGAAGTTTCAGAAGTGGTGTAGAGATAAGGCGAGAAGCTTCGCCCTCAGCCACCGTGGGGCGTGGATGAGCTGGAGCTGGGCTGCTCTGAGCTGCAGGCATATTATTTTGCTATTTCATTTATTGGACTTAAATGACCCTGTTTAAAAGAAAGTTCTGCTGCCAAATTTTAAAAAATGATTTGAGACACACTATGTACGCCAGTCAGCCCTTCGATGGGCTGAGGCAGTTCTCAATGTACTCCCGAATCCTGTTTCCACAGGAGTAATTAATCCTTTTGGAACATAAACATTTTCCTTGGGCGATCACGGTGCTACATGATAAACAGGTTCATAAGCCGGCCTGCTAGGATCCACGTAAGCCAAGACACATTCGGCTCGAGGAGTGTAGAGTTTCCACTCTGAACTCAGAGTACCTCCTCGTTTTTCACACCAGTGCAGTTCCTGAGCCGCGGCTGCCACTCTGCCTTAGGAAAGGGTGTACCCCTCCCCACATGGAGGGTCCCTAAGCACAGTCCTGTCCCTTCTCTTCTCCTTCTCGCTCGCTCCTGGTCATCTCATTCACATTTGGGGTTTGGATGTGGATTCTACATGGTTGGTAATTCTCAACTCTGCTTCTTCAGCCTGAACCTCTCACAGAGTACCATATCCACATATCTGGCCACATACCTAATTCATCAGCTTAGGGGTCCTACCTCCAATTACAGTATGTTCCAACTTAATTCAGTTATCTTTTCTGCACATAAAAATCACTTGCTAGGGGCCGGGGAGATGGCTCAGTAGAATAAGCGCTTTCCTGGCAAGCGCAAGGGCCTGAGTTCAATCCCTGGTTCGGCAAAAAACAACAACAACAACAAAAAACAAATCTGAGGCTAGGGAGACAGCTTGGTGGTCTAAGCAACTGCCTGGCAAATGCAAAGCCCCAGGTTCAATCCCCAGTACTGTATGCCGAGCAGGCCTGGAACCCCAGGTGTGCCATGCCAGTGCTGAAATTGGGCGTGGTGGTGCATGCCTGTAATCTCAGCACTAGGGAGGTTTAGACAGGAAGATCACTATGAGTCTCAGCTAAATAGTGAGACCCTGTACCAAATAAATAAATAGAAATACAAATTTAGCTGGGTATGGTGCATGCCTGTAGCCTGTAATATCAGTACTCTGGGAGGCTGAAGCAGGAGAATTACCAAAGTTGAGCCCAGCCTGGGTCACCTAGCCACCCAGTGAGATCTTGATAAAAGAAAGAAAGAAAAGCAAAACAGAAAGCTGGAGGTATAGTTTAGTGTGAGGACCATGGATCCAATACCTAGTACTAGGGAAAAGGAAAAGAAGAGAAAAGCAAAGCCAATCTGCTGTCACAGTTCTGTTTTATACATTCTCAGTTGCTCCTCAATGACAGGGCCCAAGCTCCTCATGGTGGTCTTCTAAGCCCTTCCCAATTCTGCGTGTACTTCTGTCTACCTGCCATCTGCATCTCTATTGCTTGGGACTTTTCTTTGTCCTTACGCTTCCCTCCCAGGCTTTGGTGCATGCCATTCTACTGCCTAGTTTCCCCTGGCCCTGCTAGCCGGCTAATTTCTGCTCATCTTCCAACGCTCAGCTCGTACTTCCCTTCCCAGGGAAGCCTTCCTTTCCTCCACTTAGATGCTCCCATTAGCACCCTGTGGTTCTCTGTAGTACTTTCCACAGCCAACAATACTTGCTTTCTCAATCATTTGTTTAATACCCCCCGTCCTGCCTTTATAGCAGGCAAGTTCTAGGAGAGTGGAACTTTTACTGTTCATCTATACAACATGGAGGAGCGTGACTATCTGGGTCCCAAACCCTCCTCCAGCCACTTGCTTGCCAGCCCTGTGACGTTGGGCGTGTTTCCTAACCTCCATGTTTCATTCTTCCCACTTACAAGATGGGAAGGGTGGGCTGGTGAGATGGCTTAGTGGTCTAAAGCACCTACTTAGAACAAGCTTAGCAAAGCACAGGGACCGCGGTTCAATCCCCCAGCACCACATGCCAGCCAGCCCCGCCCCCTGGTGGGCTGAGCTGCCCCCCCCACAAATAAATAAATAAAAAGATGGGAAGGGATTTGGGGGAGGCGAGTGCTGGGTACTGAACTCACGGAGTTTATTTTTTATTTCATTTATCTATTTATTTTTATGGAACCAGGGATTGAACTCAGGCCTTGAGCTTGCCAGGGAAGCTCTTATTCTACTGAGCCATCTCCCTGGCCCCTGGAGTTTAAATCTTAAATATCCCTCAAAAGCTCACCGTTGAAGGCTTGGTGCTTGATGGAAGTGTCCAGAGGTGAGGCCTACGGTAACTGGCTCTCATTTTATCAATGGATTAATCCACTTAGGGACTCACAGGGTCATGGGCTTGGGGAAGGGGCCTGTTTGAAAGCGAGCTTTCTCTGTTTCCGGGCCGCCCTATGCACTGCTGGTTCTGTCAGCGCGGCCTGCCCCCCACAGACCCAGAAGCAATGGGCCCAAGCGACTGCAACCCAGAGCGTCTGCAACCGTCAGCCAAAGTAACTCTTTCCTCCTCTGAGTTGACTTTCTCCAGTATGCTGCCCCAACCGTGGGAAGCTAGCATATTCCATCATAGGGTTATGAGTTTGTTTTCAAGCCGTGCAGTACTTGTAACAATGGGTAACACATATTATGTGCTGCATGTTTGGTAAGCCAATAGAAGTAAATAACTGATACTTGCTGCTAGATTAAAGATGCAGAGGAGCAAAGGTCTTCTCCCCAAAGGGGCAAGTACCTCATGGTCTACAGAGCTCCAATACTTACTGGTGACTGTGGGAATTGCTCCGTTTTTAGTCACCATAGGATCCTTTAGGGAAATGCACCTATTATATTTTTCATAAAATATGTGAAAAAAGTGACAAAAATGGATAGGCATCAATTATGACACAATGGCATCCTTCAGCTTCCTCAGATACAGGATAAAGTGTCTTTGTCCCTTAGGGGGATAATGTTCTAATTCTGGGGAGGATAATGGGACTCCTCTCTGCTGGGTGACCTACTGATTACAAGGGTGTTCTGTCTGTGCTACTGTGGCCAAGGACCTGCTAAATGCCACTCTTCCTATCTCAAGCTTCCACGACAGACTCTGAAACACTAGGATGGGAAGACACAACAAAATGGAGGCCTTTGAGACTTCATGAAAACTTGCTTCAAAAAAAGGGCTTGCAAACCATCTCTACTACTTATTACTACGTAATTTCAGTGTTTTTGGATTTCCTAAACCATCAATAGACCCTAAATTAAAAGCTTCGGAATTGCTGGACACGGTGGAGCACACCTGTGATCCCACCACTTGGGAGGCAGAGGCAGGAGGATCACCGCAAGTTTGAGGCTGGTGACAGCCTGGTTTCAATTTCCAATACAAAAAATAAAACAAAATAAACCACCTGTGATTTAGCTAAGGGGCCTCAGGCTGGCGAAGGGAAGAATTCTACTCCTTGTAGCCCTGAGGGGTAGTGAGATCTCACCTCATAGTGCATGGAAAACACTGGTCTCGGGAAAACAGAGATGTTCGCAGCGGTACTGCCCGAGGCTCTGCAAAGCAGGGAATGCGCTCGGGTGCGTGGTACCAGCCTCTCCCGTGTGCAAGGACACGGGAGTGCTGTGCTCACTCAGGGAAGGCGAGCAATGTGACTGCAGACGGGACAGTGGCCCACTGCCTGGTCACTGCATCACGGTGCAGCTGGCCTGGACACCCGGCTCTCCTCACCCGGCAGGAATTAAGGGGCAAGGTGAGAGATTCTTGGGCATTTCACTTGGCAAGAAGCCTATACTGGGCAGCTTCCTCTCACATTAAAGTGCAAGCCCCTGGTCTGAGAGAGCGCTACTGATGACGTCAAGGCCAGGCACACACTTTTTGCTCAGGGCTAGAGACTGAAGCTGCAGGAGACAGACACCTTACCTGTCTGAGAGCTGCCCCGAGATGAAGGAGCCCATCAGCACACCCACAAAAAACAGGGACATGCTGAGTGGGGTCTTCCAGTCGTCCTTACACACCAGGTTCCACTGTAAGAGGAGCAAAAGGATGTATCACTCACTTCTTTTTAGAAAAGGTTTTAAATTTCAAAACTGAAACAGAACATTCTGCGTCCCCACCAGGTATATGAATTCAGTTTCATAGGTGATGGCTCACCTGGCAGGCTGCCTCTGCACCCCCATCCTGTTCGTCAGACTGTGGCCCCCTGTCCTGCTTGTTTTGAGGGGGGACACAGGTGGGGAACAGCCTTCTGCCCAGACACCGACCTCCTGGGAGCAAGGCTGCCCGTGCTCACACCTACGAATGTGGGCACAACCCACACTGGGAGCAGAAAGGATGCCTCTCCTCAGTGGCATTCCGGCCACTAAAGTTCAGGGAAGCCAAAGCGTGCATCAAGGAAGGAACTGAGGCCAGAGGTCTAAAGGTAAGCCACATGGACCTGCTTCTTCAGCTCTGCTCAGGCTTGTGCTGGACCAATGACCCCCGGTCCTTCTTGCAACATTCAGGGCTGGAATCCCTGACACTGCACGCCGACAGTACTGGCCCCCATTATGCTGAGAGCTCTGAGCTACAAGTCAGGAATCAGGATTTTATTTATTTTGGAGAAGCTCAACTTTTTAATAGGACATAAAGTATCATGGGTTCTTCTGGCTGGAAATGCAAAATGTTCTCTTCTGTTTCTCAGACGGCTATTTATACCGTTAAGTCCATCAGCAAGGCCTCATGACACCAACTTCAGTCCCTTTCCCACAGACCAGCACGTACCAAGGCTGTTGTCTCAACAGGGTCCCTAACTAAGATAGTGACCTTTAAGAAAGAGCAGGCAGCCTCCAGGTCCTTCCCTAGGCAAGGACAGCTCAGCAGGGGTGAGTTCTTGTGAGCAGAGCCGCCACTGAAGCCAGCTCAGTTGCGGGGATGTCGCTGCAGGGTGGGGGCAGGACGGATACATCTGTAAAATCCCTGCTTTCCAGAAGGGAAGCAAGCGGACTGGAGACTTTAACAATGAAGGTGAGGTCACAAGGGAAGCAGACGCGTAGATGGAGGGACAGACTGTGGGTCAATAGCCTGTGGCTTCACTTTTGTGCCACCCCAACCTCAGTACTGTGACACCACCCTGCAAAACCTGTGTCACCGGCAGCTGCATTCCTAAGTACTCTCCCTTGGAGACCAGCCATGGCCAGCTGAGAACTTGGAGAGCGACGGATTCAGCAAGGGATGTCCTACAAGTTCCCGATGAACGATTAGAATATGATCTTCAAAGTATATAATTAAAAAAAATTTAAAAATGTTGGGGGCCGGGGAGATGGCTCAGTGGAATAAGCACTTTCCTGGCAAGCGCAAGGACCTGAGTTCAATCCCCGGTTCCACCAAAAATAAATAAATAAATAAATAAATAAAAGTTAAACGCAGCCTATTTCACGCACTCACGAGCCGGAGAGCCCTCCATGCTGTTTCGCGCCTGTGAACCTTGTGCCTTTCTAGCTGGAGATTCGGCAGCAGTGCAGGGCTACAGGCGGCAGCCCCTCTGGGGCACCCCATCTCATCCCATCCTCTTCTCTTGGTAGAAGGAGCCACTCTCTTCAAATAGTTCTATATTCTGTCTGCACAGCGTTTCTCTAGGTTGCACAGAGAACAATCAGGGTGCTGCTGTAAGGTTTTGGGGTGGTGCCTGCAGCACTGAGACTTGATGAGCTTAAGGTGGTGCTGGGGTGACTGTGAGGGCGGCCGCCGCTGGCTGTGAACCAGAGTGACCTCCAGCCCCCTGTGGGAAGTGTGTGCATTAACAGTCTCACAAACGCATTTTTAGGAGGTTCTAGAGCACATCCAGGCAGCCAGGGCAGGGCAGACCAACTCCATCAACACCGCTGCGGGTTGGAGCCCTCCCTCCTGTCTTGGATGGCAGGACCTGGCATAAGGAAACTGGGCTTTAAATTCCATTCTAGTGCTAACTGGTTGCCGAATCCGAGACAAGTCCCTACCATCACACCCTGCCTTCATCTTTCTGTCTATAAACAGACACTAGAGGAAGGAACAGCTGCCCTGTTCAAGATTCCAGCACCTCACCTGTGGCTCTAGGGGTACACGGGGAAGCAGTGACACCCAAGACACCCAGCCTTTTTTTTTTCTCTCCCTTTTTACCGGGGATCAAACTCAAGTGACACCCAAGACACCCAGCCTTTTTTTTTTTCTCTCCCTTTTTACCTTGTACTCGCCAGGCAGGCGCTTATGCCACTGAGCTATCTCCCTGGCCCAGACACCCAGCCACAAGCCAAGAGGGAGAGGCAAACCAAATCAGGAGACTTCAGGACACCCAGGAAAATATTTCCTGGGGAGTGTGTGGGGGTGCAGCTCCCCAGAACAAAGCCTCTCTGCCAGGCCACTGACAAGGAAACTCAAGTCTGCTTTTCTGTTCAGCTAGGCCATGCACAGCCTCTGGGCACCCAGCTAAGGCATCAGAGGGCGGCCCTCTGGCTGGACATGAAGAACCCCTACGGCCTACACAGGTCACTCAGGCATGCTGCAGGCTATTTTGGAATAAACATTACCTGATAGGCTAAAGGGGATGTGACTTCAACCCAGGGAAGAATGGGGGTATCCCACTCCCGAATCTGGGAAACACCCCAGCCTGCAGGAGCCTATGCTAAGGCTGCTGCAGCCATCCTACCCATCGGCTTCTGTGGCCCCAGTGCCCGGATGCTCCTGCTCTGGCAGGTGGACAGGGCTCTGAGTGCAGCCCCCTCCACCAAGCTGTCTGAGCCAGGATGGAGAGCAGTGGGGAGACAAAGCCAAGAGGATCCACGGTGGGGGCCAGCTTCTGTGCTGCGGGCTGAGCTGCAGGGCTGGCTCACGGTGCTGCCACTCTACTACTCTCAGCCATGAGAATGAAAT
>NW_004524605.1:4172705-4183878 GCF_000260255.1 Octodon degus | reverse complement strand
GCAAGGCTGAAACTAGCTCCAGCTGCTATTCAGAGGACAAAACAACTGCAGTGCTCATCTGGAGGTAGGCCTCGGCGCACCTTGGGGTCCATGTCATCCCCATCCCGCACTTGGTCCAGCCTGTCCTTTGTCTGGGCAAGTGTGCAAGTCCTTGGAAGAATCATGTCCACTCTCTAGAGAGTCCTTGACAGTGCACAGCCTGGCTCTGAGCCTTCTAAAAAACACGCAGGGACACTTCTTTCCTACTGTCCATGGGCAGGGTCTGTGAGTAGTGTGAGGAAAGGCGACAGGTTTCAAAAGTTAAGAGAAGGGCAGGCATGGAATGGGTCCTGCCTAGCCAGTCCATCCACTCAACTGTATCGCTTTTTTTCTATTGGTACGTTTCAGATATACATAAGGATCACATTCATCATAGCTAATTTGCACCTATACATAACTTGCTCTTTTTTGCCCCATTCCCTTCCCTTCCCTTCAACCCCTCTTCCCTCCCCATGTACAAAAGCTTTGTTTCCATTTCTGTCTTTTCTTTTTCTTTCTTTCTTTCTTTTTTTTTTTGTTTTTTTTGCAGAACCGGGGATTGAACTCAGACCCTTGCGCTTACCAGGCAAGTGCTTATTCTACTAAGCCATCTCCCCAGCCCCTTCCACTTTTTTTTTTTTTTCCTTTTCCCTTCTCTCCTTTCCCCTTCCCCACTCCCTTGGCCCTCTTCCCACTTGAATATTTTTTTCCTATTTCACAGTACCTAATACACACTTTGGTCCTTACTTATACTTTTGTGTTATTTACACTTTTTTCTCACACCAGAGAAACAATGTGGTATTTACACGTGTGTCCGATTTATTTCCCTTCAGAGAAAGGTCTCAAGGTGCATCCATTTACCCAAGCTTAACCTTCGCTATAGGACTTCACTGTATTCCAACAGGATCCGGGTCTTGGCCTAAGTCTTCCTTAGGAGGGAAGGGACGAGAAGCTCATAGAGTCCAGGCTAGGTAACCTACTAATGTGCATAAAGGCATCAGGTGTTGCCGGCTCCCCACCTATGATGACAGCAGCCGCAGACCTGCTTATTTTTTATTTTTTATTTTTTTGGCAGAACTGGGGATTGAACTCAGGCCCTTGTGCTTGCCAGGGCAGCACTTACTCTACTGAGCCATCTCCCCAGCCCCTACCTGCTTACTGATGTCCCTTCCTGGCACATAAGATGGGTTATACTGACTGGGGACGGTGGATGCTAAAGGTAAATGTATGGGTTTAAAATTTAGATCATTCTAGCTTCATTCCCTGGGCGATCTGTGAGAGCAGGTCCAACCTGAAGGGACACAGGACAGCTCTGGCGAGGGGCTGGCCCTTGCAGGGGTGGTGTCTTCAGGGTGCACAGGTGTATGTGTCAAAGCTGTCCCAACTGCACACTTGAAATCTGCCCAGTTTCTTTACAGCATGTATTTGCCTTAATAAATACAAACTTTTAAATAGAAGAACTGTCTTTTGGAGCTTATGCATAATTGGAGCAGCTTTTCAGTTACAGGACGGAGAGAGAGGACTAAATGTTCTTACCCACGAACTGACTGTTAGGGAAAAGAGTTAGGATATGTGCCCATAAGGTGATCATTCTTCCCTGAGGTGCACCTAGTCTGTCTGCATCAGTGGTCAAGTGCACAGGCAGGCACCTGTGGTAGCGAAGGCCAGGCGTTCCCACATACAGGCCCAGAGCAGCAGGCACCTGTTACTGAAGGCCAGGCATTCCCAGGTACAGGCCCAGAGCTTCTCTGGGCGGCCCTTATTTACCAGCTTTTCCAATAAAGGAAGGGCAATATTGAAGAAAACGCAGGAATCTGGGCAGGACTTGGGAATCCCTTCAAGGACTTCTCCAAGTAATACATATGTTAATTTAGGAGAACTATGTCCTCTCCTGGAAGGCCTTCACCACAGGGGAAGCCTGCATCTGGGGAGAAGCCAAAAGTCCTCAGTTGTGGTCTTATATTGTCGTTTGAGGCATCCCAACTTCACAGGCCAATACAGGCCTCCGTGGGGACCTGAGTCTCAGAGGTCCACTTACTGAGTCACTGCCCATATCCAGGCAAGGGCCTAAGCCTTGGGCAAATTCAAACATAAACATGAAAAGCCAATTGGTTAGTTTTAGATCCTGTTCACAGCCACCCTGTAGTGGTCTCCATCAGAGGCTGAGGGAGGAGGACTGCTTGAGCCCAGGAGTTCAAGGCAAGCCTGGGCAAACAAGACCCAACCACAAAATAAAATAACTTTAGTGAAAACGACTGGGGCAAGAGACTGTTGGAGCCCAGACAGATTTGCTAGCATATCCTCTACAAGTATATGGAGTGGTAGCTTAGGTGCTGTTTGTTACATAGCTGAGGGAGTCAATGGACGGACAAAAAGGACCGCCTACCTTCAACATCCTAGTACCAATGACAGTTTAACGTTCCTTAGCTTATGAATAGCTAGCTAGAGAAAGGGCCTGAGACAGAGTTGGGGGATCAGTTACACTGCTAAGAATTAAAGTAAGAATAGGCAATAAAACTAGGACCTGGGAGGACAAGGGCTTCAGGCAAAGGGGGTAGACCCTTTCCACTAAAGAGGGTAGATCTCCACCCTACTAAAGTCAACTTAAAAATGCAGAATAATCAGATCTTCTTTATAATCTCAGTTTTCTGTTTCTCAATAAAATTATGGGAAAAAAAATACTGAGGCTAATAGGGGCAACCTTGGAATCTCCCTTATTTGCATAACTGTTCTATCTCTCTGTGTCAATGGGCTGTCAAAGTCCAACAATACATTTATGTTATTCCTCATTAGATTTTTTATGTCTTCTGAGGCTGACAGCTTTGTGGAAGCAGCCACTTAAAGGACTGAGCTAGGGCCAGGCCCCCCCTTTTTATGTCTTCTGACAAGGGATCTGCAAACTGTGGTACAAGGTTACAGGATAAATCCTGAGGGTACTTGACTGACCTTATCAGATATAAAAGCCACATTTTTTGTTATACAGGGCTTGCTTTATCTTGGTCTTAACCATCCAGCAGAAAACTATGAAAATGAGTATATAAAGTAAAGCCATATGGATATGCTGAGCTGTGCAAGGCTCAAGTAAACAGCTTCTGTGAATAACCCACTGCTGGTGTGGACTGCTAGACTGTGTTGGATTGTTTTGCTGAATTCACGCACCTATAGTATTTAGATGCCAACGGAATACCCGTTTCTGACAGGACTAAACAAAATGTGATACAGAGGAAGGACCATTTTTTATCTGTATACGCAGAATAGTTAGGCTAGATATACAGGTACTTTCACTTAATTCAATGAGAAGAAAGATTTGTACTAATAGTGTTTGGATAGGATATCCTGTCTGCATCTTGTACTATGGATAACTACTAAGAAGACAACAATGTACAATGTATTAATTATTGAAACTATCCTATTAATCAGTTTTGAAACTGTCTATTGATATTGGTTTCTCAATAAAATAAATTTTTTTAAAAAAATCTCAGTTTCCTTTAAACTCTGCATGAGTTTAGAAACTGAGTAACTAGTTTAGAAAGCCTAAATTCCAATTGGTGGTCTTAAACCCACAGAGCTGCCTGTGATAGGTGATCACTAAATAACTTAGGGGCAGCGTAGCACCCCACCTTCTGGGATCCTTCCTGGGTACCCGTCTTTTCTTCTTACACCTCATAAACACTTTCCCTTTGACTTCTTTCTGTCTCTGATTTCATTCTTTAACTTCATGAGACAATGGAGTCCGTTTATATGATGACAGCTATTTCACAATCGTGTCTGTACACCTTAATCCTTACCCTTGGATGCCCAAGGTTCAGATGAACCGTGCATTTCTATCTACAGAATAAATTCTTTCTTCTCTGACTCTCTGCCTTGTTCCAGCTATCTGAACTTGGACCCAGCAAGATGGTTCCCAGCCAGGTAGCAGAAGGAAGAGTCCAATCTGACCTCCTGGCCAGCTGTGACCAGATATGGCCTCCTACTAAGCCATGCATGCACAAGGGGCTGCAGAGCCCACAAGCGGTTCGCCTAGTTTGTTATGCAGCTGCAAAGGCAGATGAGGGTCTGTGCTACCCTTGATAGAAGTCGGCAAAGGTACAAGAGCAAGGCACAGGTTTGGGTTACTCTGGTCTGGTCTGGCCATAGTTATCCCTTTACTTGCCTCTCAGGATGCTGAGGCTTTCCATGCAAGCAAAGTAGTGGATGACAGTGTGGCTCTCCTAGCTCCTACAAGACTGGAAAAAAAAAAAAAAAAAAAATCTTGCCCATGACAAGACAGAGTAAACAGGAATCCTACCAAAGATTAGCCGGGGGCTTCTGGAAAGCAGAGACAGGCAGGAAGTAAGACTGCCTAAGCACTAACTTAGGGGTCAAAGCCTTAGTAGTTACTAAGAGTAACTTTCTGCCTGCATGCTGGGCTGGCCTAGGGCAAAACCAAAGAACAGGTACCCCAGTAACCTGGGAAATCACCCAGGTTTCCACAGGAAGAGGGTAGTCTTGATCTCCAAAGTACTGTGGTTGGGTTGGATGATTCACCAATGTCGAGGGATGACAGAGTGGCCACTGGAGAGGCCAGCTAAGAGCACATGGGTCAGCGCAGTAGTCCTGGAACAGGCACACAAACCTCTTTCACTTCTTTCTGCCAAGCCTGATGTCTTGTTCCACAGACACATATGTAGCATAAGTTCCAATCAAACGTATAGATAATGGATATTTCCTTTAAATAGGAAGGGGCATTTCCTTTAAAAGATGCCTGTAAATTATTTTTGGGTACCCCAAAGTTTCTCTTCTATGAATTAAACTCATTTTTCTTTAAAGTTTAGAGGTTTCTTAAGTTATTCATTAACCCATTCAGTTGAAATTTTCCTGAGTGGAAAATTCCCCTGCATTGTGTTAGAAATGAAGGGAGATGCAAAGATCCCAAAGTTTAGTGTTGTGTGTATATACTTTAACCTAAAAGAAAGAAAGAAAAAAGAAAAACCAAAAGGAGACCTGAAGGTTTAACTCTTCTGTCAAAAAATATAAACAGGAATTCAATACTAGTGTACTTAGAAACACCTCTATGCTGATTTGGGGCAGAGGGCAGGAATGGAGCCACCTAGCAGGCACAGAATGAGCTGCAGTCATTAACAAGCCCAGTCTAGGTGAAATAAAATGGGCTTTAGAAAGTCACCAGAATGTTGATGCAGCAGTTTCCAATGGTGACTGTTCACCTGAAAGGAACAGGCGGATGTGAACTTTAAGTCAGACATTCCATGTCCAAACAAAGGGCTAAGCAAAGTATTAATCTTGCCTCCCTGCACAGACTGACAACCTGTAAGTGGGTGAAAGGGCACAGAACTCTTATAAAACTGCTAAGATCGCTGAATAGAGTCTGAACATAATTAAAAAAAGACTGACACAGGCAGTAAAGTGGGGTCACAGGGGTTGAGATACTTCCTGTTAAGCTGGCCTTTGGGACCTCATCAATGCCACATCACTCTCTGCAGAAGTCAGGATGGGCACACAGAACTAAGTGCAAGTGACCACCATAAGCTAGGGAGTCCTAAACGTCAGGGCACACACGAGAGGCCAAGGGCTGCTTCTGCCTTCACGCCTTTCCTTTCTCTGAGCAGCCACAAGTAGCATCTGTAGGGGCTTCTTGATCACAAAGCCTGGCCTCTGCTCTGTGGCCTGTGCTTGAAATCCCAGGCAGGCTCTTCTTTCACGGTTCTCACTGTGAAAGTTCGCACATGAAGGCAGCACTCATTTTGGAGGCTAAAAACCAGGATTGGGGCAACTGCAAGTTCCCATTCTCTATGGATATAAAGTGGAAGGTTGCCTCCCATTGTTCTTAGGTCAAGGATCAATGATTCCTCAGGACACTAAAAGGATGTCACTAGTTGAGAAATCCCAGAGGATCTCAGGACACACTGCTACTACTTGTATGTGCAGAAAGTAAGCAGGCACAGGTGCCAGGGACATCAAACGCTCAAACACACAGAGAAAACATATATGTGTACACGGTCAATCCCATGGCCTGGGATTTCAAGCACAGACCACAGAGCAGAGGCCAGGCTTTGTGACCAAGAAGTCCCTACAGAAGCTGCTTGTGGCTGCTCAAGGGTAGCTCAGACTCTACCCTTGAAAGGTGTCAGCCCCTTCCATGGGTTTTTGAAGCTCTTGGAGGGGGCCAGAGCACAGGGCTTCTTACAGTCCTTTCTTCCTGCCCTCGGGATGCAGTTCCTTGCAGTAGCATCTGGGACTCGGTGAGAGACCCCCCTAGAAAGCCCCCCCCCCGAACATCTAACCCTGACTGCCCACTGCCTGGTGTAGGTTCTTAGCATTGCCTGCTTACTTGGTTCTGCTAGGACTGCAGGGAGTTAAGTGTCAGCACCTAAGTCCCAAACACACCCATGTGACCATTAGCACCAGGTCACACACTCAGTTTAAATGACTGCAGAATCACTGGGATGGAGGGAGCCACTGAAGAGAACTCAAGGGGTGGGAGAATGACAAAAGTTGCCCCCATGCTCTACAAACTAAGATCATATGCTTCAACTAAATCTGGCCAGTGACATTGCCGCAAATAGCCTAGGAGGTACTCCAGGACCATGCAGACCATGGGAGAAAGGAAAACAATTCCTCTCAAGGCGTGACTGGATTGTTTGCCAGGTAGGAAGAGGGGCAGGAGTAACTAGACAAAGGAGAGAAGGTAGCTTTATGTTTCTTTTAACTTTAAAAGTTCTGGAAAGAGATTTCCCTTTTTCTCAACAGATGCCACAAGGCTCAAGGAAACATGGTGACAGTCCCTTGGTCCAGTTCTTGTATTTTCTCATCTTTCCCACAACCAGCTAGAGAAAGTTTGGGTCTTAGGGTATCTCCCAGGCTGCCCCTTTCTGACTCCACCACCAGTGTGGCCTTGGGATGGGTGGCCAGCCTGACACCTGCGCTGGAAGTCACCTTGCAGTGCTCCCGAGTCACTTGGCTGGAGGTAGCCCATCACTAGAGCGCTGGGGGATGAGGGGGGGGGGAGTGACAGCGTCAGGCGTGCATCCAGGAGGGTGCAAGGACCACGACTGTCCCTCCACGCCACCAGACCCTGAGACGGCCGGCACCCACCTCGGTCACGATGGTAGACTGGAAGACGTCCTGGCTGAACTCCCAGCCATCCAGGCAGCTCTCCTGCTCCAGCTGCCCCAGGTCCACGTCGCGCCCCGGCTCCAGCCCGAGCGCGGAGAAATTGGCGACGGCGGCGAGCCGGTAGCGATGGCAGCTGTCGGGCACCTCGCGGCCGTCGCGCAGCAGCAGCGGGATGCTGTGGTTGCGCCAGGCGCTGCTCAGGTTCGCGGCGCCCGGAATCCGGCAGCGGTGCTCCGGGGTCCCCGCTAGGAACACGTACGAGATACCATTGAAGCCGTTGGGGATGATGCTGGCGCTCAGCAGGAAGAAGATGAGGCGCTGGAAGGGCCCCCATTCGCCCAGGAAAGCGGTCACCTCCTCGTAGCCCCGCATGCCGCCCTGCAGGGGACGCGCGCGCGTGCACCCGGCCGGGGACAGCTCCCGCAGACCGAGGTCCTTCTGGTCAGGAAAGTGAACTTCCAAAACTCTGCAGCGGGCCCGGCCCCGCCGGCAACCTTACATAGTGCTCGGGGCCGGGGCGGGTTCTGGGCCCGGGCCGCAAAGCCCGCCCCGCCAGCCCACTGTGCTGAGCCCGAGGCGGGGGCGGAGCCTCATGACGCAAGGGCGGAGCCACACGACGCAGAAGGCGGAGCCTCGTGACGCAGGGGAAGGTGCGGCCTGTGTGCATACAGGCGTAGGGGGCGGAGCGAGACCACGGGGGCGGGACCTCTGCGGGCCACGCCCCGAGCGTGCACCGGGCTGGGGTGACCCAGGTCGGGCGTCTGAGCCTGCGAGCCCGTGACCTTGGAGTGGGAGACTAACGTCGCCGCGGCGCCTCTGGTGTCCGGTGGACAAACGACCGCGAGACTAGACTTAAAAGTGTTCCCCTTCCGATTTATTATTGCCAAGGCCCAGAGGGTACTGTGCTTGGCTGGGGGTCGTAGTGACAAGCTGCCCCTGACACTAGGGTCCTTATGCAAGGCCGAGGGAGTCTTTTGAAACAGCAACAGTGAGGCTGGGAACAATGACTTCATTGAAACTCAGATACCTTTTCTATGTTTTGTTCTGTAAAAAAAATATTCTGATGCTCAACCCAATGTAAATATTTAACTTCAAGATTAAGAATCCGGGCCAGAAGGGACTGGTGAGATGGCTCAGTGGTCTAAAGCGCCTACTTAGAGCAAGCTTAGCAAAAAAGCACAGGGACCGCGGTTCAATCCCCCAGCACCTCGTGCCAGCCAGCCCCAACCCCTGGTGGGCTGAGCTGGCCACACACACACACACACACACACACACACACACACGAATAAATAAAAATAAAAAAAAATACTAAAAAAAAAAAAAAAGAATCCGGGTCAGGGAGATGGCTCAGTGGAATAAGCGCTTCCCTGGCAAGTGCAACGTCCTGAGTTCAATCCCCGGTTCCACAAAAAAAAAAAAAAAAAAAAAAAATTAAGAATCCAAGCCTAGGGTCAAACGTTCCCCTCAGGTTTGTTACTTTTGCGCATTTACCTTGGATTAATTCAGCAGCTGGCCAATTAAAAATGGCAAGAAACTACAGTATGATATTCTAAAGCAGCATTGTCTGGTAGAATAAGGAGCTACATTTGTTATTTAATTGATTAATTAATTAAAAGACAGGGTCTCACTATGTTGCAGCCTGGTCTCAATTCCTGGGCTCATCTTCCTGCCTCAGTGTCACTGGGGATCAAACCTGGGTCCTTGTGCTTGTCAGGCAGGTGCTTAGACCACTGAGCTATCTCCCCAGTCCTTGATATAATTTTTTGTTTATCTTAGTTCTTTTTTTCCCTTCTCAGCACGCCCTGGGGGGGGAGGGGCCGGGGCCAGCACAGCTGGCGCACGGATAGAACCCTGGTCTCTATGCCTGCTTGCAGGCGCTTTAATCCGCTGAGCTATTTGGCCAGCCCTTCTTCTTTTGGTGGAACTGGGGATTGAACTCAGGTCTTTGCGCTTGTCAGGGAAGCACTTATTCCACTGAGCCATCTCTCCCGCCCTTGGCCAGCCCTTTTTTGTGTTTTTAAAATTAAGTGTAGGGCTGGTGAGATGGCTTAGTGGTCTAAAGCACCTACTTAGAACAAGCTTAGCAAAGCACAGGGACCGCGGTTCAATCCCCCAGCATCACATCCCAGCCAGCCCCGCCCCCTGGTGGGCTGAGCTGGCCACACACACACAACAATATAAATAAATAAATAAAAATTTAAAAAAAATAAAATTAAGTTTAATGGTACAATTTATTTTTTTATTTTTATTTTTTGCAGAACCAGGGATTGAACTCAGGTCCTTGTGCTTGCCAGGGAAGTGCTTATTCTACCGAGCCATCTCCCCGGCCCCAGTGGTACAATTTAGATATGCGTAATGGTCATATTCATCATAGGGAATTTGTACCTGTACACGCTATATCTTGATTCGTCTTTTTTTTTACCCAATCCCTTCCCCTCTAATCATTTTCCCCCTCTGATTTACAAAGCTTTGTTTCCATTTTATCCTTCTTTCCTTTTCCCTTCTTTCTTTGCCCCTCTCCCTCTCTAGTTCCTCTTTCCTTTTGTATAATTTCTTCCTATTTCACAATATCTGTTGTACATTTTGGTCTGTATTTACTCTTTCAGTTTCTCACGCCAGGGAGACAATGCGATGTTTACACGTGTGTCTGATTTATTTAGTATGATCTCAAGGTACATTTACTTACGGACAAAGGTCTCAAGTTTATCCTTCTTTATGACTGCGAATTGCTCCACTGTATAAAAAATTCATCTTTTTATCCATTCCTCAGTTTGTGGAATTTGGGTTGTTTCTAAGATTTAACTATTACACACTGTGCTGCTATAAAAATTGTTGTACATATATTGCTGTGGTATGATGTTTTTAATTCTTCTGGGAAAATACCCAGAAAGGGAATAGCTGAGTCAAAGGGGGCCTCTAATCCTGTTTTTTTGAGGAATCTCCACACTGATTTCCACCGTGGTTGTACCAGTCTACACTCCCATCAATAACTGAGAAGGGTTCCTTTTTCTCACAGTCCCACCAGCATTTGTTATTGGTTGCTTTCTTGATTGTAGCCATTGTTTCTGGGGTGAGATGGAATCTCAGCATTGTTTTAATTTGCATCTTTAAAAAAATCTATGAATTTATTTATTTCCTTGGTACAGGGTCTCACTATGCAGCTTGGACTTGTAGTGATCCTCCTAGTTCAGCCTCCCAGGGCTGCAATTACAGATGTGCACCTCCCCAGTCTTGGTGGCTGGCACAGAGTGCCCCAGGTTCTAGGGCTGGCACGGCATGCTGTAGCAGGGATTGAACCCTGGTCCTTGTGCTTGCCAGGCAGGTGCTTAGACCACCAAGGCATCTCCCTGGCCCCATAATTTGTATCTCTTGAATGATAAGTGATGTTCATTTTTCATATATTTATTTGCCATTTTTATTTCTTCATCCGAGAAGTGTGTATCCATCTCACATGCCCATTTTGGATTGAGTCTTTACATTTGGAGGGTCTGGTTTTATTCAATACTTTGTATATTTTAGATATAAGTCTTGTCTGAGGGACAACTGGATACAATCTTTTTCCATTCAGTGGGTTGACTCTTCACCGTTTTTGTGATTTCTTTTGCTGTGCAAAAGCTTTTTTAAAAATTTTTATTTTTAATGTATTTGGTACAGGGTTTCACTATGCAGCTCAGACTCATAGTGATCCTCCTGTTTCCATCCTCCCCAGGGTTGGGGTTACAGGTGTGCACCACCACACCTGGTGGCCAGCTCAGCACACCCTGGGGGCGGGGCTGGCACAGCATGTGGTGCTGGGGATCAAACCCCAGTCCTTGTATTTGCATAGGCAGGTGCTTAGTCCGCTGAGCTACCTCACTGGCCTGCAAAATCTTTTTAATAGGATGAGATCCCAGTTGTTGATTCTTTGTAATATTTCTTGTGCAGTAAGGGTTTTATTCATAAAATCTTTGCCTACATCTATGTCTTCAAGAGTTCTAGGGGCTGGTGAGTATGCTCAGTGGTCTAAAGCACCTACTTAGAACAAGCTTAGCAAAGCACAGGG
>NW_004524605.1:4163974-4168170 GCF_000260255.1 Octodon degus | reverse complement strand
TTTTTCTTTCTTTAAAATAAAAATAACTGATGTAAAAAAAAAAAGTTCTACGTATTCTCTTTTCAAGCAGATTTAGTGTTTCTGTTTTATTATTCTGCTTTATTATTCAATCAAAAAATTGATCCATTTCAATTTTTTTTTCAGAGCTGGGGATCAAACTCAGGACCTTGTGCTTGCCAGGCAGGCACTTATGCCACTGAGTTATATCCCTAGCCCCTTCAATTTTAGTTTAGTTCACAGTGAGAGATATAGGTCTAGTTTCCATTTTAGGCATATGGAAAGTGTTTGGCTCTTTTATCAAAGATAGGGTGGCTGAATGTGTTTGAAGTTGTTTCTGCCTCTTCTAATCTGTTCCATTGATCTTTAGGTCTTGTTTTATTTTGTTTTGATACAGGTTCTTGGTATGTCATCCAGGCTGGCCATGAACTCACTAGGTAGTCCAGACTGGTTTTGACTCACTGTGTAGCTCAAGTTGGCCTTGAACTTGTGGCAGTCCTCCTTCCTCACACTTCTGAGTCCTAGGATTACAGGCATGTGCCACCATGCCCTGCTGGTCTTTTATTTTTGTTTTGTTTTTGCCAGTACAGTGTTTTTTTTTAATCACTGTAGCTTTGTAATATAATTTCAATTCAGGGATTGTGGTGTCCCTGACATATCTTTGTTGTTTTTGCTATTCTAGGTCTCTTCTGATTCCAAATGAATTTTAGGAAAGTTTTCTGTAGTTCTGTGTGATATGATAATGGTTGTTTGATTGGGATTGCATTAAATCTGTAAAGCAATTTTGGGTGCATGATCTCTCTCTCTCTCTCTCTCTCTCTCTCTCTCTCTCTCTCTCTGGTGCAAGGTCTACAGGGTCTACAGGGTCTCACTACGTAGATTGGACTCATTGTGATCTGCCTGTGTTCAGCCTCCTAACAGTTGGGATTATAGGCGCATGCCACCACGCCTAATCTCAGTTGCCCTCTCAGCATGCCCCAGGGGTGGGACCAGCACGGCATGCTGGGGATTGAACCCCGGCTGCTGCACTCTGCCTAAAGACATACATCTATTAAGTTCATTTGATTACAGGTTTGGCTTAGTTCTGATATTTCTTTGTTGACTTTTTGTCTATTTGATCTATTTGTAGCAGTAGGATATTAAAGTTCCCCATTATAATTAGTGATTATTTGACTTTTCATGTGCATTAAAATTTATTTTTTAAAATAAATAACAATTGTAAAAATATATTTATTGTATATAGTTGGGTACGCTGGTATTTGTTTCATATATATTTATGATTGTTGTATCTTCCTTCTAGAATTTTCCCTTAACAAGTATGTAGTGACCTTCTTTGTCTCTTTTGATCATTCTTGTCCTGAAGTTCACATTATCTGCAAAGAAAATAGCTATAACTGCTTTTTTCTGGGCTCTTGTCTCATGGAGTATTGTTTTTTACTCTTTGACTTTGTCTATGAATTTGTTTTGAATTAAACGTGTTTCTTATAAGCACCATATTGTTGAATCTTCTTTCTTTCTTTCTTTCTTTCTTTCTTTCTTTCTTTCTTTCTTTCTTTTTTTTTTGTGGTACCAGGGATTGTGAACTCAGGACCCTGCGCTTGCCAGGCAAGCACTTATTCCACTGAGCCATCTCCCTGGCCCCTGAATCTTGTTTCTTGGTCTCTTCTTTCAGTCTGTTTCTTTTGATTGGTGGGTCGAGACCATTTACACTGAAGGCTGGTTGTAACTGATGTGCACTGGCTTATCCTTCACATTGTTTTCCTGTCACTGGCACCCTTCTTTCCCTTCTATTTAGTTGTTTGCTCTGGCTAATGGCTTCTATTGATATTCTTGGAATTGTGGTCTTTGTTGTCTCTTTCTAAAATATCGTGGGCTCTAGACCTCTAGCTGGAGTTGTGGAGGACATTGCCATGGGCGCTAGGTCTTGAGCTGGACACATGCAGGAACACTCTGTGGAATCCAGGCCCTCAGCTGGATTCTGTGAGTCTCTAGTGTGTAGACAGATCTTCCACACTCTTTTATATCCGACTCTTTGGGTGAATATTATAAAATAAGTCTATAAAGTGTATGTCTCATATTAAATACATTCCCTTGTAAGCCCTAGTTAAACCAACAGGAGTTATGGGAAACCTAACAGGCCTATCCCTGAGTTAGTCTCGGAACCAGAGGTGGGGGCCTGACAAGACATCTTCGGAGTTTCCAAGACTTTCAGCTCTAGGGCCATGACCTGGTAAGACTGAATTCCTTGAGATTTGATCAGGGAAGACCTCTAGAGCCTTTCCCACAAGAACACTTGACAGGGCACCCAACCCTCTAGGTTATCTACAACCAAACTCAGATTTTACCAAAGGATCCCCTGATAAAGCTGAACTCCCTAGGGGCTGAACATCTCCAGGTGTGTGTGTGTGTGTGTGTGTGTGTGTGTGTGTGTACCACTATTTTCTTTTGAACCTTAAGGGATTGAACTCAGGACCCTGTGCTTGCCAGGCAAGCGCTTATTCTACTGAGCTATCTCCCCGGCCCTTCTGAGCCAATTCTAAAACCTAATATCCTGTTGAAGGTGCAGTAGCAAGTGCAACCCTACAACGCCAACACTTAGATAATTCTTCACAGATGTAGCTCTCAGCCATGGAAACTATTCCATTTGAAGCCTAAGAATAGAGAATAAGACATTTCCCTAGAAAACTCCTCATCTCACTAGATCAAGTGACAAAGTATTTACCTCTGGGGACAAATCTCAGGGTCAGAGTTAGGCACTCAGCAAATGCAAGGTTACTTATCCTTTTAAACAGGGGCATAGACCAGAGGCCATAGTTATCACAACAAAAGTAAAACCTAGTAGAGTGGACAAAGCAGCAGCACTGGAGGTGTGGCAGCCACATAGCTCCAGGCAGCCAGTAGGACCTGGGGGCGGGAGCTGCTTGGGCCAGCGCTGTCTGCTGAGCTGTTGCTTGTCACTGCTTCTTCATGTGACAGCTGCCTCTTTTAAAGCAACTGTAAAATATTTTTTTTCTTTTCTGCAGGGGGAAACACTGTCCTTTTAAACTTTTTTTTTTTTTTTTTTTTTTTTTTTTAATGATACCAGGGATTGAACTCAGGCCCTTGCACTGCCAGGGAAGCGCTTATTCCACTGAGCCATCTCTCCAGCCCCCAAACTATTTTTCCTTGAGTTACTCAGCACCAAAAAACCAAAATAATCCCCCAAAGAATCTGAATACCTTGATAGAGAAAATGGGGGGTGGGTAGGGGCAAAGAGGGACCCAGATCTTCCCTGAGAGAGGGAAGGCATGAAAGGAACCCAGGAAAGCGCTCAGCGTGACCTACAAGCAGCTGGGCACTGTGCAAGCCGAGCTGCCAAGCAGCTGCTTGGTTCTGTGTGATACACGGCAAGCCGCCACCTGCGCATTACAAAGAAAGAGCCATTTCAGGTGGACCAAGTCCACGCTCCTGGTTCCCAGGTTCGGGCAGCGATTCTCTCCCCCTGGGTGCCAGCTGTTTCTGTTTAACTTGGCTCAGATCCGTCCCCCTCCAACGTAGGGGGAGTCACAGCCACTAAGAGCTGTGTGTTGTGAAGAGCACTGGCAAAACACAAGCCCAAGCAATCCTGGGAGCTGCTGCTCCCTGCAGAGGCTGCCGATGAGCACCTTTCGCCCTTTAATCTAGTCATCTCCAGATGGCAATCTGGTTAATGTCTGTCCTGGGAATTTGTCCCACGTGCCCAAGGAAGGGGAAGAGAGGGAGTGGCCCCAAGTGAGCAGAGTGAGCTTTCCTTTGTCTGGCTTCCAAGCTGCTGTCTGGTAGATGGTGATACCTGTTAGTATCCACCAGTATCCATTCATATCTCCAGGATGGCTCTTATCAAATGTGCTACTTCCTTTTTTTTTTCTTGGCGGAACCAGGGATTGAACTCAGGCCCTTGTGCTTGCCAGGGAAGCACTTGTTCTACTGAGCCATCTGCTTGGCCCCTCCTTTCTTTTCCTTTTCCTTTTTCTTTTTTTTCGAACTGGGAATTGATTGAACTCAGGCCCTTGCGCTTGCCAGGGAAGCGCTTATTCTACTGAGCTATTTCCTCGCTCCAAGCTTGCGCTCGCGCTCGCGCTCGCGCTCTCATCCCCTCCCCCTCCTCTTTTCTCTATCATTCCCTCCCTCCCTCCTTCCCTCTCTCCCTTTCTCCCTCCTTCCTGCCTTTTTTTTTTGGC
>NW_004524605.1:4161842-4163599 GCF_000260255.1 Octodon degus | reverse complement strand
ACATTTCATTTCGTCACAGCAACATATCAGCACAGTAAAGCATACTGAAGCATAAACATGGTTATTGTATTTTATAATTTGATCCAGAGGCTTAACATAGTATTTATTAGTTGTATCAAAAAACAGTTCTATAAAACTACTGAGATGTTAAGAGTTTAGCTATGCTACATCACCCAAATGTTTCTTGCTTGTTTGTTTTTTTTAGTATATACCAAAGGAGGTTCAACTTGGAATGTAAACGCAATGGGCCATCACATGAAGGTGTTCTCTTTGGTATAACGCACAGCAAGATGATAAGAACACGACAGCAGCAGGAGACACGCAGAGCCATGGTGAAAGAATAACTCTGGCATTTCCAGCAACAGCGAATGTGTAAACAGTAATACGGACTGGCTTATGTATTGATCTTGTGCTTGAAAACCTCCCACGACTTCCTGCAACAGCAAACAGCAGGTGCTCCTTCATAGCAACACTGATATTGGCAATGGTCTTGTTGTTATAGGTAGGCAAATTAGATAGAACTATTAATAGGCAGTCAGACAGGGCAAGGCCCTGGAAGGAGACAGCACGAAAGACAAGTTATCTTGCAACTGTGGGAGGGACGGACGCTCCTGCGGTGAGCCAGACCTAAAAGACCTGCAGGCCAAACAAATGCCAAAAGAGTAGCACCTGGGATTGCTATTCTAAATAGGTATGATCACCTGAAAAGACCCAAGTGAGTCACCAGCCCAGCCCCCAACGGGAAGAGACCCTGTCCCGTATTCATGCCTGCTTACTCCGAGACTCACTTCCCCATTTGGCCCTGGGCGTAATCAACTTTACCTGAGCAATGGTGCCTGCAATCCCCTTGGTTGACCACAGTTTCGTCCTGCCCCACATCCACCTAAGCGAGACCCCTTCCTCTCTACCTTAACCCGGCATGGTTTTGCTCTATAAAAATAAACTGAAAGAGACAGCTTCCTGGGCAACCTGCTGGGGTCCCCCTTCTGTCCTCTCTGAGACAGAAGCTTTCTTTCCCAAGAAAATATGCTACTCTCAACCTCCGTTTGCTCCTAAAATTCATTCTTCGGTTTTAGAGAACACGAACTCATCCAGGTCAGGTCGGGAGTTTTACTTGCCTGTATCATTGTTACGCGTGTCTTCAGAGATTTTCTGGCTCTTTGCTAGTTTTAGTTTTGCTTCTCTTAGAACAGCGGAAGGAAGACTGGCCCTGGGGTAGGGGCCAAGTTCCAGGAGGTGGAGGGCCGTCGCCTCCAGCCCCATCCTGCTCTCTGCGCGCCTCATCTGTGCTGGAAACTTGTGAATCTGGATGCTGTTACTGATCAGCGCACTCGCGAGCACCACCTTGAAGTTCTGTAAGCGAGTTTTAGAAACTGTCTGCTTTGGCAACCATCAGTGCAGTGTTCACTTCGCTGCCCAGGTTCTCATGATGGGGTGGGGTGGGGGCGTCTTTAGAGCGTGGCCTGTGGAGGGGGTGAGGGAGGTGCATGCCCAGATGCTCGCAGGGACAGCGCTTGATCTTCAGTTCTTCTTGGAAATAGGCCTCAGACTGAGCGTTCACGTAGCGATGGGTCTGTGGCTTGCTTCTTTCTCTGTTTGGTCACCAAATCCCACTGAATTCACAACAGTCAATTTTAATCACACGTTACTCTCCTGGAGTTCACAGGTCTGATAAAATCTAAGATCTGGCCAAAAATGTGAGCATTCATGCTCTTCAAAATCAGTATTAAAAATGAATGAATTGGGCTGGTGAGATG
>NW_004524605.1:4150998-4152274 GCF_000260255.1 Octodon degus | reverse complement strand
TCTCCTGCTGTTTTGCCCACCATGGAAAGGGGCGAGTTTAGAAATTAACAGTGATTAAGGATGGTGAATGAGGGAAATCAAAAGAACCAGGATAGTGGCAAGATATGTGCAAATTGGAGGAATTGGTGCAATCAGGAGGTACAAGTGGCAATGGAACAGCTCAGAGCTGCAGGGCTGGGCAGATGACAAACAGTCCCAGAGTAAGACGGGACTGCTATGACCAGGATGGAGCCCAGGGTATATTCTAGTAATGAGGGAGTAAAGTATAGGTAAAAGTTGAGGGCAGAGACGCTGAAGTATGACTCATCCTACTGAGCAAACGTCACTGAGATGGGGTGGGGGGCTGGGGGTGAGGGCGGGGAGGGGGGGTTGGAGTCCAGAGTTTGCTGGCTATACCCAGGCATAATGTTGGTAAAGCAACTGGAAGCCCATAGCACAGGCTCAAAAGAGGCATCCCATGGATGTGAAGGTGGAGGAGTTACAGTTTGGAGACCACTGTAGGGAACCAGGAAAACAATGTCATGTGTGGCTCTCAGGTTCATGGCCAGGTGAGAAATGAGAGATGAGAAGTGGGCAGGCTCAGCCTAAGAGTCACAGCCCTGGATGGGAGGGCTCTTGGGGAAGCCTGGCCTCTGTGCAGGATGAGGAGGGTGGAGAAGGCAGTCAGGGATATGCCTGGAAGAGGAGAGTTGTTGCTGGTCATGGAAGGGCTTCCAGAGCGGAGGGCGGGCAGGTGGGCTGGGCGCTGGGAGGTACCGCAGGTGTTCGGCACATGAGCCTTTGACAAGCAGGATGGCGTTGGCGGTGCCGGAGAAAGCTTGTCTCAAGCATCTCGGAATCGGGTTTGGGGGTTGTCTGTGCCAACACAGACAGACACTCTGGGTGAGAGTTCAGATTCTCATAAGTGTTTTTTACAGTCTGTTTAGCAATCTGTTAAATATAACCTTGGTACAAGGTGATTCACCTCAGGAGATCCAACTTGGCCTGCCCTAAACCAGGGCAGAGGTGACTGATACTCCAGAATGATCAGCACCAGAAAACATCCGGCTCTGAGCAGGAGAACATGACTTTGGCCTGGGCTTCACTGGGATTCAGCCTCCCCCAGCTCAGGTCCAGCAGGGGGCCCTGGGCCAGCGGTTGGGACCTCAGGCAGGACCTCATCATCTCTCCAGACCGTGTTCCTGAGGGGTAAGCACGCTGCATTCTTCCTTCTCTTCCTTCCTCTCTGACTCCCAAGATCTGGAGTTAGGGGGTGGGGTGGAGCTCAGCAATAGAC
>NW_004524605.1:4148159-4149638 GCF_000260255.1 Octodon degus | reverse complement strand
CAGACATATAATAATCAAGATCCCAAAAATTCAGCACAGGAACAGTATACTAAAAACTGCTAGAGAAAAGAAACAGATCATGTTTAAAGGAAAACCCATCAGAATAACAGCAGATGGTTTAATGGTTTCCCTTCATAAACCATTAAGCCAAGAATAGAATGGAGCAAAGTATTACAAGTCTTACAAGAACAGAAATTTCAACCCAGATTGCTATACCCTATAAAAGTAGTCTCTTTCAATTTTAATGGAGAAGTGAAATATTTCCATGACAAAGAACAACTAAAGAATTTCATGACGACAAAGCCAACTCTACACAGACTACTGAAAGATATTCTAGAGAAGGAGCAAAATGACAACTCCATGGATCAAAATAGAGAGAACTCACCAAATAGGGCAGACAGTTAAACACAGGAGAAAAAGAGGTATACAATAGCAGGTAAATAACATGTCAAACATAAGTCAATACATTTCAATTATTATTATTATTTTCTTCTTCTTCTTTTTTTTTTTTGCGGAACTGGGGATTGAACTCAGGCCTTTGCACTTGCCTGGGAAGCACTTATTCCACTGAGCCATCTCCCCAGCCCCAGTACATTTCAATTATAACTATCCATGTAAATGAACTCAATTCACCAATCAAAAGAAATAGACTGGCAAAGTGGATTAGGAAGCAAAATCCAACAATATGCTGTTCGAGACTTCATCTATCTATTGATTGGCTTTCCTTCAAAATTTCGTCGAACTGGCAATTTCAATAGTTTTATGATTTGTGCTGCAGGAACACAATTGTTTTCATGAATCATAACTAATGCTTCATCCTGGCTTTATGGCTGATTGACTTAGAAACAAATTTTCTTCAAGATTAGAGTTCAGTGTAGACACTGCCAAAGTCCTCATCAATTTGAATGTTAGGAAATTAGAGAAATCATGTACTAAAAAAAGAAAAGGTATTCTATAGTATACATCTTAATTTTGGAATATGTCTATAAAATAAACGTGTGTGCATTGTTCTCAAATTCTGTAATTATTTTAAAGAAAATTCATTTAAATCACATTCCCATTGTTAAATGATAAATTCTCTTCTAATTTTGGAGATGTAAGAAAACTAAGAAATCTTATTGGATAATATAACTCTTTGTATTATGTTCTAGAATTTTCTTTAAAATAGGTATTTAATTGATAGATCTTCATTTGGCCTCTGATCTGCTTCTTCTTCTTCTTCTTTTTTTTTTTTCCCTGCAGAACCGCGGATTGAACTCAGGCCCTTGTGCTTGCCAGGGAAGCGCTTATTCCACTGAGTCATCTCTCTGGCCCCTGGTCTGCTTCTTGATTATGAATTTTTTTCATTTTTTTGTATTAATATTTAGGTTTGGATTTTGGTTATGCAGTTTTTACTGTTTTTAATGTGAAAGTATGTGCTGTTGTATTTATCATTCTTTTGTGTTCAACACTGCTGTGGTCTGAAATTTCACACTTCTT
>NW_004524605.1:4144408-4147092 GCF_000260255.1 Octodon degus | reverse complement strand
GGTTCAATCCCCCAGCACCACATGCCAGCCAGCCCCGCCCCCTGGTGGGCTGAGCTGGCCACACACACAAAATAAATGAATAAATAAATAATAAAAAAAAATTAAAAAAAAATTACAACATGCTGTACTAACATGTACACTCCTAAATATTTCTATACTTTTGATTATTGCAGAGTTGTGGAGTTAACACTTCAAAAAATAAAAACAAAATCAGCAAAACCACAAGTCAAGCATTTCAAGCTCTGGGAATACTGCTAATGTGTTTTCCACCAAAATAAAAGCATTTATATTGCATCAGGAGAGTATGGGAAGACACCTCCTTACAATCTCTTCAGTACTGGACGCTGCAGTTTCCTACTGCGCGAGTGTGTTACTCGGTAAGTGGTTCTGCTAGCTGGACAAGATGATACACAACTATAATCTCAGCACTCGGAGAGCTCAAGGCAGGAAGATTGGAAGTCTGAACCAGGACAAATGGCAAGGCCCTGTCTCAAAATAAAAAATAAAAAAGGGCTGAGAATATAGCTCAACATGAAAGCAACCACATTCAAACCCCAGTACCACCCCTCCCAAAGACTATGCCGTCTTGCTGTTCTTTCTTTTTTTTTTCTTTTTTTGGTAGGACCAGGGATTGAAATCAGACCCTTGTGCTTGCCAGGCAGGCACTTATTCTACTGAGCGCTGTTCTTTCAATTAGTATTCATTTGATTATTTGCAAGGAAAACACTTTTGTATATTAGCCAATGTTTTCTCTTTTGAAAACTGATTACTTCCCCCATTTAACTGTAATAGTAATGATGATAATGTATTCATTGGTTTGCTCAACAAATATTTACTAAGCATTCATCACTGCTGATGCTGTGTTTTGTTTTGCTTCATTCGCAGTTGTGGGGATCAGGGCCAGGGCACTGGGCATGCCAGGCAAACGCTCCACCCCTGAGCCAGCCCTCGAACTCTTCTGAATCCTGAGGATCTAGATGTGCTCCTCACGGAGCATCCATTCTAGTGGAGGGAGAGGGCCATAAACTAATGAAGAAGCAAACAGCCAAAGCATCAGAGAGTAAAAAGTAGTATGGAGAAAAATGAAACATAGATGGGTGAGTTAAGACGCAAAGTGCTCCCGGGAAGAAAGACCCCAGGAAGCATGTCCACATATATGCAAAGGATAGCAAGGCCTGGGTACTTGGATGAAGGAAGCCACCAAGAGGAAGATGGGAGGTGATGTCTGAGAGCTAGTGGAGAAAAGTCCAGAGAGAGCAAGGCCCATAAGCTAGTGACCATATGTAATCTATCATCCACACTGGGAGACTTATTTTATTTTTGAAACTGGTTCTTAGTGTGTTACCCACACTGGTCTCAGCCAGTCTGAGAGATCTTCCTGCCTCAGCCTCCTCAGTGCTGGGACTAGAGACATGCCCCATCCTGGCCAACCACACTGGGAGGGTCTAGAGTGAAAGGTGGGAGAATGGTCTACTAATAATTATACTAGGTCAACACATACAATCTGGGACCACCCTAGACAAAACATGACATGCTCTTGTCCTACTGGTAGCCCTTGTGCTTTTGGAAGTTTCTGAGCAGGAAAGCAATGTGATCTGCTGAGCTCATTCTGCTATTCTGACAGTAGGTCAGAGGGGAGCAGGGGAAGAACGAACAAGAAGGGACCTGTTGGACGCCAACAGAATCTGGGCAAGAAACCGGGCTCTAGATATGTTGAAATTGTAGCCAAAGGTTTATGGGCAGGTTGGATTTGGGCTATGGGGAGAAAGAACAAAACAGACAAACAAAAACGGAGTTGCCATTTACTGAGATGGAGAGGGCTTTAGAGAGAGAAGGTTTGGAGAAGCAATTAGGCACAGGTCAAATTTGACATGTTAATTTTGAGGTGTGTGTCATCTACAAGGGAGACCGCACTGAGTAGCAGTCGGGATGTGAGCCTGGGGGTCAGCTCTCCGCTTTTATTTGATGGTTGTCAATGTAGAGGCGATATTTAGAAGACTGGGTAAGTGTTGGGGAGAGCGAAGATGGTGACGGAGCAGCCACCGCAGTGCATGGGGAGCCCAGGAAGGGGTGTCCCAACACGCGTTCCGAGGGAGAAAGAAGCGCGTGCGTTAACCACCTGGAGAGGTCAGGTCAGAGGAAGGCTGGAAAGATTATTAAATTGAGAAACAGGCAAGTCCAGAGGGCGCATGAGAAGACTTTTCTAGTGAAAGGTGGGGCCTCGGCTTAGGTGTAGAGGGCTCCAGGGAGAAGGGAAGGAAGAGACTGGAAGTAGCGAGGATGCGGCCAGCTTTTGAGGAGTGTCCCTGGAAAGGGACAGGGAGAAATGAGGCAATAACTCTACAGATGAAGAGCCTGAAGTTTAGGAAGAAAATAACTGCTGAAGGCCACACAATAGGTAAGCGACAGACCCAGGGACATCTGTCTCCCGAGGCTGGATACTTAGCGCTCTTACTAATTACTTTAATTGGAGCATTCATGGGCATTTTGAAACTTAGTGCATATGATTCAGATGTGATATGCACACGTACCACGTCCCCAAGGCAAATGTAATTTATGAATCGCAAACATATGCTAATGAAAAAATTTTTTAAGTTTTATTTTTGGTACAGGGTCTTACTATGCAGTTCGGACTTCTAGTGATCCTCCTGCCTCAGCCTCCCCAGTGCTGCGATGGCATGTGA
>NW_004524605.1:4132372-4143788 GCF_000260255.1 Octodon degus | reverse complement strand
GCTAAGCTTGTTCTCAGTAGGTGCTTTAGACCACTGAGCCATCTCACCAGCCCCCTAGTTGGTCTTTGAACTAGCAGAGACACAATCATTTGTGTACTTGTCTGCTCTATAAGCACCAGCTCTTAGCTGGGTGTGGAGGTGCAGGCCTGTAATCCCCGCACTCGAGAGGGGGAGGCAGGAGGATCACTGCAGGCTGGGGGCCAACCGAGACTACGTAATGAGATCTTGGTTTTTTTTTTTTTTGTGGAACCAGGGATTGAACTCAGGACCCTGTGCTCGCCAGACAAGTGCTTATTCTACTGAGCCATCTCCCCGACCCTCTGTTTTTTCTTAAAAAAAAAAAAAAGTCATATCTTACTATTACAGAGTGCCCATGCACACAGCAATTAAATAAAGTAACACATTCTTACTTTTTATATTTACAAAAACTTGAAGAACATTCAACGTTGAGGGCACAGAGGCCGCAGCGTCCATGTACTAAACGTAACACTCCCAACTGAGCATGACAGTTCTCAGCTGCGGTCCCAGCGCTCGCGAGGCTGAGCACAAGCATCACCGCAGTCTGAGGCCCGCCTGGGCCAGCCTGAGCTGCACAGCGCGACCCTGTCTCAATCCCCTCCCCTCGGGCCGGGGGACGGCTCAGTGGAAAAGCGCTTGCCTGGCAAACGCAAGGGCCTGAGTTCAATCCCCGGTTTAAAAAAAAAATATATATCAATCCCTTCCCCTCCAAATTCCATCCAACCAGCCAACCAACTAAACAACCAACCAAACAAAAAAAAATCCCCCCAAACCAAAATAAAAACCCCAAAACATTTCCGCCAAGTTAGAGTTATGAAATATTTTAGTGACACTAAATATCAAATGCCAGGGCCAGGGAGATAGCTCAGTGGCATAAGCACCTGCCTGGCAAGCACACAGTCCTGAGTTCGATCCCTGGTACCCCCCTGGGGGGGGAATATATATATATACCCTATTACAGTGAAAGCACTGTGTTGAGCAGCACTAGCGAGGAGGACAGGATGAGCAGGTGAGGTGCTGGCCTCCCAGAGCCAAGAGCCACCTGCAGGGGCAACTGAGCAAGGGTGACAAGTGCCAGAAAGCAGAGGAATGAGCCCCTGCTAGTGAAAGGGAGCTGGGACAGCTCCTTCGGAGGCTACGTGGTCTGCCCCTGCAGACAGGCTTGGTGGCCCTGCAGGCTGGCGGAGAGACATCTAGACCCGCTGCAGGCCAGCGGTGGAGACCGATCGCCTGCAGTTACCCCACTGAGCATGAAGTATTCAGGCTGTTGTGTGGGGACCAAAGCAACAATCAGGAATGAGAATCGGTGTGTCAGTGCCTGAGATATAAAATGTGGACAACATAGGGAAAATATTCTGAAAGAGTAAGCAAAGTTTAGCAGCTTTCTGAGATGTTATATCAGCAGTAGTTCCTTTCAGGAGAGGACATCAGGAACAAGCATCATGTCAAAACTAGGGGCTTCCCTGCCCATGGGCAGGCTACAGGCCACTGGGTCTGATCAAAGATCAGTCCTTTGCCACAGGGCTGCTGAAGCCACCGGAAGGACAGCTTGCAGCTCCAAGCGTGCAAGGGCATCTGAGCGATGCTGTCCCCTCATCCCTAGCACCTATGAAGACACAGCTGACGCATATTTCCTGAGCTCATGGCAATGTGATCTCTGAGCGGCTTCACCTTTTACCTTTACACTGCTGGCTTGGCCCCGCGCTCTGCCACTGCAGAGGATGCCCTGGAATACGGGGTGCCGGAAGCTATGCGCTAGCTCGTGGAGGGAGCAGTTTCAAGCTCGGCCCTGTTCCTTCCCAGCACTCACCCCTCTTGGCTGGGGCATGCAAGCATTCCCTGCCCGTCTAACTGGTTTGTGCGGTTTGCCTGATTTTCTTTTTACCAGCAAAATATGACATATTGTAAGCCAGTTTTGGGAAACAGAAGGTATTTGTTACATGCTCTCAACAACAACAAGAAAATCACAGCAGACAGGGAGTGTAACTGCGGCGGCTTCAGCTAGATCATTTGCGGCTCCTGAAGGCAGTGGGCTGCGGGGGCCTGCATGTTGATCTCTTGCAGTATTTTTTTTTTTTTTTTTTGGTGGAACCAGGGATTAAACTCAGGCCCTTGCGCTTGCCAGGGAAGCTCTTATTTCACTGAGCCATCTCCCTGGCCCGATCTCTTGCAGTTTAAACCTGTGAAATATTACTCATATTTGCCACTGTGATATAATATTAAATATGTTTGATTTTCATCCCTAATTCTTATCTTAGAGCTCCTAAGTCTCCCTGGAATTTCCTGAGTATAAAGGAATTGTTTTGTTACTCATCATAAACCCCTGTGATAACTACACTAATTACTTATGATGTGGCCTCGGGAGGGGGCAGTCAGTTGAAAGACCAAGTGACAACGGATAAGAGGACTGGACCTTTCAACTCACCTGCTGACCTCTGGGCTGGACAGCAAGCTCTGTAAAGACTCTGGAATGAGATCTGATGAGCTTTTGGAACTTGGTACGCAGGGGAGCGTGCTCGTGTTCGGGAGGGCCCTCCGCGTGGCTTCGGTGGCTGTTCCCTGTGTCCTGACTGGCAAATGTGTTGCCCTGCATTCTGTGAGTCATCCTAGCAAATATGGTGGAGCAGGAGGGCCCGGGAGTCAATGGGCCAGAAGTACGGTGGCCTGGGCGTGCCACTGGCATCAAAAGCAGGGGCTGTTTATGGGATTGGGGCCTCAATCCTATGGGACCCGATAGTATTTCCAGGTAACTACAATCAGAATTAAATCAAAGTATTCATTTAGACCCAGTCAGCATCTTCTGGAGAACTGCTCGATGTGTGGGGGGCCAACTGCCCCCCACCTCTGCCACAGAAATACTCTTCGTGTGACAACAGAGGGAAAAGCTTTCTTTCTAACACTTACACATTCTCAGAGGAGTGTGTAATGTATCCTGGGTGCGAATACGGTTGTCCAACAGTTTCCTCAGGAGGTTAGTTCTGAGACTCCTCACGTTGGACGGCGTGACCTACGTAACCTGTGCATTTCCTCCTGTATACTTTCAATCAAATCCAAATGACTTATAACACCCAATACAATGTCAGTGCTATTTAAATAGTCATTGTACTATATTGCTTAGGGAATAATTGTAAGAAAAAAGTCCGTCCATGTTCAATAGAGACACAGCCATCGTAGGTGAACCTGTGTACTACAGGTCAGCAGCTATCGATCTAGGTTGGTTGAATTTAAGGATTTAGAACCTTTAAACTGTACAACCGTCTTCCCCATATTTGCCCATACACATACCTATACCCTGACGTCATCTGATAGTGTATTAATGCAATGACCTTTTTATTTGGATGCCACTGCTATGGTGGGAAAGGAGTATTAATCTTTATATGGATTTAGCCAGTCCTTGACTAGCACATCATTTTTCAGGGTCTCACTGCCGAGGTTAGGGTGGCCTTTAACTCAGTATGTAGCTCAGGCAGGCCTCGAAATCACGGCAATCCTCCTGCCTCAGCCTCCCAAGTGCTGGGATTACGGGCAGGTGCCTCCATACCTGGCAACTAACAATTTTCAAAAAGTCTTATGAATGCATAACATGGAATTAAGTATTAAGAAGCACTCTCTGGAAATGTTTGCTTTTAAAAACAAGTAGATCATCTGGAAGGGCCGTTAGAGTTCACGAGATGACAAGCACTTTTCCTCCGCAGCAAGCTGTTTCGGTGCTGCTTGCTGCCGTCTGTCCACCCCAGCAGGACAGGCTTTGGTTTCTTCACAGAGGCTGAGGCACTTGTCTGTTTTGCAGTTTGGCAAGAACAAGTTTTATCAGAATGTGGTTATTAGAACCTTGGGGTTTTCTTCTTTCTTCATTGAGTCTTTTGGTTTTTTTCCAGATCTGAACCTGAAAATACAGTTGCTGCTAAAGAAAATGAAATATTCAAGATTATTCTTCTCAAAAAACCACACTAAAAGACATTTCTCCCAATGGGCCGGGGAGATGGCTCAGTGGAATAAGTGCTTCCCTGGCAAGTGCAAGGGCCTGAGTTCAATTCCCGGTTCTGCCAAAAAAAAAAAAAAAAAGACATTTCTCCCAACAAGGGATGAGTAGCTATTAGCAGTTATTTGAACTCTAATTGAAGACCCTCATGAATAGAGAACTACTATTCTAGGATTTTGAATATCTAGTATTATTTCTGTAATTAAATATAAGATGAAGAATTTAAGCACATTTACAGCTTTCCTGAGGCAATGCTGGAGGAGTAGCCATGAATATCCTGGCAGATAAAGTTGATAGTGAGGTGGTTACGCTGACATTTCAGATGTCAAACCTAATCGTTCCAAATTCATGTTCAAACACTGAAAAGCTTGAGAACTGATCATATTTTTCCCATACAAAATAATGAAAAAGCACATTTTTTTAAATGGAACTAGGGATTGAACTCAGGCCCCTGTGCTTGCAAGGGAAGTGCTTATTCCACTGAGCCACCTCCCTGGCCCCCACACAACTGGTTCTAAGGCCCCTAAACTCACACTCTAAGCTTCGCCATCTTACTAATTTTCTTTGTGGTGGTTCTTGTGGAGCTAGGACAAGAAGCCAGGGCTCTGTGCTCTATCCAAGCGCCCCAGCACTGAGCAGAGCACCCAGCTCCAGAGGACTTTAACAAATTGCACACAGTTTCTTTCAACTACTGTGGTTCTCCAAGTTTCCTGCTTTGAGGATGATGTTTAGCTTGACTGCTGGTGTCACTCTGTATGAAGCCATGATTACGATACTTTATGCAAAATAAAGAGCAAAAGAAACAAGTGCAGTGACAAATGTGGCAGCACACTCACATGAGTGCCCTGCTGTGTCAGTACAAAGCGCTAGCTAACATCTTTTTCCTGGATAATCTAACTCTCTCCCTCATTTTGAATTGTCACATTTTATCACATAATGAGGGTGAGAGTGGCGCTTTGATGGAAGGCCGCCCTTTGCATCTGACTTGTTCTCACCCCAGAGAGGATATTTTAAGTCAGAGTTTTGGCTCAGCTATCAGCAAAAGTGCCAACACTGAGCAGATGTTTTCCAAACTTGGCTGTTCAGTGAGTAGTGGAAAGTCTTGAGCATGGAGCCACTTATCAACCAAGGCCTCACGGTATATCTTTAGAAAAAATACATAAAAAATGGGTGCCTTTTGTTGTACACATTCTGTCAGAAATCAGGCTCACATATGCATGCACTGAGCTGGATTATGGCCAGATACTGCCAACACTACGTTTGGGACCGTAAGCCAGAAATGTAAAATATTACCACATGATAGATGCAAACACTGAAGGTTTAAGGAAACTTCAATGATTGCCTGAAGCTTTACAGTACATGCGGCTGTTAAGCCAGGTGGATTCACCTTATAACACAAACTTCTCCATATTACTAATCTTTGTTGTTGTTCTTGAGGACCTAGCCTAGCACCCAGGGCTTTGTGCTCTCGACCCAAGCACTCTAGTACTGAGAAGAGCACTCAGCTCCACAGAGAGAGACCTGGCCTGGGAACTCTCGTTTGCTGTTCATTATATCCGTAGGAACACGCCGCTTAGCACCAGCGAAGTGTTTCCTAAGGTCTGTGAAGTTTTCCTAGCAAATTACTGAGCACAAGGAGGCGAACTGTGGAAAATGGAGTTTCCAGGCGGGTCAGACACAGGCAGGGGAGGCCAGGGCAGCACCGCGGGGCGGACGGGAGCGGGCTGCCACCTCCAGGGAGTGCTGGGCCTGACCCACATGGCAGCACACGCAGAGGAGGTCAGAAATGGCCGGGCCCAAAAGATGCCCCTTACACAGTCTTGTAGTACAGAATTATTGTATTTTATTTTGCATTTCTTTATTAGTGCAGACAAGTAATTTCTCAAGTGCATGCTGGAATCTGGGCTTTCACCTGGTGTTAAGTGCCTCTATAAGGCCTTAACCAGCTTTCCTATCATGTTTTCTCCCCATTGGCTACTCAGGGCCTTTTGTACATTAGCTATTTTAGCCCATGTTTGTATTTTGTGTTGCAAATATTTTTCATGTCTTACTGGATTTTGTTTTTATGGTTTTTTTTTGCCTTTTTAAAATTGTATGACTAGGTATAGCAACTTTTCTTTTTTTTTTTTTTTTTGGTGGAACCAGGGATTGAACTCAGGCCCTTGTGCTTGCCAGGGAAGCGCTTATTCTACTGAGCTATCTCCCTGGCCCCACAACTTTTTTTTTACGTCCCTTTTATTTTGACATTATTCTCAGAAAGACTGGCTCTAAAGGTTATAAAAACATTCAGGTTTTCCAGGTGTGAGGCTAGTGTGGTGCTGGACGAGGCGGGAGCTGAGGCTAGCTCAGCCTAGCGTGGTATTTCCCTGGCTCCATTTGCAGCACTGCAAGAACTATAATAAAAGTATGTTCTCTTCAGGAACATTTATGATATTATACTTTTAAACCTATATTTTGGGGCTGGGGAGATGGCTCAGTAGAATAAGCGCTTCCCTGGCAAGTGCAAGGGCCTGAGTTCAATTCTTGGTTCCGCAAAAAAAAAAAAAAAAAAAAAAGAATAAATAAATAAATAAACCTATATTTCACCTTTCTGGTGTTTATTTGGATATATATGTTAGGATTTAATTTTTCATTTCCTCACTATGTCTATGTTCTAACATCTTTTTCCTGAATAACCTAACTCTCTCCCTCTTTTTGTTAATTTATTTTTTTTTGGTGGAACTGGGGATTGAACTCAGGCTCTTGTGCTTGCCAGGGAAGCGCTTATTCTACTGAGCCATCTCCCCGGCCCCTTCTCCCTCATTTTGAATTGCTACATTTTATCACATAATGAATTATATTTTTTTTTTGGGCTTTGTATATATCCTACACCATGGACCACTGATTTCTAGTCTTACACCATTACTTCACTTGCTTAACAGTATGCTTTTTGTCTGACAGAACTGGTCTATTCTTTTTTTTCTTAACTTTCCTCACTTAATTTTTTTTCTTCAGTACTAGAGACTGAACTCAGGGCCTTGCACATGCCAGACAAACGCTCCACCCCAGTCCTTTTCATTTGGAGACAGGGTCCCACCAAGCTGCCCAGGCTGGCTAGCTATTCTTTCATGTTTGTTCTTTGGATCATTTCAAGTTCCACTTACCATTTCACTTTCTGCATCTGTTCTAAGGTCTCTGGTAGAGTCACTCCAAAGCTTTCGGGGAAGAAAAGGGTGACAATTCCAATGAGGACAGTCAGACTGCCCATGACAATGTAGGGCAGGAGTCTGTTGTAAGAACCTGCAAACCACCAGACATAAGCACACTGGTTAGACCCAGAGGTTTCCTGGACACTCTGGAGGGTCACTCTGTGAAGGTGGCACACACTAGGACAGCAGTTTTAAGTAGGAACATTTTCCAAAGAACAGATCAGCAAAACATCAGCTTCTTCTTGGCAGATATCCTTGACTGCATTTTAATAATCATTTACCTATTTGATTTTTAGTTACTGTAAAATTCTTGTAGTCTTGCTTGCCAACTGGTGTCTTCTAAGTTACTGCTTAATCATGTGTGACAGATGTTCTCCTGACAGAAGTCTTTGCCTCCCAGAGCTCATCTCTTGAGGTCAAGGTGACCACAGATGAGGGGCACCAAGTGGCAAGAGGCTGAGGAGGCTGTTTCAGGCCATCGCAATTCTAGTGCCACCTTGCTTTTGCCTAAAGCCATAGGCCATAGTGGAAAATGAGGTCCGCAGAGTCCTGAGACTCTTAAATGAAGTAGTATTTTTGATCAAATTGAAAGCAATAAATAATAAGCATGGGGTACACTGTGTCAAAGTGCTGTGCCTGGAATTAGTTTCTGTTTTATTTTATTTTATTTTTTTAAAGTTTTTTAAAAAATTTTATTTATGTGTGTGTGTGTGTGTGTGTGTGTGGCCAGCTCAGCCCACCAGGGGGCGGGGCTGGCTGGCATGTGGTGCTGGGGGATTGAACCGTGGTCCCTGTGCTTTGCTAAGCTTGTTCCAAGTAGGTGCTTTAGACCACTGAGCCATCTCACCAGCCCCTCTGTTTTATTTTTATTAATACATGTTTGCAGGTCATGCAGTTGCAATCAACTTGGGGAGTGGTGTTACAGTTTGTGTTTAGCTGTTCCCCGAAAGCCTCATGTATGTCAGGGGGCAGTCCCGGCTTGAGAAGCAGGGAATGGTTGAGGGGCGGGGCCAGAGGATGGGGCGGGGCCAAGGGCGGGGTCAGACCTTTAAACTGGCAGCACTGCTCAGCCCCCTCAGGCCTTAGGGCTCCCTCGGAGGTGTGGAGGGGGGTCATCCTGCACACCGTGGCACCCCAGCCTCTCCTTCAGACCCTGCAGCCAGTGATGTTTGCGACTGAGGCTGAGGAGATGTTTGGAGATGACAGAGGCACTGACTCTCCTGAGCAAATAAGGCTCCAAGGTCTTGCTACATAATTCAGGCTGCTTTGAACTATGAAACCTCCAGTAACTGTGAGCTAAATAGACCATTCCTTCCTTCATTTTAAGTGTTGGGTATTTGTCCCAGCATCGAGAGAAGAGTAACTAAGACAAGAGGTTATACGTGTATATCACACCTTGTTTTTTTATTGAAATCCACTTCCCCTTCCTTCTCCCTACAGGTTCTTCTATCCCCTTTTTGTACTTCTTGATATTATTTGTCTTAGTCCAAGTCATGGTATATAACGTGTACCTTCACCGGGGCCATTAGGATGCCGTGCTTGGGGCGTCCTTATTGCTCTCGTCTCCTTCCCCTCCTCCTCACCTTTTCTTCGTTCCCTGGTCCTCTTCCCTATTGCAGGAGACCTGTCCTTAATGGAGACCACTATGAAGCAGCCCTGAGCAGGACTTAGATCCACCGATGGGCTTTTCATATGTACTTGTGAGTCCCTCCAAAGCCTAGGCTGCTTGTCTGGGAACGGGCGGTGGACTTGGCAAGTGAACAGCTGTGAGTCATTGATCCCTACTGAGGCCTGTAATGGCAGATAGAGCCAGAAAGCCCCAAAGAAGGTCGCAGCCAAGGACACCTGGATCCAACCTCAACTTGCTGAAGACTTTAGCCTCAGGCATCTCACTCTTGGGTGGATTAACTTAATATTTTACTGGGAGAAGTCCTTGAGTGGTTCCCATCCTTCTTGAGTATTCTCCCTTTTGATAACTAAATAAATACTATGGGCTTCCCAGAGAAGGTCTTGGTCTTAGCCCCAGAAGAATCTCAAATTCTGTGGGAGGGCTTTGATCCTGCTGGAGCCCTGAATTTGTTCCTCTTGCCTCTTTTTATTTAGCCTTTGCAGTACATTCATTTGGGAGATTGCAGACCTGACCAGCCCGTAATAACTAAGGGATACTATTAGCCCAATACACCCCCTTGTACCTTTCTACCCATCCTTTATAATTTTGTTTGTACTTTGCCTCACTTAAATGAGAGATCCATTTGGTGTCTGTGTGTCTGATTATTTTACTCAACATTACATTTTCGAGATCCATCTATTTTCCTACAAATGTCTCAAATCTGTCATTCTTTTTTAACAATTTGTTCTTATGTATTTGGACTCACAGTGATCCTCCTGTTTTCAGCCTCCCCAGTGCTGGGATCACAGGCATGTGCCACCACATGCCTGGTCTTGGTGGCCAGCTCAGCACACCTGGTTTAGGGGCTAGTGTGGCATGTGGTCCGACGATCGAACCCTGGTCCCTGTGCTTGCCTAAGCAGGTACTTAGTCTGCTGAGCTATCTCGCCAGCCCTCAAATCTGTCATTCTTTATAAATGAGTGGTTGGAATTAGTTTCTTTTCACAGATTGACATGTATTCACTTTATACATAGTTGGAAGAATCATTCCACTACTTCTTTGTGTGGAATTTCTTGGACAGGGGGATGATAGGTCCTCATCTCCCTTCCCTTCTGTGCACAGAGGTTACACAGGAAAAAGACACCTTATATAGCATTTTATCTAAAACACAAGAAAAACATTGATCTGGAGGCTCTTCTAGGACTTGTGCTGCTAACAGAGTAGCTCTGGAGGTGTGAACGCCTCGCTGCTCTGGGGCCCCTCCATCCAACCTTCTGAGTATGGTTTGAAAGTATGGGGAAGAAGCAAATGTAATACGCATGGCATTATTGTTCAGAGTAGCTGTGCAGGCCACTCTTACATTAGGAAAAGGCTTCTCTGTGAGAATTTAGAGTGTATCTTTGGAAAGTGTGCGTGTGTGTGCTCACACGTGCCAATAAGTAACCAGGATGCCTGGAAGAAGAGAGAGGAGGGTCTGCGTTTCTCATCAGTGGAGTCCTTTGAAAGGAGGAGGCGAGGATGCTGGACCCTACACCCCACCCGGCACCTCACGAAAGCCTCTCTGGAATTATTCTAGATCGGTCCACTTAAGTATATAACAACTAAAAGTTTTTACATTGAAGTCAAAATGCAAGTGACAAACTAGGAAAATAATTTACAACATAGACACAGAAGGCTTCTTTCCTTCTATTGCCAAGAGCTCACACAAATCAAAAAGCAGGGGGCTGGTGAGATGGCTCAGTGGTCTAAAGCACCTACTTAGAACAAGCTTAGCAAAGCACAGGGACCGCGGTTCAATCCCCCAGCACCATATGCCAGCCAGCCCCGCCCCCTGGTGGACTGAGCTGGCCACACACACACACACACACACACACACAAATAAATAAATAAATAAAATTAAAAAAAAAATCAAAAAGCAGCAGATGAAAAGACCACTAGGATGATGGGCAGGAGACACGAGCAGTCAGCTCACTAACAAGTAAGTGGAACGGCTAAGAAATGTATGAAAACATGCTCAATGACACTATAATTAAACAAAAAGGCAATAGTGATGTCCATTTTTCATACAACAGAATACCAAGTGTTTAAAAACTGGCAGTTTCTACTTACGGTAAGAATATGGGAAAATAACCATTCTCATCTACTGACGGATTGCAATTGGTACAATACTTAGAATTCAACTTAGGACTATTTATGAAAATGAAATAAGGCCAGGGATATAGCTCAGTGGCACAGCACCAGCCTGGCAAGTGCAAAGATCACAAGTTTGATTCCCTGTACAAAAAAAAAAATTCCTTTTCTCCAGCAATTTTACTTCTTTGAATCTACCTATGACTCCAAATATATGTAAAGAAATGCGCAGAGGGCATAGTGGTTAGGGAAATTTGGGTTGTGGAGTTACAGTTTTGTTCAGGTTGAGCAGCCTTTATCCAAAATGCTTGGAACCAGAAGTGTTTTCAATTCCAGAGCTTTTGGTGTTTGGGGATATTTGCATAGACTCTACCAAATGAGCATTCCTAACCTGAAAATCTGAAATCTAAAATGTTCAAAAATCTGTATACTGACCTTCAAAATGTTTCATATTTTTGAGCATTTTGGATTTTGGGTTTTCAGATTAGG
>NW_004524605.1:4107442-4131227 GCF_000260255.1 Octodon degus | reverse complement strand
TTTTTTTTTTTTTTTGTGGAACCGGGGATTGAACTCAGGCCCTTACACTTGCCAGGCAAGTGCTTAATCTACTGAGCCATCTCCCTGGCCAAGTTTTTAAAAGTTATAAGCAATATATATAATTATATTGGTGATAACAAAGGTGAGTCTGCAACTGTTAGAATTGGCTAGGGTGATTTGGGGAGGTCGAGGTAGAGGGGTGAACTTGTACTTTCTCCAGTAATTTCTATGCTGTTTGAATGTTTCATAATGAAAATCTACTACCTTCTTATTTAAGACTAGTTTAAAGAGAGAACATGTCCCCGAGGCAGCTCACCGAGGTAGACAAAGTAGGGAGCGATGATGCTGCCCACCCTGGAGGCCATGGAGGCGATGCCCACTGCCATGTTCCTGACCAGCGTTGGGTAGAGCTCTGCGGTGAAGACGTACAGCATGGAGAAGGCGGAGGTGACCCCAAATTTCCCCAACATCACCAGACCAATGGACAGGTAGCTGTAATCTGGAAAAGAGATCCATTACAGATCCATTAAGGGCGCAGGTGTGCCCTTCACACCTTTTGCTTTGATGGGGAGTTCTCATTAACATAAAGTAGTCCCAGAAGGCCGTTTTCTCTTCTCTAGCCTAAGCATGGGACTTGGCCAGGGATGGAGCGCGAGGAGGACTTGTACTTTGTTCTCTTGTTCTTCTGGAGCATTAATACACTCAGTGACCTTTGCCTGCTTGTTTTTTATCTGTCACGAGGGTTTCTTGGAAAGTTGTTAACATGTTTAATATAGTTAATTTTAATCTTTAGGGAAAGACCAATCATTTCTACACTCTTCCTTGTTGTTAAGGAAGATATTTCTATGTGCACCACTATGTGTCTGTTGACAATATTTTCATGCTATGAGAAAGGCAGAAGAGGAAAACGGGAAGTTTGAATTTCTTTGTATGCTACTTAACTACTTAAAGGTTCAGACCATAAAAATCACCAAACATACACTAGAACCAGCTGGCATTACCAATGTTAATACTTGAGCATACGATTCAGAGAAAAGATTGTAGACAGTACCAAGAAATTTGGACACATGAGTGTGACTCAGAGAGAGGTCTGAGAGTTTACGTAGAATCTGTGAAGAGGAGTACGAGGAGGCTTTCTCTTCTTTTGCGGTGGGTGATTTCTTATTCCCCAAGGCCAAATCTTCCATTTGAGAGTAGTTGATCAAGAACCACGACTCAGAGCAGCCTAGCTGATGGGTGGGTTTTGGTTAACTTCTTACCTAGAGGCACCAGCTGAATTAAGAGGAGCACACCTCCTCCGAAGCAGAGAACCCCAGCTATGATATAACGCCTGGGCAGCTTGCGCAGTAACAGCCAGGCCATAACGTAAGCTGGAACTTCAATCAAGGCAGAGAGGAAACAGTTCAAGTAGGCATCTCCATGTAAATTGGGGACATTGAGAGACAGGGCGAAGTAGCCCACGGAGGTTAGCATCCTGAAAGATAACGAACAGAAGACAAAAATGGCAAAAGCACAGCCTGAATCATCTGAACATTTTGAGAGTAAGGAGATCTTCTCGATCTTGCTGTCCTATAGGCAGCCACTAGCCACAGGAAGCTATTTTTTTTTTTTTTTTAGGAAGCTATTTTTTAAGAAAAATATTTATTTACTTATTTGGTATGGGGTCTCACTGCGCAGCTTCGACTTGTAGTGATCCTCCCGTCTCGGCCTCCCAAGCACTGAGGTTACAGGTATGTGCCAGCACACCCAGTTCTGGTGGCCAGCACAGTGTGCCTGGGGTCTAGGGCTGGCATGGCATGCAGTACAGGGGCTCGAACCCAGGTCCTTGCGCTCGCCAAGCAGGTGCTCGCCACTGAGCTATCTGTCCAGCCAGGCAGCTATTTTTGAACAAATCAAAACTGATACAGTTTGAGTTTCTCCATCACACCAGCCACACTTGCGATGCTCATTGCCACTTGCAACTGGCGGCTACTCCTTTGCTCGGCACAGCTAGGAAGCGTTTCATCTTCACAGAATTAAGAGGCGCACACCTCCCACTAGACAGTGCAGCGCCAGATGCAGCAGCCCCCACGGTGCACGCGTCCCGTCTAGAGATCTGCTCATTACTAACACGACCCCAAAGCCGAATATCTGAGGAAGGTTTTCAGCACTATTGTTGGATCTTTATGATATATTAGACCAAGTGGGGGTAGCGCAAGGACTCATTCACAACCAAAGGAAAAAGTAACCTTTCTGGCCCTAGGGATCTTACTGATTTTCAAACTGAGGAATCACAACAGCCTGGATGGAAGCTGTGGCTCCCGGGTGGCAGGCTGCCTGGCTGCCGCCGAGGCGCGCTTGAACCCGGGCTGGTGCTGGCGAGGCTGAAGCAGCCGCAGGGAGGTCAGCCGCGTAGCAGCCGAGCGCGCGCTCGCTTGCGTAATTCAGAGGCATAAACCCCATCCCTGATTTTTTTTGAATTGCGAAATAAGCTGGTTCTTTAATGATTTTTTTCTTTACAAGAATTTTTGGACAATTTCATTTTTGTGTATCTTGGTATGATTTTATTTAAATGTCTTTGCAAAAGGTTCATTTTTGTGGAAATGTGGTATTATAAGTTGAACTAAATTCAGAAATTTTAAATCTTTAAATGTTTATTGCCTACTCCTACTTTGAGAATTCTAATTATATGAATATAAGTTTCTTGGTTTTGACACAATGAACTATTATCACTGATCTGTAAATTCTTCATTTTTATTTTGGACAGTTTTTATTGTTATATTCATTTATGTTTGTAAATAATTTATTTTCAACTTGCAATCTATTAAAAATAAAAAATTAAATTAAATTTAAAAATGAATAAATAAAATAAGCTGGTTCTACAAGTAGATTAGCTGCTGCCTGAATCTACCAATTCTGAGGATGAAAGATTTTCTTTCTTTTCTTTTCTTTCTTTCTTTCTTTCTTTCTTTCTTTCTTTCTTTCTGTCATGGAGCAAGCAGGTACCTTTTCTTCTTTCTTTTTTTTCTTCCTCATTTCTTGGTAGATGCATTACTTTTATTTATTTATTTATTTATTTATTTTAATAGTCTTTTTTGAGGCAGGGTCTTGCACAACTGTTTGGGCTGGTCTTGAGCTCACTTTGTATTCCAGTCTGGTCTTAAGATCCCAGTGATGGTCCCTCCCAAGTGCTGGGATTACAGATGTGCGCCACCACCCCCGGCAGGGAAGGTGCATCGCTAAGTCTGATCTGCAAAGCCCATCCATTATTTCTGCATCTTAAAACCACACAGTTTGCTACTGGCAAGTGTGTGGAAAGTGGGTCAAGATTCTGGCTCCAATAGTGGGTCCAGGTTACCTTACCCTTTTGCTCCACTGCTGGTTCAGCTTCAGTGTGGGAGGCTATTAACTGGTATCCATTTTATAATGTGTCAGCCGTCTTCTTAAGTTTCTATTCCCCTGCTGAGTTAAGTTTCTGGTCCTTCTCACCTTGTCCATTCCCCTTGAATCACGTGCAGTGCCCCAGGGGTTGCACCTTTCCCTGTTGCCTAGATACCTGCTGACCCCAAGAGCCGAGACTTCTTCATTCCTACACTCCCTATATATACCCAGCACCTCCCCTGAATAAACGAGACTTGATCAGAATCCTGTCTTGTCTCCATTTCTTGCGTCTCCTGTCCTTTGTCCCCTCTTCAGTTCCCCGCTCCTCCCCCAGGTGAGCTTCGTTGACTGACCCGCGGGTTCGGGACACTTCAGGAAGCAGGAGCTGAACTGGCCCCTCTGCTTCAGGCGTCAGGGACACCTTTGCCCTTACTCGTACAGCCTCAGAAGGGAGGGAGCCTTCGTCCTGTGGGCCCCGGGACTGCATGCGTAATGTTCCCTTTTCACCCCCTTTTTGTAACGAGTCCCACAGACCAAATGGAGGCATTTCTGAGCACCTTCCAGCTCTGGACTTTCTGTTCTGTCTTGGGACGCCCCCAGCCTCACCCTGTTTTCCTGAGCGGAGGAGTGGCAGGTGCATACTCAGCTGCTGCGCCTGCTTCTCCAGCCCGCTTATTACTCACCACAGCAGTAAAGACATAATGGTTATTTTGGCGACATTCCAGGTCTTGAACAGGTCCAGAATGAACACTTTGGGCTGCTTCAAGGAGTCGAGCTCCTGTAGCTAAAATAATGCAAATGACCATGAGTTTCAAAGGAAGACAGACGCGCCTGCAGCCAAGAGGCAGGCGCTCGGCATGTAACCCTTGATTTCACCTCGAACATGCTGACGAGCCTGGAGGAGCCCGAAGGGCCGCTCCACGTGCGATGCTTACCCTAACACTTTAAAATGTTTGTAGCCCATTTTGGACAGAAGCCTTAGAAATAGAAAACACCAGCCCCCAGTTCCATTCCAGACCTAAGATCTCTTACATCTCTCACTGACAGGCTGTGAGTGGCCTTGGTCACACTGATCTGTGATCCTGGAGGGTTGTCGAGTGGGCAGGCCACTGGGCCCCAAACTGTAGCCACGTCACTGGCTTCACCCTTTGCTTGCTGTCCCTTAATATCAGGGCAGACTCTGGCCAGCTGGGAGACACTGGACAAGTTACTGGTCACCTTCTCTGAGCCTCAGTCTACGTCTCTGTAAAGTGGATGAGTTCATTGGGAGGTGAGAAGATTAAATGAGACCACATATATGGAGCTTAGGATACGCAGAACTTCATAGGATATGCCCACTAAATTTTAACTGTTATTATTACTATCATTGCTGCCCGATCGATGAGAAGATTCTGGTCATCAGTGGTTAGGGTCCGTTTCTTACTTCTGCTAATAAATTTCATTCCTTTACTGTTTTTCTCCTTTTCACTGAGACACACGCTCCCTAGGTTGCCCAGGGTGGGTTTGAACGTGGAGTTCTTCAGCCTCAGGGTCCCGAGTAGCTGGGATTAAAGGCATGGGCCGCTATACTCAGCTCATTTCTTCCTTTTAATATGCTGGTTTAACAGCAAATAACCACTAGGAAGACAGTATGCAATGTGTTAATTATTGAAACTGTCCTACCAATTTAATTTGAAACTGTCTCATTGCTATTTGTCTGTCAATAAAATTATGGGAAAAAATAATATGCTGGTTTAACTTGCCATGAGTTATGATTTCAGATAACCAAGATGATGAGAACTAAAGCCAAAATAAAACTATAAGGTTGGATACGGGGGATCCTTGGAGATGACGTAGGAGGCCTCGTAGCCTGATGGCATGGTGCAGCCCAAGACCAAGAAAGGGGTTGTCTTAGGAAGGAGCGCAGCGGCCAGTCCCACCTTCGGGTCAGGCCCTGCGGTTAGCATTCTTCTCTCTGGACAGTGAGGCGCTTGCTCAACTGGCAGCGCTATTGCTTTTTCTCCCTTGCTGTCTGGAGAACATGCCCAGCAGTGTACAGCCTGGCTGTTAGTGACGCAAGGCTGCTGCATGAACTAGCAGGGGCTGGAGCTCCCCCGAGGACCTGAGGGTGCGGGCCTGGGCTCACACTGCACATATCCACAGGCACCTCCCTGAAATGCAGATTCCAGGGCTCGGAATGTAGGTCAGGGCCCGAGTGCTTGCCTAGCACATATGAGGTCCTGAGTTCAAGCCTAGCATTGAAGAGAGGGAGGAGGAGGAGGGGCGAGAGGAGGAGAAGGGGAAAGGAGAGGAGGATGGAGAGAGGCAGGACGGATGCATATATTTAGAACTTCTTGGGTGTCTACGATGAGTGGCCAGGTTGAAAACCTCAGGACAAAATTCTTGTGTCCAGGGGTTGCCTCTGGTATGGACGAAGCCACCAAAAGACAAGCAAGGTGCATGACCAGCTTGAGGGTGCTTCTTCAGAAGCCACAGAGACTTAAGACTGCCTCCCAAGATGATGGCGCTCTGTATTTTTTCGTATCCCAGTGAATGCCACTGCCTGTAACATATGCGGGGGCGGGTGTGTGTGTGTGCGTCTGTGTGTGTGTGTGTGTGTGTGTGTGTGTGTGTAGCTTATGGGAACATGAACCTCGATGTTAGAGAGTCCTAGGATGCAAATCCCACAATATCCGTGAGATTCTGGGCAAGTCGCTTACGTTCTTGGGCCTCAGTTTCCTCTTCTGAGAACTGAGACTAATGAGTCAAACTTCCTGCCTTGCCTGTGCTAGCCTCTTGACTATTGCTCTGAACAACCGCGCTTGCTGGCCCTGCAGGTTCTCCCGAAGGAGATGCTGCAGGGCGGGCGGAGGGATGAGGGCTTCGGGAAGGCACATGACCTCCTTCCCTCCAGAGTCCTGTCCTGACCAGGCTGTACGTCACGGCAAAGCAGAAGGCTGGGTTTTGATACCAAACCTTATTCTTATTTATTCATAGCTATATAGCTGTTTTACAATGCCTTCTATGTCAGTCTGGTCTCCACAGTTACACTGTGCATTTCTTGAAGACAGGAACCATGTAGACTACATATCCAATAAATACTAATAAATACACAGCTCTGGAAAATGCTGGTATTAAACACTCCCAGTGTTATTTTTGCAGTCAGTTAAGCTGACTAAAACTTGGGATGGACTTGTTGATTTAAAGGGCAATGGGCTTGGAAGATAGCTCAGAGAGGAAGAGGGAGAAGGAGAGAATGAGGGAGAGGGAGGAGAGGAGGAGGATGAGGAAGAGGAAGAAGAGGAAGAGAAGGAAGGGGAAGAAGAAAAGGAAGAGAAGGAAGAGGAAGAAGAGGAAGAAGAGGGAGGGAAAGAAGAAGAAGGGGAAGGGGAAGGAGAAGAAGAGGAGGAAGAGGAGGAAGAGGAGGAAGAGGAGGAAGAGGTAGAGGAAGAAGAAGAAGAAGAAGAAGAAGAAGAAGAAGAAGAAGAAGAAGAAGAAGAAGAAGAAGAAGAAGAAGAAGAAATAATAAAGGGCAAAAAATTGAGGATGTTTTGTTGTGGGCGGGCCTCTGAAAGCTTGGTGCATGCTGCTGTGGAGACGCCTCTGATGCAGCAGGCTACGCACTTCAGGAAAAGGTCCTGACAGCCAGGGAGAGAGGAGAGCCCTGGATGGAGCGCCGCCATCTCCGCGTCCTCCAAGGTTCTGCTTCCGGGTGGCCAGGAGTACAGCCGCCCTTGTCTTCTTCAGGTGTCCAGAGAGGCCCCTGCCCTCTCCTCACTGGGAGTGTCCTCTTCCATCCTCGCCAGTCACTGGAGGGAGTCCTACTGTCCTTCTGGTGTAGACCCACCTCTTTGTCCTGGGGCCACCCTGCTTTTTCTGTGCCCCTGGCACACGGCAAAGCCTCGGGCCTGTACTCAGAAGTCGTAAGGCCCTTAACATGCCCTGTAGCCGAGTGAAGTTTGGCACGTCTGCCTAAAAATGGTAATTACTTTTCACAGCAGGGGCGAGTAACAGTGGTGTTTCTCAGACACTCTTGGCCACAGACACTGCTACAGTAGGGACACTAGGTGAACTAACCCTCAAACACATTTTTCCCCATTTAATCTGGACATTTATAAATCATCAGTATGTAGTTGCATCAGTTTGGAGCAATGAGAATAAAAAAGCTAAGAATAAACTTGCAAAATGAAGTAAACTACTTGCTATTTGTTGAGCTCTCTCTCTCTCTCTCTCTCTCTCTCTCTCTCTCTCTCTCTCTCTCTAATTGAACTTAATTATTTTTTTAAATTTTGGTGGTGCTGGAGAACAAAGTCGGGGCCCTGTGCTTCTTGCCTTATGCAAGCTACGCTGAGTTCCCCAGCTATTGCTACGAACCTTCAAAATCATATGAGGACTCCTTCCCAGTGGTCTTTAAAGAGACCATGCCAGGTGTGGTGACTCAGGTCTATAATTCCAGCAGGCATGATTTTAGAATGTTACTTAATTCCGAAGTAGCCCTTTATGGGGGATTTTCTTTCTTTCTTTCTTTTTTTTTTTTTTTTCCTGTATTTAGGACAGGGTCTAGGGTCTACAAGGTCTCACTACATGGATCCGACTCATAGTGATTCTCCTGTTTTCAGCCTCCCAAGCACTGGGATTACAGGCGTGTGTCACCACACTCAGCCTCAATCACCATCTCAGCAAGCCCTGGGGGCAGGGCTGGCATGGCACGCCCAGGATCGAACCCTGGCCGCTGCGCTCTGCCTAAGCAGGTGCTTTAGTCCACTGAGCTCTCAGGCTAGCCCTATGGGGGATTTTTTAAGAGGCAGGGGTCTCTCTATGTTGCCTAGGCTGACCAGAAACTCTTGGGCTTAAGAAATCCTCCTTTCTCGGCCTCGCAAATAGCTGGGATGACAGAAGCCAACCACCACATCCGTAAGATTTTCACTGGCTCATAGAAATAATAAAAGCATCTTCATGTTTCAAAGTTCTGACCAAATTGTTTGCATTATCCCTGGAGCAGACCTGGTGGGTGTTTGAAGTCATCAGCTGCAGAAGACCATCAAAGGTGGAACACCCGTGTGGCTTCCAATGGGCGCCCGTGCGAGCCACCCGAACGTAATCAGGATTGTATTCCCGACACCGAGGCATACCTACATTGCCTGGTACCTGGCAGGCACTTCACAAATACTGAATTAAATTAAATTCCATAAAGCCGAGAGTGCAGAGCTGACTTTAGGAGAAAACACCTACAAATGCTTACCTCTACGGGATCAAATATCACTGCGGGAGCAGCCACATTGTTCATCTTTGCAGCTTTCTGGATGATCTCTTCGGCCTCTTTAAATCTTTTCTGGGATATCAGCCACCGAGGAGATTCAGGAATAAACCTGGAATTTATTTCCAACAGTTAATCATTTTCTACAACAGTAGTGGCTGACACTGGTATTTCTCAGACCCTCTTAGCCACAGACACTGTTATCTAGATCCTTTTAATTTTGAAAACTTCTAGTTTGTCTTTAGCTAAAATTCATTTATATACTAGTTTTGTGGTCCTGGGGATTGAACTCAGGGCTTCGTGAATGCTAGACAAGTGCTCTACCCCGAGCTATATCCCCACACCTATATTTGTAGTTTTGAGTGACACACAGTAATTATATATATGGCTGAGGTACACTGTGACATTTCAATGCAAGTATACTATGTGTAATAAACAGCTGATCTTCTTCATTTGTTTGAGACAGGGTCTCCCTGTGTAGTTCAGGCTGGTCTCGAACTCACTATGGAACCCAGCTTGACCTCCAACTCTCAGCGACCCTCCTGCCACAACCTCCAGAGATTGGGATCACAAGCGTGCACTGCTGCTTGTCTTAGGTGTGTGATGTTGGCCCACTGGAAGGGAGTCTGCTAAGATTTCCACTGGCTCACAGAAATAATAAAAACATCTTCAAGTTTCACATTTCTGACCAAATTATGCATAAGCCCCCAAGCAGACCACGACGGTGGCCTTCACTGTGGTATGTCTGAGGCCGGCAGCTGCCGAGGGCCATCACAGAGGAGTGGCCAGTGTGGCTGCGAAGGACCCAGCCCCTGGGCTGTAACAGCTCCAGACAAGACTGCCCCTTTCCTGCATCCCTTCCTGCTCACGCCTTCACCTTCCCTTGGTAGAGGACAGCCAGGGCCTGAGCTCCGCGTGCTTTTCCTGTCGCCAGGGGGTGGACGGGGCACTCTGACTGCCCTGGGTGGACGTGCTCCCTGGGCTGTCCCTGCGGCCTCCGCAGCTCACAGATCAGAGCTTCCAAAGCCAGTGTTCAGGAGATGAGTCTCCCTATACTTAATTTCTAAAGATTATATAGTCCAGATACATTTATAGCTGGTGTGCAAACACAGCTACAAATACAGGACTTTTTCTTTTCCTAATTTTTATTTCTCAGACACTCTTTAGCCATTCTCCCCCTAGGTCTTATTTTTCCTTTCTTAGGTATTAGTAAAACAGCTGCCCTAGAAAATCAATCACAAATAGCATACACAGAACCTTCCTACGATAGACCCCCCGGGCTGCACGGGCAATTAGCTCAGAGCGAGACCCAGTGTATCGCGGTCAACCCGCAGCTGCACTCCCCAGCGTTCTAGGATGTGGGTCGGAAAGGAGCCCAGGCTGCATTTTTCAGAAAATTCCCTTACGCTGGTCCCCGTAGGAACTGTGATGATGTTAGGTCACTGACCTTCAGTAATTGGAGCTGAGTTGTCTAATAAAACTTCTGTAATACGCAAATCTGCACTGTCCAGTACAGCACACACTAACCACATGTGGTTATTAAGCTCATATAATTAGTATGACTGAAGAAATGGAAACATAACTATATTTGCTTTTAATTAATTTGAATAGCCCCATGTGGCTGGTGGTTACTGCATTAATCAGTACAGAATGAATCTTACTACACAGCCACCATCGTACTCCAGGCTGCCTGTGCTTCTGAGCTGTGACTTTCCCCAACAAGGTCTTGCTTAGAAATTTCCTCCCTGCAGGCTCTTGGGGCCACCCCTGGCCTCAGGTTCCCCCTGTGGGTTCAGCCAGAAGTTGCTAAGCTCTCCCTACTTGCATCTAGGGCCTCCTCCCCACCCAGCCCCATGCCCTCCTGTGAATGCACCTGTGGCCAAGACATCCAAGACTTGGGAAGTGACTTTGGGATGCAGTAAGCCCCTGGCTGCACGCAGCGGCTGGGTGTGGGTTTTTCCTCCATTTTCAGCCCGTTGTAGTCAGCGCCACTGAAATCTCCACTTTTAAATTGCCTTGATTTTCTTGGCGCACAAAATCTCAAGGGATGGGGAGATAGTGCAGCGGTCTAAGCGCTTGCTTAGTGCAAGGACCCGAATTTGATCCCTGGTGTCACATGCCTTGCTGACCCTGGAACACTGGATGCTCCCTGCCGGCCCTGGAACTGGATATGGTGGTGCCGACTGTAATCCCAGTGCTGGGGAAGCTGACATACGAGGATCACTATGAGTCTGAACTGTGTAGTGAGACGCTGTACCAAATAAAATAAAAATAATCTCAAGTCTGTGGACCATTTCAAAAGCTCACAGAGTGCTCCATGAGGCCGTACACGGGGGTCTGTGGCTTCAGGTTCTCTGGTGAGTAAAGAGGGCTGGGTCTTGTGTGGCAGTCTGCTGCATGCCTGGCAGGTGCCTTTCCCCCTGGCTCAACCCTTAGGCGGATGACCTTGGCTTCAGCAAGGTCCCCTTCAAGGACCAATCATTTATAACAAGGCTATTTTATTTTATTTTATTTTTAAAATTTATTTATTTGGTCCAAGGTCTTGCTACGCAGCTTGGACTCATAGTGAACCTCCTATCTCAGCCTCCCCAGTGCTGGGATTACAGGCTGGTTTCAGTGGTCTGCATAGCAAAGGGCAGGTTCAGTGTGACATGTGATACCAGGGATTGAACCCAGGTCCTTGTGCTTGCCAGGCAGGCGCTTAGACTGCTGAGCTACCTCCCTGGCCTGAAAACTGTTCTGTTTTTATAGGAAAATGAAAAGATTGTTGTCAAACTCTCAGGATGAACATTCAGCTCATTGTTGCTGACCCTCAGCTGCCCTCTGTCCGGGGCAGTCTCTCCTGGGTACAATGCGTCCACAGCCGGGAACACTCATGGGCCAGCCCAGGAGCCGGGAAAGAAAGAGCCCTCCCAAGGGCAGAAGAGGACATGCTGATGGGGCAGGTCTTCTGTGCTGGAAATTCTGGGGGCTGATGAGGGGGCAGTCAGTTCTCGCTGTGGATTGTGGGGTACTGATATCTGTGCGGGCCGTTACGGCTCTTCACCTGTTACTCATTCTCTCCCTGTGTCTCTGTCTCTGTCTCTTTCTGTCTCTGTCTCTTTTTCTGTTTCTGTCTCTGTCTCTTTCTCTGTCTCTCTCAACCATGGTATGATAAAGTAGGTTATAACATATTTTGAAAGTACAGATTGAGTAAGCTGAAAGGACAGCTAGAGCCAGGGAACACAGATTATTAAAATCATTCATCCAAAAAGGCAGAAAACCGCCTTATCTGCAGTCGTAGGAGAGCCTCTGGCCACCAGTGCCTTTTCCAGTGTATTCAGTCAGCAAGGAGGTTGTGGAAAGTAAGAAGCAGGTGTGTGATGAGGGAGGTGGTGACGACTCTCATTCCAGAAAGCCTTCTGTTCTCGGAAGCCTGGGGCTCTCTTGGAGGCAGAGTTGTGGAGACAGTGCCCTGCCCTTCACACTGGGCCCAGGAGGAAAGTGCCGGATAAATCAGAGTGACATTTGATCTTTAAAAATCTGCCTCTCCTACTCCAGGGAATAAAGGAAACAATTTTTTCTTTCCCCTTACCCTGCCCCAAGCCACATGCCAAGAGTTTATGCTGGTAACCATGGCAACCTTACAGGCTGTATAAGAGGATAAGTTATTGGAGTGGTCCTACCTGAGCCATCTGGTCAGAAAGGCCTCGGTGGGCCACCTGCCAGCTCTTACTGCTGTCTGACCATGCAGCAAGATGAAGGACCGCTGGACAGCTTTCCAGGCAGGCTGCGACAGGACACTCAGGAGGCCTAGTCTTAAACTACGAATTCAAAACGTGATCAAATAAACTTTTACTATGTAGTTATAGTTACGTAAGCAGACATAATTCAAGCAGTTTATCATTCACTAGGGGAAGAATCCATTTTTATATAATAAAACTAAGCCAGTGGAAGAAATCCTTTCCTCTTTCCTTTCTCCTTGTTTAAATGTGAAAAGTCAAAGAAATGGGCTGTGCCCCCAAGTGAGCAAGGGGGATGGCAGGGACCACATTCCACTGTTTCTCATCCACTCTCGCACCTGCAATCTTCCCGTTAGCCATGGTGGGCAAGACCGAGCGTAGAACCTCTCAACTTTGTTATTCCCATAACCATGGTGTAAAGATTGAGCTGAAGGGCTAGGAGTAGCTCAGTGGCAGAAAGGGGGCCTTATGTGCACGAGACCCTAGGTTAGATCGATCCCTAGCATCAAAGGAAAAAAGAAAAGAAAAGAAAGAGAGTGGAAAAAACAACAACAAAATTTTGAGTTGGAACATTGTCGGAGGACAGAAGAGAACATTTCAATAACTTTTTAAACAAAAGCAATTCCCTCTTGTATTAGGCACACCCTGGTGCCGTCCGTGGTGAGTAGATGCATGTCCCTTGGCATTTGGGGGGAGCTGGTCCCAAGACCCCGGCTGATATGAAACTCCCGAGCTGGGTCTTTCTACAGCTCACTAGTATTTCCATGAACTCTGCACCTCTCCTCCTCTGTGCGCTCGGGTTCCGAGTGCGGGTGGTGGTGGAGTGTGCACTTTGGGAGGAGGGTCCTGGGGCTGACCGAGGGCCTTCACGTGTGCTGAGCACACTCGGTAACACTGAGTTACTGCCAGCCCCTTAATACCTAATAGGGTGTAAGTGCTGTGTAAATAGCTGTCATACTGTATTGTTGAGGGAATATTGCGAGAAAAAGCCTGCGTGTTCAGTACACACACAGTTAATTTTTTTTGCCACCCTCTTTCGGTTGTGCCCACAGAACCCGCGGGCATGGAGGGCCTACCGCGCTGGGCTCCAACAAGGAGACTTTCTAGACAAAGAAAAGTGCCCGGTTGGGGGGCGGGGGGGGGAGTGAGAAAAACGACCCCGTCTCCACAAACAGCAGCCAGCCACAGACTGGAGTGGGAGAGTCTGGGAGGGACTGGATGCCTGAAAACAGCGCTTTGTGGCACAGCGGGCAATGGAGGCAGGCCGCTCCACTTGTGCTTCCGAGGCAGCTTTGGCAAGGCGCAGCGGGGGCGCTTGCTCGGCTGAGGTCAGTACCGGCGCCCGCCTCGGGGCGCAGCCAGGGGCTGACAGGGACGGCGGCGCACTCACCACCACAGAGGCACGCACAGGACCCCGGGCAGGGTCAGCGCCAGCAGCAGCATCCGCCAGTCTCTGATGAAGTAAGCAAACAGGGGCAGCAGCATGTAGCCCAACGCAAAAAATGTGCACACTCCTAAGGTGGAGAATACAATACGAACTGACTTGCCAAGGATTTCTGCTCCTGTTCAAAACAAGGGAGGAGTGTTAGCATCGGAACTCACTTCATATTTGCTTCGCATAACATTACCTGCAGGTTGGGGTTCGACCTGCGGCCACCTAGCACGGGTGAAAGGTGTGCACTTCATGGCCCAGAGCAGGAGCAGTGGCGGCGGGGAAGTAGCCAGGGGACCAAGACGGGTTGCCACGAGATTTTTTAAAGGAACCATTGATTTGCCTTTTTTTTTTTTTCTGAGGTGGGGGTCTTGACATGTTGCTTAGGTGGGTTTTGAACCTGTGAGGTCAAGTGATTCTCCCACTTCAGCACCACCCCCTTTCTACAAGTTGAACCCGGAACCTTTGCATTTAGTTATAAAACTAGCCCTTTATTTATTTTTCTTTTTAAAAAAATTTTTTGTATTTGGTACAGGGTCTCACTACACAGCTCAGACTCATAGTGATCCTCCTGTTTTCAGCCTCCCCAGTTCTGGGATTACGGGCATATGCCAGCATACCCTGACTCAGTCGCCAGCTCAGCCTGCCCCACGGGCGGGGCTGGTGTGGCATGCCGGACTGGGAGTTGAACTTGAGCTTCATGAGCTCAAGAACTTGCCAAATGCAGGCGCTTAGTCCACTGAGCTATCTTGCCAGCCCCCCTATTTTTCTTTCAGTTTGAGGTGCAAAGCTGGAGTTGAATTTGTGAGCCTCACATGCCTACCTGCAAGAGCTGGGAGACAGGCTCGTACCCTCCCGCCTATATTAGATCTACTTTTTTTTTTCAGAACTGGGGATTGAACTCAGGCCCTTGCGCTTGCCAGGGAAGCGCTTATTCCACTGAGCCAGCTCCCCGGCCCTAGATCTGCTCTTTGAAAGTCCATCTCATGGCACAGGAACGTCATCTCCAGCTGCAAGAGATAATCCCTTTTGAGAATACTGCATTTCTAGAAACAGCTCCAGCAGGGGCTGCACAGGCTTCCCAGGTGCTGTGTGGCTCAAGGTGCTGTTAGCCTGTCCCATGTCTAACTGTAAATAAACAGACACAGGCCCAGCGGGAAACAGGAAGCTCAGTTTCCTAGCTGTGGGCCGCCCTTTCGCACCCCAACTTCAGAGACCTGATAAACAGGAGCCAGCCAGCTCTGGAGGTGCAGAGCCGCAGGGTTCACTTCCCCACAGCCGAGTTGTGCCTGAGATCCGCCCCAGGTGGAGGCGGTGCTCTCCAGCCCAGGCAGGAAAGAAGGAGCTGTCCTCTCGCCCTGCTGGTGGCTGCCCCAGCTGGCCACACATCTGGGGACTCCTCAGCTTTCCCAGAAAGCACGAGGTGACTGGCACTGTCTGGGAAAGGACACACTGGCCGCTGTGGGACCCTCCGCTGCCCAGCACCATAGTGGACCAACACTCAGCACTACCGTGCCACCCTTCAGGGTTCGCAGCTTCCTGTGAACAAGCCCCTCCAGTTATAGGGCTCCAAGGCCTTCCCAGAATCCACTCTGAGTCCGCTGGCCTGGGGAGAGGACTGTTCTGCAGCAGTAGCCCAGAAAATACAAGACAGATAAATTCAAAGGTCACGTAGCTTGGCTTTCAAGAAAGATTCTCTTAATCATATTTATATGCCCCAGGCACAGATTAAGATTAACTCTAAAGAAGCAGTGACATTGCTACTTCAGCTTTCCTGTCCCCGTCCCTCTTGCTCGGTTCCTCTCACACGGTAGCACGGGGCACCTGCCTCAGTGGTTCTGTTTTAAGCAAGCACTTTAGAGTCCAGGCTGATGGAGAAGGCCAGTGCCAGGTGCCTCTGCTTCCCGAAATGCAGACCCACGCCCAGCTGCCCGGTGTGTTTCTCAGTCTATAAACTTGCTTCCAAGGCGGGGCCTGTCTTAGGCACGCCCCTAGTTGCTGAGACTTGGTGCCCAACATCCACAACTTAGGAGAGGAAGCTGTACTTTAGCTCAAGCTTCAGTCTGCAGGGGGTGGCTCCCCGGCCGCGGGGCATGGCGGAGGGGCATGGTGGGCAGTCGTGGGAGGACTCAGGAAGGCAGGCCTACCCTTCTGGGCCATGCTCACAGTCACCCACCTCTCTCAACCAGGGCTCCTTACAGCAAATCAGCTATGAGGCCCCATCATCCAGTCACACCCCAAAAGTCCTGCAGGTGACCCCACCAGGTTTTAGGGGGACACCTAGCTATCAATCTAACCTGACCTGACTTCTAGGGGGATCCTGAGTGTGATTTCCAGATTTTTTTTAAAATTTACTTTATGAATGCCTTTCCTACCCTGGCTTGGTTCCTAAATCCGTGAGCTGTGGTGAATATATGAGAAAGAATAGGAGTGCTACGTTCCTCAGCAGAAATCCACCAGGAAAACGGTAGAGGGTCTGATCGTGGAAAAGAAAAATGCACGGGCAGAGGCAAGCATCTCGTGGAGTGGGAGCCACAGGCTCCTCATCCCTCATAACCATGACAGGAGGAGAGGGAGCGGAGGATACCACTGGGCTCTGGATAAATGCCTTCATGCCGCTTGCGTCTTAGGCCAGAGCAGAGGTTTTAGAACCGTGCGGAGTGTCCACAGGGAAAAGCAGCTCTGTCAATCTGCCTCTGCCTGGTTGTGGAATAACACGAGTAGGTCAAGCCCAGAGGAGTCCATAATAGCACTACCTTCCGCCCTCAGACTAGGGCAGTCACGCCTTCTGCAGCATCTTCACCATCCTCTTCCCCGCAGGTGGCACAATTTTGGTGTAAGGACTTTGAGCTGGGTTCTAGCCTAAGTGTTTACACCTGTGGTATCTCTAAACTCTTCAAAAACAGTTCTATAAGGGAGCCGGGGAGATGGCTCAGTAGAATAAGAGTTTCCCTGGCAAGCGCAAGGGCCTGAGTTCAATCCTCAGTTTTGCAAACGAAAAAAAAAAAAAAGCCAGTTCTACAAGAACTATTGTTACTATTTTACCCTGATTCAGCTGAGACTTAAACAGCTAATTCCAATTACATAAATGTATCGTAAGGGGCACAGCCAGGATTTGAGTCATGTCTGCTTGACCTATGGATGCTGGTGTAGTCTCCAAGAACAAGTCATCCAGGGCAAAGCCCTGGTCCTGTATGGAGGTCCTCGAACTGAGACACTCATGGAGACTTGACGGGAGATGGGCTGTGCCCAGCGCGCAGAAGCGAGGATTTTTGTCCTCCTTTCCCTGGCTTGTCCCTGCACTGGCTGGAATTCAACCACTCCTTTTGAGAAGCCTCACCCCTGTGGACCTTGGGGCCTGCAGTTCATCTGGCAGTGAGACAGATGGCAGGAGGCACTCCTGACTCTGCGGAGTGGGGAGCCCCTGTCCTCCTCCCTCTCGCCCTCGGAGTTTTGCTCTAGGACCATCTCTGGGTGGTCGTGGTCTGAGCATCTCCTGAGCATGAAACTCTGACATCTAAGCCAAAGGGGCACGTCTGGGCCGGGGCAAGAACCTACGCAGCTCTAGGAGAATCTTTCCACTGGCTTTCACTTCCTCCCGAGTCAGAGCCCTTCCAAGATGGGTTAACTCAGGGCCAAGCTCCCTCTGTGTAGATCAGGACTTTCTGCGGCCGTCAGTCCCAGGAGCCATTAGGCACATGCCGTGTGGGGGACTCAGCTGCCCGTCAGTGCCCAAAGGCTGCAGTGGACCCCAGCGCAAGCAACGAAACTGCAGAGCAGCTGCCAGGATGCGGGCACGTGGACGGCACGCGGCTCCTAGATGCTAAGTCCAGGCGGCCTGACTTGATTTATACAGATGAGGCACTGTGCAAACACGCAGCAGTGCGCTCGGTTGGCCTTTCATCCAGTGCAACAGTTGAAGTGTTTGAGACGGCAGGGCGATGACAGAAGTACTGTACGATGGCCCAGTGGAAATCTGAGGCAGCTTTCTGATCCCTAGAAACTGCTTGGAAGTCTTGTCAGATTAGTAATCACTCTGCTCAGGGCACGCTAGGCCAAAGGGACTTGTCCTGTCTCTGCGTGTCCCCGGCAACGCTATCTACACAGCCCTCCCCCATGACCCATGTCCTCTGCTCAGCCAGGGAGGGCCTCCTGCGACAGTCAGGAGTGAGTCCTCCCCGCTCGCCGGGCTCCTTCCCTAGGAGATTGCCAGGCAAACAGGGCCAGTTCTGTACCCAGTTTATGTATATACCTCCACTTCCTCCTTGAAGATTTGAAGCAGCCTATAATTTGAATACAAAAAACTATGGAACTATTAAGCAAAACGTTTTTAAAAGTAAACACTTGTGTCTTAAATGAAAAGCACAAATATGTAGTTGATCACTTCGCAAGAAGTCTGGCAGTTCTTCAAGGGATGAACGCAGGAACTGAAACTATGTCCACACAACAAGTGCGAAAGTGGAAACAGCCCAGACATCTCCTCGTGAATGAAGAGGTGAGCAGTGTCGCTGCATTCATACAGTGGGATGCTGGTTCACGCTACAGCATGGTTCACTCTCCAAACAGTGAGTGAAGGAAGTTAGCCGCAAAGACCAACGCTGTATGATTTCACCTGCACGAGATGTCCAGGATCGGCAAACCCAAAAGTGGCTTAGTAACTGCCAGAAGCTAAATGAGGTCCTAAGAGCAGGGCCTTGATCTCGTGTGACTGCGGTTCTTCTAAAAAGAGACACCTTCTGAGCACAGTGGCACATACCTATGATGCCCGCATTCTGAGAGGCTGAGGCAGGAGGACAGCAAGTCAAGCCTAGCCTGGATAGCTTAGATGAAAGGAAGGAAAGAAAATGCAAAATAAAGGAGAGAGAGAGAGAGAGAGAGAGAGAGAGAGAGAGAGAGAATGAATGAGCACGTACTATTTGCTGTGCTGAACAGCTGCGCAGAGGAGGCCCCGTGACCACACAGGAGGACACAGCCGTGTGCACCCATGGGGGAGAGCTCTCCCAGCCCTGGCCCCAAGGCTGCCTGTCTCACCTTGGACTTCTATTCTCCAGAACTGCAGAGAATACATTTTTTTCTTGCTAAAGTCATCCCAGCCTGTGGCATTTCCTTATGATGTCTTATGTGAGTGACTGAAACTGGACTACATTCCAGCTTCAAAGCATCTGGGGCTCATGGTACAGTACTTGCTTACTACGCATAAGGCCTTGGCCTCCGTTTGCAGCACTGCAAGAAAAATGAAAACTTACACAAAACCCCTCCAACTATGTATAAAAGTTGCTGATAAAAGCTGCACAGTTAACATAGCTCAATCTAAAACTTGCCTGAGCTTCCTGGGCCCGGGTTGTAAAGGAAGATGTCACCAGCTACACATTCATCAAAAGGGGAACTAGCTAGGTATCGGAGGGGCAAAGCTTTGGACAGTGCAGCGCATCCAAAGAACTGTCACACGGAAGGCTGAGGGGAGGAGGCCCTCACAGTCCACGCAGCAGATGGTACACAGTGAGCTCGGAGCACGGGGATGCCGTGGGCATGCCACCCTGAGAGCTGGCAGCAGGCTCAGGATGTTATTTCTGGGAAACACTGGGAGACTGCGAAAGAGTTGGGTGTGGGCACATCAGAGTTCCTGGTCCTGATCCTCACTTCCTGCTGGCAGGACTGCCCCTGCAGGTGTAGCTACATTCTCCTGCTTTGGACAGCACTGTCCTCTTCCGTGCCTTTTCTAGGATCCTATGAGTCTCACAGTTTGAGGATTTTTTTTGTTTTTTAGAGCAGCTCTAGGAGAGGATTTGTCTCTTATTGTGTTTAGTCCCGGGGTCTGAACCCATTCCTTTCCTTTTCTTATTTTGAGATTGGCTCTTACTAAGATGCTAGGCTGTCCAGGTGCTCAGGCAGGGCTCCAACTTGCAGTCCTCCTGCCTCAGCCTCCTAGAGAGCTAGGATTACAGGCGTCAGCCACCATACTGGGAACATGTGCGTCTCTTTAGGGTGTAAAACAGTGCCCAGCTAGTTAAGTCAATTTTCTAGTTTAATGAGAATATTCCTAACACCGGAGTTGGGGGCAAACAGAAGATCTTAACCAGACCCTACTGGTTTATTTAAGTCACATTAGACCTGGTTGTTTCACCCCAGCCCAAGGAAAGGTGGATTAGAGTAAAATAACACAAAATCTGACCTTTGGCTTGAAACACCAGAGGGCGCTCCCGAGGCACCAGAGGGCCCTGAAACAGCAGAGGGCGCTCCTGCGCCGCGGGGAAGCCAACAGCCGCCAGGTCCTCGTGCTGTCGCCTTCACACCAGGCCCTGACTACCGAGTCCAGCTGTTCTGGAGCAGGCGGGGCTTTCAGTGACGCTCAGACTTCCAGACTCAGGAACCCCACACAACAAGGGATGCCAGGACCCCAGGTGCCTGGTGCAACAGGCATGACAGGAGCTGACAGGAGTCCCGTGCAACCCGCGTGCCTCGCACCGACAGCAAGTGCAGCGCATCTGGGCTCAGGCTGGCCCTCAGCCTCTTACACTCCTCAGCCCGGCGGGCTGGACCATGCTGTGGGGAGCCAGGGTGCGTGCAAGTGCCAGGGCCCGCAGGCAGAGCTTCCTAAAGGAGCCCCAGGTCTGCTCTTCCTGCCTCACACGTTCTCCAAGGAGAGACTCAAGGCCCTGGACGCACCTTGGGTGGTGCAGAGGCGGGTGAACCCGGGGACGCCGCTGCCTGGCACGTCCCACCGTGGTCCTGACGGCTGCTCCAGGTTCCACCCGTGGCACACAGCCCCCAAGTCCTCCTACGATGTAGGCCAGCTGGTGGTGGGATGGATCCTCTGTATGGGGCCCTGTTCAGTTTCTGCCATGGGTCTGGCCCAAGAAGAGCATCCATTCGGGCTTCTCAGATAGAGGGAGGGTCACCGCAAGGAGGGAGGACCCAGGAGACTTGCAGATGCGAATATGGGCCAGCGAGATAGCTCAGAGGACTAAGCACCTGCTTAAGCAAGTGCAGGGACCAGGGTTCCATCTCCACTGCCACATGCTGCGCTGGCCCCGCCCCCTGGCACACTGAGCCAGCCACCCAGATGGGGTGTGTGGCACATGCCTGTAATCCCAGCTGGCTGAAAATAGGAGGATCATTATGAGTCTGAGCTGCATAGTGAGACCCTGTACCAAATACATTGAAAGAAAGAAAGAAAAAAAGAAAAAAAAAGTCGAATAAGCCATTGCTAAGCCCAACAGCCCTGCATTCTTGGGGCCATCAGCTGCTAGGAGGGTATAATTTCTGTCCCAAGAGCATCTACTCCCCAGTTTCTAGTACCCTTGGCATGCAGCTCCCTGGGCTCACTACACAAATGACTTAAAGTAGATCTTGTCCCCTCTCCCCCCTGCAGGAAGGACAGCAGCATTCCTGCTGGAGTCTGCTAAAGCCCGCTGTCTGCTGGGACCATGTGGCTTCAGCTTCCTCCCCATCTCTTCACCTCAACAGACACACAGACTGGGCCAGAGGCAAAGAACCTTTCATAAATAATTGAAGGAATGGAATTTGAAAAATTCCATGTTGGCAATCGGACAGAGGTTGTACATGTCTTCAACTCAGATAACACTGCCTCTCCCAAGCCGACGAGTCATCAAACTCTTAAGAGCAATGAGTCACCCAGCCAGGTGCAGACTTTTGAAACAAGAGGAATCATTAGATTCCAATTAAAGGGGTGCTACATAATTACACAGTGACAGCAGATATAAACTGGGGTAGTGCCAGGCCACCGTGAATGTCACAGCAGAACTGTGGGAGTTGGCGTCTGTTGTGTCCTTCACTTCCCCCCTTCTTCCCTGTCCATAGAATGTTGGGAACTCATCCTGAGGATGGCTCTCACCAATCCTTCTATAACTCCCTCCATCCCCCCTACTCCAGAAAAGCTGGGGAAGGCGCTGGGGCCTCTTCCTAGCCCTGGCTCTGATTCTGCAGCTTGGTATTCCTAGCCACAGCCTAGTAGTAGCAGGCCTACTATCAACACAGTGAGGCTGATCCTGCACAGAATTGATGTACTTGAGGTTGATGCTGACTTGGGCAAGCCCACATCTGCCCAGATGTACTATCGTTAATCCCTCCTGTTCGGCAAGGTGCTTTTCACCTGTGTAGCAGCCCCACCCACTGTCCTAAGTTCCTTGCTAAGCTACTAGGCAGAAACCTCAGCCCTCACAGCCCAGATCAAAGGCTGTTCTTCCCCAGAATTCCCTCATCTGTTTTTCTCCTGAGCCCTGTGTTCCTAAGGATGGGTATCAGTTATTGTGTGACTGGGTTTGTTTCCTTTAATGACCAACCCCAGTGGTGGCTCCCGGGGAGAGCCTGCCCTACAGAGCCTGTGGCTACAGCTCCTATCCCAGCACACATGTGCTTAAGGTTGGTTGAGCTTTGGAAGCATATCCTAGTGTTCCCCTTCCTTCCTGGCCTTCCAGAAGCCTGAAGGGAGGAACCCTGCATCTCAGAAGCCATTCCTACCTAGTATGAAGGCCACCACATAGTTGGAGATCTGGCCCATGCCCACGATGACAAATAGCACGGTAAACATCTCCCAGTTGATGGAGAAAATCTGCAGGAAGCTGAAGCCGGTTTGCACAGCCATGGTTGCAAAGAGAATGCGCTTCCTTCCAAACCTGTGAAATACGGTACAACATGAGACATGAGACATGAAGCATGCAGGTTGCAGCAAGGCAGCGACTCAGAGCGTCTTACGGTTTATGAGCTTGGGAGGGGCCCTGTACTTACTGGCAGATTCATCCAATGTCAATTCAGTAGCTGAATGTGCTCTTAGGAGGCGGGGCCTGTTTGGAGGTGGGCACTGGCTTGGTGTATTCTCATGCCCAGTGGGTGCCCCTTCCTGGCTGCCATGGCTTGAACAGCTTTCTTCTGCCAGATGTAGTTTCCCAATCAACACTGGGCTGATCTCCAATGAAAGACTGATCCACGAGGAGAGAGCTGATAACTACTCTGCTTATTTTAGGAGTGTTCTGTCTTACACGCTCAGTGAGAACAAAGGTGTCCTTGAGGAGTCCTGCAGGTAGTTTATGAAAAGTACGTGTTCTACTTGAGCCGATAGCACTGGGAACAGCACAGAAAATGTACCCGTATTCTGCAACTTCAAGAATGTGGCTTCCTTCCAAGTCACATTATGCGCTGTCTTCAGACTCCTTAGCTGACCCGAAGGCCAGGCCACGTCTACAGCATAGATGCCAGGTGCCCTGTACACATATTTCCGGTGCTGACTTCCGCATCAGGCCCTTCCATCATGCCGTTTCTGCCTTGGAGGTAGCTGACCGAGACTGAAGCCTTGAGCCCAAGTCAACCTCTCCTTTATGTCCTAGGTATCAGGCTTTGGGTCCCAGGGATGGAACATGACTAAGGTGGCTTTTGGTACCAAGGGTAGGGCCTCTGTTGTGACTATACCTAACCATGTGGTTCAGGAGCCTTTGGAAGTTTGCAGGAGGTGTTTGGAAAGGCGTGGAGGCGCCAGGTAGAGAAGCCTCAACACTGTCAGCGGACTGGTAGGAGAATCTGGTTGGAGCTCTGAAGATCAGAATGCTAACAGAATGCAGAGAGTAAAGGCCAGGCCCAGGAGGTTTCTGTTGTGCCAACTCCACTGGCAGTCGAGCTCGAGGCCATGTGTGTTACACTCTGGTGGAAAATGTGTCTTCATTGTGTCCATGTCCTGAGACTTTGCAGGAGACTGAGAGTAAGGGCAATGGCCTAATTTACCTGGTTGAAGAAATTTCAGAGCATCTCTGCTTTCAGGCTGTGGCATGAGTACTAAAGATTTTTTTTTTTCTGTATTTTAGGGAAGGGTCTATGGGATGTTCAGAGTCTCACTGCTAGATCAGACTCGTAGTGATCCGCCTTTTTACAGCCTCCCAAGAGCTGGGATTATAGGCACACATTACCACACCCAGTCTCAATTGCCCTCTCAGTGGGGCAGGGCCAGCACAGCAGGCCCAGGGATCGAACCCCCTGGGCCCTGCACCTGCTTGCAGGTGCTTTAATCCTCTGAGCTATTTGGCC
>NW_004524605.1:4099631-4107342 GCF_000260255.1 Octodon degus | reverse complement strand
GGAACTAGGGATTGAACTCAGGCCCTTGCACTTGCGAGGCAAGCACTTATTCTACTGAGCTAACTCCCCAGACCTTCTAAAGGTTACTTTTAAAGCAGATCTACAGTGAAAATAAAAGCCAATGCTCATGTGAAAAGTTTGTAGCTTCACCTGAAAGAAGCAACTGCAAAGTTGGGGCCATGAAGAGTGTAGTTGCTACAAGGATAAGCATTAAAGAGAAGCCAACTACTTTGCACGAGTACAGTAGGAAAGATGACTTGAAGACATCTCAGAAATTAGAAAGATCTCACTTTCACAGGTTTCAGGAAGCATAACTATAAAGTTTTCATTTATAGAAGAGAAAAGAGTTCCTGGGTCCCCTGCTTGAGAGGGGCTTAAGTGGTTTGTTGGGATTCTTTTCACAGTGCTGAGCCATCCAGGCACTCAGAGGCCTCTGCAGCCATGATCTAAGTGACCCTGGGTACTGTTGAGCTGTCATCAGACCTTGTAGTCACCCACCTGGGGCTGCTCTTACAGGTGTGCAGAATGCAAGAGGAATGAGGTCATGCAGACTTCTGCCAAGAGTTCAGAAAAAGGCCTGGGAGGCCGGATGGTGTGCCTCCTGAGAGAGCCACCTGGGAAGCTGTGGCACTGGAGACCACGGAAGTTAGAGATGGTGGGAACATGGTATGTCTGCTAAGGAAAGCTGCAGGCAGTGAGCAGGGCCACCCCAAGAGAGGCCATGAGAGCTGCAACTGGCAATGCTACAGGGCCAAGGAGGCCGAACCACTTTGGAGTACATGTCTCACCAGAGCCTGGCCCAGGGGCTGAACATGGTGCTACAGGATTTAACACTTGTCTTGCTGGGGGTTGGTTTTGCTTTGGCTAGATTCCTGCCTTTTCCCTTCTTCCTCCATTTTGGAATAGGAATGTTTAGCTTATGCCATTGTATGTTGGAAATATTTAGTTTTCTTTTTTATTTTTATAGGAATTCACACCTAAGAGTTTGCCTTGAGTATCAGAGAAGATCTTGAACTTGGACTTTTCAAGTGTACTGGGACTGATAAAACTTTGTCAACTCTCAGAGACAGGCTAAATGCCTTTTTATAATGAAATGGACATGATCCTTTGAGGGGCTTGGAATAGAATGTTACGGTTCAGAGCTAAAGTGTCCCCCCAAAGTCTATCCTGGGGGGCTAAGCAGTGGCTATGCTATTAGGAGACAATGTCTGATGGGAGGTGGGTCACCAGAGGTGAGGCCCGCAAGGGTGCATTCTTGGTTTGGCTCTTCCTCTCCTTTCTGGTTGCGATGGTTGAGCAGCTGAGCTCCGCAATCCCCTTGCTCCATGACATTCCTGCCCTTGGAGCCAGCCAATTTTGGACTGACCCCTCCGGAAACTATGAGTCAAAAAAATTTCTCCTCTTTTAACTTGGAGGTCCTGGGTATTGTGTCCCAGGGACAGGAGAATGACTAAAATAGGGTGTGTTGCAAGCTCTGAGCCGGAAGTCACAACAACTTTGTCTCTTCTTGGGCCAGGGAAGACTTTTTTCCAGGCCTTTGGCACTCCTCTCCCAGGTCAGACTTTGGAGAGTCTAAGCCTGGTGAGAAGGCCCCAGACTGCAAAAGCACAGCGGAACACGTGCAAGGGCTGCATGGAAGTCTGCTCTGTAGAAGGAGCCACAGGAAGACGTTGCCACCACATGGCCGGAGAGTGACTACAGCACAGCTGCAAATACGTCTTACGTGGGAATTCTATAAATCCAGAGCCAGCAGCCCCACAGTGGCAGTGCTTTTTCTAAACTTGGCAGCACTCAGACTCACCCAGAAAACTTAAAAGATTCAGACAGTCCCCGACTTAACAGTGGTTTGACTTAGGACTTAAAAACATTTTATAGTGGTGCAGAAGTGATGCGTGTTCAGTAGAAACCCTGCTTTGAATTTTGAGTTTTGATCTTTTCCTGGGCCAGGGATAAACTCTCTCCTAATGCTGCCCGCGGGCAGTGGGCTGCAGCTTCCTGCCTGCCTGTAACCAGCCAACACTACAGTTTCCTGTATTGTGAGCTGTCATGTTCACACGTGTGTTTCCAACTTGGGTAGTTCCAGCTTATAGTGGTCTCATCAGGACAGAACTCCACTGTAAAGTCAGGGAACATCTACACAATGACCAACACTCAACTCCTCGAGTCGGGGGTGCAGGCCGAACACTTGGACTTTAAGTTTCTCACGTGAATTGCACAGGAATCTGTGGGTAGATGGAGATTCCAGCCACACCTGTTGGTGACTCTGCACATTCTGGCAGAGACTAATGTGTAGGATAGAGCGCCGCAGGAGCAAGACAGCCTCCTCCTCAGTCTAAAACGTTCAGAGAGCAGGCCATTTGTCGGAGGTCCCACTGGGCTTTGAAGCTGAGGGTACCACAACCATTCCTCCAGAAAACACTCCGCAACACCACCAAGCCCTAGCTCTGCTGCTGTCACCGTACGACCTTCGGGCTGGTGGAACATATGCCCTGGGCTGCGACACTGTCTGCTCCAGTCGGTGAGCTCCAGGAAACCTAGATCCAGCCTGGGTCAGCTCTGTGGTCCCAGCAGGCAGCCAGGGCCCAAAATCCGGACCCAGGGCGTCCCAGCCAGCGCTCACTCTCGGGCCTGACTCTGTTGAGGGATGGATCATATGTCACCCACTACCTGTGCCCACACATCTTTTGGGAGTCGGGATGGACGGGGTGATGGTAGCACTGTGTTCTGAAAACAGGGTTGGAAGATTTTACTTTCTAGTGGGGACGGTGGCCTCTCGCCAACTGTGGCCAAAGCCCTGGAAGCACAGGCTGGGAGCAGACAAAGCATGTGGCACAGGTGGGGGGTGCTGGGGACAAGGCTCCTCCGCCTACTGGCTTAGTGGCCTGAAGGTGCTCCCTTCTGTGGGGAAGGAACACCCTGAATTCAGGTCAACCCCAAGATAGACAGGGAACCGTCCCCACTGTTCTCCTCCAGCGTCCTTACCTGTCCGATAGCTGTCCGGACACGAAGGAGCCACAGAGCACGCCCACGAAGAACAGGGAGGCGGTGAGGGGCGTCCTCCAGTCATCCTCGCACACCAGATTCCACTGCCAACAAAACAGCGCGCAGCGTGAGCCACGCCCTCCAGCAGCCCAGCTCCTAGGGACCCGAGGTGGCTCCAGGCACGCTCTCCTCCCTGTGCCAGGCTGCCACCTCCATGCGCGGGGCACAGGCCTTGTGCTCTGAGGCTGACTCCTGACTACCATTCACGGGGACGAGCGAGGTCTCCAGAAAGGAAAGGTGCTTGCGATACACAGGGCGGCCGCGGCTGCGCCTGGTGATCCCTCCCGTGCAAAGCAGTGTGAGGCCACGTAGGCCTCGCACTTTGAGGAGGCAGCCACACGTGGAAGGAGGGGGTTGGGAAGCCTCAGGAGCAGGGCTCGGTCACGGTCCCTCGATCCAGGGATAACAAATGTGTCCCCCCCCAGTGCGAGTGGTCCCGGGGACGCTGTGTTCTTATTTTCTCGGCAGACTCCTGTGGTAAGCTCTCTGTGCCCTGCTCCATTCTCGCCGGGGCCAGGCCTGGGACTTGGTGCAGGGCCCCACTGTGCTCTGCGGGCCTGCCTCCCTTCTCACACTCCTGCCCCACCCTGGCATCTTACTTGGTTCCTCCCATTCCTGGGGACAGGGCTGCTGTCATTCAGACAAGTGCCAGCTGGTCGGACCGTAAAATGAGCTTCAGCTGGAGGTTCAGTTCCAGCTATGATGAATTCAGCAAAATCTTAAGGGACGTTGCAAAGATTTCAAAGTGCTTTAATTGCCTCTCATAAAAAAAAAAGGCAGGCCCCGAGTGCTCTGGGCTGGAAGTGGGGGGCAGGCATTGCATCAGCAGCAGCAGCCTAGAGGAAAGACCCTCCGCCTCCCACGCACCCCCCCGCGGTGGTCCTGCATTCAAGGCTCCGCAGAGCAACTCAGCTCTTACTCCTCACAGCTGCCACAAAATTGCCGTTGACCGAAACACGCATTTTTATATTTATCCCACGCCTCATTTCCGTACAGCCAGAGGTGTTTCTAAAGACATCCACAAAAGTGTCAGGCAGAAATTTAAGGGGCATGAGAGAAAACAGGAAGGAACGAGGAGGGAAGCTGCACAAGCCGAGCAGGCGTAAGGCCGACCCACGTTGCCCTCCCTCGGATCGCGCAGTCCGCCAGGCGGGCTTCAGGGCCCGCCCCGCCCTCAGCGGCTCCCACCCGAGATGGGTCGCGGGACCCACATGGTCAACCTGCTCTGCAGGGGCGCAGCTTTTCTTTTCTTTTCTCATTTCATTTGCTTTTTAGAAGGTGTTTGCAATTTGTACTGAGCACGTTTACTCCGGGAGGTGGTGCATGAGCAGAGCACAGCCTAACTCCCCTCTTCTCGGTCCCTGCCTGCACCCCATCCCAGCTCCTTCCGCCTTTGGTATCCTGACTGTTTGAAAGGACTCTATTTCATTTTTCTTCGATTCTTTTTTCCATTCCATGTCTCTTCCCTTCCTGCCCCTTCCCTCTATCTCTTATTCCCCCATCCATCGTAAAAGATCTCCCTACTTCTATCTATCTATATGTTTAAATTTCTTATATAAGAGAAACTATGCGATATTTAAGCTTATCTCCTATTGCACTCAATATTATGGTGCCAAGGTACATACATCCTTTTACCTACGAATGCCTCCAGTTTATCTTTTTTTTTTTTGGTGGAACTGGGGATTGAACTCAGACCCTCGTGCTTGCCAGGGAAGCGCTTATTCCATTGAGCCATCTCCCCGGCCCCCAAGTTTATCTTTCTTTATGGGATGGTAGTACTCCATTGTATAGATGTATCATATTTTCTTTATCCATTAAAATAGTTACACTACTAATTTCTCTAAGTTCATCGAAAAGAAAGGTTTGTACTAATATTGTTTAGACAATTAAAAGTCTATATCTTGTACTCTAAGCAACTAATTCAAAGATAACATGCAATGTATTAACCATTGTTACTCTCCTATGATCTTATTTTGAAATTGTTTTTTTTTTCTTAATAAAATTAAAAGGACCAGAGAGATAGCTTAGCAGCATAAGCACCCACCTGGTAGGCACAAAGTCCTGAGTTCAATCTCCAGTATCTAAAAAGAGAATATCCTTAATAAAACTCAGGTTGAAATGTAATATAATTCCCATTGTAAACTATTAAAAAGGTAAAACCTTACTCTGTTCAAGGAATCCTTTGGGAGGTAATTAAAGTTAAATGAGGCCAGAGAGGTGGGACTTTAATCTATGGGGTCCTTGACTTTGTAAGAGGGGGCGGGACCTGCACTGGTTTGCGCTGCCTGGGACTCCCGAGTCCCCACCAGCAGGGAGGACCTCACCAGACTCAGCCACCGGATCTTGAGTTTCCCAGCCTTCAAAACCTTGAGTCAAACAAAACTTTACTCTTAACCATTGCTCTAGGACTAAGACACCCCGAGGCCCCTGAATGGGCTTCCCAGGCCAGGGCAGTGGGCCCTCTAATGTTGTGTTCATGTGCTCTGCCAGCACGCAGATCGGAAGTGGCAGAGAAAATACATGCCTGAACTAATGACCACCCAGCTCTCAAAATAACTAGCTTTAGAAGAGCTTGGCATCTGCCCTGGCACAGTAAGAAGCGAGTGGTTGAAGCCCCAAAGCCAAACTGAAATTTCAGGACCCCTTGTTCCAAAACTAAGAATTTCAAGGCAACTGTGGCAGAGCCCTGAGATCACCAGATATCATGTGTGGCACTCTGGCAGGCTGTGCAGGTAGCGCGGCCACCAAGCTGCACCTGGCAGGGCTCAGCCTGACCTCTCTGGAGCACAGAGCAGAGACGGAAGTTCTGAACGGGGGCGCTGGTATCAGAGGCAGCAGAGTTAGGTAGAAATTCATAGGCAGCCGGAGAGGTGCAGCGCCCTGGAAGGAACCGTGCAGGAGATAAGACACATTAAAACTGGCGGGAGATAAACTTGTAGAGGTCAGGCCACAAGATGGAGACGCGATGGCCAGGCCTGCAAGCCTCCCCGGAGAGATAAGCAGCAGCCTGAGATAGACTGTGATTAGCACCACCTGGGCATCAGATGCACCGCTGGGGACTGCAACATCTGGACCCATCCTCTCCCTCCTTTTCAGAAATGCCTTTGTTCCTTCCATATCAGAGGTTACAGATAAGGCATTCCTAAACACTGGGATTTGTTTAACTTTTTTCTGCACTTGGGCGCCCCCTGAGAGAAAGTAAAGCCCAAGGGAAATATTGACTGTAATGCCGTTTTGCAACTGGAGATGCTCTGTAAGAGAGGGGGACAGTGGTCAGAGAGGCAGCCTGTGTTCAGACCACTTTTTTGTGTTTGTGTTTTTGTTTCTCCTTAAGAGAGAGCCCAGGCTTATGTCCAAAGTGCAGATGGGAGCCCCACCACTCAGATGCCTCAGTCTGAAGTTCCTCTCCCTCAGTCCTCCTTTATTATGTTTTTTAGACAGGGTCTCTCCATGTGGTTGAGGCTGGCCTGAAACTCATGGTCATCCTCCTGGTTCAGCCTCCCCAGTGGTGGGATGACAGGTTTGCAGCACCATGCCGGCAGGGTTGGGACATCTAAGCCACTACTAACTAAAATCTCTCCTGGGCACTATCCACCTCCATCTGATTTCAGTGATGCTTCTCGGGGGGCTGGGGGAGAACTGGGTACTTCTCGTGTCTATGTGACCTTTGCCCCTTGGTGACCTCCGATCAAACAAGATTTGGGAAAGTTTTCAGATAATCCTGGAAAGTACTCTGAGATCTTTTTTTTTTTTTTTAATAACCCTAAACTTCCAAGTCTTTATAGTGAGGAAGCTCATAGTAGGTTTACTCACTAAAAGTGATTGAGACTGAAAATTTATTTTAATGAAAACATCTCACCAACTTTACTTTTTTTTTTTGAGACAGAGTATCACATGTAGTGTAGACTGGCCTCAAACTCACAGCAATCCTCCTGCCCCAGCCTCCTGCGTGCTGGGATCACAGGCCTGCACCACCATGCCCAGCTTCCCAACAACTTTAAATATAATTTGCATTTTTAAAATATGAAGCTCTGTGGCATCAGGACTTATTTCCTGCTCCACAGGGTTTTTTTTTTCAGGTAAGGTCTTACTTTGTTATTAGGCTGGTCCTGAATTATGTAGCCTGGGTCTGTCCTTGCAAGGATTCTTCTGCCTTTGCCCCCTGAGTGCTGGGCTTACAGGTGTCCACAGGCTTCAGCTGCCACTGCACTACTAACTCCCCGGTACTCTTGAGGCACGTGCTAGCCATGTTCTCTTCTGTGGGAAGTCCTTGAGGCAGCTTCAGAGGCTGGATTCTTACGAGATGCTTAACCACTTTCAGCTTTGCATTTACTGAAGGGATGTTCTTATGAACTTGAGGAGTGTGTGCTTTTTCTAATCCAAGCATCTTGATTACATCTTTTTCCCAATATGGTCATCTTATTGTACTTTTTATTCTGGTAACAACATGTAGTTTATGAGGGTGCTGTGGGTCCCCACCATACTTTTCATGATCTTCAGGTGAAGGCTGAAACACTTTATCTGGAATTCTTGATTTGGTAACTTTGTGACGAATCCAATCTGTACCCATGAGAGATTCCACACGTTTTGTCACAGTCTGTAGCCTGCCTGGGGGCCTGTGAACCACTGAACACAAAATCCCTGCCATAGTGTCGTAATTATATGTCTT
>NW_004524605.1:4050493-4098843 GCF_000260255.1 Octodon degus | reverse complement strand
GCTCTGCCCTTTCAGGTCGGTCGCAAGAGGCTTTCGTCCGGTGCATTCTTCGTCCCCTGATTCAGCAGCAGGATGCATTAGCTTAAAGACAGTTCCATTGCCCAGGCAACTTCAGACAGCAGGGAAAAGCTGCAAAGATGGCTTTTGCTGCAGCCAGCTCACTCAGCGCCCAGTGAGAGTTGCTGCCTTGGGCTTTCACAATGGACACTGCAGAGGCCAAGAAGAGAAAGAGACCAAGAGGAAGCAGCTGCCTTGCTGGGCCTTAAAAGGAGTAAACTCTGAGTCTGACTGCTGGGACTGCAAGAGCAGTTTGCCCCCCACGCCCACTTCTTACAGCTGTGGCAAACCAGGGCATCCTAAAAGGAGTGGTGATAAAAGCCCTCACACCCAGGGGCCTCCTGCACCATGACCTGCGTGTGACCGTGGCCACTTCACGTTAGGCTGATCCTGAGAACGAAGGTCCCAGGGTTACCAGCTGGCCCAGCAAGACGGGACAGCCTTGGGCCACCCCTCACCCTCTCCCTCTGGCAAGACGGGCATCTCCATGGAGGAGCCCCGGGCAGTCACGACGACGGAGGGAAAAGAGACCAACCTGTGCTGGAAGCGGGGGCCTGACCTGGTCCTTCTTCTCAGCCCTGGCCCTCCTTCCCACAGTCACTGCACATGAAAGGAGTCACCAGGAGGTGGTGCACTATTTCTTAGTGCCCTAGGGCTGAGCCTGGGATGGCTTCCTCTTCTCCGACTCCTTTCTTTTCTTTTCTTTTTTGGCAGAACCGGGGATTGAACTCAGGCCCTTGCACTTGCCAGGCAAGCACTTATTCTACTGAGCCAGCTCCCTGGCCCCATCTGACTCCTTTCTGATCAGACCTGAAAGTCCAGTTTCCCATTTGGGAAGAGATATCTTATTTAAATGCTATAATATACACGCACTCAGGTCAGGTGTGTTGCCCTTTTCTCACGAGGACAGAACTAAACCCTAAAGTATGGGTAACCAAAAATAATATTGGGAGAGCTGTAAGAGTTGCCCTGTACAATACATTTTAAAAGCCCCATTATTTTTCCTCTCTGGAGACAATGTCTTCTAAGAACTAAAGATAAAAAAGGAATATTGCCTAGAGTTGGCAGTTTGCACAAGGTCGATTTAAACCGTGTCACAGCCCGCGCAACACTCCAACCTTGGGGGGCCAAAGCCCCAGCAGGAAGTAGAGGGTGACAGACTCTCAGGTGTGACTGAGGTGGTAGCCCCCCATGCCCCCCCCACACTCTGTTCCCAGATCACTGGAGGTGTTGGTTGGGTGAGCTAAGATTAATAATAGCAAAAAGAAAGAAAGGGGAAGGGGACCTGGGGTGAGGGGAGGGTTAAAAGAGGAAACCAGGGCTGGGGATACAGCTCAGCAGCATGAGCACCTGCCTGGCAAGCACAAGGTCCTGAGTTCAATCCCTGGTACTGCAAAAAAAAAAAAAAGGAAACCAGCTGTAGAATGTATAGGTACCAACTCCTTAAAATGATTATAAAATGCATGTACTGCAAACACGTACTAGTAGGATAGAACTTTATTTATTTATTTAGAGGGGTACTAGGAATGAAACCCAGAACCTCTCACTTGCCAAGCAGGCACTGAGCCACTGAGCCACCGAGCCAAATCTGTAGCCCCCAGAATAAAACTTTGAAAAGGGAGGAAAAGATGCTGGTGAGTGCTTGCTGTTAAATGTGAAAGGCGCCTTCTTTTGTATTGCTTATATCCACATTCTCAGCTTCTTTTTGACTCTGGTCTCCCATCTGACTGGGACTGTGCCGCCTCAAGGGCTCAGAGACAGCCCTCATCTCTTTAGACAATGTTTTTCAATGACTTGGTGGTTTCAAATCTTTCCAAGTTGCAGACCTGCAATGTGTAGATGGTGCACCGTCTTCTGCGCCACCTCAGAAGAGCTTCCCAGCGGGCATCTGCGCTCTGCTGAACTCTCTGGCAGACGAGGTTACAGGCTCTCTAGGTCCAACACACGACTGGGCACCCTTAGATATAGCTAAGACAATCCAAGGGCTGCGGAACAATATAGAATTAAATCTAAATTTTCCCTCTCACAGCTCAAGACCCTAAAACTGCTAAGAGGATTCCCCAAAATTACAGACTTTCGCCACCTTTAGATAGCAGAAGAATGTGGTATGATTGTACAACCACGTTACCAGCTTGTAAGGAAAAGTGAAATGACAAACATCCGTACTTTAACCTGGAATCTGGCTCCAATCTGCATCCTAGAAGCTTAAGTAAGTGCTTCCAAGTGCCCCTGGCCCAAGCCTCCAGACAGGACACCATGTCCGCGTATATGTAAAAAGAAAAAGAAAAGGCAGGGTATTCCAAGGTCATGTGTGGCCTTGGAATGTGCACAAGGTGGTGGTGAGGCACCCTGCAGCCCGCAGGGTATCTGAGCTCCAAATCAAATGTAGTGGCAAAGGGATGGCTTGCTTGCCTTACAGCTGGGGCCACTGTGGCTCTTCTGGTGCCAAAAATATCCAAAGCATCCTTACCAAAGACCTCTGTGTATATGCCCCTCACAATGTGTCAGGACTTCTTTCCTCTAAAGGAAGCGGTTGGGTATCCAGCTTCTCAAATAGTTGGCTGTACTTTTAGCAGGACCAGCCATCTACATAGAGACAGGCTTCTCCTTAAATCCTGTCACTTTTCTACCAGAAAAGGAAATAATTGAGGCTAAAAGACACAAATGTAGGGGCCGGGGAGATGGCTCAGTAGGATAAGTGCTTGACTGGCAAACGCAAGGATCTGAGTTCAATCCCGGTACCACAAAAAAAAAAAAAAAAAAAAAAAAAAAAAGACACAAATGTAAACAGACAATTCTTCATACTTATGCAGCCAGGAAAGATTTTCTACACACCCCCTTTATTGACCCTAATTTGTCCCTCTTATGATGGAAGTTTCTTCATGGAAAATGGGACAAGAAGAGCCAGAATGCTGTAGTGACTGTATATGAGACCCTCAGAAGCTCCTCACTGGCTCCTTGGACTAGCATCCAGCTGGCAAAACTCAAAGCCCCAACAAAAGCTTTACAACTCAGTAAAGGACAGGAAGTTAACATCTAATCATTAAAAACATGTTTTCCTAGTACCACATGAGCATGCAGTTATGTGGAAAGAGAGGCATTATCTAATAGCCAATAGATCGCCTATAAAATAGCACAAGGAAGTAGACACACTTTTATCATCCATCTGCACCTCCAAGATGGTGGTATTTTACTGTAGAAGACCAAAAAGGAATTGACAAAGTGTCCCAAGGTAACCAGTTGGTGGATGAATTTGCAAAAGAAGTCACTCAAGGCCCCTCAATTCAAGGGGAGTGTTCCTTTGATCAGATTCGACCAAAATATTCTCAATCAAAAACTGAATGGGTTCTCTCCTATGGGGGTCATTGCCTTCCTTTGGGGTGGTTACAATCAGATGATGGTAAATTGTTCTTTCCTAGTTCTAATCAATGGAAAACTACTGTCTTTATATCAAACCTTTTGAGATAAGATCCTCTTCAGAGGGTGGGTGGGGGTGCTGTAGAGAGGTAGAAATCAATAGGCAGTCAGAGACAGATCTGGCCTTTGAAGAAATAAGTGCAGAAGGTGAGACACATCAGGACCGTGGCTGGGGCTGGGGAGATGGCTCAGTAGAATAAGTGCTTGCCTGGCAAGTGCAAGGGCCTGAGTTCAATCCCCGGTTCTGAAAAAAACAAAAAACAAAACAAACAAACAAACAAAAACTGTGGCTGTGGGACATTTGCTAAAATAGACCATGTTTGAATAAATGCAAAGGAGTTGAAACTATCCCATGCATATTATCTGACCATAGTACAATGAAATTGGTAATTATTGACAAAAGAAACTGCAAACACTCCATAAACACGTATCTTAGTTACACTTCTCTCGTTGCTGGGATGAATACCGAACACTCATGCTTAGGGAAGGCAAGGTTTATTTAGCTCACAGTTACAGGAGGTTTCATAGTTTAAAGCAGCCTGAATTACATAGCAAGGCCTTGAGACACTGCCCTCCCGAGCTACAGGGTCTGGAAGAGAGGCTGGGGTGCCGCTGTGTCTAGAATGATCTGCTCCACACTTCCAAGCGAGGCCTCCAGGCCTGGGGTCTGGGTAGGGAGGCGCAGGCTGTCAGTTTAACAGTTTGTGCCTCTCGGGCCCACCCCGCAAGCCCCACCCTGGTACTCGGCCGGCCCCTCAAGCTTCAAGCTGCTCCTCAAGCATGACCGCCCCATGATTTACATGAGGCTTTGAGGGGACAACTAGATACAAACCATAACAACATGGAAATTAAATAACACCCTCCTGAACAGTCACCAGATCATAGATAAAATCAAATAAAATATTTAAAAATATCTACAATCAAACAAAAGTGCAAACGCAATTTACTAGAACCTGTGGGACACAACAAAAGCTGTTCTCACAGGTAAGTTTATAGTGGTGAATTCCCACATTAGGAAAACAGAATGGGAACAGATAAATAACCTAATGCTGTACCTTAAGCTTCTAGAAAAAGAAAAGCAACTCAAGCCCAAAGCCCAAAGCTGGGAGGAAATTAGAAAGATCAGAGCAAAGATTAAAGCAATGGAGACTAAGAAAACAACACAAAGCATTAATACATCTGAGAGTTTCTTCTTTGAAGAATAAATAAAATTGATAAACCCCTAGCCAACCATACCAAAAAAGGGAAAGAAAAAGACCTCACATTCATGCAGTGAAGAATGAAAAGAATGAAATCACTATAGATCTTGAGGAAATTCAGAAGGTCATCAATACCTACTTTAAAATCTTTACTTTTATAGGATGGAAAACACAGAAGAAATGGACAGATGCCTAGAAATATATGAATTACTAAAGCTGATTCAAGAAGATATAAAACTTCTGAATAACCCAATATTGGTCATTGACATAGAAAACTTAATTAAAAACTTACCAACAAAGAAAAGCCCAGGTCCTGATGGAGTCACAGCTGAATTCTACAAGTAATTAGAGATTTAACACTAATACTCCTCAAATTCTTTAATGAAATTGAAAGAGAAACAATTCTCCCTAACTCATTTCTGGAGGGAAATATTACCCTGATACCAAAACTAGAGAAAGACCTAACCAAAGAAGGGAACTACAGGCCAGTCTCCCTAATGAACACAGATACAAAAATCTTCAACAAGGGCCAGCCAAATAGCTCAGTGGATTAAAGTGCCTGCTTAGGCAGATGCAGCAGCTGGGGTTCAATCCCCAGTGTGCTGTGCTGGTCCAGCCCCAGGGGTGCACTGAGATGGCAATTGAGACTGGGTGTGGTGGTGTACACCTGTAATTCTAGTTCTTGGAAGGCTGTAAACAGGAGGATCACTATGAATCCGATATCTTACTGGGACCCTGAACACTCTGTAGACCCTTCCCTAAAAATAAAGAACAACAACAAAACGCAACAACAACAACAACTCAACAAAACATTAGCAAATGCAGAAAATCATCAGGAAGATTATACACCACTACCAAATAGGATTTATCCCAGGAATGCAGGTATGGTTCAACATATATAAATCAGTAAATGTAATATACTATATTAACAGAGCCAAAGGCAAAAATCATATGATCATCTCAATAGATGCAGAAAAGCTTTTGACAAAGTCCAATACTCATTTAAGATGAAAAACTGCAGAAAGTCTTTATCTCAATCTGACAAAAGCCATCTATGACAAACCAACAGCCAACACCATCCTAAGTTTCAAAAACTGAAAGCTTTAAGGCTAGTGAGATAGCTCAGCAGACTAAGTGCCTGCTTTGGCAAGCCCAGGGACCAAGGTTCAATCCCCAGTCCCGCACACTGCACTGGCCCCACCCCTGGGGCACACTGAGCCAGCAACTGAGTCTGGGAGTGGTGGTGCATGCCTGTAATCACAGCTTTGGGGAGGCTGAAAACAGGAGGAGCACTAAAAGTCCAGGCTGTGCAGTGAGTGAGACCCTGTACCACATACACAAAAACAAAAAACAACAACAAAACCCTGAAAACTTTCTCATTAAAATCAGGAACAAGGCCAGGGAGATGGTTCAGTGGATAAACGCTTCCCTGGCAAGCACAAGGGCCTGAGTTCAATCCCCGGTTCTGGGAAAAAAAAAAAAAAAAAAATCAGGAACAAAACGCCGGTGTCCACTGTCTCCATTCTTATTTAACACAGTCCTGGAAAATTTAGTCAGGACAATTAGACAAGAGAAAGAAATAAAAAGAATAAGGAGAGGAAAGGAAGAAGTTAATTATCATTGTTTGCAGATGACATGATGCTCTACATAGAAGACTCCAAAAACTCCACCAAAAGACTCCGAGATTTAATAACCAAATTCAGTAGCAGAGCTGCATACAAAGTCAGTACAAAGTCAAAAATCAATAACATTCCTGCACACAGCTCCAAACTCACTGAAAGTAAAATTAGGGAGACCACACCCTTCACAATAGCAATCAAACTATGAAATGCTTAAGAATCAATCTAACACAGCAAGTTAAAGAGCTACACATTGAAAATTACAGTCCTCTGAAAAAAGGATTGAAGAGGATTTCAGAAAATGGAAAGATATTCTTTGCTCATGGATCGGAAGAACTCACATTGTGAAAATGGCCACACTCCCAAAACTGTCACACAGATTTATGTAATCCTGATCAAAATACCATTAGCAAACCTCAAAGATTTAGGGAAAACATTCCTAAAATTCATCTGGAATAAGAGACTTAGAATCACAAAGGCAATCCTGGCAACAAAGGCAAGGCAAGAGGGATAACAATTGTGACTTGAAATTATGCAAAGCTATTGAGATAAAATCAGCATCATACTAGAAAAAAAAAAAAAAACAAACCCACTCAAACAAAACAAAACACAATGACAGACCTGAGGATCAGTGGAACAGAATAGAAGATGCAGACACAATTACAAACACAATCAGCCACCTTAACTCTGACAAAGGGGCCAAACATGTTTCCTTGAAGAAAGCCTCTTTAATAAATGATGCTGGAAAAACTGGTCTTCCACATGCTGAAGACTAAAAATAGACCCATGTCTATCACCATGCACTAAACTAAAGTCAAAATGGAGCAAATATCTGAATAGTAAGTCAGAAACACTAAATCCACTGGAAAAGAAATTAGGTAGAAATCTTCAAGACATAGGAGTAAGCAGAGTTCATGAACAAAACCAATGCACGGGAAGTACTGCAAAGAATCAACAAATGGGATCACATCTTATTAAAAAGCTTTGCACATCAAAAGAAATCACCAACAAAGTGAAAACAAAACAAAACAAAACAAAACAAAACAAAACAAAACAAAAAACAACTAACCCATGAATTGGGAAAAAATTTTAGTCAACTATTCCTTAGACAAAAGACATCTATTTACCTAGAACATGTAAAGAATTAAAAAACAAATCAGATCGCAAAATTCAAAGACCCTATCCAAAAAACAGGCATCTCAGATGAACATACACTTCTCAGATAAAGAAATCCAAAAGCAAATAAACACACACAAAAAGTTCAGCATCATTGGTTATTTGAGATATGCAAATTAAAACAACACTGTGATTCCATCTCACCCCAGAAAGAAAGGCTAGCATCAAGAAATCAACTGATAACAAATGCTGGAGGGACTGTGGGGAAAAAGAAACCCTTCTCCACTGTTGGTGGGAGTGCAGACTGGCACAGTCATGGAAATCAGTGGGGAGAATCCTCTAAACCTAGGACTGGAGGCCCGTTTCACCTAGGTATTTCCCTTCTGCGTATTTTTCCAGAAAAACTGAAAACATCAAATCGCAGTAATATATGTGCACCCATGTTTATAGTAATGCAATTTGTCATAGCTAAATCTTGGAAACAAGCCCAAAATGCCCATCAGCTGAGGAATGGATAAAAAAATATGGTACTTTTATACAATGGAGTACTGCTTAGCTATAAAGAGTGATAATAAACTTGAGGCTTTTGTAGCTAAATGGATGTAACTAGAGACCACACTCATAAGTGAAATGACTCAGACGCACACGTGTAAACATCACATTGTGTCTCCCTAGTGAAAGAAACTGGAAGAGTAAATAAGAGCCAAAAGGTACAACAGGTACCGAGGAATGGAAAGAACTTGCTCAAAAGGAAAGAACAACAGGGCGGTGGGAAAGGAGAGAAGAATGAAGGCAATATATATGCACACACACAAGGTAGCTGTAGTCCTTATTTCTAATAGTTCATTAGAAGGAACAGTTGGTAGTTATATTGTTTGATCAATTTTTTTTTTTTTTTTTTTTGTGGAACCGGGGATTGAACGCAGGCCACTGCGCTTGCCAGGCAAGAGCTTATTCCACTGAGCCAGCTCCCCTGCCTTGTTTGATCAATTTTTCATGCCTATATCTGGTCATCTGAGCAGCTACTTTGAAGATAACAATATACAATAGAATAATCATTGTTAATTTCTTTTTTTTTTTGGGGGGGAACTGGGAATTGAACTCAGGCTCTTATGCTTGCCAGGCAAGCACTTACTCTACTGAGCTAGCTCCCCAGCCCCAATTTCTTATCATCTTGTTTTGAAATTCTGTATTGTTTTTATTGGTTGATTTTTTTTTAAAAAAATTCTCTTAAAAAAAAAAAAAAAAGACTGTGGCTGGAGGCTAATTTGGAGAACGCCAGGCCTCAAGATAGAGACTCGGGGCCAGGCCTTTCACTCTTTAGAGACAAGTGGCAGCTTGGGACCACACTGTGAGCCGGCCTGGCGCCGTGAGTGAGCGCGCTAAGCACCACACATGGAGCTGGGACCGCACGTTGGGCCATCCTCCAAGGCTTCCCAGGGGTGCCTTCGCTTGTTCCATATCACAAGCCAAGGCCCAGCTAAGCTCATGACGCTCACCGCGCACCCTTGCTCTTCCCTGTGGGATCAATGTTAGCCAAGGGACTATACTTACACTCCTACAGCTTGCCTGTAGTTTGAGCCACAGCTACGCATGTTGTGCCACATTATGATTTTGCTGTATAAGACATCCTTGGACAAAGTGCCTTGGCAGCAATTTACTTTCAGGACCCCACTCGTCTGTCTCTGCGGAGATGTCTCTCAATAAACCTTTTCTACTCCTAACCTCTGTTGTCCTCAGAATCCATTCTTCCATCCCAAAAAATACAAACTCAAAGCACATGACATCTAACAGGTTGGGAATTACTTTCCCCAGCACTCGGGGAAGGGCAGGGAGAGAGCCAGCTCCCAGGCATGCTCTTTCCGGAAACTGCAGCCATGGCTCTGGGTCGGAACTCCACTGCACGGCACGGGAGGATGTCACTGCCTGCAGTGTCATCTGCTTCAGGCCCATCTGGGTGCCATCTTCCTTTGGAGATCCTGGGACTGTAGCCAGACCTCACGGCTTGCCCACGGGCCACGCTAGGGCTGTGCTCTCCCTGGATGGAAAGCCATGTGGAGCCTGGCAATGGGCCACAGATGGGCAGGCAGCATTCCAGCTATAGTTCAGGGGCTGGGGTTAAATAAATCTGCTGCCAGCCCCCAAGGAAGCCCCTTCCTCCGAAGGGGAGTCAGGCAGAGTCTTCCCCATACCCTTGGGATTTGAGGGGTGTCTCGGGGTGCCATTAGCTAGGACCCAGAGAATTTGCTGTGGCTAACAGTGACACAGCAGGTCCAGGAAGACAGCATGGTTATCTCGGTGCGTTAGAGCTACCCCTGCACATGAGTGTACACGTGCGTGTGCAAACCCCCCCCCCCAGGCTCAGAGGCTCATGGTGTGTGTCCTGGTGTGAGCTGGCTGGCATTACTTCCAGCTGTTCTCGTCAGCCAAAGGCTAACATTTTTGAAGCAGAGCCTATGTACACTCTGGGGAAAGCGCGGGCTGTGGCCACCCGCAGGGGACCCACACCATGTGGGGGAGGCACTGGCTGTGGGGATGCTGGGGATACCCGTCCGAACAACCCTCAGGGCCTCAGACCACAGTGCTCACAGAAGAGCAAAGTGAGCTCCGTAAGCTGGGTCACATGTTCTTCAGCTCCTTTTTCCTACCAGAAATCGAATTTAGGGCCTCACACTTGTTAGGCAAGTGCTGTGCCGCTGAGCTATATCCCCAGCCCCTCCCTTTTGATAGACAAGCCCTGACTATGTAGTTCGGGCTAGCTTTGAGCTCACTGTACAGTTTGGGCTAGCCTTGACCTCTCGCGATCCTCCTGACTCAACCTTCCAAGTGCTGGGACTGTAGGTGCGCGTCACCATGCCAGGCTTTCAGTTTCATTTTAAGAGACAAAAATCCAGGCCACAAGGGTCATAGGGATGGAAATGTATTCTTGGCAGCGAAGGCTCTCCCACCCCCAACAGTGACAGTAAGAGGAGCCACAACATCGGTGGCAGCGTATTGAGAACTTACTGAATGCGTCATTGTTTCATGCCGTGTGGGATGCGTACTCTTTTCATCCTTGTTTTACAAAAGCAAAAGCGAGGCACAGAGCAAAGCAGAGGTCCAGATTCCCTGAGGGGAATGAATGGTCAAAGGAACTGCTTAATCATTTGTTCAGCTGATACTGAGTCCCTGCTCCAGGCCAGACTCTGCCTTGGGCCAAAGACTCAACCCCTGCCTTCCTGCTCTGGGTCAAGCATGTTTTACGGGCAGAACAAGTACACACACACACACACATACACACACACACTCGCACACGCACACGAGGGAGAGTTCAGCAGTCCCGTGGGCTTTGTTTTGGGTCACTTTACCCTCGCTCTCTGGCTAAAGGTGGGGAAAGGCGTATCTCCCTCATCATCTTTCACTGGCGGCAGGGTTCTAAGTCAGAATCATCCGCAGTCCTACCGAGGTAACATATTACACAGGGCTGGGCGCTTGGTGGATGTTTAACAAGTTGTTAAATGAATGAATGGTTAACAGTTAGGGGTAGCACAAAAATTAGTTGGGAAAATGCGTGGCTCTGCAGTTGGAGAGCACCGTGGACTGTACTTTGAAAATCACTTTCAACCTTGAACTCTAGAAGTAGCCAAAGTACGGCAGTGTTAGCCGTTATCAGGGCCATAAAGGGCCGTAAAGATACGTGCGACCGCTCAGTCCTCTTTAGAGCTGCGGGCTCTGGAAGGCAGCCTGGTCCGAGCCAGGAGCGGACTTCCTGGGCTTCTGCCTTGAGTAGGATTCGCCTCTGCCTGCCTGCATCTTCATCTTTCTTTCTTTTTTGGCGGAACCGGGGATTGAACTCAGGCCCTTGGCCCTTGCGCTTGCTAGGGAAGCACTTAGTCTACTGAGCCATCTCCCCGGCCCTGCATCTTCATCTTTAAAGAAGTAACGAACGATGCTTCTGGGTTTCATGTGAGCATTGGACAGGAAGTGTAACTAGGGCATCTGATGCTTTCTACATCTCTTGTGGCAGTCTGCTCTCTACCAGCCTCATGCCTTTGTGCTAAGCAAAACCATGACTTAAAAGACACAGATGGGTAAGCAAAAATTTCCACTTAAACCTGAAGAGGTCAAAGAGATTCTTAGAAATCATCCTTCCACTAAATTACTAAAACTAGAAAAGCTCTTACAAGGTGTATAATCCTTTCATAAATGGACTTTAATCCCAGAGATGACTGTGAATGGAAAATTAGTAATGGTCCATTTAAGAGTGAAAAGTGGATTTCCATAGTGTTGCCTCATTGCTACCCTTCATTGAGAGGGAAGGAAGAGGTACACTTAATACAATACAGACCCACCCAATTCCTCTTTGTAACTTGGTTGTGACTTAAGGCTGGAAATGTCTTGACCATCTGCAAAATAAAATAAACACAACAACAAAAGAACTCCTGAATGTTTAATGCATTTTGTACAAACTTTATTTAAATATTATTTAAATGTTATAAAATTTGCTCTTTTAAAGTGTACAGCAGTGTTTAATACATTCAGAATTGTATAGTTATCGACACTACTATGTCTAATTTCAGAATATTTACACCATTTCCGGAAAAGGACTCCTCACATTGTCTTCTCCCAGCCCTTGGCAACCATTAGGCTATTTTTTGACTGTATGGATTTATTTGTGGATTTCATTCAGATAAATGGAATTATATCATATGCTGTCATTTGTTACTTTTGCTTCCTTCATTTAGCATAGTTTTTTCAAGGTTCATCCATGCAGTTAGAAGTCAATTAGTAGTACTTCATTCCTTTTATGATTGAATACTATTCCATCTACTTGGTATACCACATTTCACTTACTGAAATTGATAGGTTCCTGGGTAATTTCCACTCTTTGGGTACCACAGATAATGCTACGATGAGCATTAATGTATAGATTTTGCATGGACATATATTTTCATTTTGCTTGAGTATACACTTGGTAGTGGAGTTGATGGGCTACATGGTAAATCTGTTTCACTTTTTGAGAAACTTCCAATTTTCTTCCCAAAGTAGCTACATTATTTTACAATCCCAACAGTAATGAATAAAGGTTTCAACTTCTCTCCATCCCTACGGATTATACTTACAGTAACATTTATAGTAAACATTACTTTAGCATTACTTCTAGTAGTGGCAATCTTTGTTATTATGTGTCTTCTTAATATCGGTCATACCATCGGGTATAAAGCAGTATCTTATTGTGGTTTTGATGTGCATTTTCTAATGACTACTGTTGATGAATAACTTTTTCAATGAATTTATATATCATTTTGGGGAATATTTTAACAATATTCCACCTTAATGAGTTTTCTGCTCTATGAATAGAACATGGGATGTCTTTCTTGTTAGGTATTTAATTTCTTTCACTGATATTCTACAGGTTTCTGAACACAATTTTTTTTCCAAAGTTTTACAGTTTGTTAAATCCTCTTGTGAAAAAAGTCGCAGTCACTGCAGACAGCGCTGCAGAATCCCTCCTCCTTCGGCTGGTCTCCAATCTCCAGCTCACTTTCTGCCAGCACCGACGCTAGCCTTTGCGGTGCTCCTGCCTTTCTTCACTCTGTTCTTCTGCTGCTTTCTTGAGGCCTTTTTCTTCTCATACAGGCTGTCTTGCAAGCCTGTGTTTGGTCTCACTTTTCTTCGCATAATCCAGGGAATCATAAATCATGCCAAAGCTAGTCGTCTTGCCACCACCAAAGTGGGTTCTGAATCCAAACACAAAGATGATATCTGGTGTGGTCTTGCATATTTTGCCAAGTTTTTCCCAAATTTCTGTCTCAGGTACCATTGCTTTTCCAGAGTGAAGGACATCAATGACCATTTGTTTCCTTTGAAGAAGTCAGTTGGTCATGAACTTCCGGGTTTGGATAGTTACTATGTCATTCATGATGGCAATGGATCCTCAGACAGCCCGGGAGGAAAAGCAGCACAAAAGTTTTGAATTAATTACTTTTCTGTAATGCAGCACTGGTAGAAACAAATTCTTTGTTTTTGTTATTTTGAATGTCTTTAAATATAAAACATGGTTTTGCTTGGATGTATGATGCTTAGTTGATATATATTTTTTTCTTTCAGCACTTAGGATATGTAGTCCCAGGGCTTTTGCTTTCTGTCCTTTATGATTTCCTATGAAAAGTCAAAAGCTAATCTTATTGGAGTTCCTTTTTTTTTTTTGCGGAACCGGGGATTGAACTCAGGCCCTTGCACTTGCCAGCAAAGCGGTTATTCCACTGAGCCTTCTCCCCGGCCCCTGGAGTTCCTTCATATGTGACAAGTCATAATTTTTGCTTCTTTCAAAATTTTCTTGTCTTTCAGTAGTCTTACCATGAGGATCAGATAATGGATTTCTTCACAGTTATTGTACTTGAAGCTTATTGACTTGTTGAGGTCAACAAATAGATTAGTATTAATCAATAAATAGACGAATATTTTTCCTCAAACTTGGGACACTTTCAACCATTCTTTCTCTGCCCCTTTTTCTGGTCCCCCTCGCCTCTCCTGCAAGCACTCTCACTGTGCACCTGCTGGCATGCCTGCTAGTTCACAGTTCTCTGAGACACGGTTCTTCGTTTTCATGAGTCCGTGTCTGCAGTCAGAAGGCTTACATCCCTCTGTTCTCTGGATCTCATGACTTCCAATCCTGTACCTGCAGATTAGCTGGATCTTTATTCTGGCTGCTCAAGTTTCCTGGTAAGATCTGGTGAATTTTAACTTTCAGTTATTACACATTTTTATCCTAGAATTTCTACTTGTTTCTTATTGAAATTCTGTATTTTTATTATTTTCAAACTTTACCTTTAAAAAGCATGATTGTTTTTAATTCTTTGAATATATTTAGAACGGCTGCTTTGAAGTTTGGGTAACCTGACGTGACCTTTCCCGTGGTTTCTGCTGCCTGCTCCCCACCCCTGCCATGAGTGGGTCATACCTTCCTGTTCCTTTGCGTGTCTTATAAATTTTTTGTAAAAATGAACAAGCAAAAAACTGGCCACTTTAGACAAGATTTTGTAGAAACTGGATACTGACAACAGCTACCCGCTTTTCCTGATCTTTCTCTGAGGCTGATCTGCCTCTGTAAGTATCAGCTGGCTTGTTGGGATCCATTGATTGCTGACCGCTTTATTTTTTTACTTTTGACTGTGTGTGTGTGTGTGTGTGTGTGTGTGTGTGGTGTCAGGGATCAAGCACAGGCCCTTGCACTTGCCAGGCAAGCACTTATTTCACTGAGCCATCTCGCCAGGCCCTACTGACAATTATTATTGTTGATAGTCACCCAGGACATAGAGCATCCCACAGCATCCAACCCAACTGAAGTCAAGCCTCTTTATAGAAGCAGGGTTTTCTTTTACCTTATTTTTTAAAAATCTATGAATTTTTGAAATTTTCAATAGCAACATAGAGCCAGCGAGATAGCTCAGCAGACTAAAGCACCTACTTAGGAAAGCTTAGGCAAGTGCAGGGACTGTGGTTTCATCCCTGGCACCACATGCTGTGCCAGACCTACCCTCAGGGTGGGTTAAGCCTGCCAGGGACTAGGCCTGGTGGCACATGCCTGCAATCCCAGCGCCAGGGAGGCTGAAAGTAGGAGAATCACCACAAGTTCCAGCTGTGTGGTGAGACCCTGCAACAGCCAAGTACATTTAAAAATAAATAAATAAATAGTAACATATAAGATGGATATTCTGTTCATAATGAAATCTTTAAAAACAATATAGTGGGGCTGGGGAGATGGCTCAGTAGAATAAGCACTTGCCTGGCAAGTGCAAGGGCCTGAGTTCAATCCCCGGTTCTGCCAAATAGATAAATAAAATAAAAATAAAAACAATATAGTATAAAAGCTATATATTTTTTTCTAAATCATTAATGGTGTACAGATTCTGCACTGTAGCAAAAACTCAAATTTTAAGGGGCCGGGAAGATGGCTTAGTGGAATAAGTGCTTCCCTGGCAAGCACAAGGGTCTGAATTCAATCCCTGGTTCCACAAAAAAAAAACCCAAAAAACAAAAAACCCTCAAATTTTAAGTCAATGATATGAATATTCAGTTAAGGTTTACAATAAGGAGATGTGGCCTAAAGGCATCTTGCAGGGCATTAGGTGATCAAGCATAGCCAAAAATTCAGATATAATACCAATAATAAATAAGTATAATATGAAACAACATAAAATGATCTAACTTCGGGCTGGTGAGATGGCTCAGTGGTCTAAAGCACCTACTTAGAACAAGCTTAGCAAAGCACAGGGACCGCGGTTCAATCCCCCAGCACCACATGCCAGCCAGCCCGCCCCCTGGTGGGCTGAGCTGCCCCCCCCAAATAAATAAATAAAATTTAAAAAAAAGATATTATCAAAAAAAAAAAAAAGATCAAACTTCTTGGAACGTACAGTTCCGCATTTTCATTTAAATAGAAGAAACACAAGTCTTGATAATTTTTTCATTCATTTTTACAAACTTGTAAACTTTGCTGGTGGAATAACCACTGCATTGGGCTACCTCTAGTTAGGACACTGGGTAGAGCAGTTTTTTAGGCAAATTGCTACTCTTACATATCTCTCCTGCTGATTCTTTCTGGTAAACTTACAGGTGAACAGTTTGAGGCAAGGCTGCTGGTACACAAACAGGGAAGCACATTCAGACTTGAGCAGGAGAGGCCCCCATGTGCTGTCTGATCGTTGGCAAAATCTGTGTTCTGAAACACTGCCTGGAAAGGAAAGTCTCTCCGGGCTGGCTAGAGGAGGCTCAGCCCCTGGTCTTCCTTGCGTTCTGCCAGCGGGCAGGTCTGAGTATGGCCTGGCCTGGGCCCTTTGGTTAATGCCCTGGCTATCCTGGCAGTCATGAGATTTGGCCTGAGGCGTCTCTAGGGCAGCCTGTAGCCGACAGAAACCACTGCAGCTTCTTTTTGCTCCAGGTCTTCCCCTGGCCCAGCCCGCCCAGCCCCCAGAGGATCCATCCTTATCAGCTGCCTGACAGGTGTCAGGAAGCTAGCCACATGCCTGCCTGAGGCAGTCTCCTAACTCTCCTGCCTGCTGTCCCCAAGGCCTAGCCCACTCGTGGGCAGTGGGCAGAATAAATGAGTGCTGGCTCTGGGCCTCAGGAAAGGCAGCCCAGTGCTCGTGCCTCCACAGGTACAGGCTTTCTGCTGAGAGCTTCATTGTGCTTAAGCGCAGGCAGGGGATCAAAGCTACCTAACATTGTCCCGTAGAGAAAGAAGACTTGGTGCAAGATCGCTCCAGGCGTGACCCTGGGCAGCAGCTCGGCTTTCCTTTGCTGCCCACCAGCTGCGCTGCTGGTAAGCTGGGCCCCTTGCAAAACACTGCACTGGCTTGCCCTCTCGGCTGTTAGCCTTGGGAGAGGCCTCTGGGCTGCTCACACACAGGATCTCTGCTTTCCAGGGCCAAAGACATCAAGGTCCGAACACTGGCAGTGGATCTTAGTGACAAAGATCGTGTCATTCCTGGGAGGCCTAGGGTCCCTTTCCTCCCCGACGGAACCTTCGGTCGCATCTTGGATAGCACCTGACCCTGCTCTGTCTCTGCCCAGCTCAACTCTGCAGATAACTTGGCTACCAGACGTCCCTGGCACGCTTCCCGCCTCCCTCCCAGTGAACACAGACTCCTCCACCCATGACTCCAGAGACAGACGAAGGACTTTACCCTGCATTTTTACATTCTTTCTCCTTAAAGTGAAAAATGATGTAGTTCAAGCCGGGATGGTTGGAGCAACAAAATAGTTCGGTAAAGTATTAGATTATATGTGACAGAATAAAAGAAATGCACGCAGGGGCGGGCGGTTCGATCCCGGGCCTACCGCGCCAGCCCCGTCCCTGGGGTGCGCCGGGATGGCGGCTGAGCCTGGGCGTGGTGGCGCGCCTGTAATCCCAGCTGAAAACAGGAGGATCACTACGAGTATGATCTGTGTAGTGAGACCCTATAGACCCTGTAGCCCCGTCCTGAATACATGAAAAAAGAAATGTGCAAGAGCCTGTGCTGATACAAATTAATAATATGTAAACAAGAAATGAGTGTGCTGGGAAAGAATAGCTCCAAATCGCAACTAGACAAACGCCCTAGAAGTAGCAGTCTCCCTGCAGATCTAGAGAAGGGCGTTAAAACTCAGTGTACCCTCAAACTACTGATCAGCTCTGAAAGGAAAAACACTAACTTAGAGTGGGGAGATCTGGCAGGCGTCAGCGTGACGGGGGTTAGCAGCACTAATAGCTAAGATTCATCGACGTCGTGTGCTCGCTGGTACGAGGCCCTGAGAACCCGTCCCTGCTCTGGTATTACTACCGAAAGGAACATGACTCGAGCTACAGAAAGTCGTACAAGCCCAAAGTAAAACACATTCATCAAGAGAGCCCATGCAGAATGTCGAGGTGACGAAAGACGAGGAAAGGCTGGGTACTGTCTCAGAGTGGGACGTGACAGCTCAGTGTAATGTGGGGTTCTGGATCGGACCCTACAACAGAGCAAGGGCATCAGTGTGAAAACTGGTCTCACGCTACTGTAACCATTGTTAATTTTCTAGTTTAGTAAATGGGTAATGGGCAACATAAGTAGCTAACTGCAGGGGAAGCTGGGTGGAGGGTATAAGTGATGTCTCCGTATTACTTTCATAATTCTTTTCAGAACTCATCATCCAGGCTGGCATGGTGACACAGGCCTATAATCTCAGCATTTGGGAAGCGTTGGCAGGAATTCAAGGCCAAGTTGGACTCTGTGGTAAAACTGTCTCAAAAAGCTACACACCCTTCTGGCTTTCGGCTGGGAGGAGGCTAAGGTGCAACTTTTTTTGGTCGTCCGAATCCAGGTTCATCCGACACCAGCCACCTCCAGCATGCTGCCCAAGTTTGACCCCAATGAGATCAAAGTCGTGTACCTGAGGTGCACGGGTGGCGAAGTTGGCGCCACGTCTGCGCTGGCCCCAAGATCAGTCCCTTGGGTCTGTCTCCAAAAAAAGTGCGGGATGAAATCACTAAGGCAACTGGTGACTGGAAGGGCCTGCAGATCACGGTGAAACTGACCATTCAGAACAGACAGGCTCAGACTGAGGCGGTGCCTTCTGCCTCTGCCCTGGTCATCAAAGCCCTCAAGGAGCCGCCAAGAGACAGAAAGAAGCAGAGAAACATTAAACACAGCGGAAATATCACTTTTGATGAGACTGTCAACATTGCCTGACAGATGCGGCACTGGTCTTTAGCCAGAGAACTTTCCAGAACCATTAAGGAGATCCTGGGGACCGCCCAGTCTGTGGGCTGCAACATGGACAGCCAGCACCCTCATGACATCATAGATGACATCAACAACGGCCTTGTCGAGTGTCCAGCTAGCTAAGGAGCATAAGAAAATACCTCAATAAAGAGATGATCTGGGGCCGGGGAGATGGCTCAGGGGTATAAGCGCTTCCCTGGCAAGCGCAAGGGCCTGAGTTCAATCACCGGTCCCACAAAAAATAAAAAAATAAAAAAAATAAAGAGAGATGCTCTGACCAAAAAAATAAAAGCTACACACCAAAAATGTTATTTTGAAATAATAAAAAATTGAGTCTTACTATCTGCACAGGATGAATGATTTAGACTTCACAAATAGCCTTTAAAGGAGGAAGTTACCTATACACGTATGTTCACACATGTGCACAGATACACTCATGTGAGTCAACTCAGAGGCCAGGCTCCTGCCTCCGCCACATGAAAGGTATCTCCGGGGCAGAACACACCATCCTTGGGTTCCTGGCTGGTTGTTCTCTGTGGTAGGGGGTATCGGGGCCAGGTCCTCCTGCAAGGTTATCCTATTGGGACATCCTGGCAAAAGGGGTGGTGGAGCAGAGATACGTGTCCCCACATCTGCATCTGAGGATAATCCTTTATTTGTGCAGAGAGAGGCCAGGGACTGTGGATATCACCCTATGGACGGGGTTAGGATGTTGCTTTCCCTGGCAATGGCTGAATCAGCATAAGCTTGGACCTCTGCCCTGCTGGTGGTGGGGAAATGTCTCTGGGGGAAAAGGGCTCAGCCTCCAGCGAGTCCAGTCATGTGTTATACCAGGTAAACATGGGCCTCAGGCAGGCAGGCAAGAGGAGCCAAGGTCCTGCCCTTACAGGGCTCCCCAGTGTGCTGGTGCCACAGCCCATGCTGGTCACCATGAGACCCACTCTCCTTGGGGTACAATCTCCCAGAGTCCTCCCAGTGGCACAGGAGAGGCAATCAACTATTATCCTTATTTTTTAAAAACTGTGATAGGGCCAGCCAGATAGCTCAGCGGAGTAAAGCTCCTGCTTAGGCAGGCTCAGGGACAGGGATTCGATCCCCAGTGTGCCATTCAGCCCCCCTAACCCCCCCCCCGCGCTGAGATAGTGATTGAGACTGGGCATGGTGGCACATGCCTATAATCCCAGTGCTTGGGAGGCTGAAAACAGAAGGGTCACTATGAGTCTGATCTACATAGTGAGACCCTGTACTAAATACATTAAAAAAACTGTGATAAAATATACACAATATGAAATATGCCATCTATGCCATCCAAACCATTTTTCATGTACACCCAGTAGATGAGTTCACATGGTTGTGCCCCCAACCTCCAGGACTGTTTTTGTCCTATGCTCTGGAAAATCTATACCCACTAAACAACAACACCTCATTCCTCCCTTCAGCTCCTGGTAAGCATTACCACTTGCTGTTTCTATTAGTGACTACTCTTCATCACTTGTGTAGGTGAACTTGCACAACACTTGTCCCCTGTGACTGGCTGATTTTATTAAGCACAATGTCCTTGAGGTTTATCCATGTTGTAGCATGTGTCATAATTTGCTTCCTTCTAAAGGTGAATGAAAAAAAATATTGGGAGGGAGGGAGAGATGGGGGCAAAAAGTGTATACAACCTTCAGGAAAAGAAAAATAATAGTATGATTTTTTTTTTCAACAGATGGTGTTACCCTTCTATGGGGGGACCCTAAAGGATGTTGCATATCACAGAAAACCCACTGCACTTCCGGCATTTAGAGAAGAAAACGCATGCGCAGCAATCGCAAAGGTCAAGGCTACCCACGTATCAGTCTGCCATATTAACGAATGGCTGGGAGCTCAGGGCTGGGACTTTGAGCACCTCTTGTGCATTGCAGAGGCCAAAGGCAGCTGGTATTAATCTCATGATGTCTCCATAAATTTAGTATGAAAATATTTATACAAGGTTTTCTTTTCCTGTAGTACACATTTTTTTTTGGGGGGGCCAAAAATACTACTAATATGAATACTACAACTAGGGAGTATGGAGCCACATCCCTCCGCCCACCGGAACCTGGGCAGTGCCCTGGAGCAACACTTCCACCTTTGTCCTAAGGCTTCCTACAAGGAGGCAGAGAGGAGAAAAACCAAGATCCCCCTTGTTCTGTCCTAGAAAATCCCCAAATCCCAAACCACGAAGCATGAGCACCAGGCCTGCCTGCACGACCCTCGGGAACCTTTTCCACCTGTGGTTCGCTGCACTCGTGCATATGAACTGCATCTCAGCTGTCCGATGATAACAGCGTGAATCGCAGAACACCAGGCACAGCTGACCTGATTCAGCATCCTGCCAGTCATGCTCTGAAAGACTCCAGCGAGGGCCGGGGAGATAGCCCAGCAGTCTACGTGCCTGCCTGCCAAGCGCAAGCACCTGAGTTCGATTCCTGGTACTATGTGCTGTGCTGGCCCCTCACTGAGCCAGCCACTAAGACCTGATGTGGTGGCACACGCCCGTAATCCCAGTGCTGGGGAGGCTGAAACAGGAGGCTCGCTATGAGTATCTGAGCTGCATGGTGAGACCCTGTACCAAACACATAAATTACAAAACAAAAGGCTGCAAGGAGAGGTGCCCCAGGAGGGGGCAAAACCTTGTCCCTATGCCTTGTGCCCTCCACGCTCATGCCACTCTCCTTTCCCTGGCATGAGCCTGCTCATGCAGAGCACACTGCCCCTTGATAGACTTGCTGCCATTCCCTTACCCTCATGTGCCACATCCAATTCTTTGTTCCTTTTGCATAAGAACCTAGGAAACTGTCCTGGACCCTGTCACCCAGATTGCCAACACACACTGAAGAGCAGGTCCCAGTGCACACATGGGCGCATGGGATGTCCATTCCTAGATGCCCACTGGTCCCAGTATAGGGACTTGGAGGCTGGGAGCCACCCATTCCTCACATCCTGAGGCAAACAAAGCCAGTGAGGAGCTAAAGCAGAGCGGTCATCCCCGCTGTCTGAGAGATGGAGCCAGCAGGTCCAGCCTCCGTCTCGGGTGCTGAGGGCATGTTAGGTGCTGAGGTGGAAAGAGCTGCCTTCCAGCCTTAGTTTCTCCCAGTGCCACAGCGGTGGGCAGGGTTGGCTCAGCACTAGAAGCCCTGCTAGGTAATCAAAACCAGAGAACGCAGCTACTTCAGGGCCCAAGGAAGGCACAGTACTAATGCTGAGGTGTCCAGAGGTGGCCCACGCCTGAGCTGCTTTTCACCAGGTGTGTGGATTCCACGGCCAGCAGCCCTGTTGATCCCCATTCTTTTGCAAAGGTGACTTCTAGATCTTCCTCACAGGTCTTCCTGCTTTTCATAGCAACTAGAGTAAGCTCTTCAAACACACAACTCTGAACTTGTTGTTTCCTCACCATCTTCAGAATAAAGTCAGTTCCTCATTGCACCCGGGAACTGGACCCATAAGCATGCCTGCTTTCTGTCCTCTGAGCTCCAGCTACCCTCAACTGTGGGAACTACATTGCCAGACTCTTCCATCTTCTCTGCATGGACAGATTCAGCTCAAATTCTGCCACTCCTTCTTGGAGTGTTTCTTCATCCTGTTATTCCACAGAGAGGGTGATTTATTTTTCCCCACACACATCACACAGAAAGGGAGCCATTATTTGAATTTGGGTTCCAGAACTGGTTGCTGATTAGTGTTAACCTTCTCTGTAACAGCCAGTGTGCTGCATGGGTATCTGAGCTCTGAGGACAGGACAATGCCCCAAACGTCTCCACCCTAGTGTCCACGATGGAACCAGATGCATGGTCTGATGCCTGCCACCTTGCACTGCAAGAGGGAGATAAGCAGCTAGCTCAGACCTGTTTTGCTGTTCTCTTGGAACAAACAGAGCACAGGAGGGGCTGAAAGGCGGGAAATCCTGCCTGCCTGATCAGCAGCAGGGAAGACCAGCAGCTGGAGAGGATGCTGTCTCAGAAGCAGGGAGTCTCGGCCTTGAAGCCCCTGATCACTACCAGATACACACCAGAAAACACAGTGGCAGAGTGTGGTTCTGATGTCTGAAATTCGGGGAGCCTGCCACCAACCCTGAGGATGCTGCTGGGTCTCCCACCCACGAGTGGCGCTATGCTCAGAGAAGTCTCCCCAACCAGCGGAGGGGGGGGGGAGGCGTGACTCCCTCTTGGAGAAAAATTGGGTCTCAGGGCTGGAGCCCTTGCCTCTGTCTGGGAAGGTGACTCAGGCTGTTTACATCTCGGCAGCCTGGGCTGGGCCTCTAGGTCCTTAGGAAATAATTTCATCTGTTATGAAACTCGGAAAGGAAAAGGCAGTTGGTGACAATGCTCCTTTCTACATTCTCCCCACAGAAAAACTTCAGGATGAGCCTGCAGGATGGCACACCTGTTGCTAGGTAACGGGGCGGGAGGGGGGGAGGACGGAGGAGGACGCCGACCTGAGCATTGCCAGGGGGTCTCCAGAGGGGCTGACACCCGAGAGGGGTGCTCTCTTTTTTCCCAGATCCTAGCCACGACCCTGAGACGGCCGCCACCCACCTCGGTCACGATGGTAGACTGGAAGACGTCCTGGCTGAACTCCCAGCCATCCAGGCAGCTCTCCTGCTCCAGCTGCCCCAGGTCCACGTCGCGCCCCGGCTCCAGCCCGAGCGCGGAGAAATTGGCGACGGCGGCGAGCCGGTAGCGATGGCAGCTGTCGGGCACCTCGCGGCCGTCGCGCAGCAGCAGCGGGATGCTGTGGTTGCGCCAGGCGCTGCTCAGGTTCGCGGCGCCCGGAACCCGGCAGCGGTGCTCCGGGGTCCCCGCTAGGAACACGACTGACATCCCATTGAAGCCGTTGGGGATGATGCTGGCGCTCAGCAGGAAGAAGATGAGGCGCTGGAAGAGCCCCCATTCGCCCAGGAAGGCGGTCACCTCCTCGTAGTCCCGCATGCTTTCCGCTGCTGCTCTACACCTGGCAACGGCGGGTAACGGGCGCGCACGGCCTGCGCCGCCTTCCCGGAGGCTGGCAGCGCGCTCCGGACCCGGGCGGGCGGCGCCACTCCCGGCTGGGGCGTTGGAGCGCGAGCGGGACAAGCGGACCTCTGCAGACCGCACCCCAGGTGCGGGGCTGTACGCGCTGAGGGGCCAAGGGCACCAGGGGCGGGGCCTGAGACATTGGGGCGTGGCCTGCATAGACCCCGCCCCGCCCCGCCCACTCTGGAGCTGCCAATGGGGCGGGGCGAGGGCGCTCCCTGTCCCCCTTGCGCCCGGAAGCACCTGGGTGTCCTCGGCGACCCCCGGGCCGCCACTTCCCACAGGGCCGCGCGAATGGACGAGCCCGGGGCCAGGTCCGCCCTGATTTTCCTTCGGCGGCGGCGTGCCGGGCCAGGCCCGAGTCTGGGCGGCTGCTGCTCGTGCGTGGGAACGCTGTGCGGGCGGCGGGCGCCCAGGGACGCCTCTCTCCTGATCCGCGCCACCAACAGAAGCTCGGGTCTCACTGGCGTGGGCGGCCCGAGTTAGCCACCAGCGTCTTAGGACACGCGGGTTCACCTTGAAGAGGTGAGGCCTGGGAGGACGAGCGAGGTCTCGCCGCGTCGGAGATGCGTCCTGAGCTGGAGTGGCCGGGGCCAGGGCTGGGGGCTGTGCCAGAGTCCCCAGAGCCACCTGTGGGGCCGTGCCCAAGTGCAGCCGCAGCCTGGCCCAGCGCGGGAGCAGTCAGCGTGCACGGCCCGGATTTCTGCCCCTTCAGTCTTCCCGCCCCAGGGCTCTGTAGGGGCAGGGTGCCTGCCAGGCCCTTCTTGGACAGGAGGGTCCTGCGTTTGCAGAAAGAGCTGCCTCCCGAACCACTGCTGAGCAGGGACAGAGGGAGGAGAAATGTCCATTTGGTGCCCAAATCTGGCAGGGTACCAGGAGCAAAGACCATAGTTTTTTTTTTCTATTGAAAAAAAATTTTTTTTTTTTTTTTTTCTATTATTGCTCAGATCTAAGGCTAGCCTGGGCTGGAGCCTGAGTCCTGGAGTTCGTGAGACAAATGAAATTGATAAGGCCCATCTCTGTGGAGGTTTTGGTGTATTGAGTTCGCTTCTCCAGGCCCCTTTTAAGAGGCCGCCGGACTCCTCATTTTTGTAGCTTCTCCTCTGGCCCTGCCTTTTAGGCTGGCTTCCCACCACCCTGGCAACTTCAGTTTCCTGACCTGTCATTTAAGGCTGTGACCTAATGTGCCAAGACAATTGATTTATGTCCAGTAATCCGGTGAAATTAATAGATTCCCTTTATTCAGAAGAGTCATTTGAGCAGTGTACTATGCCATTGTCTTAGCTGGGGTTTCATTCCTTCACCCCAAATTCAAATAATGCACAAAGCCTGTAACAAGAACACACACGAGGTAGTTTATTTTGAGTAGTGGTCCTCAGGAAATAAAGGAGTCCAGAAAATGCACGAGGAAGCAGTTGAAGCCAGCCTAAGACTGTGAAACTGAGTGGGTCACAGGCAAGCTGGGTCAGCAACAGCCTGTTCTCTTGCAACCAGAGGTTGCGTGAAGGAGAAACTAGCAATACTGACCCCACATTAAGAGTTTGATACTGTGTTCATTATAGACTTTTGCATTCGTGTTTAAAAATAATGCATTAAAAGAATAATTGTGTTTGTGAGTGTCTTGCTTTGTTGCCAGGATGGTCTCAGAACCCTGCCCCAGCTTGTCAAGTAGCTGTAAGTACAGGGGCACGCCATTGTGCCCGGCTTGAATATTCATCTTGGCTACTGAATTTCTTGGTGCCTCTTTATGTTTTTCACCAGCAAGTGCCTCACCGTGTCTCACTCTTGTTCCTGGGAGTGACTGGGTTAATCCCACCAGGGCGCTTCTAAAGAAGAGGCATTTGTCCCCTTTGCTTACTCCTATGAAAGCTATACAGTCCTTCAACTAAGCTCTTTGTTGTTGCTGACAAGTGTATGGAAATCAAACCTTTGTTCTCTTCCCCAAGTGAGTGAACAAGCACCGTGCTTACAACTCAGCCAGTCAGAAGGATTTGCCTTCACTGTTCTTGGGGCCACCCCTAAGTGGAGCTGTGGGCAGTAACATCCCCCCACCCTTGCGCTAGTAATGCCAAACTCACCCATTTGTGGGCCAGTTTTTCCCTTCTATCAACACTGCAGAAAGTTACCCACAGGGCTACAGGTTTGAGGTGAGGGATGAGTGTTGGCATATATGTGAGTGACTTAGAAGAGAAGTCAGAGCTCCCTGTTACTGACTTGCATGTACCCTCCTGACCTGCTCAGCCCTGATCTACTGTTTTTGCTATAGGATGGATTGCTGTTGGCCTGCTTGATGGTATGATTGGTAGGATCTAACGGTGCTTAGTGATACTCGCACTGTGTTCAAAGGCTAGGGCAAAACAGCCTGTCTTTACAGAGGGTGACCAGGCATGCTCCAGGATACTGCATTCCTAATTTCACAAACCTGTCTTAAAATAATACAGGATGGAAGGGGCTGGGAAGATGGCTCAGAGGAATAAGTGCTTACCTGGCAGGCGCAAAATCCCTGATTCCACCAAAACAAACCAAACCAACCAACCAACCAACCAAACAAACAAAAAAACAGGGTCTCTCCGCACAGCTCAGACTCATAATGATTCTCCTGTTTCAGCCTCCCTAGTGCTGGATTATAGGAGTGTACCACTACACCTGGTTCCAGTGGCTGGCTCAGCACAGGGTGAAATGGCATGCGGTACCGGGAATCAAACCTGGGTCCTTGCACTTGCCAGGCAGGCGCTTAGATGGCTGAATTATCTCGCCGGCCCCACTACTTCAGTTCTGCATAAGAAGGGTAGGGTCTCAAAAAGGCAAAAAAGAAAAAAAGACGGTCTCTTTAATAAAGGGTGCTGGAAAAACGCTCTACACATGTCAAAGACAATTGGACTCTTATCTTTTACCATGAGCTAAATTAAATTCAAAGTGGATCTAATATCTAAGTATTAAAACAGAAACATTAAATCTGCTGGAAGAGAGAATAGGTAAGCTCTTGACACTGGTGTAGGAAAAGACTTTATAAATAAAACCCTGATCATACAGAAAAATTATAAAGCATCAGCAACTGGGATCTTATCTTATTAAAAGCTTTTGCACAGCAAGAGAAACCACCAAAAGAGTGAAGAGACAACCCACAATGTGGGACAAAAGGCTTGCCAGCTGTTCCTCAGACAAAGGGTTACTATTGAGAACATACAAAGATCTCAAAAATACCAGAGCTCCCAAATGCAAAGGCCCAATCCAGAGGAGACGTTTGAGATGAATGCACACTTCTCAGATGAAGAAATCTTAAAGTAAATAAAGTTGTGAAAAACATTCAACATCCCTAGTCATTCGAGAGAAGCCACCTAAAACAGTACTGAGATCCTGGGCTGGGGAGATAGCTTGGCGGTCTAAGTGCCTGCCTGGTAAGGACAAAGTACCGAGTACTGAATCCTGGTACCACATGCCATGCCAGCCCTGGAACCCTAGGCCTGCCGTGCCAGCACCCAAACTGGGTGTGGTGGCACATGCCTGTACTCCCAGCACTAGGGAGGCTGAGACAGGAGGATCACTACATGTCCAAACTGTGTAATGAGACCCTGTATCAGGGAGAGAGAGAGAGAGAGAGAGAGAGAGAGAGAGAGAGAAAGGAAGAGAAAGAAAAAAAGAGAGACAAATATTGAGATCCCATCTCACCCTGGAAAGAATAGCTGTTATCAAGAAATCAACCAGTAACAAATGCTTGAGAGGCTGTGGGGAAAAAGGAACCCTTCTCCACCTTTGGTGGGAGCGCAGACTGGTGCAACCACTGTGGAAACCAGTGTGGAGGTTCCTCAAAACACTAGGACTAGAGGTTCCATGCAACCCAGCTCTTCCCCTTCTGGATGTTTTCCCAGCACTGAGAACATCATATCATAGCAATATATGTACATCTATGTTTATAGCTGCACAACTTGGAATAGCTAGATCTTGGAAACAACCCAAATGCCCATCGGTCGAGGAATGGATAAAAAAACATGGGGTCTTTTTATACAGTGGAGTACTCCAGAGCCTTAAAGAAGGATAAATTGGAAAAGGGCTGGCCTGATAGCTCAGCGGACTAAAGTGCCTGCTTAGGCAGAGCGCAGCAGCTGGGGTTCGATCCCCGGTGTGTCTTGCCGGCCCATCTCCCAGGGTGTGCTGAGGCAGTGATGGAGACTGGGCGTGGTGGTGCATGCCTGTGATCCCAGCGCTTGGGAGGCTGAAAACAGGAGGATCACTAGAGTCTGGAAATGAGTCTGAGCTGCATAGTGAGACCTGTACCAAATACAAAAGCTCACTGGATCTGCTTGATTTCATGCCAGAAGACTTGAAGAGAATATTCTCTGATTGGGCTCAGGCACAGGGCTTTTGCCCAGGCCCTGGGGCTCGTACCGCCAGCTTGTGCTCACTTGCGCAGCTGCCTTGCCACACCCCAGTCTCCTGCCTCTCTTTTCCCCAAGAGTCATAGCTGTTCACAGGCTGCTGAGGGTGTGGAGGAGTCTGTCTTCATGGGCTATTTCTGGCTGAAAGGCCACAGGCCCTACCTATGGGGATTATGTACTCTATTTTAAGACGCTGAGCCTCATGGCTTGGCTGAGGAAAACCTGTCAGAAGAGAATCAGGAAACAGTGTCTCCTTTTGGAGATCTCCGTGTGGGCCCCGAGGCCTGGGAGTGAATCTGGAGGGCACGGTTTTTCAGAACACAGAGTCTTTGCAGGGCAGCACAAGAGGCCAGACCTGGCCGCGAACCTTGTGCTGAGGCTCTGGCCGTGATCTGGCTGCCCCACTGTCCAGCCACATGGCAGGGCGGCTGCCCTGGGCACAGCTGGGCCCAGACCCTGCATGGGACCTCATGGGGTTTAGCCAGCCACTGCTGCCCACTGCCCTCCGCCTCCAGAGAGGACGCAGGAGAGCACCTGCTGGCCAGGGCCCTGGCCTCAGCGCGCTTCCTGTGCTGCCCAGGCATCATGGCACCCAGCCTCCAACCAGAGAAAGCTCCTCGGATCAGAGTTCTGGCTGCCTCTGCCTGTGACTTGACGCACAGTCGCACAGTCCTGAGAAGACATCTGAGTATCAATACCATCCTCCTCCCTGGGCCAAATCTCTCCTGATTTGTGTTCCTGGGGGGGAAAAAAAATCCTTTCTAATGATATTTGACCTGAGTGAGTTGTTTTGTCTTATTTTTCACTTTGGTCCTGGATATAACAAAAGGCTAAATATGATGACAGTTTTCACTGTGTATGCTCGCAACACACACATGCCATTGTATCCTGACCCATTTACTCAGTTCCGTTTGGGGTTACACGAGAGTTAACCCTGAATCATGTGGGGAAAAACCACAGGGCCTATGGAACAACTGCTTACCATAAAAGAAAGCCATGTCCCTGATTCTGAACTGCTATTGCAAAAGTTTTTCCTCCTGGGTTTTCTGGGTTCTCTTTTTTACTCTGAAATGCATTTATTAGGTTGAGAGGTTATGTTCCATAAACGGAAGCCAGGGCGTCTGCTTTCAGCATTCGTTGCAACCAAAAGTGCACCCTATCGCGTCAGCACCCGTGCTTGGTTCTTTGCAGGATCTGAACTGAATCTATGAGCCTTATGGAATATAACTCCATGATCTTTTTAATTATGGGACCTTAATGGAAGCTATTACATGGGTAATGTTTGTCCTTACTGTGCAATGAGGGAATTTTTAGTAGTGCTTCCCGGTGCATGTGCAAAAGAGTAGGAAAAATGTTTCTGAAACAAAACTGGACGAATATCTATAATGGATGAATATCTATAATGAAAAGTAAATTTAAAGATTGCTAAAACTGCACTATAGAAACAATGTTAGTATTAAACAAATTATACAATAAAAATAGTGTCTGTGTGTGGGGAACTGCTGAACTGCTGGCTCAGCGTGAGTGTGGAAAACGTTCCTGTGGAGGAGAAAGTACGGCAAAGAGGGCTATTAGCTGGCCCCCAGCGCCCCTTGGACCTGTGGTGGGCCAGGGCTCACCGCGACCGCTTATCTGCCTGAGGTTTGCACAGGTAGCTTTTTTTCCTTTGGGTGGGCTTTTCCTTTAGATAGTGTAGGTGGAGCCGGCTTTATCCTGGAGAGGCAAGTCCAGCTATCTGTCCCTGCCACCTTTACTGCAGTGGGTGTGGCAAGGGTCACTGAAAAGGGACCCTTCTGTTTTGGTTGTAGTTGGTCTCAGGAGTCCTTTTTTTTCAAGTTTTATTGAGCACTTGGCCTCCTGGGCAGACACGAGGTGACCTCCCTGGGCCAGAAGCTGGCAGGACTTTGTTCCCTTATAGTTGGATGGCCTGCTGTACTTGGCTCAGATTAATAAGGGACTATAAGAGTCTCGTGGTCTCCAGGTCTCCTTCCGTATCAGAAGACAGAAAAGGCCTCCCACATAGTATCATAAATGGCTCATATTTAGCCCCGCTGTGTGGGGGGTATTTTGAATCTCCAGGAGGGCTATTGGAAGAAATAGGAGCCAGGTCTCAGCCAGCTCTGGGCAAAGTTTTGTGAGCACTTGCTTTAGGGTCTGGTTGGCTCTCTGATCTTTTCAGAAGACTGAGGTCACCATGTAGAATGGAAATGATACTTATTCCTGAAGCCTTTGCCAGCCCCTTCTCAAGTTATTTGATAGGTGAAAGAACATCCATTAAGGAGCCGGGGAGACGGCTCAGTAGAATAAGCGCTTCCCTGGCAAGAGCAAGGGACTGAGTTCAATCCCCTGTTCTACCCGAAAGAAAGAACGTCTATTGCTACTCTGAAGAGACTGGGGTAGTCCAAACTGGGGTGTGTGTGTGTGTGTGTGTGTGTGTGTGTGTGTGTGTGTGTGTGATATTTTTTCAGGAGCACTTGGCTACCTTTATAGCCATTTCTGGACAGATAGGGAAGGCCTTAGTCCAGCCTGTAAAGGTAACAATTAGGACCAGTATTTGTTTAAATCCCCCATATGGCCTGTGAGCAGAGCCTGACTGCCAGTCCTCCCCAGGCTATGGCCCTCTTCTCTGTACTGTCAGTGTACTTTCTCTACTTTGCCACTACAGCAATTTGGGGCTGGCGATTCTTCATTGTCGGGGACCGTCCTCTGCCTATCAGTGTATTTAGTGGCCTCTCCAGCTTCTGTCTACTGCATCAGTAGTGTGCTGTGCTGGTTGACGTAATAAAACAGTTTCTCTTGTGGACAAAGTGAGGTCAAAGTATGTGCTGAGGATTTCAAGCTTAAAACTTTGTCACAGTAAAAGCCACCTTGTTACTAATCACCGTCCCTTACTCCATCATTCTTGCCACTTTCTACAGCACTTCTGCATATTCTCTGTGAGAACCCTCACAAGGTCTGATCAAAAATACAGTGAAAGTTGCTGCTGAGCTCCTGCCAAGGAGAAGGCGGCACGCGGAAGTGCCACTCTGTGTCTTCTGATCCCTCATGCGCCTGGCCTGGCAATCTGGGACTTCTAGTTCTTCCCCAAAGTCAAAATGACCATGAAAAGTTAAACATTTTCAATCAGTTCAGGACATGGAGGCAGCCAATTCAGCCAAACTAAAGACCCTCACAAGAGAGGACTTGCAGGCCTGTTTCAGGAAGTGGCAAAGACAAGCACCATGGGATATGTGGGCTGGAAGTGCGGGGGATTAATCGCAATGTAGCTTTTACAATAACAAATTTTAAAAATTTAAACATTTACCGTATCTGTACTTCTTTTCTGCATCCAACGAAACTACAGCCTTGACCCCTTTTCTGAGCTTCTTGGCCAGTTCTTCATCGAGGACACCAAGGACCTGGAAAGAGGCCTTCTGGGTGTCCCACTTGGGCACAGTGTGCCAGAGAGGCCTCCTGCAGCTGCCTGGGATCTCCGGTCCCTGCCTTACAGCCACCATGGGTCTGTGTGTGATGCCAGCAGGGCTGAGGCCTGGTTGTGGTGAGGATTCGGGTCGAGCTCTCCACCGTGGCAGAGAGGCACAGGCAGGCCCAGGAGGGTGCAGGAGGACGGAGACGCCTTTGATACTCTCAAAACTCCCTGTAGGCTCCACGTCCACTTGGAGGTGCTGAGGGCATAGGATTGAAAGCCCAGATGCTGTGTGGGCAAGTACTAAACCAAGAAGTTATGTAGAGCTGTGAGGTGCAGGGCTGAGGTTGGTCCAAGGTGCAAGGACAAGAGGCTGTCACAGTGAAGGATGAGGACAGGCTGGAGTGCGTGCAGTTGGGCAGGGGGATCCAGAGGGAAAGGGTGCCTGCCCCCCAGATGAAGCAGGAACCCGGGGCCCAGAGCCCAGGCTTCTCAGCCTCGTGGTGCGGGTTGTACCACTCCCACCAGCCCAGCTGCCCAAGCACTGTGACACCCCAGGACCTGGGCTTTGGCTGGGAAGGAGGAGCTGGCCAGCTGCAGCATCTGGGCTTCTCCTCCCTGGTGTCTGGTTCTCAGCGAGGAAGGCAGGGGAGGATAAAGCTTTTCTCTCACCTGTTGAGCCATAAGGAAGGCGTGTTTTAGCGTGAACTTCCGTGGAAGGTCAAGGCCGTCTGCAGGAGGCTGAAGGAGGCCTTGAGGCTGAACTCGCGGATCAGCTCATCAGCGAGGCTGAGCAGGGTGGCAGGCCGAGATGAGCTCTGTGAGCAGGGGGGTCAGGAATTTGGACTTCGAGCCAAGAGCAAGGAGGGGCCATGAGGCTTTCCTAGCCAGCAGTGACAAAGCATTACATTTAAAAACTACCCTTGGCCATTACGTGGAGAAAGGATTGATGGATGGCAGGAAGCAGAAAAGCAAGGCGCGGGCAGTCACATTGCCAGGGCAGGAGCGGGAGGGTCTCACTGAGCTGGGGCCGCAGCGGCGGAGGGAAGGGGCGGCTTAGGAATTAGGCAGGAACAGGGCCAGTCCTGCGCGCGGGCTGCTCGGGCTTCCGCCTTTGTCGCTTACTGTCTCTGCTCCATACAGTCGCCGAGTACACCTGGTTAAAACCTAAGTGCGGGCCTCGCCGCTCGCCTGGCTTTCCGTCTCAGAGGAGAAGCCGAAGTCCTCAGAAGGCTCGCCGGGTAGCAGAGCTTTGCTCTCCATCCCCACGGCTCTCTGGCTTCACCACCCCCCGGACACCTCACTCGCGCGGCTCCCGCGCTTGCCGGGCTTCTGCAGTTCCTGCAGATCGCCACGAAGGTGCGCTCTAGCGCAGGTCTTGGCTTCTGGGAGGCGGGTCCTTGTCCTCGGTTGCAACATTCTTTTCTTTCCTTGGTAGCGCTGCTTGTATTGCAGCATTTTCCTAGTGTGCTGCGCCATGCTTGCCGCAGAGTACGTGTTTAGTAGGTATTTAATTGAGCGCCAGTGAAATAGCTCAGCGGATTAAAGCGCCGGCCAACAGGCGCACGGCGGGGCTCCACCCTCCGGACTGCGGTGCCGCGCCGTCCCGGGGCGCGCTGAGACGGCGATTGAGACTGGGCGTGGGGGTGCGCGCCTGTAATCCCAGCTCTTGGGGGGCTGTAAACAGGCGGATCGCTAGAGTCCGATCTAGTAGTGAGACCCTGAACACCCTGTAGAGCCTTCCCGAAAATACAAAAAAAGATGTTAAATTGAGCGAAGGAGTTGAGGTTGAGGATGCAGGAGGCAGAGTTGCCCTCGGGACCGAACTCCCTTGAGGGCTTAGACAGGACACTTGCAGTGACCCCAGGGGGATCCGGCAGGAAAGGTGGAAGAGGTAGTCTCTCTCTCTCTCTCTCTCTCTCTCTCTCCCCCCTCCCTCCCTCCCTCCCTCTCTCCCTTCCTCCCCCTCTCTCCCTCTCCCTCTCTTTCTCTCTCTCAGTGGGGCTGTGGCTGGGACACTTGACTGTGTGAGGGTGGGCTGGGTTTTGCTCTGGGGGCGAGCCCGGCCTTGGAGAGCAAGAAGTTTGCTGGATGAGGAAAAGCCTCTGATCGTGAGAGATGGTCTGAGTGTTACGTATGGGGTGGGCAGGGGAAAGGTTAATGTCTGAGCATCTGGTTCCAGAGTCCCCAAGCTCAGGATCTATAGCTGGGAGTAAGTTTGGGGACAACAATGAGAACTGCTTCTTGGCTCTGTGGGCAGGGGGCACAGAGTTAGTGATCTTGGGTCAGGCTCCCTTCTAGGAGAGGATTCTGGTGTTCCTCATCTCGATGGGACCCTGGGCCTCAAAAACCTGTCTGGCAGAGAACTTGTCCTACAGGCACCCATACAGCTTTTCATGCCCTACACATTTGAGCCCACTTAGGGTCCTGGACAGAAGAGGTGGCTGGGGCACTGGGTAGAGAAGGGGCCTGGAAGCTGTCAGTGGACTGAGCAGGCTGGCAGCTAGCTCCTGGCCTCAGCTTCCCTTCCCCCTGATGCTCAGGCTGGGGCTGCTCTGGAGTCCTGGTGGGCAGGAGGGGTAGCTCCTAGGACCTCCTCACTCCTGCCTGGGCCTAATGATTTCTGTGGCTGCCTGTCGTACACTTTATACAGGCCTATGACTGGCGTGGCCAGGACCAGATCGAGGTGAAGCGGGGTCCACTATCTCCCCCCACTCTGGTGGCTGTGGCAGTATCTTACTGTGTGGGTGGCGGGGCAGGCGCCAGAGCCCAGCTGGCCGTGAAAGAAGAGGAAGGAGACACAGGCCAGGGGGGACAGGGCTCTCCAGGGATGTGAGGCAGAGAAAGCGAGCGGGCTGGAAAGCCCTGCCCACTGTCCCCAGGCAGCTTCCCCTGGAACAGAGGGGATTATGGAAAGAGCTTTTGGAAGGACTCCCTGGCACAAATCTATCAGAAGAAAATGGACATAAAAACTTACAATACAAACATGTCACCCGAACAAATGCAGAGTAAGTACAGAGCACAGATCCTTGCCAATGCCCTCCCCAAGCTCAAGGAAACCCTAGTCACAGTTCAAAGGGGTTTGTTTTTCCAGGGCCTGGCACACAAGTGTAAACTGACAACTGGGAATGCACAAGCATATCCCAGAAAAATTCATAAACAGCAAACAGGGAGAGGTTAGCTGTTAACTCTGAAGGGTAGTAGTTAAATGATGTGCTCACAAGAACAGTAGCATAGGTCAGAGGCATAAAGTTCTCTCACAAGAGGGTGAGAAGTTCCTACCAATCGTTAATAGAAGTTGAATAATATCTACTAAGTGTGCACTAAAAAAGGAAAGAAAGGCTTAGGGAACTTCACACAGCGTTTACTCTTAAGAGAAGGGAAACACTCCCTTTCTGTTACCCAGGATGTGGGCCCCCAGCAAGCACACTCTAAATGTTTGTTGAATGACTGAAAGTTCATCACTAGTAATTAAAGACATGAAAAGTTTAAACAATACATGCTATTTCACGTACTGGATTTTAAAAACTGCTAGAAAAATGAAAAATTAAAGCAACTACATGCTGTGTTTCGCTTACCGGATTTTAAACACCGAAAAGGTCAGGATATTGGCAAGAGCTTGAGGAAATAGGTACTGAGAGAACAGGTACGCCGATAGAATGTGAACTGGTAGCAGCCTTTTGTGGTGTGTGATAGCACAAAATTGAAAATAGAACAAATGTACTTTCAGGCTTGCTAAATAAGTGGGCCCCAGAGCAAGCAAACCACAGAGCAGACGCACCAGCCTAGGATCCGGGGCACACGGCTCGGACCCACGCAGCAACTCTATTCCTATTTTTGTACAGCATATGTGCTTTTTAAAAAATGTGAGTGTGTCTCAGTACATACAAGAGAGGGATGAAAGACCCAAGGCAGAACAATCATAGAGGATGATGACGTCTCCCTCAGGAACGAGGGGCGGGGCAGCGGGATTTCTTTCAACTTTGAAATAAAAAAGAGCATCTTCAGGGAAGTCGGCAGCCCCAGGCAAGAATTCTTTCTAAAACTTTCTTTCCCACTGGAAAAGAATCAAGAGCGCCCTCTACTGGAGAGATACAGGACAAAGAAAAAGGAGGCTAGGAACAGAAAATGAGCAGTTACTGTAAATTGACTTGCAGACAAAGTAGGAGCTGCCCTGCATATTTTTGTAAAGAGATGGCATTTTCCAACCAGCACAGGAATCTAGTTTACTGTCGGTCACACCACTGCTGAAGGGAAGAAGTGATGGTTGTACACAATGAATTGCATTGCACGGTCTCATCTGAGATAACTGGTGCAAGGATCTGGGCGTTTCCATACTTGGAAACAAGTAAAAATGAAAACATGAAAAAAAGAAAGAGGGGGCTCAGGAAATGTAGTGGGCACCAGGGGCTGTGTGCCAGCCCAGGTGATCTCCCCAGCCCCCGGGGACTGCAGGCCAGCTCTCCCAAGGCGCTAGGGGCTGTCCCCCTCTCACAGTACTGCAGGACCACGGGCCCTCTACCGTCCGTGCTCCGCTTTGTGGTGTCACCACCCACAGCCTGCTCCTTGAGCCCTGCCCGTGGCAGACTCTGGGATGCCTGCTGTCCCCAGGGCAGCCTGGTGCCTGTCTGGTTTCCTGCCGCCTCCACTGTCTAGGACATCCTGGCACCTGAGCTGGTCTTGCAGCACACAGGCACTGTACCTACATTCCAGGTTGGCAGACCAGGATGCTGAATGGTTAGAAGCTGAGCAAAGGCACTTTATTAGAGAGGTGACAGGAAATGTATTTACACAGGCCCGAGGGGCAGGAGAGGAGGCAGAGGCAGGGGCTGGGGGGCTCAGACCAGCTCCACCTTGGCGTTGGGGTACACGGCCACCACATCGTAGCCCTCGGGTGGCTTGACGCGCTCCTTGGCGTGGCTCTCGCAGTAGAGCCCCTCGTCCAGGAAGAAGTAGCCACGCTGCTTGAGGTTCAGGCCACAGTCGCTGCACATGAAGCACTCTGGATGGTAGAGCTTGTCCCGAGCCTTGACAATCGTGCCCCTGAGGGGTTGTGGGGAGGACAGGGCCAGGAAGACAGTCAGGTGCCCCTAAGATCCTCGAGCTGCCCCCACCCAGGGCCCTGGGGGTACAGGGTGCGGGCACTCACACGATCCCATGGCCACAGCGTGTGCACTCTGGGAGGCCCTGCAGGCCGCTCAGCGGAGTGCCCAGCTTGCTGGCTGTGGGCTTGAGGTTCCGAGGGCCACCAGGCCCAGGTCGCTCCCCTAAAACCAGAAGCACAGGTGGGATAAGCCTGTGAGGAGGCCAGACCTCCACTTTTTTTTTTTTTTAGTACAGGGTTTACAGGGTCTCACTGTACAGATGGGACTCATAGTAATTCTCCTGTTTTCAGCCTCTAAAGTGCTGGGATTATTGGTGTGTGCCACCACGCCCAGTCTGAGTCGCCATCTCAGCATGGCCCAGGGGTGGGGCCAGCACAGCATGCCAGGGATGGAACCCTGGTCCCTGCCTAAGCAGGTGCTTCAATCCACTGAGCTATCTGGCCAGCCTTGGCCTCCACTTCTGTAGGGCACTGCTTCTGGGGTCTCCACACGGAGACTGATGAGAATATGACCAGCGAGGCAGGGGCATGAGGAAGGGCAGGGTGCTGCTGGTCCCTAGCAGGTCAGAGGAGGCCCTGCGAGGGTGAGGAGCCAGGGAGGACCAGGCATGGGGTCTTACCGCCCTCACCGGCCTCCAGCATGCCCTGCAGGTAGCGGAAGGAGCCCGACTGCTTGGGCTCCACGGCTGCAGGCTCTCCGGGCTCCCTCAGCATCCTGTACACCTCCGAGCCCAGGTCCACTCTGCAGTCTCGGTGGCGGGCAAGGCCTCTGGCTGGGTCAGCACTGGATAAGAAAATGACGAGGAGGAGAGACAGGTTGGGGTGCCAGCCTCCACTCTGCCAACAAGCAGGGCAAGGGTGAGGCTCTGTGAGTCAGAATGTAACCAGGTTAGATAAGGGCCAAGTGTCAGGGTTGGGAATGGGACCCCGGGAGGGATCAGGAATTAGGATGGGATCCGGGTGTGGCTTCAAAGGCCATGGCTGGGCACTACCTAGGGGGTGGAGACACGTGCAGGGCACTCATCTGGGCCGGCAGAGTGGCCTCACTGCTGCTGCCATTCTGAGGAACCTGAAGACGTGGCGACTGCCCGTACGGAGAGCCCAAGCTCAGTCGAGTATCTTCTGGTGCAATCCCGGTGGCTGAGGCCCGCCTGCTGCTCACTGGGCTGCCATCCTGTGAGAGTGAGGCCCGAGTGCTGGGAGAGCCCTGGCCTTGCTCCCCTCCTCCATCCTGCTCGGCAGGCCTGGTGGACCTTCTGGCTACCTCTGCCTGTGGGCCTCTGTCCAGCCCTTCAGAGTCCAGAGGTCTGCTCCGCAAGCACACTCACACCAACGTGAACAGGGACATGCACACACTCACATGTCTGTTTTATTATTATTATTATTATTATTGTTATTATTTTATTTTTATTTTTTGCAGTACCAGGGATTGAACTCAGGACCTTGTGCTTGCCAGGCAAGTGCTTATTCTACTGAGCCATCTCCCCAGCCCATCACGTCTGTTTAAAGAATGAACATGCATTAAGGCCGACACGCACAGTGGCTGGTCTACTGACATATACCTAGCTACACATACAAGGTTACACGCTGTAGTCCCACTGGCAGAGGCTATGGGGGTCCTGTGGCCGGATCTGGCTTGAGTCTGATTTTAGGGTCAGACTCAAGTTCAGGCAGGGGGCAGGACCCAGCCTCTGCCTGCCAGGTGACCTAGAGCCTCTGGTAAGCCTCTGCATTGTGCACGGAAGCCGTGTGGGAAGGGATGCCTGTCCTAGTGGTAGGGGGAAAGAGTTGGACTTGGCCGCAGGCGGCCTCCAGCCCCGGGCACCGGGGGTAGCGGCTGAGTGGGAACCCTCCCATGTTCCCCACCTGGCAGACAAAGGGAGGTCTTGCTGACCAAACTGGCCCCCATAAAGGCGGTGATGGTGGCTGCAGCAGCGGCAGCAGCAGCAAGACTCTCTGTCAGACCCCAGAGAAGCCCAGAGAAACCTGAGCACTCACACGTGTCGCTAGGCAAGCAGGCAGGGGAGGCTGGTCTCTAATGGGGGCCAGATGGGCTGTGGATGACGGGGGAGGGGCTTGGCCTCCAGAAGGAGCCCGTGATGGGAGGGGGAGGGGGAGCAGGGGAGCAAGAGGCTGGAAGGCCCAGCCCTCCCCACCCCACCAGCAGGGTCATCAGGGCCACTGCCTGCCCTGGCCACCCACAAGCAGTCTCTTCAGGAGGTCTGAACTCCGGTGGCCTCAGCAAATGTCTGAGCTCTGGCTGTACCACTTACAAACTTGGTGAGTCACCTTGCTTCCCTGAACCCCAGTCGTACCATCTGTGAGCTGGGAACGTGATGGTCTCTACATCCCAGGCTCCCTGCCCGGCATGTAGCAAATGCCTATTAGCGGAAGTGCTCCTGCAGGAATTCCACTCTGTAGTGGTACACCTTGCCCCACTGCCCCCAGGTCTGAGTAGCTGCTGCAGATTTGCAGGAGGAAGCCGCAGTGGGCTTTCAGGGGGTAGGGGAGAAACGACTTGCCTGGCCGGCAGCTCCCCAAGATGGAGGAGGCAGAGTCCAGGCCCTCAACTTGAAGGGCAGTGAGCGCCACGTGGGCAGGTACCACCTCTTGCGGCAAAGCCCTGCTGGGTGTGCAGACCCGTGGGCTGCACCAACTTGCTTCTAGCCCGTCCCAGGTCTCAGCCCTCCCAGAAGCCTCCCCCTCACTGCCCCCTTCTGCCCTGTGTTCTCACATGCAGTCCTGGGAGGGAGCCCCATGGCCTGAAGCCCCAGCCTGCCCTGTTCCATCCTCCAGGCAGATGCTCTTGGGGTAATCTGCGCTGCTCCTACGCTAAGCATGGCTTCCTCCTCTACCTCCTCCTCTGATGGCTCCAGCCAGCCCCACCCCCAGGGGCAGAGGGTGGGAACAGTAAGGGGACAAAGAGCCCTGTGTCTCTTAGTGAGGCCATAGCTCTGGGGGTTGGGGGGGGCAAACTGGGGGGTAGGGATGTTTTCCTCGCCACCTATGGAACCCATGACCTTTTAAGCACAAAAAGGGGACAGTCGCAGAGGGGCTGCTCTGTTGCTTATGGAAAGTCCCTTGCAGCCTGGTCTTCAAAGCAAAGGATGAAGGAAAAACACCAGGCAGGGTCGAGCAGGGCAGGGGTCTCCAGCTGTGAGTCTGGGGGCAGGAACCTGGATCTGCTACCTCTGTCTGTGGGAAACTGGGCCTCCCACACGCACGCACATGGTGGCACCTCACTGCACCCGTCATCGGCCTGCCCCTTGTAAACCTGGTTACTTGTCTGCCAGATCATCTGCCCCTGTCCCAGCCCATAGGGCCTTGGGTTCACAGGGCCATAGAGAAGGCCTCTGAGCCACAAAAGTGGACACGAATCCCTGCAGCAACAGCTAAGGGGTCGACGGAAACCCAAGAGCAGCTCCAGAGCCTCATCCCGGCCTCCCCCCGCAACCCCGGCCTCTTCGTTCTCCGAACCTGGAGTGCACAGCCTCACCTCAGGACCCCGGCATGCATCTCCTGAGGAAGTGTCCTCTCTGCCTCCCATTTCCTGCCCTCTTCCAGGGAGCCTGGCTGAGTAATGTGCCTACTCTGGCTCCTTGGGCCCCGGCTTCCCCTCCCTTAGGACTTCTACGAGTCCCACCTTCACTACCTGTATGAGAATGGCCCTCATGGCTGTGGCAAACATGTGGCCTGTGGGACACTAGACAGGGCCAGCAGGGACCGGGGTAGTTGGTGAAGGAGGGTGTGGGCAGATCCTCTCTCAGCTCTGCTGAGGCCTCTCTCCTTGCCTTAAGAGGACAGACATACGGCATGTGGCCTACCAGCTGTAGTCACACAATGGCTAGGACAGAACTTCAGCCATGGGGCACTCAGGGCTGAGTGACAGAGACATGTCCCAGGGGTTGAGATCACCAGCTGTTTAGTGTCCCAGCCTCTGCCACACTGTTGGCTTCTTCCTACGGTGGCACTGCCAGGTATCCAGATAAACTCCAGCGGGGCTCATGTGAACATGGGGTGCGGTAGGTGTGGCCCAGAGAAGCCTTCTGTTTCAGGCTCTGTCCTAAGCATCTGAGAACCACAGGGCAGGTGAACCCATGGACCACACCTGGCTCCGCTGCTGGAGGCTCCGCTGAGCTAGGCCAGGCACGGCGGTGACGGTACCTACCTGGGCCTCAGGGTCAATGTGAATCCGGTGTGCCTGGACCTTGTCATCAGCAGCACCAGGCCAGCTCCTGCTCTCAGGCCTGTGGCAAGAATTCCAGTGGTCACACATATCCGCCCAGTATGCTCAGCATGCCCCTGAGCCAGGACCAGGGGCTCTGGGCCCAGGACCAGCCAGCATTTTCCCCCTACCTCAGTTGTGTCTATTGTGGTGGACAGCCATAGGCCTAGGTCTGCCACCCTCCTGGGGCAGGACTGTGTGCGCCCTTCCCTGCACACTGCCAAGCCCTGGCTCATCTGGTGCCTGGACAGAGGTGGCCTCAGGGGCCCTGCAACTTCCCACACGTTCATCCTATCTGTACCCTGCAGAAGCTCAGCTCAGAGGCTCTGCTCAGGAGGGAGCATGCTGCACGGATTCATCAGCCAGGAGCCCAGCCCTGGATCCCCTGCCGTCCTCAGCCTCTGACCGAGGCTGGGGTCGGCTCAGCTCTCAGGGAGGTGAAACAGAGGTTCTGCAGGGTGTGCCTTCGCTCTTGCCGCCACCTCACACAGCCAGCTAGTCATCCCCGAGGTCTGCCTAGCCCAAATGGGAAACAGGCCATTAGGAAATTCCTGTATCACCATAGAAACCAAAAGCCAAACACTACTCAGGAGGGAGAAAAACGTCGTAAACCTGCCATAAGCAGGGCGGGCAGGCCTAGGAGAGGCTTCGGGCTGCGGCCCAGCCCTGCCACTCGGTAGCTCCTAGCTCCAAGAGAAGGCAGGCTGGGAGGGCACACAGGGCCCCGACTGCAGGTGGGTGAAATAAGTCTGGCTAGACTAAAAGGAAATAAGGACCCCCTAAAGAAGAGGGCTCCCTGGGGCCTCACAACTGGCCTCAGGGCTTGATCCTCTGTCAACTAAGAGATTTAATAACCCCTGCAGGAGATTATAATAATAATCCCTCCAGCCTTTAGGGATTCTTGGCATCAAGGTACTGCTGGCCCAGGGCAACCCCTTCCCCACGTAGTACCTTCAGCCATGCAACTAAGCGAGTGCCCTACCTCACAGCTCTAACTGTACACTGCCTCTTAACACTTTACCAGGACACACCTGGGGCAGTCTTTGGGGCTGCCCAGCCTGATACTTTTCTGCAGTTTTTCCGAGGAGGGTTGTCTGGGCCTGAGGTCTAGGGAGCAGAGGGTATCAAATGCCCAGAGCTATGAGAGGGCCCGCCCGAGGCATCTTAGCTGCCTCCCAGACTTCCATGCTGGACAGGTGGCTGGCTCCCTCTGCCCATCCTCAGATGAAACAAGAACCAAAGTTTGGGCTATGCCAAGGCTCCTTGGGTCACAATGCTGACTCACAGAGACCCCACTGTGGCAGGATTGGAGTCCAGCTAGGAAGGTCCTGGGCCTACAGAACATGCCCAGGAAGCCTGGGTCAGCCTAGCTATGGTTGCCTGGCCTTGGGAGGAGATGCTGGGTCTTTACAGCATGTGCCACTCCGTGGGCAAGTCTGCAGGGAATCAGGGCGCTCTGTACACAGACGCAGGCATTGAGGCTGGCCTGGGCACCACTACTTCCACCAGCCAGCTCACCAGGCTGATCTTCAGACGCCCCACGGCACAGACGGAAGGGTCTTTGGGGCCCAGGCCCAGGTCCCGGAATAGCAGGTGATAGGAGCAGGGGCCCTGCACAGGAGATGGCATTCAGAGAGTGTCAGCATGGCCCCTCTGCCTGGATCCCTACGCGTCTGCGGGTGTGGGGAGGGTGAAGGGCAGGTTTCCATTCTGTCTGAGCAGGCTCAGAACCTCATCATCTCAAGGCTCAGACCACAAAACGGATCCCCCTCTGGAGAGCAGGAAGGTCAGGCTCCAAGCACACAGCTTTCTCCTGGCTCTCACGTGCACAGCCGGCATGGAATCCAGCTGTATGACTGGAGATGAACGCTCCCTGCTCCATGACCGATGGCTAGTGGACATGGTGACAGCCTAAGTGGAACAGGTCAGTGGGCCCCTGGCTCGGTCTGGCCTGGTGTGGAACAGATGACCAGGAAAGGGAGGAAGGAAGAGAACCCTCCACCCAGCCACCCTCCTGTGACATCGTTCTCTCTGGAAATGTCCTGACTCAGGCCCCTGTGCGCCTCCTCCAGCTCCACTACCACCAGGGCTGCCCCAGTTCAGCTAGTGTCAGAGCCGGAGGTGAGTCAGGGCCCAGGAACCCGGCCAAGGCGGGAGGCCTCAGAGGCTCCTCGCAGCCCGCAGTCCCTCAGTCTGGCTCCAGGGGATGCATGTGACATTGCTTTATGGGGAAGGAAATCCAGGCTCAGGGAGGTCACCTGGATATTTCAGTTCTGGATGAGGCCTAGCTCTGCTAAATTCCCAGGCCAGGGCATCCTCACTACATGCCACGTGTAGTAGGAAAGGGCCTGGACTTGCAGCTGAGCCTACTCAGTGCCAAGGACGTGGCTGGGGGTCGTGACCCCAGCCCAGACCTAGTCTCCAGCCAACGACAATCAGGTCTACCTCATAAACCCTCTCACCGGGTTTAGAGGCTCCAAGCCTTCCATCCTGCCAGCGCTAAGGCATCTTAGCTGTGTTGTGGTTTGGAGAGGTTTCGCCCACACATTTCCATAGGGGGTCGTAGAAAGTCCCTGTTAACAGGGAACGTGGCCGAGCTGAGCTCCCGAGCCAGCTGCGGCAGAGGCGCAGGGAGATCCCACTCAGCTGGAATTAGCCCAGCAGCTTGTCAAGGCTGAGCGAGGACCTGCAACTGGGCATGACAGGGGGCGCTGGGCCTTTTCTTCCAGCTCGGGACCCCATGCTCTCCTCAGTGGGCTGCACAGCGTCACGCAGCTCATGGCAGGAAGACTCCTCCACATCCAGAGTGAACCAGAGCAGAGGCATGGGCTGTGGCGGGGCCAGCGGAGGCAGGACAGCCGCCATGTGGGAGGGCAGCAGCGGCAGGCAGCACGGCAGAGGTGCTGGAGTCTTCAGGAGTGAGAGAGACCAGAGACCAAATTCTCCTTCCTCACTGCCTCCCTGTGTGGCCGTAAGCACTGTCCTACCTTTCTGAGCCTCAGTTGTTCCATCTGTAAAGTGAGGCCTCGTTAGGTTTTAAGATAAATTAGGTTGGAAGATAAATGCTCTGAGATGCTCATTATGATGGTCACCACGGAGGGGAAGGGACTGCAGCAAAGCCCACAGGCAACTCATTTCCGCTGCCAGCAGCCCCTGCTCTACGTGCCCCAGTGGACCCTCTAGTCACAGGTTGAGAGGGATTTCTCCCTGCTGTAAGCTACTCTAGCTCTAACTGGTGCCCTCTGGGACCCCAGGAAGGCACTATCCTGAGGTGGACAAGCCCAGCTCGCCCCGGATGCCATCTGCCTATACCATCTCCTGCCAGCCTTCCTACCCCATCAGCCCAGGGTGTACCTGCTCACGGAGAGCGTGAGATGATCGTGGCAGCCTTTGATGCGGTTCTGCGCCTCCAGGTGTGTCATGAGCTCCGTGCTCTCACCATTGATGGCTTGGATCAGGTCTCCAGGACACAGGGCCGCCAGCGCGGCCTTGCTGCCTGCATGGACCTACAGGCAGGCGAGACAGGAAGGCAGCACAGGCGTTAGGTGACCCTCTGCTCTAGGGCTCTTCCACCCTTAGCACCTGCGTGGTATGCACTGGCTGTCAGGGGTCCTGTGGACGGGCAAGCCAGGAGGCTGGCTGAGGCCCCTGCTATAGTCTCTGCTGAAAAAGAAAAACAACTCCAAGTAGGCTGTACTGATGTATTCTTGTTCACAAGCTCAAGCCCAGCCTGGGCAAATTAGCAAGACCTTGACTCAAAATAAGGAACAAACAAGAAGGACTAGAGCTGTAGCTCGGTGAGCAGGCTCTGGGTCCAGTCCCAGGCCCCAAGGCCTGTGGTGTGTAAGGGACCACAGTCGAGGGAGGCTATGGGTGACCCAGAGGCACTGGCCAGCCCCCAGCTCCACCATTTCTGCAAACACTGCTCCTTCCTCCAGGGACGCTTCTGATTCCTGACCCCTACTCCTCCTCTGGGTCTCAGCAGAAGCCCACCTCCTCTGGCACAGCCCTCTGTGTCCACCTCCATCTCTGCCCCTGTACTATTATTACCTCATCGCAATTAAAATGGGGGAGTCCGCCAAACAGCTCCTCACCGAGTCCCAGGCCACGCAGTTCCAGCTGCTATCCTCACCTGGGGTCACAATTCTACCCTACTCCCTCTGCAGGATACCCAGCAGACCCTCTGATAGTCACGTGTGTGTGTGTGTGTGCACACGTGGACTCAGACACATGGGGCGGGCAGCCCTGGGGCACTCAGGCAACAGGGGCTCCTTCACTCAGCCTCAGCCCCACCCCAGCCTCTGGGAACAGGACCCAGCACCCTCGCTGTTACCAGGCAGTGAGCTGCCAATGTCTGGATCCTGCCGTGGGAGTGGGAGCTCATGGAAGCCTGGCCAGGCTCCGCTCAGCTAGTGCACGGAGACCGGGGGGCACCAGAGGCTGCTGTGGGCCCTGCCCTGGCTGACCTGCCCTGGGGAATGTTCCTCTTAAGAAGCACACTGTCCCCACCCCACTGCTAATGGTCACTGTCAGGACCTAGGCCCCTGCGCAGGCTTGTCCTGGGGCAGGTGGCAACTAGCACCGTTGTTCCTCCTCTCTAGGCCCTGCTCTGGCTTCCTGCCCTTCATGAACACCTGGCCTCAGTACTGTGGCCACAACAGGTTCACAGTGACCCCTCAGTCACTGCTAAGGACTGGCTGTTCTCATACTTACAGATGAGACAGAGGGGCTTGCCCTGGCCCCCACTAGACAGGAGTCTCCCTCCTCAGGGGGCAGCTGGCTGTGTATGACTCAGTCAGCACAAGGGGTGCATTCAGGTCCCTGTGGGCGGAGGAAGTTCTTGAAAGCAGGGGTGGCTGGGGTGCTGCCAGCTGCCTTAAGCTCGGGGTGTTCTGGTCAGAGAGGGCATGAGGCCAGGAAACCATGACTACCCAAGCTGCCTCAACATGCTTGACTCATTAATTTGCCAGACAAACCCATCTCCTGGATGAGAAAATTGAGGACCAGAGAAGTCCAGAGGAACAATTTATACTATAAGTGGATGAGTCAGGATCCTAATCCAAGCCAACTGATTCCAACCCCAAATTTATGTTCTTAACTACAGTCAGTGCTTCTGTGGAAAGATGGAGGGAGGGGAGAGGGTGTCGCAGGGAGAGCAGCTCTGCAGGGCTCCGTGGGCTGACAGGAGCCAGCACTTCCTGGACTGGCTGGGAACCGAGAAGGGTGCCAAGTAGGAAGTCCCAGGACAGAGCCAAATTCAAGCTGATCCCCCTAACTACGCTACAGTGAGGAATAAACACAGGGCAAGGGCACGCACAGCAAGGCAGGGCAGGCGGCAGCCTGAAGGGGCGGCCTCTACTGTACCAGCTGCAGCCCAGACGGTGGTGGACCAGGGAGCGAGGCGCAGAGGACACACAGTCCCCACAAGCTTGCCATGGGCCCGGTTCCCGTTCTCACTCGCTTTTCTGGATATGTTGCCCTAACTCCTCTGTGCCTTGGGCCCCATCTACAGTGTGAGGTCGGCGGTGCCTCAAGGGTCCATTCCCTCCTGCTGGGTCCTGGCTGAGAAGCCCTGGCAGCTCAAGCCGGCCGGATCTGCAGCCCCTACTGAGGAAACCCCCACTCCTCGAGGCCCACAGCATTGTCCCTCGCATCCCTGCTCGGCAAGCTGTGGCCTGTGCCTCCCCAGCAGCAAATCCTCCCAGATCCCACCCAAGCCCAGGCAGTCATCTTGGCTCCTCAGACCTGAGCTACTGCTGTGTGACCCTAAGGGATGAAAGGGGGGCTCTTCTCAGCACACCCCCTACCAGGCTGCCTGACTGTCTGCCAGGGTCCTGCAGCACTGGCCAAACAAGGCCACTGCTGCTTCTGTGACGCAAGAGGACTTTCCTAGCAGCCAGGCGGCCGCGTGGGCAACAGATGTCTCAGCTCCCCAATCGCCTGCAGCAGTCAGCCCCTGCCACCAAGCCTGTCAGCGGCCTCACACCCAGAGTGCCTGTCCAGCCAGCCCTCCCCTGAGGACACACAGCTTGACCCACACAGGCAGGCAATGGTGTTCCGTGCACACACGCGTGCACACACACACATAGGCAGACAACCAGCAAGTATCTCTTGGGAAGTGGGAGATGAAAGGCTCCCGGATGTAGGCAAGGCCCACCTCTTGGCCTCGGGGACCTCATGGTGAGGGCAGATGTGGGAAGCCGCTCAGTACAGCTGGTCCTGCCTGTCACCCCAGCCCCCAGGAACAAGATTTCATGGTTCCTCCTCTACCCAGTGCCCACCCCCACTCAAGAACTTGAAAGAAGTTTCTGCCCAGCCCTTAGGGTAAAAAGAGGGGGCATGTGGGTGTTGGGTGGAAGGTAGGGGGTTCTCAGCTGCCCTGACAGCAGTCCCCAAAGGCCAAAGCAGCCCCTGTGAGGTTGAGAGAGAGCCCCTGGCTGGTCCCATGCCTGTCCTGTGTTCCTTCTGGACCAACAGTCACCCAGGGCTGGGGCTGTTCTCTGGGCTGGGGGGTCCCTAAGGGCAGGGGCAGTGCCCCTCTTCTGCCCCTCCAGACAAGAAGGAACTGTGGGATGAGCTGGGGTCCTGTCTCTCCTGGATACCCTTTGCTGGGAGGCCTGAATCTTACCCTAGGACCGGAACCTCCCCATCTCTGTGCCAGCCCTGTGCCCGCAGTTCCTTCCTCTTTCTCACACCTGGGGCAAGACACAGCCCTGGGACCCTTGAGGACCTGGCCCGGGGACATCCTGGTTCCAGGCTCCTGTGGCCTGTGCCTGTGCGTGGAGGTCTCGCCATCTCATGGTCAGGTCTCCCCTTTGCCTGAAGCCAAAGGTTCTTCCTGGTCGCTTCCCCCTAGGGTGACCAAGGCCATAGAAGAATGGGGAAGATGTCCGTCTGGAGTGGGGAAGTGAACAGGCTTTTTGCAGACTGGACGAGTGAGGACCCTGGGCCAGCCTGTGGTCACCCGGCTCTGCCAGCAGGGACTTTTGATAGGGGAGGGGAACCTCACTGTCACTTTGCCTCAAATCTTCAGGCCCCCCTCCTCAGCCACCTCCTTGAGTCAGGAGTTTGTAAGTTTGTAGATCCCTACAGGTCTGTCTAGACCCAGGGCCTATGTCTGTGGGTCCCCCCCTGGCCCACAGTGACGCCCCCAAAAGGAGGCGGCGGGAGGAGGCTGGCTGTGAGCTAGAGGGGGGATAGGGTTGGCGGGGGAGGGGGTGGGGCGGCGCTGCCCAGCAGGGAGCAGCCTCTGGGCCTGCGGGGAAACCCTCCACTTCAGCCTGCACACGACGTCGGGGGTCTGGGCTACGGCAAACTGCGAGGTCCGGCTGTCGGACCCGGGACTGCCAAGCCGCCCGCGGCCATCGGACTCACCCGTGAGATGGTGAGGGGCGCGCTGAAGTCCCGGCCGCCCACCAGGCGGAAGCCCCAGGGCGAAGGACCGCGCAGGGTCACCGAGTGGGACATCGCGCGCCAAGCCGCAGCCGAGCTGGAGCCAGAGCCGGAGCTAGAGCCGAGGAACCGCCGGGCCGCCGCCTGCCCGTCCCGCCCCGCCCCGCCCCCGCGCCCT
>NW_004524605.1:4048638-4050272 GCF_000260255.1 Octodon degus | reverse complement strand
CCACCTCCACAGCGCCTGTCCAGCGGCCCTCGCGTGTGATTGGCCCGCGGCCGGCCGACCCTCCCACGGCGGGCTCACAATTCTCCCCTAGGTCTCGGCAGCCTCCTGTCCACACCCTCGCCCACGCCTCAGAGACCAGGATGGGAAGCCCCGACGGTGCAGATGCGCCGGGCTGGAGCTGAGCTCACAGACTGTAGCCCACTGGGGTTACAGAGCTCTGTGAGCTCTTTGAAGTCGCTCACAGAGCGGTGCCCTAATGGGCGGCGGAGTGGAGGTGACAGATGTCTCGCTGGAAACCTCTCAAGGTCCCGGGGTGCACCTGCTCCACCCCTCAGGGTCAGGAGCCTTCTGCACCCAGACCTGAGCTTTGGGCCAGGGACACAGATGTGGGGTAATAGCATGTGCCTTTTATGGGAGTAGAAATGGAAAGCCTCTGGAAACTAGGGGGTGAGATCTGGGAGGCTGCCTGGAGGAGGGGACCCCTGACTGAACGCAGAAGCTGGGTGCTTTGTCTTTCTGCCAGCACCTTCCAGGCCAGCTCCCGGCTGCACTTGGCCCGTTGCCTCCGCCTTTGCAAGGACCTTTGTTTCCCAGGCTTCCCAAGAAAGGAGAGGGCTGCGCCCTGGCTGCAGGCGTCAGGGAGTGGAGGTGGGGGCAGCCCTTTGCAAGGACCCCCTTCCCGGGGTCGTTTCTTCCCCGTGCCTCCAGGAATGCCCTTGAACAGCCTCAGCAGGGGCTGCGTGTCAGCTAGCACGCACCAGCGTGGCCTGTGAGGAGGCCCTGTGCCCAGCCAGTATTCCTGGAACCCACGCGTGTCCCTAGCTGGGGTCTGGAAACGACCTCTTCACAGGACAAGCACAGCTGTGGTGCAAGACGGGTTCTTTAGACTCCAGCACCCCTCTGGACCAAGCAGGAGCAGCACTAGGAGGGGTACAACCGGGATGGTCCAAGCAAGCCGGGCGCTGGAGGTACACTGCAAATGCAGCTGTGGGAGATGGGGTGCTGCTGCCTGCTCAGCTGGAGAGCCCCAGGAGGTTGTGTGCAGAGTGGCCTATATTGGGTTGCGGGGAGGGGAGGTGGGAGTGGGGTTACAGAGCCCTGCCCTTGGGCTTCCCAGTGCCAGGTGGTGAGGGAGGTTTCGCTCTGTCTCTGAGGACGAGGTGGAAGGACCAGATGCAGAGTGGACTCTGCGCAGCCTGAGGTCCAGAGGTAGTGGCTCCCCAAGGTCTAGGCCCTGCTAGAGGAGTGGAGTGGGGTGCCGCTCACTTACTATGTTGTCCCCAGGTTTGAGTGTACACCATGGCTTGTGGCCAAAGGCCCTCACCCAGGCCGTAGGATTCATAGCTCAAGTCCAGAACTTGGCCGGGGAGGGGGAAGAGATTCCTAGAGACTGGAATTTCCCACCCAAGCCACTGGTAGAGGATTCCTAACACTCCAATTCATACATCTGGGGACCCACCAGCCCTGGCCCCCAAAGTTTCCTCAGTGGGCGTCTGCCTCTGTTGCTTCTGTCTGTGACTGCTTGGCCTCTCAGCCTCGGCTGTGTCGTCTACCTGCACCCAAAAGTGGCCATGCTGGGGATAGGGCAAGGAAGCAGTGCTCCAACACCTGGCATGGCTGTGTCCCCGTGAGTG
>NW_004524605.1:4041003-4047441 GCF_000260255.1 Octodon degus | reverse complement strand
TGCACAGAGTCTTGGCACCTTGGCAGGACATCTTGGGAAGTCCAGATGGAAGAAAACAGTTAACCCACACCCCAGCACTCCCTATAGGGGTTCAGACTATGCTTCTTTTAAAAAAATGTATTATTTATTTATTTCATGGCAGGCTCAGCCTGCCCTGGGGGCGGGGCTGGCGCAGCTTATGGTGCTGGGATCAAACCCCAGTTCCTGTGGTTGCCTAAGCTTGCCTGAGCAAGCGCTTTAGACTGCTGAGCTATCATGCTGGCCCCTGTCTGATGTATTTGATACAGGGTCTCACTATGCAGCTTGGACTCATAGTGATCTTCCTGTTTTCAGCCTCCCAAGTGCAGGGATTCCAGGCATGCGCCACCATGCCCAGTCTCAGTGGCCAGCTCAGCTCACCTCGGGGTGGGGCCGGTGCAGTATGTGGTACCAGGGATTGAACCTGGTCCTTGCGCTTGCCTAAGTCTGTGGAGCAATCTCACTGGCCTTCAGACTGTGCTCCTGGGAACTGAAGGTCATCCTTCTTAGGGAACACACTGGGGGCCCCTCCTGAGGCTCCCTTGGTTGGGGACAGCATGACAGATAAGCTTTAGGCTCTCCGGCCCCTCCTCTCATGGGAAACCCTGAGTTTTGTTTGCACCCTTGCTGCCCTTGCCTAGTCACTGTGGCGCTGGGGTGCAGACTCCTAGTGCGGCCTCAGGGATTGGGAGTCCTCACTACCTGAGGTGAGGACGGGTGGTGGTTGGGTCAGGCCCCACCTCTGCCCTCATGGCTTTCTTGTGTTTATCCTACCCCACGGGGCAACTGCTGCTGGGTGTACCCAGATGGTCTGTTTCATGTATTTTTCATTGATTCCACAAAAATGTGCTGAGTGTTTTCCATCTGCCAAGGCCTGTGCTGCTCCAGGGTGGCTTGAGGCAGGCATCAAATCAGGGGCTACCTATCTTAGTTTTGTTCCCACAGCACCCCGCAGAGAACCTGGGCATCAACATTTGCTACCAACAGCATTCTAACTGTTGTGAGCTTACTGTCCTAGCCCACCCCTGGACCACAATCTGGAGAGAGATGTAGGGAGAGCCTGAGGGGGTTAGGTGGGGGAAAACATCTGTTCTCGCTGCCTCGGAGGTCACACTTGGTGGCCCCGTCTCCAAGTAGCTCAGGGCAGGGTGCCCTGGTCCTGTGTGTGACCAGATCTGTTCAAGGTCAGGAGAAACCACAGTGCTCTTTCCTTGATGGGCAGGCAGGACTGGCAGGCTCCAGTAGGAACAGATGCCCTTGGGAGATGCCCTCAGGCCTGAGTTTAGGGAGAGGGAAAGAAAGGGTAGGGCAGGAGCAAGCTCAGGCTTAGCAGGGTGTCCTGCTGTTCAGAGCTGGGTGCAGCTTAGTGTAGGAAGAAGGAAGCTGATGGCCCATGCTTGAGCTCCCTTCTTGTGAGGTCTCTGGGGCCTGGTTGGAGAGCTCAGCCAATAACCCTCCTCAGCCCCCAGGGGTCAGGAGTCTCCAGGTAGAGTCCGTCCCATGCAGGCTCAGCTCCTTGGAGCCAGCACAGTATATCCTCCCTCTGAGGCCAAACTGCCTTCTCCCAGCTGACTGCCTGGATTCCAAGGACGTCTGCAAATTCCCCTTCATGGAATGCCCAACCATACTAAGGACCACTCCAGGCTCCCAGAGAGAAGCCCAGAGGAGAGAATTTAAGAAGACCCCACTCTAGTGTGGCCTGTCTGGCCACCCATTGATGAGCTTTCCCTGGATCCTGCTGATCAAGGTCAGGGGCTGGTGTCTGGATGAGTCTGGGGGAGGGGCTGTTGGACCTCCTGCTAGGCTAGACCCAGGACTTAGAGTGAAAAGGAGCCAAGACAGACGCTAGCCAGGGTTTGGGATTCTGTATAGTGTAGAGACAGGCAGTGCACATGGCACTAGGTAGTGCACACGAGGAAGGCCTGGGGCAGTGCAGTCCTCGGCGGCTTGAGGCCCAGTGCCCAGCATATCACGGGAGGACAGGAGTCAGTCAAGGAGGCAAGAAAGATGGCCTTAAACGGTGTTGGTTCAGCAGGACCCAGGAGAAGGGGTGTCTGTGATGAAGGTAGGCTCCTAACTCCTGTTCTGTGCCATTCAATCCTGCAACATATACACAGTGCCTCCTGTGTTGGGCCTAGACCTAAAGACAGACTCTGGGGAGGGGTGCTGTTTTCCTGGTGGAAGCCTGCTGCTCTCAGGAGGTGGAAAATCCACAAAGTCCTGGGTCCGGTCTCTATCTGGGGGCTACAGGTATGATGGAAACCACCTAAAATTGAGCTGTTAGGGACTCTGGAGGGGGTCAGCTTCCTAGGGTCCCTAGAAGAACAGAGCTTGACCCTGCTAGCTGGCCCTGAGCCAGATTCAAGAGCTGACTCAAAATAAAACCAGTTCCCTTCAGGGAACTGGGCCTGGGTATGGTGGAGGAACCGTCACAAGTGCACACAATTTCTAGTGGTAGCTCCAGGGTTCCAAGGCCGTGGGTATGCCTGGCGCCAAGTAGAAGCATCTCAGCTGAACCTGCAGTCACCAACAGCACCCCTAGCAGGCCTGCTTGCTCTGTTTTCACAGAGAAAACCAGTTGATTCTGACATCTGAAAAAGGGGATGTCAGGTGTGAGGTGATTGGGCGGGGACAGGTTTGCCCAGCTGAGCCCAGGGAGGCCCTGGCCCTGAGGCCTGGGAGCAGAAAGGTGTTGGGAGGAGTGATGCCTCACCCAGCCAGGAGCAGCAGACAGGTGGGAGAGCCAGCGTGGCTTAGCTCTGCCCAGCCCTGAGGGAGGCAGTGGTGGGGCCCATGTGCTGAAGGATTGCACAATGGGGCCTTGGGAAGGTGGCACCGTGGCCTTGCCTTTGCCCCAAAGAGACCTCCATCCTGTCACTTGGGCCAAAGGGTACCGGCAGCCTGCCCAGGGTCACCAAGCCTCCCAGCATGAAATGTTTCCATCATACCTGTAGCCCCCAGGTAGAGGCCGGACTTGGCAGATTCCCCACTTCCCTGAGAGCAGCAGGATTTCACCAGCCCAGCCACACAGGTCCCTGTGAGGAGCAGCTTCTTTCTTTGACACATCAGCTCCTCCAGCAGAGGGCGGGGAGCAGCTGGGCGTGTGTGTGTTCTGTGCCCTGGATGTGTTCGGCCATGGCCTGAACATCACCATGTCCTGATGAAAGCAAGGGCTCTCGGGATCATTCCCTTCCCAGCCTGGGAGAGAGACACGCTGCTTGGAGGTGGAGGCGAAGCTGCACCAGAGAGCACTAGAGGGACAGAGAAGAGGCTGGAGTGAGAGGCAGCCCAGCACCCCCCTCACTGGGGCTCCTCAGACGGGGGAGCCCCTCACTGGCCATCCAGGCCTGGGCTCCGGCATAACTGGCCACGCTGCGGACATGCAGTTGCAATGGCCCTGCTAGGCCTGTGTGGTCTTGGCCCTGAGGACCCTCCTCTTTCTGACCCCAGGGATACTCAGAGGGCAGGAAAGGTCCAAGCTACTTCTATATTTCTGGGCTTCCAGTGAAGTAACAGTGGATGAGATGTGCAGATAGTGTCTCCAGAATTGCGGCACATTTATTACGCTCCAATCGGCTAGTCAGCAGACATTTCTTGAGCACTTCCACTGCAGCAGGCACTGAGTATTTGGAGAAATTAAGACTTTGTAGACATCCAAAATGCATAATCTTGTTTGGAAATAACTCCAAAGACTTAAACTCTTGGGCCTTGGTGGAGAAGGAACCCCATGACCCTCATTACCTAGGTTAGGTGTGTTTTAGTTACTTTTCTCTCATTGCTGAGACAACATAAGCAATACCCAAAGTTAAAGGGGTGAAGAGGCTTCGTTAGCTTATCGTTTGAGGAGGTTTCAGTGCATAACTGGCTGACTCCATGGCAGGGTGTCACATGGCAGAGGGCAGCAGTTCATGCAGCAGAAGATGCCAAAAGCAACAAGAGAGGAGGGGGACAGCAAGACTCTTCCTCTCCCTGTATTATAGACAGGCTGCCCCCCCCCCCGCCCCGTGGGTGTAACATTCACACCCTTAATGCCAGCATTGCACTGAGTCATGACAAACTCTAGATTCATCTGCCTCCAGAAAGCGCCCCCCATGACCATGTGAGGCTTCGGGGGACTTCCAGACACAAACCATAACACTCCTCCCTTGCCCCCCCCCCCAAAGTCTCCTGTGTATTCCTTTGTGCAAAAGGCATTTAGTCCATCTCTCAGAGTTGACAACATTCTCAGTCTCACCATTGCTGAAAAGTCCAGGTCCCAAGTCTCCTCTGAGATGTAAGGCAAACTCTTAGCTGTGAGCCCCTGTACAAATGAAAAGCAAGTTAAACACTTCTAATATTCTATGGCACACAACAGACATTTCCATTCCAAAAGTTACAAGCAGGGCTATACAGAAGAATGGCCCCAAAGCAGGTCTAAGTCCACGAGGGCAAGCACTGAGTCCCGTAGTCCCATGTGCAGCATCCTAGGCAGTCTGCTGCAAGCTGTGAATTCCAAAGGGGCTGGGTGGCTCCACCCCATGGCACTTCCGGGGGTCGTACCTCCCATGGCTTCTCTCTGAGGCCTGCTTTGGTCTCCTTGCAGCTCTTTAGATGGTTCACATTCCTGGCATCTCCAAACTTCTGGGGTCTCCGTTGAACTTTTGGCTTCAAACTCACAGCTTTATACATTGCCTCTCAAGGACACTCTGCTTGGCCTCCCAGGCCATTCGAATTGGATGAAAGCTTTCCTGAATCCCAGCTCTTCCATTCTGCATGCACCTAGAACTGGTACTGTGTGGATGATGCCAAGGTCTGCTGCAGCTGGCAGATAGCCAGGCTTCCTTCTATTTTGGCTGTAGAAGCCGAGTGCCTGGATCACTGAGCACTCTGAGAGAAATTCCCAGGAATAAATTGTCCAGGCTGCCACGATTCTGGAACCTGGTGCTCTGGGGCTTTCTTCTCAAAGCAAATTCTTTTGCGATTTTTAGGCTGTAAAGAGTCCTGCTGCTTCTTGTGATGCCCTTAGGTCATTTGCCTAGTCTCCTGTTCCTTCTCAGTAATCAAGAGCTCCTCTGTCTTGTCTCTGCAGCCTACAGCTTTACTGGAGCTGCCTTTGTGGGCCAGCTTACGAAGTTTTAAATCATTCTGCTGGCCTCTTTGCTCTTGATTCTCAATATAAATCTTTCTAAAAGTCCCCAGTAGCCATGCTCCTGCCTCAACATTAGGTTGCCTTGAAATTTTTTCTGCCAGATTAATTAGTCTGCCATCTTCGTCTCAGTCTCAGGTAAAGTCTCTGGACAGGAGCAAGAGGCAGAGAAACTTTCTGCCCAGCCGTAACACAGATCGTCTAGAGTACAACAATCAATGCATCCCTTCTTCGCAGCAGAAAACTCCCAAACCTGGTCTTTACCTTCAGGATTTCTATTAGCCTTCTGGTCTGAGCTATTACTAGAATCTCCTATAGAGAACAGCCTAAGGCATCCGAGCTCTGTTTTTTCAGCCAGTGTCTCCAAACCTTTCCAATCTCTTCCCACAAGTCATTCTCAAAGGCTCTTGAACCACATACATGGTCAGGTACAGTCACAGGAATGACCCCTCTTCTCTGGCACCAAATTTTATCCGTGTTAGGGTTTACAAGGAAAAAGATGTAACACAGGACACACAATTTATAGAATTATTTTATAATATTCACCCAAAGAGTGCAGGAGATTGGTCCACACACTAGAAATCCGGAGAATTTAGCTGAAGGCCTGGACCCCACAGCAATGTCCTGTGCAAGTCCAGCTACAGACCTAGAGCCCATGGCAAGGTCCTCTATGAGCCCAGTTAGCGGCCTAGAGCCCGTGACAATGTCCGGGCAGTATCTCATCTCTGTATCAGGGATCTGCACTGAGAAGGCTCAAGGGTCAGTGGTGGAAGCTGGAAAAGTCTGACCTGTGGGATGAAGGATCTGTGCCAGCAGGCTGCGGGATCTGAGCTGGACTAGGGCAGTCAGGCTAGGGACTAGAGCTGCTGAAAAGAACCACAGCTATGCTCAGCGGCAGTGAGGACCCAAGCGCCTCTGATGGTGAGAACGGGTGACTTTGTGTCAGGAAAGCTAGTGAGACAGGCTTCTCCAGGACAGCCAGCAGCACCCCATCTTCCCATTCAGTTATCTTTTTACGTTTTTAGCAATAGTCCTCAGGTGGGCCATCCAGTACCACGCTGACTCCATTCAACGGGGTGTTATATATTGACATTAGTTAACCCACCACAATCCACCCTGGTTGACTGCTTGACACATTTCCTTAAACCACAGTTTCCAATGGCAGATTAGCCAAAAGTTAATGTCATGTTCTATCCAGATATTTCTTTTTTTTTTTTTAATTTTTTTTATTTATTTTTATTTATTACATTTATTTATTGTGTGTGTGTGTGTGGCCAGCTCAGCCCACCAGGGGG
>NW_004524605.1:4037585-4040873 GCF_000260255.1 Octodon degus | reverse complement strand
CCAGATATTTCTTATTGCATCCATTTCCACACCAAAAGCAAAGTAGTCAAAGTTAAAACCACAATACTTTGACCAATTAACCTGATTGCAAACATATACCTGAAAACTACATTAAAATTATATTAAGAGAGCTATTAAAATCACAATCCTTCACTCACATTAATTTTTAACAACATGGGATGGCAACACTGAAAGACACCCCAAGGGACCTCCTGCCTTTCAAATGCACTCTTCCCTCCTGGTGAAAGGCCTCGGGTCACTTTTCCTTGTCCCCTTCCTTCTCAACAACCATGTTCTCCTTTGTTTCATCCTTGCAATTGAGAGCTCCACTGGAGCTCTCCCTGTAGTCAAATGCTTCAAATCATCTTGCTGTTTTTTTGCTCTTAATTTCAAAGATAGATCTGACCTAAAGCTCTCAACAGTAACCATGCCATCATCCCAACAGATTGCAATGAAATTTTTCTGCCATGCAAACAGCATCTCTAAAAACAAGAGCAACTTTCTTTTTTTTTTTTTTTAATATTTATTTATTTTTATTTATTACATTTATTTATTGTGTGTGTGTGTGTGGCCAGCTCAGCCCACCAGGGGGCGGGGCTGGCTGGCATGTGGTGCTGGGGATCGAACCGCGGTCCCTGTGCTTTGCTGAGTTTGTTCTAAGTAGGTGCTTTAGATCACTGAGCCATCTCACCAGCCCAAGAGCAACTTTCTGCTAAGGACAGCAGATGCCACCTGGGATCCAGCAGCCAGGGCAGCCTTTCTCAGCAGAAACCTCCTGCACCGCATCCCAACTGGCAGCATTTCCATCAGTACTCTTATTTGCTAGGTTCTGACCAGAATCTTCCATGTAGTTTACAGCACAGGGAGTTGCCTCTTCTACCAGTCTCTCAAAACCTTTCTAAATTAATCCCCAAGGTTCTTAAACTACATGGCCAGGTATTGTCACCACAACAACCCCACTTCTAGTACTAAATTCTATCATAATTACTTTTCTCTTGTTGATATTTTTGTTGAGACAAAAATATCTGTCATCCAAAATTAAAAGGTAAGAAGACAACAATATGCAATGTATTAATTATTATTATTATTATTATTATTATTATTTTTTTGCGGAACCGGGGATTGAACTCAGGTCCTTGTGCTTGCCAGGGAAGCACTTATTTAATTGAGCCATCTCCCCAGCCCCTGTATTAATTATTGAAACTGTCCTACTAATAGGTTTTGAAACTGTCTCATTGCTATTTGTTTTTCAATAAAATTATTAAAAAGAAAAAGAAAAAAATTAAAGGGTGTGTCATAGCTCACAGTTTGTGGAGGGTGTAGTTGATAATCAGCTGATTCCAAGGCAGGATGGCACATGGCAGAGGGACAAACAGTTCATGGCAGTGCGAGATACCAAAAGCAACAAGAGAGGAGGGCAAGAGCAAATATTATGTACAGGCTACCCTCCCTGGAGGAGGTGTAGCACTCACACCCTTAATACAAGCCTTTCATTGTAAGTCAATCACAAACTCTAAATTCAGCTATCTCCAAAAGCTCAACCCCAATGGTCACATGAGGATTTGGAAGGACACCCAGGAACCAAGAGGCCTCTCTGTCATGCTCCTGAGATGCCTGGGAGCTGCGGTGTAGATTGGCTGAAGTGAAACCAGCCAGGGCCTATCCCCAGCCTCCCCTCCCAGCCCCTTGCTTCCAATCTCTTACAGATGGCAGTGTCCCCTCAAGTTCCAGCCCCTTTACACACTGGTTGGTGCTGGTGAAACGCTCTGTCCCCTGGTGGGAGTCAAAGGCTGGTGAGGGCTGTGTGGGCTGACTCCACCTCCAGACCCTGCCACTGGACAGCCCAACTGTGGCCACCTGGGGTGAGCCTGGCCGTGGTGCTGCTGGGAAAATGGGGCAGAGCCACACTGCTGGAGTCCAGTGGGTGCCAGCTGGCCAGAAGTCTGGGAATCCAGGTGCAGGGGGCCACGGGGATTAGAGAGGGAAAGGCTAGATCCACGCCTGGGAGGGTGGATGGGCTGGAGCCGAGCCCACGAGTCAGCCTCACGTCCGGGGTGGCTATTTTCTTGGCTCTCAAGAATCTTCAGGGTGCTTTCCCACTCCCTCTTCCAAAGCCAGATCGCAGCTGTGCAGATCTGGGCTTGGCACCGGAGTGTGGGAGGCAGAGCTCTCGCGGAGTGGGGCTGAAATCCTCACACCCTGCGTCTCTCAGTGGCGCGAGTACTCATGTGACCGGAGTCCGCCGAGAGGACGCCAATCAGACTTCGTGCTTCCCGAGAGATGAACGCAGAGCTTGATTTGCCGAGGGACTAATTGGGCTGTGCCCGTCCTCATGAGAAGTCAGGTGGCTGAGAGGGAAAGGAGAACTTTTATGTGTTCAAAATGAAATAAGAAGCCATTTCATCTGAGTAAAGAGAAAGAAAATAGTGCGTCTGGGCTGGAGGAGCTCTGAGCGCTGGGGAGGGCCCCGGCCGGAGTCTTGGGACCAGCAGGCCCTGAGAAGCACTGTGCCTTGGCCTGCGACAAGCCGCCTCCAACGAGCTGTGACCTTCAGCTTTGAAGCGTGAAGCGTTGTGGGCCCTGAGAAGCAGCTCAGGCATTCCCTGCAGGAACCATGGCGCTCCGGAGCGAGAGCGAGCAGGGTGGACTATGTCCACGGGGACTTGTGGACCTCTGTATCCCAGTATCAACCAGAGCTCTTTGGCCCTTTCTGATTCCTTGGCTGCCAGGGCGCCCGTGGAAAAGCTGTGGCGAAGGCGGGCAAAAAGGAAGCAGCTCCTGAAGTCCCCCCTTGATCGCACACATCCCGCAGAAGACGGAATCATGCACGCCGCCAGTTTTGAGCACTTTCTCCAGGAGAGAGGGAAGGTGACCGGCAAAGCCGGGAGTCGCGGGGAGGGTGGTCACCATTGAAAGGAGCAAGAGCAGGATCCCTGTGACTTCCCAGCTGCTGTTCTCCAAAAGGCATTTGAAATGTCTCACCAAAAAATATTTGAAGAAGAGAGTTACGAATTACGTTACTTCCAGATTAACCAGGACGAAGAGGAGGAAGATGAGGATTAAAGCTCCTTTGTCTGGAATATTTTTTATGAGTTCTTGAATAATACTTGGGAACAAAAAAACCCAGCTCTTTGAAGAAAATGGCAGCACCATCTAATTGCTGGATATAGCAAATTGGCTTCCACAATATCCTGAAACACTATTGCCAATTTGGGATTTTTTTTCTGGAATTAGAAGCTTTTTTTTTTCTTTTTTAATTTGTGTATGTGTGTGTGTGTGTGTGTGTGT
>NW_004524605.1:4028646-4037296 GCF_000260255.1 Octodon degus | reverse complement strand
AAAAAAAAAAAAAAAAAAAAAAAAGAACCAAACATTATAAAATTTAATGATTAATGTATTAGATTAAAACCAAGAAAGAAACCTTGTGATTACCTCAAAGACATTTGACTATAAAAGGGTGTTGGGTAAAGCTTATCAATCATCACAGTACGACAGTTGGAAAGCCATAAAGGAAATGTTTATGACATTTGAAAGAAAGTATATGAGAAACCAAAGCTGGTATTGGGTTTAACTGCCCAGAAAGTGTCCCTGCCAGAATTCAAACCGTGTCCTGTTCACGACTGTTGTTCAGAAAGACTTTACTAGGACAATAAGGAGAAAACAAGAAATACGGGCAAGGGAAGGACACAAACAGTAACATGAGGTGGCAGAGCGGTCCCTATTTGCAGATACTGATGTTGCTTGTCCCTGCAACACTGAGGAAAATTGGTTGAAAACAGCTCTGATTAATAGGAATATCCAGCAAGTGTAGCAGAAGGAGATAAATTCATTTGTGTACAGATTTTAATAGCCTTTGAAAGTGTCATAAAAATAAAGATTTGATTAAAACAACTATTAAGTCTTAATGACAGTGAAATATAAAATATCTAGAAATGAATTCAGGGCATATCAACAGTTTGTACATGTTGATGTAGGATAGATTTAAAAAGACAAAAGAAACCAAACCATGTGTTATTTTCCTAGAAAACTCGATATGTTCATTTTACTAATTGATAAATTTAATGCAATTCCAATCAAAATTTATTTGGATGAGAGTAATAAACAACATAATTCTAATGATTAACTAAAAAGTAAATATGGAAAAAGCCAAACATTGAATTAAAAGAGTAGTAAGTTGAGATTGAGCTTATAAATACCAAAGCTCTTGTGTAAGAAATATAAAGTAGTTAAGCACGTACTAGCTGGGCAGGATAAAAAAATATAACAGTAGAGTAAAAGAAAGTCAATAGCATGTGATTAGGGAAACTTTTTCTTTGAGACAGGGTGCTGCTGTGCAGTTCCAGCTGGCCTTGAGCTCACTTTGTAGCCCAGGCTGGTCTTGAACTCGCAATGATCCTCCTGCCTCAGCCTCCCAAGTGCTGGGATTACGGTCATGCATCACCATGCCCAGCTCAGAAACATCTTAATTCAGCAGATAAAAGGTAAGGTTTATTAAAAATTCCTGTTTAGGCCATTTGTTATAAACACAAGAGAAAAGGTTGTAGCCTTATGTGCTATAAAATTTTCCACAGTTCAAAATGAACTCCAAATGAATTAATGAGCCCTATATTTTAATTTTTACTATATAAATGTTTTCACAAATTACTCATATGTTTTAAAAAAGGAGCTGGTAAAAAGTATGGATTTTTTTAATAATTTAGGGTGAGAAATTTTTTTTTCATTGAGGCAAATACTTAAATGTTTTCCTGTTACATATGGATAAAGCAATCCATATGATGCTGTGGCTTGTTGATAGTTATTTCTGGAGGCAATATGTTGGGACATTGAATTTTCCTATATAATGTTCTTCCGTAGTGTTTTAACTTCATATAAACAAATTTGTATAATGTTTGTGACTAAAAATAAAGTTAATAAAAAAGAAAAAGACAACAAAAGGATAAATGCTACCTGTATAATTTAAGAAATGTATACTAATGTAGGTTGATTTAGGGTTCCCTTCCATTATGCTGCCTCTGCATGGTATAAACTGCATCATAAATTATAATTATTTTTATTTTAACAGTCAACTGTCTTTTAAATAATCTAAGAAATAAGAAAATCTACCTTCTATTTACTTGTTATACTTACTGGTTTTTTTTCCTTTTGTTTAGAATTGAAGTTCCATCAGATAGCGTTTCCTTTCAGCCTTAAGAACTTCCTCTAACATTTCCTGAACCACAACTCTACTCATGGTGAATTTTCTCAAGGAAAATAATCTTGATTTCTCAGCCTCTTGTAAAAATAATTCCTCTACATAGAGAGTGCAAAGTTGGTCTTTTCTTTGTGCATAGCTAGTACTGAATCTATCCTTCCCTTGTTTTTTGGCATGTGTGACTCCTGGTAAGAAACCCACGATAAACCCTACCATTGTGCCCTCGTGTAACAGCTCCTTTTTCATTGTTTCCAAGATACTCTTTGCCTTGAAGACTCCTAGCTATAATGTGCTTGGATGTTGTTTCCTTGTTTCCTTTGTGTTTATCTTGCTTGTGGTTTTGTACCTCCAAGCTTTTTGGAATGTAGACTTTATATTTATGTATTTATTTATTTTTGGTGGAACTGGGGATTGAAGTCAGGCCCTTGCGCTTGCCAGGCAAGAGCTTATTCTTTTTAAAAATTTTTTTTCTTTTTATTTATTTATTTTTTCAAGAGCTTATTCTACTGAGCTATGTCCTCGACCCTAGCCTTTATTTTTAAAATCAAACTTATAACTTTAGTTACTATTTTTAAAAACTTTTTTTCTGGCCTCAACCTCTTCTCTCTCTCATTGGGATTCCAGTTTTACATATGGCTTGGTATTGTTTCCGAGTCACTCCACTGAGGCCGTTTACTTCCGCAGTCTTTTTTGCTTTCATTGAGATGGATTCTAGGAACTAAACTCCAGTTCGCTGATCTTCCCTGCTGGAGTGTCCAATATGCTCTTGAATTCCTCTAGTAAGTCTCACTTAGTACCTGCTAGCTTTCAGACCTGCAGTTCCCATCTCGCTCTGTTGTTGTTTCGGACAGGGCCTTGCTGTGTTGTTCAGAATGGCCTAGAACTCACTACAGGGCCCATGGCCTTCAGCTCATGGTGATCCTCCTGCCTCAGCCTCACGAGTACTGGGATTACAGGTGTGCCTGGCCCCATTTAGTTCTTGTTTATAGTTTTCATCTCTCTGCTGAGATTTCTCTGTTCATTTATGTCTATCTGGTAATTTAAAATTCTTGAATTTATTTATAATAATTATTTTAAAGTTCCTATTAACTAATCACCCTGGATCTGTTTTTATAGTTTACTTCTGCTCCTAGTTATGCATAATATTTTTCTTCTTCGTATGTCTGGTAATGTTTGACTCAGTGTTGGGATTTGTGGCTACTTCACTGCTGTGAGTCTGGATTTTGTTGTCTCTTTAGAGAATGTTAAGTATTTCATTAGGCAGGAAATTTACTAGATACTCAATTTGATCTTCCCAGAACTTGGTCTTAGGCTTTATTGAAGCAGATCTAAACTGCACCCTCTAGGGATAAAGTGGTCCTCGCCCTAAGATGTGGCCTTTCGAGGGTTTTAATTGAGTGTTTAGAATGTCGAGCGAGGTCTTCCCACAAGGTGTTGCCATACCTGGTGTCAGCACTCTGTGGCCTCTGGAATTCCCATTCAGTTCCTGTGACAGTGGGATATGTCAGACTAATCCTTTGGCCAAAAGCAAATTTCAAAGATAGACGAAACATATGAAAGAGCCACGCGAAGGCACTGCAGAATGACCAGCCCAGGCAAGGACTGAGGCTCCCTGAGAGGAGCGAGAACGCCCCGCGTCTCCCCTTCTTCCCCAGGCGCGTTTCACGTATTGTTCATAAGGACCGAGAACTGAGCAGAAAGCACCCGTCTTAGCAGAACTAGGACACAGGACGGAGTGCAGGGGCGCCAGGAGGCTGGAGCTGCAGAGCCCAGTTTTCAGCGAGAACGGCGCAGCAGAGACGGAGCCCAAGAGCTGCGTGCAGAGTCCTCGGAATCTGCGGTCTGCTTTGAAACAGCAGGTAGGAGGCTCCAGAAGTGTAGATTTAACAGCCGCAAGCATACTGGGGACACGAATTAGAGTTCAAGTTCCGCCGGGAAGAGGAGGCCTGGGTGGGCGCCTGCCTAGCTTTCCAGCTGAGCAGCTCCAGCATCGCGCCCGGAGGGGGGCCGCGCGGCGGGAAGGTCCGCAGCAGAGCGCCGCTGCGGGAGGGAGGCCTGCTCTCCGCAGCGCCGGCTCGCTCCTCGCTCGCTCGGGGGCAGGCTGAACCCGGAGCGCACTCGCGCCCGCCTCGACGCCAGTCATTTTAGAGCGAGTGCGCTGTTGTTTTGATCTTTGCTTTCTACTTTGGCTAGATTTTATTTACCAAAGACCTGGGTTTTGCTGCTTCATAAAGTGAAGATGTCCCTGTGAGGAATCGTACAGAAAGTCAGCAGCTGTCTCTCCTCAGCTGGGCTGGCAGAGCTAGAGGCCTGAAAAAATCAAGAAAGTAGTAGAAAACAGTAGAAATGGATGTTCCAAGTGGAATACTACTCAGCTATAAAGAAGGACAGTCTTGAGACATTTCTAGCTAACTGGATGAACCTTGAAGCCATGCTTTTAAGTGAAATAAATCAGACACACAAGTTAAAATACTGTGTTGCTTCTCTGGCGTGAAAAACTGAAAGTGTAATCAGGGACACAATGCAGGACAGGTCCAGTGAAAAGGGAAGCCAGGGCGGGGAGGGGGAGGAGGAAGGGATAAGGAGAAAGGGAGTAGAAGGAACAAATGTAAACATGGAGGTGGCAAATAAGAAGGGGATGGGGCGGAGGGAAGAGAGGAGAATGGGAGGACAGAATCAAGGTGTACCACACATAGCTGCAAATTCCCTGTGATGAATGGCATCATTATGTGTTTCAAAAAAGTAGCAATAAAAATATTTGCAATAAAAAGAAAAAATCGAATAAAATAAAGAGAAAAGAAAAAGAAATAGATGCTTGGACATAAGAGACTTCAGCTGATATGATTGACATGTTTGAGAAAGTAGAGCGATTAAAAGTATATTTCAATACATAGAAGGGAAGCCAGGTGTGGTGGTGTAGCCCTTAATTGCAGCACTTGGGAAGCTGAGACAGGAGGACTGCTGTGAGCCCGAGGCCAGCCCAGCCTACAGAGTGAGACCCTGTCTCAGAAAAAAAACCCAAATGGGAATCACATGGATGCAAAAGTAAAAACATATGGAAAGTTAAGAACTTGTAGGCTTAACAGTAGATTCAGAAAATTAAAAGAAAAAAGAAAACAAAACCCCCAAGTAGGATAGGTACAAAAAAACCACTTGTAAGAATGTAAGAGTCAGGGGCAGGGAGATGGCTCAGTAGAATAAGCATTTGCCTGGGAAACGCAAGGGCCTGAGTTCAATCCCCAGTTCTGGAAAAAAAAAAAAAAAGAATATGAGAGTTACACGACTGAAAAATGAAGGAAAAATCTTCAAAGTAGTCCAATTGGGGACGATGGTGCGAGGAAGAAGTAGTAACATTCAACCCTCTTTTCAGCAGAAGTGATGGAATTTGTACACAACAGAATGACAGTTATTAAAATATGGAAAGACACCTTGCAAGCGTAAATTTCTTTACCCAGAAAAAGTATCCTTCCCAATGAAGGCAAGTGAGCTGTGCTTCTGATGAAGGCCTAATTTGTCGACAACAGAACATCACTGCAGAAATTCTAAAGGAAATTCATCAGGCTAAAGGAAAATGCTCTCCTGTGGTAGCAAGGAATTGTGGGAAGGAAGGAATGATATTAGAAAGGGAAAGTGGGGCTGGCCAGACAGCTCAGCAGATTAAAGTGCCTGCTTAGACAGATGCAGGGACTGGGGTTCGATCCCTGGCATGCTGTGCCAGCCCTGCGCCCGGGGGCCGTAGTGGACAGCGATTGAGACTGGGCGTGGTAGTGTACACCTGTAATCCCAGCACTTGGGAGGCTAAAAACAGGAGAAATGCTACGAGTCTGATCTATGTAGTGAGACCCTGTAGACCCTGTACTAAATACATTAAAAAAGGGGGGAAACTGTGGGTAGCATGGGTGGCTACTGGCTGATTAAAGTGCCAATGTACTATCTCACAGTACACTATGGAGTTTATAACATGTTCGACAGACTTCACATGTGGTATAAATTCCTCAGCCTGCTATTGTGTCTCCGTATAATTCAGTCCTTGCTCGTTCTGTGTCCTGTTTTGGAATGTCACCCCTTCTTCCGGACACCCGGCCCTTCCTGGCTAAGTATGTGGGAAGGCCACACCCATGTCCCCACTTGACCTTGGCAAGTGAGGTGCCCCTTCTGTGGGCTCCGTCAGGCCCTGGGACTCACTGTCACTTCTTCGTCTCTGTGCCTCTCCTCCAACAAAAGCAGGGTGCACTGCATGCAGGCAGGGCTTTCCGCCTGACTCATGCGTGTGCACAGGATCTAGGCCTGGACATGGAGGCAGTGTCAGTGGCTGTTGATTGGCTATGTGTAAATGGAGTGCAGAGCGCTCCTAAGGCCAGGGCTGAGTGATCTAGCACGGAGCAGACAGGCCTGCTGCCCTTCAGTGAAACAAGGGCAGCTGGCCGTTTCCCCCACAGTCAGTCCTGGAGCTAGATTAGTCACTGAGCGAGGCCTTCAGGTATCGGTGGCCGGCAGCTTCCTCAAACCTTGCCTAACCCTTACCTAGTAGTTTCCACTGGCTGAAGCCAACCAAAAGTTACAGGGAGAGAACTTACTGTGTTTGTAGAAGCCAGCAGCCAGGGAAGGTGAGAGGGCTCCGGAAGGGCACGTGCTGGTTGGCACAAGCAAAGAACTGCATACATCAGTTGCCCAATCACAGAGGCAGCCCAGAGCGTCGCAGGAGCCAGACAGAACAGCCTGCCCCGCTTCTATGGTTCCTCTCTCCTCAAGGGCTCGTGTTGGCAGGGCATGTCAAGAGTCCTGCCAATGGCCTTCCCATCTTTCCTAACTCCACTGCACGATCAGCTCTTGATTCTGGCTAAGAGCTCCTATAGCCTGAGATGCCCCCAGAGCTTCGAGTCAACTTAGCTGGCTGTGGAGGGCCTGCTCTCCGTGGGCCATGCGAAGGCTTCTAGACCTTGCTAATGCTGTTCCTGCCTTCCCCCGCTTAGGGCCCCAGCACGGGTCTTTCTCTACGTTCTGGAAAGCTTCTCTGCCTGCCCGCTGCTTGTGATTGCACAACTATAACTGAGGGTCTCCACTAAATCCTGGCGGGTGGGGGCCTGAAAGGCTTTCTGAGCCCAGTTGAGGCTGCTCTTTAAATGCCCTGTGTGGGCTCTGTGCACCCTCTCGTGGTCACCTTCATTTTTGCAGCTAGAGCACTTGGCAATAGGAAGGAACAGCAGGAGGGACTCCCAAAGGATTCTCCCCAAAGACCCCAAATGCTTCTGTCCCAGGACACAAATAGCTGATGGTCTCCTCTGATGGAATACAGACAAAGCGCCAGGTCTGGCTGAGGGCCAGCCTGGCCGAGAGCTAGGGTGCCTGTTGATCTGACAGCGCTGCTCGTGCCCAAGATTGCTGCCAAAAGCCAGCGCCTGACAGCTCAGGCATTTTGAGAAAGCCATCTTCCCTCCTTTGCCAACCTTCAACCACAGAGACGGACTCTCTAGGCAGTCTCTACTGCCTGGGGGCTTTGACTCTGCAGCTGGCAGATGCAGGCGGCTTCCTGGTGGTAGGCCCTCTGACAGCTGTTTCAGGTAAGGGCAGCTTTAGTCAGATTCTGGTTTCAAGGCAACAGTAGGTTCTGGGTCAGGGTCAATGTTAAGGGCAGAGTCAGAGGACCAAGGACAAAGTTCAAAGGACAGACCCTCTTCCTCTTAGGTGGAAGAACAAGTCCACAAGCTTAGGCATGTGTGGGAGCCCTCTGTGCGTGTGCCCACCTACACTCATGTGTAAACACGTGCATGCACAGGCACACATGCGTGTGTGTGTTGGTTGCATGAGAACTCTCTCACCAAGTCATTCTGTTTTCAAACAGTAGAATTGAAAGCACCATCAAGCTTCTCACAGGTTTCTGCAAATATTTGAGACATGAAAAAAAATACAGAGAACTATAAAAAAAAGGAAATACAAATACCCAGTGGTAGCAAATGTCACAGATACGAGTGAGCTGGAGCTCAGCCGTGCTCTTACATGCTTGCGCTCCAGTTGTGTCCAAGTGGAATGTGGACGTGCAGAACAAGATGGATGTGCTGTGGGGTAGTCAGCCCTCCAAGGAAACGAGCATGCTGGCCTGCGTGTTCTAGGGCAGAGATGCCAGGCAGTGGCCTGCAGGGACAGAGGACAGGGCTGGCCAGCTAGCTCAGAAGAAGGTGTCTACTTAAGGGACAAGGGGTGCATTAGGGCTGCAGCCAGAGCTGAGGTGAGTAGGGAGGCTGAGGCGGAAGTGAGGCCACAGGAGGGAATGGTGCTCACGGCCGGTGTGGACAAGCCTGTGGCACTGGTGGCTCAGGTTCCTGTGGTTGTGTGGCGGTGGGTACAATTTTGTAAACACCAGTCAAGATGCCCCTTTTCCACTCCACTGACTTCCATGTACTGGAGGGCAAGTCCACCTTGTCTGGGATAGAGCGGAGCCCCAGGCTGTCCCTGTACGTCACTGGCACAGGTTGACCTGACTACGGTCAGCCACGCACAGTCTCTGACACCAGTCTCACTCCACAAAGGGTATAGGGTGCTGTACATACACCCACCTCACCAGCAAGCTGAGGCACTTTCATTTAAACGTAGGAGAGGGAGGCGAGGCCAAGGGAGGAAGCGTGGTGCTGAGCAGCTATTGTGGAGTCTGTTATTACTTGGGAGGTCTCCTTGCAGTAGAAGTCTCGCAATCGAGAAGCCAGACCCTGCGATTAGGATTCCAAGTCAGCACAAACCCGGGGGTGCAGGTATGTTTGCTGCGGGTAGCCAAGGTGCCCTTCCTGGCTCCTTTCCTCCCTA
>NW_004524605.1:4026634-4027931 GCF_000260255.1 Octodon degus | reverse complement strand
CACCATAGACAAGGTGTGCTGCCTAAGCCCCGAATCTGAATCTGCTCCCCTCTTGCTTCATCCTGGGGTGGGTGGCACAGCCTGTCCTCAGAGTCAGATCCTAATCCCCCTTTTTTTTTTGTGGCTCATGAAGCCCTGGGCAATCTGCCTCTTGGGACTTCAGCAGTTTTATCTTTTTTTTTTTTTTTTTTACTGTGCCTCATTTTTTTGTTTGGTTTTGGTTTTGGTGTTGGGACTCAAATTCAAGACCCTGCACTTACTGCGCAGATGCACATGCCTCTGAGCTGTACCCTGGCACTCCCTAACCTTCTGTATACTGGCTCCCTGGCATTTGGTAACATCCATGAAAAGATAAAAACCAGTGAACTTTCAGCTCACAGAGTGACGTAAGCACTGAGCCCACCTCAGTAGTGGCCCCGAGCTGAGGAAGTAGGGACAGGGCTGCTGTGCTATAATACTAATTGTAAAAGTATCAAAGTGTCAGGGCTTGTAAGCGCCTTGCTCACTCCTGGCCTGTGAGTGTTTGCACGGCTCTGAGCCTTTTGCCCAGGATGGAGGCGGAGTCGAGGGACGCTAAGCTCTAAGATCACCGTCTACACCTTGGGAGGTATACTCCAGACCTGCTGGGTAATTAGAGCTCCTACATCACGGCATGCCCATAATGACAGCTCAGTTTGTGCTGGCTCTGCTGTCTTGGGTGGCGGTGGCCCTGAGGGAGGCTCTGGGAGGGGACTTCTACTCCTTCTAGCATCCTGCTCTCAATTTTGCAGCCACCAAATGGCTCAGCGATTTGGGGGCAGGGGAGGGGGCTCTGTAGCAACTGATTTGGCTCTGTGTGGGGTTGGCATCGCAGGCATTCTGGGAGCAGCCTGGCTTTGAGGCACTAGGGCCACCACTAGGTGGCCCCACTCAAGCTGTGTCTGCTGCTCTCACGTCCACGCTTCAGTCTTTCAGAGAAGGAATCTGGAGTGGGTGGAAAGGTGACTCCAGGGTCCAGTGGATAGCTGAATGTGCTGAAGGGTAGAGGCAGGTGTTGGTATGCAGAATTCCCTTTGTATAGTACTGCTTGTTCCGGGGCCTGCTGCGGCAAAGTCCGTGGAAGGCCAGGTATTCCTAGTCCTAACCAAGCCTCTCTGGCTGCTGCAGTGGCCACCAGGGCCTGCAAAAGCCATCAGCAGTCAGAGGGGCCCAGGGCCAAGCAGCAGAAGGCACCCTTTTTTCCTTCTCCAGGACACAGATCACTGTACAAACAAGTTGGGGGCAGATGGGGAAGCCCCATGTTTAGAGGGAAGGACTG
>NW_004524605.1:4017663-4026271 GCF_000260255.1 Octodon degus | reverse complement strand
TGGATGCTCTTGCCGTCACTGCTGCAGTAGCACCAGGTCTAGGGGCAGGGGTGGCAGGCAGATGCGCCCCGCCTGCTTCAGGGAGCCATTGGTCAGAGATGTTGGCTAGGGCCAGCATGGGGTTAGAGCCTCAGCTGGCAGTTCTCTGGCCATCCTGAGACCCAGGCCTGAAATTGAACCTGAGAGTACTTGTAAGACCAAGTCTAGGCATGCAGTACCTTCATCCAATGGCCTTCATCAGTGGGGTGGTACTTTTCCTCCTCTGGGAAAGGTTGTTGTGTGGGCCTTCATTAATCTGCAACTTTCCCAGGTATGCAGTGCCACTTTGACATTCATGGTCCCTTCATCCCTAGTCTGGGCCTTACCTTTTGATCAGCAGCTATTTAATTCAGTAAATGAACACGATAGAGCTCTTATGAAAGGGGGTGTGGCTTTATTCATACAGTGGATTTAGTGAGTTTATGATGCGTGACTGTTCAAAATGGGTATGGATTCCTTAAGTGATGTAGACGAGTGTGCCCAGAGAGCTTGCCGGGAAGCCCAGCAGTGTGTGTATGTGAGTGTCCGTTCATGTCCTTTTGTTTACTGCTTCCTGTGCAGGGCCTTAGTGTCAGACCTATGCTAGGTCTAGAGACACGGTGAACAGAGGGATAATGAAGGAAGTAAACATCAAATGATATCAGGTAGCACACACGGAACTCACCCACAAGAAGCCGTGGGGCCTACGGTGGGACTTGGTTCAGGCTTGGGCCAAGGGAAGACTTCTGAAAGGAAAATGCTTGAGGAGGGGAATGTCCCGAGGCAGAAGCAATGACACACTCAAAGGCCAGGAAAGAGAGGGGGACATCAAATTTGAAGTTGCACATGATATGAAAAGGCATCAGGGCTCAATAAAAGGAATTGGTAGTCTGGTGAGACTTTTATCTATCTATCCTTGAGTCAGCGGACCCCTTTTGAGGGTTCTATGTATGGAAATGACATAATCAGAAGCATGTTGTTAACATAACACTCTGTCAATGGAATGGAATAAGATCTAGGGGGCCGAGGGGGAGTGGTGCCCCAGGATGGATTCTCCAGGTGACAGATGGTGTGTCCTGAATTTGGACTGTGGTGGCAGTGTGGAGAACAGCGACAAGATTAAGAGAAACCCACCAGATATGATGATCTCCGGTGGGAGAATGCAGTAGGGAGGAACAGGGAAGTGACTGGGAGACTTCCACAGATGACAGAACAGGCTGCGAGCAGAAGCCGTTGGAGGAGTGTGGGGTACAGGTTGATGTTTCGTCTTAGTTGGAATTACCCTAAGAGTGGTGTGATGGCAAGCGTGTTCCTACAGGGGACTACCCCAGCTACGCAGGGATGAGATAGGTTGGGATTTTGAAGAAAAATGACAAATCCAAAGCATTTATTTTGAGAATTTATGAGAGGAGGCAGCAAGCCAAGCAACAACTGAAGCCACCAGAAGCTAAGAGGGGCAAGTATTATGGTTTAGATCTAAAACACACCTCCTCCCCCATATTCTCATGTATTTGGAAGGTGGCTGAATCATTGGGGCACTGTAGTCATCAGTGAAGTCATTCTTTGACGAATGTACTTGTTATGCTTTGTGTCTAGTTGTTCCTCCAAATCCTCATGCAGTCACGGGGTGGCTTCTAGAGTTCGTGATTAATTCATGATCCAAGGCTGAGATTATGGGTGTGAGCGCTTCTGGGATTATGGGGGTGAGTGCTACCTCTGCCCTGGGGTGGGTAATCTGCATTAAAATGTAAGGAGGGAGGCAGGCTTGCTAGAAGCCAAAGCTGCTGCCCCTTCCTTTGCTCTTTGCTGTTTTCCTCTACCACGAACGGCTGCCCTCTTCCACGTGCCACTCTGCCTTGGAGCCAGCCAAGTATTGACTGCAACCTCCACTAACTGTGAGCTGAATAACCCTTTCCCTCCTCCCTCCTGCATTTTAGGCGTTGGGTATTTTGTCCCAGCAGTGAGTGAAAAGTAACTAAGACAGTACTGTTAGGAGGTGGGGCCTGGTGGAGGTAAGTCATAGGGGAGTGACCTGGAAGGGTGCTGTCTCTTTCCCAGGCTCCTCTCTTTGCCCTGTTTCCTGGCTGCTGTAGATGAGCAGCTGTGCCCTGCCTAGACCTTTCGAGTGGCTGTGTCCCGCCTAGACCTTTCGAGTGGCTGTGTCCCACCTAGACCTTTCACCATGTTGTTTCTGCCTCCAAGCCTGCCAACCATGGACTAAATCCACTGAAACTGTGAAAGTAAACCTTTCCTCCTTTAAGTTGTAGGTGTCGAATATTTTGTTTTAGCCGGAGAAAGTGACTAAGACAGATCTTGTTACCAGAGAAGTGGCATTGTTGCTGTGACAGTACTTTACCATGTGGCTTAAAAGCTTTTGGAACTGGCTTGTGGAAAGAGTTGGGGAAGGTTTGAAGATGCCAGCTAGAGAAGCCTTACAAAGGTGAAGAGATTGATGGGAGATTCTGGTGAGCACTCAGAAAACCCGCAGTGTGAAAATAGGAATGCAGACAGTAAAGGCCAGGCTCAGGAGCTTTCTGCTGGAAGCTACAATTCCATTGGCATTTGAACTAGGGGTCACAAGTGCAATACCTGGCAGAAAACTTGTCTTTATTTTGCCCATGTTTTGAAATCTTGATGGAGACTAAAAGTTAGGGCTGTGGACTGATTATTCTGGTGGGTGAAATTTCAAAGAAGCTCAACATTCAGGCTGTTGGTTGCTCTTATCTAGATCTATAGTGAAAATCAGAAGCCCAAAGCAGATGTAAAAAGTTTACAGTTTCATCAGAAAGGAAGCAACTACAAGGTTGAGGCCATAGGCAGTATAGTTTCTGAAAATGTCAGCATTAAAAAGATGGGGATGGGGAGATGGCTCAGTAGAATAAGTGCCTGCCTGGCAAGCACAGGGTCCTGAGTTCAATCCCTAGTAACAACAACAACAACAACAACAACAACGACAACAACAACAACAAAAACCAAGTGATTTACATTAAGGCAGTGAGAAAGAAGGTTTAAAGACAGCTCAGGATTTTGTATCTGTGTATTCAAAATGGTTAGGACAGATAGAGGGATTTGTTCTAATAGTGTTTGTAAATAGAATATCATGTCTGCATCTTGTACAGCAAATAACCACTAGGAAGAGAGTATGCAATGTGTTAATTATTGAAACTGTCCTACAAATTTGATTTGAAACTGTCTCATTGCTATTTGTTTCTCAATAAAATTATGGAAAAAAAAATGAAAGTAGAGAGAAAGTCATAAAATTGTCAAGAAAGGCTGATAGGACTCCCTTTTCTGGTCACTTTTTACCTCAAAAAATTTAAGTATTTAGTTATTTGATTACTTGCCTACATTTAAAGTTAGATAAGTTTTATCATATTTTATTATATTGGTTGGTTCGTCTGGTACCTTGTGTTTTACAGAAGCCACACTGGAAGCAATTATGTCTGCACATCTCCACTTATTTTTGTCCCTGGCAGTTAAATTTTATTCTTGAGGTTTATACAGTCCAGATGTCCACATTTTTAACTTTATCAATCTTTGCTTTTGTTTTTCCTAATTAAAAGTTCTAATGAAACAAACAAACAAACAAACAAAAAGACATCTCAGGAATCAGTAAGACCCAACAACCACAATCTCAGATGTGTAGAAGTGTGTACCTTTGTTTTTTTTTTTTTTAGGTACCGGGGACTGAACTTAGGACCTTGTGCTTGACAGGCAAGCACTTATTCTACTGAGCTATCTTCCCAGGCCCTACCTTTTCTTTGAGAAAAGCCCCAGGGAGCCCAGCTCATTCAGGACTGCTGAGCAAAGGGTTTCCCCAGAATGTAGCCATCCAGGTACTCAGAAGCCATCATGGAGAGAGTATAGCAAAGGCAAGGTACTGCTTGAGGTGATGGTAGACTTCGGCATCCATGTAGTGCTTGTTTTACAGACATGCAGGATTCAAGAGTTGTGGACTCCAAGAGGCTTCCACCCAGATTTAAGAAGAAGGCCTGGGAGGCCAGCCAATATGTATCTGAGATAGCAGTACATAAGGCTGTGAGAGTGAAGGTGAAGGTATAGTGGAGACCTCGTAAAATTGGAGATGCCAGAAATGTGGATAATGTTCTGAGGAAAGCCATAGGCGGCCAGCATGGTCTACCCAAGACCGAGGCCATGTAGGCTGCAACTGGCAAAGCCTTAGGGATATTACTGCCTAAGCCCTTTGGCACTCATGTCTAACTAAAACTTTACCCAGGTTTTGTATAGAGAGCCTTCCCTGAGCCTCATGGTTGTCCAGGAAGTTTATATTTGTAATACTATGGAAAAGTTATTGGAATCCTGTCAAGTTAATTCCAATCTACCACTTCCACACAAACCAATAAAGACACTAAGCCATACTGTAGTTACAGGGAGCCAAAGGGTCCTAAGTCCAATTACAATGCTGGCTAGTTGGAACAAAGGCCTTGAGCCAGGGCCAATCTAGGTTTTATTCATTTGTAAAGAAAGAAGTGGCTTGAGGGTGAGTGACTATTCAAATGATGGGAAGTAGGTGAGTGTCATGAGCTGGCTTAGGTAGGAGGCCTGAAATCACCTCTGCAATATGCAGAGAGAACCGTATGCAGAGAGAGTGATCTGCATTACACAAATGAGATAGTATCGAATGTTTTGGGGTTGGTGCTCCAACTCTGATGTGTAATCTTTTATGCTCTTGCAAGTCATTGCCTCTTATCTTGAGGCTCAGTTCTAGCTGACAATGGGGCGCACTCTCCATCCTGCCTTACCCCAACTCACAAATGGGGGCTATGAGAGACCTGGGGAAACACTGCCTTGTTTTCTTTACTTCAAAGACTACACGTCAGCTCCTCCAACTGATATACATTGCTTAAAGCCAAGTGAAGGGATAAACAAAAGTCCCAGCCAATGCTGTACATGGAAATAGGGTCAGGTTCAGCCAAAATGGAGATAACTGCTCCTCCTTCTAGGAGAGTCATCCAAGTAGTCTTCCATAGTGTTGGGCTCCCAGGATTTGCCCTAGTGGATTTTGATCTTGCTTTTTCCGGATTTCTTTCTATATCCCTATTTTTTTTTTCTTTTAGAAAAGGAAATGTTTACCCTGTGTACTGTTCAGTTGTAAGTTGTGAGTATTTCACTTTCTTTTTTTATTTTTACAAGGGCTCAAAGGTAAGTTTGCCTTGAGTCTCGAAGAAGACATTGGACTTGGACCTTTCAGCAATGCCAAAACTATTAAGACTTTGGTGATTCCGAGATGAACTAAATGCATTTTGCATAATGAGATGGACATGAGTCTTGGGGCAAGGGCAGCAATGACAGGATATCATAGTTTAGATCTGAGACATTCCCCCCAGTTATGTGTTTGGAAGGTGATTGTATCATGGGAGTGCTGTACTCATAAGTGGATTCATCTGTTGAGTTCAGAGGCTGAATGTACTGTTCAGGAGGCAGGTGGATTGCAGATGGGTCATTGGGTCATATCTCCCCCCACCCCAGCTCCTCCTTTTCCTTTCTGTCTCTGCTTCCTGGCTGCCATGGTGGGACAACTTTCCCTTCCATGCCCTTGCACCCTGTCATTTAGAGGTCTTAGAACCAGTGGACCATGGATGGACATGACAGCAAACTTCTCCAGGTTGTGGGTGTTGCGGATTTCATTTCAGCAATAAGAAAGTGTCTTAGATGGAAAGGAAGGATTCTCCCCCGAAAGCCTTCGGAGGGAGTATGGTTCTATAATAATCTTGATTTCACACTTTAGCTTCTAGCACTGTGAAATTAACTTCTGTTGTTCTAAGACACAGTTTGTGGTAGGTTGTTAAGGCATTCTTAGAAGTGAATACTACAGGGGACCAGGATGGAAGCTGATGATCTTCTGCTGTGGTCTCTGTGGAGTGAGTGGGACCATGTAAGGCCAAATTAGAGATGGCACAGTCCAGGGAGGGACAATTTTAGGGACAAGACACATGAATGAATAAGGTGTCACCTTCTGCAAAGCAGAGGGCAGCGGAGACCAAGAAAGCATCACTCTCAGTAAGTCCTTCCTCCATTCAGGGGCTCAGGTTTCTTGGAGGATATCTGCCTGAAAATGGGGTCTTGAATTTCTAGGACTCTGAAACCTGATGGAGACCTTACTCATGCCTTCGGTTACCAAAACCTACTGCACAGAACAAGGCCTACAGAAGGCATCCTTCCCTTCACGTGGTCAGCAAATATTCTGAGTCAACTTCTGTAGTGGATGAAAAGTGTATGGTGAGGGACAAAGACACATATACTTTATGTAGTCCTAGAGCTCCAAGGCCAGTGAAGGAAGACAGTATTTACTTACTCAACTATCAGGGCAGGAAGCTGGCAGCTAAGTGGCATAAGGGCCTGACTGGCATGCGTAAGGTCCTGAGTTTGATCCCTGGTATGGTGGGGGGGGGGAAGGAAAAACAAAACAAAACACTTATTCAGCTATCACTTGTGGCAACTGTTACAAAGCACTTTGAGACCTGAAAGGCTGTGATGGCCCAGTTCTGGCTTGGTCAGAAGACCAAGGGAGGAGACTCCTTGATGAAGAGACTCCTTTTGTTTGAGGGTATCTGAAGGATTCTGACAGCTTTAATAAGGGAGGGTACATTTTTGTAGATAGAATGTCATGTGTAAAGGCCCAAACTTCGTGTGGAAGGGATGTCTGTGAGAGGGCCTGGAACAATGGCAACGTGCTCTAGAGACATGAGGGAGGGCTGAGCCCTGTGAGGACTCACACACCACTTTTAGGGAGTTTCTTTAGAGCAGTATACTTGTTTCAGCTGCAAGTGATGAGTACATATCTGCATTTGTGAGGATTACTGAGACTGAGTCATTGAGGAGAGATGGGAGGGAGCAGACATGGAGGCAGTTGCCTGAGAAAGTGCTGCAGTCACTAAAGTGAAAAAGAGGAAGAGAAAAATGGTGGAGTAGAGAGATTTGGATGGCAGAACTGAACAGTCTTGGGATATGGATGGGTTAGGTAGGGGAACAAGGGAGAGGGAGGTGCTGTGTGGACTCCCTATGGTTAAAGGATGGGAAGTATCTCCTCAGCAACAGGAAGTTTGGTGTGCCAAGAGTGGGGGAAGGGGGAGAACAGGAACTTGGTGCTACCGAGGCATGTGTGGACACTCAACTGGAGACTAGGCTGGGCCTTAAGTTTTGTGAGTCTGAAGCTCAGGAGGAAGGACAAAGACAAAGACTAATTTGTGAATCATCTGTGTACAGGAAAAAATTACAGAAAAAGAAAAGGAAAGCAGAGACCATAGGTCCAAGCTTTGAGGAATCTCCAACCACTGCTGACTATAATGAGCAGGGTGGCATAGAGGGATGCCAGGAAGAAGTCTGGGCAGGAGTGGCAAGGTTCCAGCAGAGGAAGAAGCAGAGAATAGTGGTGCATACCTGCAGCTCCAGCACTTTGGGAGGACAGTGGGGAGGACAAGGTCAACCCAGCCCAGGAGACTCAGCAACTCAGTGAGAGAAATCTAAGGAGAATGAAGGTGATCTAGAGACTGGAGTGTTCCAAGGAGGGAAGGTCACTGCGGGGGGTGTCAAATGCTGCTTGAGACTTTGGCAGAAGCAAACTGAAGAATGGTTACTGGACTTTAGACACTGGGAGATTGAGAATTTACTGAATCTGGTTTTGTTTTGTTAAGGAGCTTGAAGGCCAATTACAAGGTCTGAGACCAGGGAGGGAGAAGCTTTCCCATTTTCTGTGCCTGAAGAGACAGACACCCAGAAATGGGTGCGGTTGGATGAGGGTTTTACTTCTGTAACAAAGGTTCAACACTGTAGATCCAGTTGAGAGAACTGGAACATTCAGAGAGGGAAGGGATGATCCACGGGGCAAGGTCCTGAAAAGGGACAGGGAAAGGGACGTTCTGGGCGGGGCTGTTTCTATGGCATATCCCGGGGTAGCAGATGTACAAAAGTTTCTGTTTGCTTTTGGCTGCGCTCTGAGCGTGACTGGCACAGATGGAACGGCTCTATATTCCACGTGTGCCATATTCCCGCATCTGTCTTTCCCAGGTCTGGGCTGCCCGCCTGGCCACAAGGAACGTGCACACTGGGCTGGGTGGAGGCCGGCATGTCCAGTTCTGGACCGCGCTCCTGATGAGATTCTCAGGCTGCGCTTTCCCCCATTCATGAGAAGCAGGTTCACAGGGCAGGCGTGGGAACAGCCCGCCCGCCAGGGCATCCTCCTGCGCTGGCCAGCTGTGCCCTTCTGGCCTGCGTGCTCAGGAGAGTTCAAAACCGGCCCCCCTGCGTGCTACCCTCTCCTCTCCCCGTTTCGGGGGCTTCCTGCTCCCCTGCGCTCACGCAACAGCAGAGCCTGAACCCGGGGAAGCTGGGTCTGTAGCTCCCTCCTGCCCACACGCTGCCCCCAGGCAGGAGCCCCGTCCCCCCGTCTTCCTCGAGGCCTTCTCCAGGGGTCAGTCCCCTCCTCTGACACGCAGTCCTCCCCGCCTGGCCCTGGAACCGCACAGCCGCCAGCGCCTGCTGGTGGAGACCGGGTGGGGATGGGGGAAGGGTCCCGAGCCCCGCCGCGCCCCGAGGGGCGGGGAGGAGCCCAGGCCGGGCCGCCAGCGCC
>NW_004524605.1:3995747-4017252 GCF_000260255.1 Octodon degus | reverse complement strand
GGGCGGCCGGGGCCGGGGTCTCCTGCAGCGCGGGCGGGCCGGCCGCCGCTCGCTCCTGTCCTGTGCTGCGCCGGCCGGGTTCCTGTCCCGCCCGCGTCCCTTCTCGAGCTCAGGGCGGGAGGTCAGCGGCGCCCTTCCTGCCGGTCCCTCTGCGGCCGGGGCGGGGCCGTCCTGCCGCGTCGGGCTCCCAGGAACCGGGGTGACCCTGTGGTGCCCGCGTCGGAGGCGGGTCGGGGCGTCGGCCTGGCCCCGGGCTGCTTAGGGTTAGGGACCGCACGCCCCTCAGGCCCACGCCCGCCCGGGTCCTCCTTGGTGTCTGTTAGATGGGCTTTTGGATAAGAAAATCTTTTTCTCTGTAATCCTTGGTGAGCTCGAACCTGCTTGTTTTTCCTCAGCAGTTGTGGAAGCCCGTGGTAATTAATGAACTGATTCGACAAAGGGACACTTTCTGTGTGCCAGAAATTGAGAGGAGTTGTGAGCCCAGTGGGCACGCAGACTGGAGGACCAGCAAGTCCAGGCCCAGAAGAGTGTGGTGAGTCTTGTGCTGTAGTGGTCAGACAGGCTGGCGACACGGAGCAGCGTGGGGAGAGTTGGAGCAGCAGCATGTGTGGTTCTGTAGTGGACGCAAGGTGATGGGGCAGGCCCTGGAGAAGAGCGCTGAGTGTGGGGCTCTGCTGCGTGTGGGCCATGCCTTGGGGGCCCTTTCAGAACAGTGTGATCAGGGAACTTCCTGCCCCCCCAGGCACCAGCGCACAGGTGGGCCCCTGGCCTGTGTTATATGGTGTGACACCTACACCGAAGGTGCTGTGGGACAGTTTGGCTTGTGTTGCAGAGTGAAACTTGAGGATCATGCTTCTTGCTGCAGATCTCTGGGGCCTGGCAGTCCTAAACCTCTGGTAGCAGATCTGAGCCCTAAGATCGAGGGCTGGGATATCACTTTGTACCTTCAGACTTTATGGAGATTTGCTGTCTACCTAAGAATTCAGAGGATGTTTTTGCAAACTGCCGCTGGTTGTTGGCCTGGATCACATCTGAGACAGCAGCTTCTGTGATTGAATTCTCTGTTAAATAAACTGGGATTTCCTTGGCTCTGCTTAAACTACCCCTCAAGTGTCCAGTTTGCAGTCTCTCCCCGTGGTGCTGTGCTGTGGAGCCCAGTTCTCTGGTTGCTTCTCCTCGCCCATAGGACGTTGGTCTATGAATTCTTCTAGAGCCTTCTTTTCATATGCCCAAATATGTCTGCTATGTGGCCCAGCCAGTAAAGCCACTTAGCAGAGAGAGTGAGTTGGCTAGGGGCCTTAACCCAAAGACAGGTTATAGGGACCTCCTCAGTTCTTTGAAAGGACTGTTCAGCAGGCAGACAGGGTGACAACCAAATCGAAGCATTGCCTGTAGTTTGTAATAAACTCTCCTGTCTTGTCTCAGGCTTTGCAGTGGGGTGTACCAGAGTGCTTGCTTGGTCATTGTCTTGGACTAGCACTGCTGATGTCTGCTCATTCCTTGGGTACCTCCTTCATGCTTGTTTCTGTCTAGAATATGCCTGGGTCTGGGATGAGGGAGGAGAGAAGAGAGGTGGCCAGAGGACTCTTCTTGCCTGTGGGTAGCTCCTGATCTCTCTAACATTGCTGTTTCATGGTGGCAGCTGGCTGTGTGTCAGGGGAGGAGCCGGCATGTGAGGACTTATCAAAGGAAGAGACTGTGTGCTGCTTTGAGGAATGAGTGGGGTAAGGGCATCTAGAGGCCTTGCATTTTCTGAGGAAGCCTCCCATTTGACTCCGCCCCCCCATCTTTGGGAGGGTTTGAAGCTGGACTCAAGACCTTGGATGACTTGTGGCCACGCTGGCCGATAGTGTGCAGAGGGCTGGGAGGTGTGTCTCTGGCCCCGGGATCTGTCAAGAGTTTAATTTTATGCAGATGGAGGTTGGCAGGAAATGCTGAGTGCAGGCACGTGTAAGCCCAGCAGAGTCCTGGAGTGAAAGTTGAACTTGGAAAAAGTTGCTCCAATTTTTCAATTTGGACCTTTGAGGTACCCAAGAGTGAGACATCAGCCTGTCCTAGAGCAGAGGGGCTGGTGGGGCCTATGGTCTGTGAGTTTGGGGCTGGGGCCAGGCAAGGAGGGAAGGATAGTCTTTTTATTCTCAGAAAGAATAGGGAGGGATGAACAGGCTGAAGTAGACTTCTCAGAGCCCTAGGGAGGCTTTTTGTTGGATTGGTGTCACTGCAGGGCAGAGGATTACTTGTGTTTGCCAGCTTTGGTAGGGGCTGTCTGAGCCTGGTCATAGATCAGCCTCTGCTCCAAACCTCTCAAGAAGTGCTTGCTAAGAGCACTTGCTCTGTGCCTGGCACCCCTGAGGGCCGGGGTGTGGCAATGGCATGATACTTGCAGGAGTGTGGGATGGGCAGTCAGGGTACACAGAGCTGAGTGCCAGAGAGCTTTCCTTGGTGCTCTGTGGGCTGCGTGGCACCTCACGCCAGTCTTTTCTGGCATGCCTGGTACCTGGAGAGTGCCCCGTTTCTGTCTTGCATCTGTGTTGTCCCCTGGTCTGGACCTTCTTGCTCCCTCAGATCAGCTGGTTTGTGCGGACCCCCGGCTGTTTCAGGCCCGCTGGCTTTTAGTGCTGATGACTGGCGTCATTGCGCCTAGTCTTGGGCTACTTGCTAGTCTCTGTCATCTCACCCAGTCCTCACAAGGCCTAGCTTGTGAAGTATAGGTCCTACTGTTTATCTAGAGGGGGAAACTGAGGCTCAGAGAAGCCTGTAACTGGTCCAAGGTCACAAGGCCAGGAAGTAGTGGTGGAGGTGGGATTTAACTCTGGGTCTCTCTGGCCACAGGGCAGGTGTATGTACCTAGCTCAGCCCCGAGCCCTGGTCTGAAGAGGGCTGGGTGATTATCTGTGGATGCTGTGAGGTCTGTGGTAGGAGCGGGTGTATCCTGCACTCAGGGGACCAGGTTGCTGTTTTCTGGGTCCATGTTGCTGTTATTAGAGTCCATATTGTTCTTCTCCTTCTGGTGAGATTGAGCCAAAGATGTCATGAACCTGCTTTGTGACCCATGAGAATGTTGTGAATGTGGGCAGGTATGGCTTGGCAGGATACAGTGTGGCTCCAGTTACTGGAAGCTCTTGTGCTACAAGGTAGCAGGAATTCCTGTGTTAACCTGAGTGGCAGCCGTATCCTGTAGAAAGCATGTGTGTGTGTGTGTGGGGGGGGGGCTTGGTCTTGGTTTGCTATCAATGTCAGCTATAGAGGAGACCCTCTCTCAGCTCCAGTTCTCTACCTTATATATCTATTGTGTACAGTGGAGCTCCCTGCCCATCCATGCTTTCTGCAATTTCATGTACCCACGGTTAACCACAGACTGAATATATTAAATGGAGAAGGACAAAAATAAACAATTCCTAAGGCTTAAATTGGGGGCCCTTCTGAGATGCACGATGGAACCTTGAGCGGTTCTGCCCAGAACGTGAGCCATCCTTTCATCCCACCGACCCAGACTGTATACACCACCCACCTGTCGGCCGCTTACACCTTGAAGCGCCTTTGATCATCAGGCTGACTGTTTCAGTGATGTAGTTTTGGTGTTTGAATAACCCTTACTTCATGATGGCGCCAAAATGCTAGAGTACCAGTGCTAGCAACTTTCTTTTTTGTTGTTTTGTGTGTTTAGTAAGGCTCTACAGGGTCTCCCTACACAGATCAGATTCATAGTGATCCTCCTGTTTTCAGTCTCCCAAGCGCTGGGACTACAGGCGTGTGCCACCACACCTAGTCTCAGTTGCTGTCTCCCCGGGGCGGGGCCAGCACGGCATGCCGGGGATTGAACCCCAGTCCCTGCGTCTGCCTAAGCAGGCGCTTTAACCCACTGAGCTATCTGGCCAGCTCTAAAGCTAGCAACTTTATTACAGTACAGTATTATAGTTATTCTATTTTAAAAGGTATTAAGTTTTGGAAACAAAAGTTGTGGTTTTCTTAGACGAGGCTCCCAGAAAACAGAGCCTGAGACAGAACTTCATTCAGTGTTTAGTACTTTATGGGAAAGCATATTGTGGAGCAGCCAGCGTGAGGGGAAAGAGGAGCCATGTACCCGAGCATGGGAAGCAAACACAAGGGCTGCCTTAGCAAGCTGGCACGCTGCCCACAAGGTGTTCAGGGTCTCACTGCTAGGTGGGACTCGTAGTGATCCTCCTGTTTACAGCCTCTCAAGAGCTGGGATTACAGGTATGCGCCACCACGGCCAGTCTCAGTTGCCGCCTCAGCACGCCCCGGGGGCGGGGCCAGCACGGCATGTCCGGGGGTCAAACCCCCAGCCCCTGCACCTGCTAGGAAGAGCTTCTTGGAAAAGGTTCGTGGAGGAATTGACCTGCCAGGTTCATCTTGTCTGCTTCATTGGTCAGAGGTGGCTTGTGGGGAGTTCGCTTTCCCTCACTCCTCGCCAGGCCCCTTCTGTGGCCCCTGGAGCCATCACCCTGGAGGACCCGGAGACTGCAGATTGGGTCCACGCGGCCTCTTCCACGGGGCTGAGGCAGAGGAGGTAGCCTGTGGCCGAGGACGGAGTGAGGCCCAGAGGGTGCGTAAGCTGCATGCAACACAGTGGTGCATGGGTCTGGCCCTCAGGTGTGGATCCTTATAAGCCAGGTTCACCCCACCGTCAGCGCTGCGCCGGGGCCCTGCCTGAATGCAGCCTGGCGTTCATTTGGACTCTAACAGCTTTCTGTGGTACGTCATCATCTAGTTACTGAAGCAGAGCTTGGTGGTCTGGATGGTCCTTCAGTGGGGAGGCCGAAGTCAACGTGTGCATGTCCTGCATAGAGAAGGCATAAGGATCGTACCTCAGATCTGCCATGTGCCGCCTCACCCCTCCTCGCCGGGGCCCACCGAGCCCCCTCTTCCTCCACTGGATGGGTGGAAAGTCAGAGCCCAGGGAGATGCTTCACCAGTAATTCTGAGATGGCTACTTGTAGAGCAAGGGACGGAATTCAGGGAAACCTTCGGGGAAGGGGAGAACACTGGGTTCTTGGTGAAGGGGAATACTTTTCACATGAAGTAGTTGTTGATGAAATGATACTTGAGGTCATGAAATGGGCCTGGAGGGGACATCAGGTTAGGGCACGCAGTTCCAAGGGCCGGTGGGCTAAGGAGATGGGACATTATTCTGCTGGTGGTTAGAGCCAGAGGCCTCCTGTAGGCTGCACTGACTACTTCTGGGACAGAGTTGAGAGCAAAACCAGATGAGATGTGGAGAGGTCAGAGTGGCATAGCTGTAGCAGGGTGTAAGGGTGGCGCAGGTCAGGGTGGTGGCTGAGCAGGACACTAGTGGGGAAAGCTTGGTGCCTCCTATTCTTCCCTGGTGACAGTGGCTCAGTGCCTCCTATCCTCCCCCACTTCCAGGCCTAAGTGGGCGTCCAGGTGCTTTGGTGGTGAGGCTTCGTGGAGCATCTGCATAACTCCTTCTAGGTTGGCCTGCAGGTCTTTTCAGCTCTGCAGCTCTGGAGTTGGCTACAGTGATGGAAGTTGGGGCCATGGTGCGTGGTCCATGGCAGGGCTGGGGGCTTGTTCAGAGAGGTCACCTCTTCACAGAATGCAGGCAGGGTTTTGACCATGCAGTCCGAGCAAGACCTGTTTGTTCTCAGGAAAGCTATGTTCTGTCTCTAGGCTGTTAAGTGCTCTGTTAAAACTCGGGCTGTTGTAGTTGGGTTGCAGCTGGGAGGTTGGCAGAGGGTCCCGATGAGGTAAGGGGAGAAGCTAAGAACGCTGCTGGCTTGCGGCTGGAAACATCTCTTCATGGTCATTTGGCCAGACTGTAAATGTCCTTTCCAAGGAGCGGGCTTGGTAGGACCTCTGCTTGTGTGTCTTGGACTCGTCCTGTGCTTAGAAACAGCGCCAGTTACCTAGTGGGTGAACTACTGTCGGGTGTTGGCAGGTTTTTCAGGCCCTCCCAGTGGGGAGCTAAATCTGGAGCTGCCAAGGCCCGCGTGGAGTTCATCTGAGAAGGCCTGCTTTGTTTCCTTTACGTTTTAAGTATTGTAAAATATTTTAATAATTCCTTGTAGAAAAGTAAGAAAACAAACAGCATAAAAGAAGAAAAATAAAATTACTTCACCAAGGTACAATTAGAAAATGGCGCTCCTGTGCATCTACGCACAGGTTAGGGTTTTCTCATCAAAGTTAGGTCTTTTGGTATGTATTTGGGGAAACCTGCTTTTCTCATGGTACGCTTTGCCATCTTCATGTGAGTTATATATAGTATTTGTATTTATGTCCTCCTTAAGAGTCAGCTGTACAGAAGAGATGTAACATCTGCTGTGGCTCCTCGTTTGAACACATCTGTGATGAAGTCTTTTGTCGGGTGTGTGGTATGGACAGGCGTCAGGCTCAGCCTCAGATGAGGGTCTGTGGGTGTTCTGCTCCCCTTAGTGCCTTTGGTTTGCAGGAAAAGGGGTTTTACATCTCCAGATCTGTTCTGCCTAGATTTATTTGTCATCTTCCTCCTCCCTTTCCCCCCTGCCTCTTTCTTCTTTACCTTTTTAAAATTTGTCCTGCTGGGGATGGAACCCAGGCCCTGGAACTTGCTAAGCAGGTTCTCTGTGGCTGAGCTATCTCCCCCGCCCCAATGCATGGATTTCTGAGGGCTCCCAGGGGTGCTCCTAGCAGCACTGGATACTTTGTGGGGCACTGGGAAGGATACTCCAAGCTTTTTTATCCTAAACAAGCTTTGGATGTGGGCAGAAGATGGGGTAGGGGTTGTTGTTTTCCATATTGGGGGGTGCAGTCCCTCTTGGATGCCTTCTCCATTGTGATCTTAGTTTAGGTGACAAAGATGAAGTTTTTACAAAGATGAGTTTGGGGTCCAGGGCCAGGAGGATGCTTGGGCTGGCAACGTCCTCGTGGCCCTGTCCTATGAGAGCAGGACTTCGCAGGCTCTGGGCAGGTCATTTCCTAAAACCCTTCTGTGACTCTCTGAGGCTCCCCTTTCAGGCCTACACTCACAGATGGGCTTAGTGTGAGCCAGACAGCACATTCTAGAGAGATGACAGCTGGTGTGCACGCAACAAAGAAACCTGGCTGCCCTTTTCCGAGTGCTATAACTACAAATCGTGGATGGTACCATCAGGGTGATTTGAAAGGAATGGAACAGCTTCCCTTTCATGTGAATTTGCTGCCTGATCGCTGAAGAGTTATGCAACTGTGGTTGGCAACTCATCTGCGGAGAAGCACTGGGACCTCCACTTCCAGCCTGATCCCGCTGTCCTGTGCCCCCACGCTGAGGAGCAGCTGGCTGGCCCCCCACCATTCACGATCCTCCTGGCCCCAAGTTTCCCTGTGCCCTCCCTGAACATGCACAAAGGCCACCATCCTAGCTGAGGCCTCAGGGAAGCGAGAAGAGAGCCTTCCAGAATCCTGACCTGGAGGGGACCATGTGGTGAGACCCAGAAGCAGGCAGCACTGGACCCGAGGCCCTGGGTGCTCAAGGTGCTCCCAGGCTTGCTGCTGTCCCTCAGTGACTTGCTTTATCCTGTCCCCCTTAGCCCCTACTGGACCCTTAGCCCAGTAGGCCATGCGCCATGGCAGGTTCTTGCTTGGAGGATAATTGATCCGAATGTCTCTGGACCTCAGAGGCTTGACTGCGACAGGCACACTGTCAGTGCTGCAGGCTGCAGGGGCCTGAGCAACGTGGCTGCTTGGTTGTGCTGTCCTCTTGCTGGCAGAGCAGCCTGTTGGGGACGGAAGCCTGGGGAGTCTTCTCTGAGCCTACCCTGGACCATAGCACATTGGGTTTTTTTCTGAAAGGGTTGGATGAGGAATGGTCAGAGTGACTGTGTGTCTGATTGACCATGGCAGGCAAAAAATGATGAACATGATTAGCCCAGACTTAGAGTTCTGCTGGAGAATTTTTGGAGAAGCTTTTGTATTCCCTTTATTTTCTTAGTAAATTTCCATTTGAGCATTCCCACGAGACTTGGCTGAAGTGGAGCAAGAGGAGGAAGGACTGACAGAGCAGGGACTTAGATGAGCACTGGGCTTCTAGCATGTTCCAGGCTGAGGGCTGAGCTGGGAGGCGATGTCTGAAGCGTCTGCTGTGCCTGCAAGCCCAGAGCCAGGGAGGGTTGCTTCAGGTTGTACCTGCCTCCCTCAGAGCTGTGTCTGTTTCTAGGCCACTGAGATGGCAGCAGCTGGCCTCTTCGGCGTGTCAGCAGCCCAGCCTGAGGTTTTGGGCTTGCATGGCTGATTGATGGTTTTGTCCCCAGTACCTCACTTGGTGCCTGGCATTTCTCAGGAAATATTTGTGAATGAATGGTGGCAGACCATGAGGATAAGATGGTGTCTGCCAAGAGCCTCACTACAGCTGAAGTAGTGTCTGCCCCGGAGTGCCACTGCCCTGGTGGCCCTGGCCCTGGCAGGTGCAGACTGGGAGGTGTCAGTGTTTACTCGTCTGCAGTGCACATCAGCCTGGGCTGGGTGCCCCGAGCATATTGTACCAAGTTCTCCTTCTTTCATTGTCTTTCCTGTACTGTTAGGACCTTGGCCAGGTAGATCTTGACTCCTGGCTCTGGCCAGGCACATGTGTTGGAAGGTCAGAAGCAGCTGAGCCGCCTGATTGTGTCACTCCTTGGGCTTCCCAGAGCGTAGGCCAGTACTGTGCACATGTGGCCTATTCCGTACCCTGGGCTCTTGCCACAGCTAATCCTAAATGCCCTTCCTCATTTTTGCTAGGCCAGGAGTTTGGCGTGTTTGTGCATGCGTGTGTGTGTGTACCTGCTTGTGCATGTGTGTATGTGTACCTGCTTGTGCATACGTGTGTGTGTACCTGCTTGTGCATGCATGTGTGTGTGTGTACCTGCTTGTGCATGCATGTGTGTGTGTTGCATCTCCTCATCTGAGGTGTTCTTTTTCACTGTGCTCGTTAAGGAATGTCCCGAATTCCTTGCAGGTGCTGCCCTCTCTGACCATGAAGCTCCAGGTGTCCATGTGGCTGTTGGCCTGGGTTGGTGTCCTGAGCTGTGTGCAGGCTGAATTCTTCACTTCTGTTGGTATGTGGCAGGAGGACCTTGTCACTGGCTGCTCTCACCCAGAGCAGGATGGCTTCATCCGCTGGTTCTGAATAGTTCTAGGACAGTGGAAACTGTGAAGCCGCTTCCCTCTCCCATTGACCCTGATCTTGCTGTCCTGCGAGCTGGCTATCTGCGTTACGCCTTCCTGTCCGGGACGCACACTGACACGTGGGCTCTTTGGCCTTTTTGACCCTCTTACCCCTGGCTAAAGAGGGCCGAGCTCTCTGTGTGCTAAGGATTTCGCTCCTCCTATCTTTCTCATCTGAGGTTTCTGAGCCCTTTGGATATCCATGCCCAGCCACAGGGCCACCTGGACAATAGCAGGAGACTGAGATTTGGAGCTCCTGGTTTGAGTAGTCCCTGGTTTTCTTACCCACATCTTTTTGGTCCCTCTGCCTTTCTCTTCCTGAAATTAGGCATGGGGCCGTGCGGGCCTGGGCCCCTTTACCTCCAAATCCCCGTGGCCCCAGAGAGCTGCTGTATGCCCTCAGCCCAAGGACTTGCTTTCGTGGTCACGCTTTATGGTCGAAGGGAAGGGACGACACCCTCACCTGTTTCTAACTGGCCTTCCTTCATGTCTCTCCTGCCTGCAGGGCACATGACTGACCTGATCTACGCAGAGAAGGGCCTGGTACAGTCTCTGAAGGAGTACATCCTTGTGGAGGAAGCCAAGCTCTCCAAAATTAAGAGGTGCCATGTGCGCTGAGGCCCTGCAGGCAGCCTGAGCCAGCCCCCTGCCCCTGCCCCAACCCCCAGGCCTGAGGATCAGAGGAAGCTGGGTGCTGGGAGGCTGCCCGGAGTTGTCTTCCTGCCAGTGCTCTGGAGTTGCTAAGTACATGCGCAAAGGAGTGGCTGTAGTTTTCCTTTCTACGTAAGACTCTCTTTGTACTTATATTATGGTTCCCAGGTTTTACCTAGGTTAAGGAGCTAGAAAGATCCATGGGAACTGCTCTAGTCATGCTTTAATACCTGTTTATGGCGGCCAGAACATCTCCCCAGGGACGCTACTGCGGGCCCACAACTGGGTGGGTGGACCATTCCTCATCCTTTCCTTTGGTTGCACAGCTGGGCCAGCAAATTGGAAGCCCTGACCAGCAAGTCGGCTGCGGACCCTGAGGGCTACGTAGCCCATCCCGTGAACGCCTATAAGTTGGTGAAGCGGCTGAATACAGACTGGCCTGCACTGGAGGACCTTGTCCTGCAGGATGCGGCTGCTGGTGAGCGACGGAGTGGGTGGGCTGCGTGCGTGTGCATGCGTGTGTGCGTGCGTGCGTGTGGGCGTGTGTGTCTGCTGGGGCTGTGGTGGGCGAGCCTGGATCTGGTGCCTACCGGCACAGTGCGCAGTATGAACAGAGCCCCCGTGCATTCTTGGCTCTGGTCCTTCCCTGTGAGTCCTGGCCGTGGACTGTCTTTGCTTTGCTTCAAACATGGAACAATAATCAGTGTTTGCCTTTTTTGTAATTTAGTGTTCTCACCACCACACACACCGTTTTTTTTTCCTGCCTTTTTGAGGCAGGGTCTTGCTATACAGTTCAGGCTGGCCTTGAGCTCATTGTGTAGTTCAGGCTGGTCTTGAACTTGTGACCATCCTCCTGCCTCAGCCTCCCGAGTGCTGGGATTATGGGCACACACCTCCACTTCTGGTATGCACCATTTTTTTGTAATGAATTTTTTTATGATTATACTTAAGCTATGTATGTTTTTATAAAAACATTAGAAAACACAGATCCAATCCCATATAAAAATTCTAGTTTTTACTCCAACTGCCTGGTGGTAAGCAGTGTTGAAGTCATAATCTTCCTACACATGCGTATATCCATTTTTAAAAAGGAGCCATGCGTAAGAGATAAAAACTCATTTGTTTCAAGACAGATGAATTCAAATGAGCGCAGGGGCGGGTTGTTGGGGCCGGGCAGGCGGGGTTGTTCACCCGGCCGGATTTTTTTTTTTTTTTTTTTTTTAAGCAAAACAGATCTGTTGGTGGGTTTGCAACATAAGCATACACTTGTCCCTGAATCTTTCAGTGCCTCCTTTTTTGGTTCAGGGGAGTAGCAGAGGTTTAAGACAGGCTCTTGCTTTGTAGTCCAGGTTGCCCTTGAGCTTTCAACCCTCCTGTCTCAGCCTCCTGCATATGGTATTCCAGGCATGCACTACCACACTCAACTCCAGCTGCTCTGTTGCTATTAAAATGTTCTTCTGCCACATGATTTTAGTGGCTGGATAACAATGTTCATACTCTTACAGTGTAGCACTGGCCAAATCATCAAATCATCCGACATGGGTTGTTTCTTTTTTTCTTTTTTCTTTTTTTTTGGCAGAACTGGGGATTGAACTCAGGCCCTTGCGCTTGCCAGGGAAGCGCTTATTCCACTGAGCCATCTCCCTGGCCCCTGACATGGGTTGTTTCCAAGTGATTAGCCATGTTTTGTGCATATCTTGATATCTCAGGTCGTTTTTCTAGAGTAACTGGAAATGGTATTTAAAGGTCAGAGTATGACTTTTATTTTTTATTTGTATTTGTTTTTTTTTATAATTTATTTTATTTTATTTTGAAGAGAACAAACAGAAAAACAAATAGAAAAAAAGACAAAGGGTAACATACAACAATGCATATGTTACAGATTTTCAAAACAGTAACAGATAATTAACGATGGTTGTAAAGATAAAAATAGAGTATGACTTTATAAAAAGCTTTTTCTGTAGCCGTGTTCTCTGGGCTCTGACACTTCCCTTTCAAAAGCACTGTGTTGGGGGGACCCTGGAGGTAGCCCCGCCCCATGCCAGCCTTGGCTCAGCTCCTGGGAGTGCTGGGGAGGCTCAGCCCAGCTGTCTGTCTCTCTGGCTGAGACGACCTCGCCCATGTGGCCAGGCGGGGCTGCACTTGGCTTAGGGCAGCCTGGCCTCCGGGGAGGGTTTGTGAGCTCAGCCAGGCTGGCGCTGTGCCCAGGGAGCGCACTGCCTCCAGGAACCACTGCTGCCTCCGGACCGCCCCTGCCCCCTCGCCTCCTGGGCTGGGCCTGTGGCTTAGAACAGGCCGTTCTGCCGCCAGCACCGGAGCCAGAGCCTGCGCACGTGGTCTCCACCTCCCCACCCACATCTGGAAAACCTTCTAATTACCTGGAAGCCGATCAGACAGGCTCAGGGAGCATTAGGTTGTTTTCATCTCTGATCTTTAAGTTCTTGCCCCTGAAATGGGGGCGGGGCACTGAGAGTGTAGTGTGTCTTTTTCTAGGGCGCCTGTGCTCTCTTCCTGGAGTCCACACTCTAGATTTCCTGGCCAGGAGGACACAGGCAGTAGCTTCTTGATACCTGCTGGGCCCCAGGCCTGGCTAGAAATGGGTGCTTGAGTCTCATGTTGTAAGGTAGGTGACAGTGGGCCCTGCTGCTCTTGGGAGAGGGCCAGAGAAGGGCCGCCTTGGAGTCTCCCTCGTACTTCTCAGCTCACAGACAGAAAGAAGCGAGGCCTTTGAATCTGGGAGGCAAGAACCCCACCTGGGGTCCTGGGCTTGGAGTCCCAGGAAAGCCTTCTTAGGGTCCTTGAGTGGTCAGGGACTCCCTGGGCTCCAGGCTGTGGAGCTTGGCACCCCGATTGGGGAGGTTATCCCCCGATTACTGTTCCTGGACTCCCAACTGTTAAGCAGTGTGTAGGCTGTTCCTGTTCAGTTCTAAAAAAGCAGCAAGGGCTGGAGAGATGGCTCAGTGGTCTAAAGCACCTACTTAGAACAAGCTTAGCAAAGCACAGGGACCACAGTTCAATCCCCCAGCACCACATGCCAGCCGGCCCCGCCCCCTAGTGGGCTGAGCTGGCCCCCCCACAAATAAATAAATAAATAAAAAATAAAAAAGCAGCAAAAGGAAGTGTATGAAGGGAGAAATCTTGTGATCTGCAGCCATCAGGGGGCTTTCTTGGTGAAAGGGTAAAGTTTTTGTTTTTGTTTTTGCACTGCTAGGAATCATACCCAGGGCTTGGTACATGCTAGACAAGTACCCTTCCGCTGAGCTGCCCTCCTTTGAGGAAGGCGCAGGGAGATGCACTCGCAAGCGGTCCTCTGGTAGCTGCCTCTCTGGTCCCAGATGGAATTCTGCCCCTGGATTCAAGGTGACCGCCTCTCTCTCTCCCGGAAGGTTTCCTTGCCAACCTCTCTGTGCAGCGGCAGTTCTTCCCCACTGATGAGGATGAGGTGGGGGCTGCCAAGGCCCTGATGAGACTTCAGGACACATACAAACTCGACCCAGGCATGATTTCCAGAGGGGAAATTCCAGGTAACTCACCGCTGTACGCTTTGCCTGTCCCGTGTGCAGCCCTTTGGTGGCTGGGGGAGCCATGGTCCCTCAGGTGCCGGCTCCCTCGGGTGCTGACCCTCCCGTGTGTCCCTCTTTGGTGCCAGTCTCCTGTTCCATGCCAGCTCCTCACTTCAGGTGTTAGCTGAGGCCCTCGCTTCCTGTGTCTCAGAAAGCCAGGCTGTCGTTCAGGAGCCCCCTTGGCGTCTGTGGTGTGCTCTTCCTCACCTTATACACAGATTCTTGTTTATGTCGCTTCTCTTTCCCACATCTTCCTCAGTCCAAGGCTCTTTTGAGTTTCTGCCGCTGGTCAGTCTTTTTTTCCCCCTCCTGGATAGGCTGCTGGCTAGTGTGATACATGTTCCGTGCTCCACTCTGTGGTACCTGGGTACCCCTGAACCCACAGTGCCTTGGTCCCTACTGTCCACTGACCTGCCTCCTGTGAGGTCCCTAGTGACCACTGGACTGATAAAACCCTAAGTGTAGGCTTCTCTGGTCATGCATTCTTTTTCTTTCCTTTTTTAAAAAGCAGTCCCTTTCTCACAGACTGCCCCAGTGTTAGTGTTGGTAAGATGATAGTCTTCTGAGAGTCTATTCAAGACCTGTAATACCAGGGAGCCAGTTGGGCCCCAATAGGGTCTTGGATTCTGTGAGAACCCTGGAGGAGACTCATGCAGAGAGAGCCACGGTATGTGGGAGCCATGTTGTCCTCCTCCCCAGCTATTCTGTCGTGGGCTGGCCAAGGCCTGGGAGCCAGGTGTGGAGGCATCTGATGGAGGAGGAAGGCGAAGTGTGGACCTTGCTTTATTCCTGCTTCAGTGACCTCCTTGGCCAAGCCATGCCTTGAGGCCACAGAGAGAAGACAGCTCAGGGTACCTGCAGGGTCTGTTCCCCCTGTAGCTATGAGACTGGTGGGGGAGAGAGCGGCTGGAGCCTTTCACCTTCAGTTGAGACAGCCATTGGTGTCCTCAAGGGGAATGGGAGGGCACAAGAACTCCCGCCCTTCTCCTGTCTCCCCCGGCACTTCACCCCAGGTGTTCTTTCCGTGGTGTGTCGCCTCAGCTTCTGGCCCAGCTAAGCAGGTGCTGGTAGACATCTCTATTTGGATGTTTCAGGGGCTTCTCAAGCTTCAGATGTCCCAAACTGAGTCCACCTCTTTGAACTGTTCCTCTCCTCCCTCCCTCATATCTCAGCAAGAAGCACCTCCTCCTGCTGGCAGTCTTGCCACAATCCCAAGGTCGACGCATTCTGGCTGTCTGTGCCTTCTGCCTGTGTGGGGCCTTTGAGTTCCTGGCCTCCTGGCCTCTAGTTCTTGGCTTCTCTCCACGTAGCTCTTCGCCCCACTAACTCTGCAGGAAGGTTTACCCCCGGCATGAGGACTATTTCATGTCTGAGCACCCTCCAGCACTCAGCTCAGTTGTCACGCTCAAGACTGTGGAAGCTTTAGCAGGCACCTGGGAGCCATTCCCAACATTCTTAGTATCTGCGAGACAGTGACAGCAGCTGCTGGTCATTGGCACCCTGGAGATCACAGGCGACACCTCCTAGGTCATTGCACTGGACTCTTGGCACAAGGGCCTTGAGTTCATGGTTTGTCTCTGTTTTGATAGTTATAGACAGATGCCGTCTCTGTCTTGATAGGGGACAGAGACACAGGCTGGGTACGTTGTCTGCAGTCACATGGAGGGGGGGAGGGTGAGACCTGCCCATGCCTCGCTTGGCAGCGTCAGAGCCTTGGCCCACTCGTTTGTGTCACTGGCCTCCAGCAGGTAGGTGCTCGGGCTAGAAGAGATCTGTGGAGGCCCGTGGGGAAGGAGAGGGGCCCCAGGCACGCGCTAGCCCCCGGCCTGCATGCAGCTCCGTCTTGTGTTTAATCTCCCCAAGTTCCCGTCCTTCGTTGTTGGTTCTGGGGCAAGCAGACCTGGCTCTGGAGCGGATAACTCCTGCAGTCAGGCTTCCTCTGCAGAAGGAGCTCTCTTGGATCTCTGGCAGGAAGCTCCCACTCTGAGGCACTTCTCTTGTGCCGGCTGCGACCCCTGTCTCCCCCAGACGTGTTCTCTCAGTCCCTGAGGAGCACATACACAGTCCTTCCGCCGGAGCCTACCCCAACCCTGCCGGTTGCTCTTGGCTTGCAGCTGTCCCCATGGCGATGCTGTAGTACTCAGCCCGCAGCAGACGGCCCTTGGTCACGAGGCCTGCCAGGCGGTGCTCCATGCCCTCACAGCCTGGCTGCTTCCGCCTTGGCGTCTCCATTCCACTCCTGCTCATTTCTTCTGCCTCTTAGGTTCTTCCTGATGTTCCTTGCTCTGTCTTTTCCATGTCTGTGTTCCGGGGGGTGCCAGCCTCTGCCCATCTCCTTTGCCTCACACCCTTTCCTACGAGCAGCTGTCCTCACCTGTGGCTTTTGGGGCCCCCTAGGTCCTGTTTTATTTGTACTCGGGACTCGCAGTCAGCTGCCAACTACACATCTCTCTGTCACTGTCCTTAGTAAGACTACTTGGTGGACTGCATAGCTCCTGGCGACAAAGCTGTTTCCCACCGGGGAAGAGGCGAGCCTAAACCTAGGAGGTGGCTGTGAACTGTGGCCCGGGGCGAGAGCACCCTGCCTGCTCGCTGTGTCAGCGACACTTCAGGGTGTGCGTCCCAGGGCTGGGGGTTCTACGCGGGTGATGCCTCCCTTCCTGGGGCTGGACCTCTCTGCTCTCTGGAGCCTGACGCTTGGCCTCTGCGGCAGGAACCAAGTACCAGGCGAGGCTGAGTGTGGACGACTGCTTTGGGATGGGCCGCTCGGCCTACAGCGACGGAGACTATTACCACACGGTGCTGTGGATGGAGCAGGTGCTGAAGCAGCTCGATGCCGGGGAGGAGGCCTCCGTAGCCAAGTCTGAGGTGCTCGACTACCTGAGCTACGCCGTCTTCCAGCTGGGTGACCTGCACCGCGCCCTGGAGCTCACCCGCCGCCTGCTGTCCCTTGGTAAGGAGATTAGGAAGAAAAGATGAAGATGGGGACAGGCAAAGGTTCTGGACTGTGCTTGATCCTGCTCCTGGGACTGAGCCCGTGTTTCCCGCCTGGCCTGTAACTGATGCATTTATGTCTTCAGATCCAAATCAACTGCCAGCTACTCCTTTGCCATCCCAGTCCTGGCCTTAGCTCTTGCCCAGTTGCTGATGGGTATGCTCAGGCTCATGGTTCCTACCTGTGCCACCAGTGGGCCTACGCATGCCTTTCTTAGCAAGGACTTAGTGCGTCGGTGGTCCAGGACTGTGGGTTGAGTCTCCACCGTGCTGGGAGCAGCTTGAGGGGCAGGGTGTCCTTCAGGGGCAGTGACCCCCCTATTTTGTTAGCGGCCTGAAGTCTAGGAGCAGAGCCTTCCATGCCACTGTTCCTTATGCTGTGGAACTGAAGGCGGCCAGAAGCGTGAGCTTTTACAACCCACCTGTTAGAAACAGTCACCTGCAGAGGCTTTCTTGTGCTGCTGCTTCCCACGGAGCCCCCAGCCTGACGTCGAGTAGCCTGCGATCAGTAGGAGGACTTCTGCAAATTCCTGGACAGGGAATGAGGACACTTGAATTCCTGTTCTGTGTAGAATCCATTTAAGTCACTTCTCCCAGGAGTGGGCCTGAAATCCTGCTATGCCTGCTTCTTAGGATTCTGGAATGGCCACACGGTAGAGCTGTGTGTAGTCAGTATTTTGGGCCTGGTGGCTGTGGCCAGTGTGTGATGTCACCAGTGATGGCTGCACTATAGGAAACCGGTGTGAGTGGCCGGTTGTGAGGACGCAGGACCCAGCACTGCTTCTCTGGGCCTGGGGACTTGGGGCCCCAGGGGAAGCCTGGGAAGGAAGTCTCCCTGGGGGCTGCTAGGTGTCCCCCACTTTGATGCAGTCCCCCTCTCATTTGTGGCTGAGGTAGGGAGGGCCTGTGCTGGCTTTTCGGCTCTGGCCTGCACCCTGGCCAGGTGCTGCAGACGGCAGAATGTCTCACGCAAGTGGGCTGCTGGGAGAGTAACCAATTATAGAATAATTTCTCTAAATGACCTAACAGATGTTTGCGGTTTCCTTTTCCTTCTTGTTCTGTGCTTTTGCTAGACCCGAGCCATGAGCGAGCTGGAGGGAACCTGCGGTACTTTGAGCGGTTGCTGGAGGAAGAAAGAGGAAAACCATTGTCAAATCAGACGGACGCTGTGCTTGCAGCCCAGGAAGGCGTCTATGATAGGCCGGGGGATTACCTGCCAGAGAGGGAGGTGTACGAGAGCCTGTGTCGCGGGGAGGGCATTAAGCTGGTGAGAGTCCCTACCTGTGGGTGCTTCTCTTAGCCTCTCCTCCAGCTGTTGGGGACAACACTGTAAAGTAACAGTGACAGAAATTGCTGAGACTGAGATAAAGAATAGGAGGCAACTTCCCAGGTGCCCCAGGTAGAATTTCAGCCCCCTAGGCAAGTGGGGAGAAAGCCAGGGTGGGGAAGACACAGCCCTTCTTGGGCGTGGTATGGGTGTTGGTAGCTTCTGAGAGCCCACAATCCCAGGGTCTCCCACAGGCCTGGCCATGAGGCAGGCTCTTGCCCTTTTCACCTGGCCCCTAGGGCTCCTCCTTGGAAAGGCTTCTCCCGGTTCCCTTCAGACCTGCTCATGTCTCTGTGAAAGGGTCTGGAATACCCCGTGCCCTGGGAACTGTGGGCCTGGGGTGAGCCTGAGGGAGAAGAAACATTGCATGCTTGTGGGGTGAAGCCTTCCTGCCAGCCGAGCTGAGGGCTTGTGTGCTCCGGGGTGGTATGGGCGGCAGCAGCTGCTGCCATGGGGGAGAGACCTGCGCCTGCAGACAGCACATGGGCTGAGGGCAGGACCACTCAGCCAGGGGTGTGCTGTTCTGTGCTCCTTAGACACCCCAGAGGCGGAAGAGGCTTTTCTGTAGGTACCACCATGGCAACAGGGCTCCAGAGCTGCTCATCGCACCCTTCAAAGAGGAGGATGAGTGGGACAGCCCGCACATCGTCAGGTACTACGACGTCATGTCGGATGAGGAGATCGAGAGAATCAAGGAGCTCGCCAAGCCCAAGGTGGGTACCTCAGCGTGTGCGCCCGGGCCCTGCGGGGTGGGTCTTCTTCCTTGAGCTGTACCGGGGTGGGTCTTCTTCCTTGAGCTGTACTGTGGAATGTTTCTTTGCTGACGCGGTCTCTGTCCCTTTGTGGAAGAAGGGAGTAAACTGTGGGGGCTCCTGAGACACCGCACTCAGCCCCACCTTGTGGGCCCATGGTCAGGCAGGCAGGGAAGGAGAGAGAGAAGTGATGTGGGCAGCCAGGAGCAGTGGTTGCAGAGCGAGAGGGCAGCAGGCAGGCCCGAGGGAGGAGCGTCCTTCTGCCTGCCGGGCGGGGGACGGGCGTGGGAAGTTTTCAGCCGCAGTGCGCTGTGGAGCTGGGTCCTGTGGCACGGCCACGTGGCTGCTCAGAGGTGGAGGTGTCTGCACGGCTGAACCTTCTCACCGGAGCAGCCCAGGCCCCTGCTGATCCATTTCTTTCATTGTTTTCCTTATAGGTCATGCACATCTCTTGTTAAGTCTATCTCTGGGTAGTTTATTTTTCTTGCTGTAACTTTATTCTTTTTTTTCATATTTAAACTGTTTAGATTATTATGTTAATTTATCATCTGTAAAGCTATTAATTTTAAAATCTGTCTCACTAATAGCTGATCTTTACCGAGTGATTAAGTTTGGCCAACCTGTCAAGGGCTGATATACAAACTGCCAAGCAGGCTGGGTCTCAGGGAGGGTGAACATACTTTGTCCATTTGTAGTTTTTCTCTGATTTTCTTGGGCTGTCAGATAGTATTACCATCTGTAAGTAAAGAAAACTTCATTTTCTCCTTCCTTATACCTATGGTTCCTTTGTGTTTACTGTGCTGCTAAACTGCCCAAAACATCTAAAGCGTTACCACAATAAGCATCTTTATCTTCTTTCTGAGTTTCCTGGAAATTCTTCTGGTGTTTTCTTGCTAAGTATGCACTTGGCCATTGGTTTTATATATATATATATGTCATGTCATACAAGTATCCTTTTGTTTCTGTTTATAGAAGATTTGCTGCCCTGGGGGCCTGCCCATTAGCTCAGTTGTTTAAGTGACTGCTTAAACAAAGCAATCAGGATGCTGTGGTTCCATCCCCAGATCCTCAAGCCTTCCCAGACCTGCCCTCAAGGCATCTTGAGCCAGCCCCTCAAAAAAAAAAAAAAAAGAAAAAAAAAATTGCTGTCCTTTAGCATATCTTCAGCTCCTTTTAATTATTTTTTATTTGAGAGAGAGTCTCACTGTTTTCTCCAGGCAGAGCTCGAATTTGCAGTCCTCCTGCCTCAGTCTCCTAGAGTGCTGGGATTACAGGCATGCACCATCACACCTGGCTTAGCTGGATTCTTTGTCGCCCTGCTCCTAATTGAACTGTAGTGGCAGGAGGCCTAGCCTGGCGAGACCTGAGGTCGCTCCTGTTCTGACTGCTGGACCTTGCTTTTGAACCAACCTCGGCTTAGGTCCCTTAGGATTGATTGTTGGCCACATCAGGGGCGCAGATGCAGCTCCAGAGTATGGAGGATGGTGAGCCTGTTTCCCCTTCAGCCTTGGCTCCGGCTTTCTCCAGGGAGGAAAACTGCCTTTCTAGTTTTCCAGGCAAGAGAAGCGCTATCATACCAAAATCTCCTGGAGTATTCCTTACCTGTTGTCATTCAGTCCTGGGCACAGAACCTCTGTGTGTGTGTGTGGATGTTTGTGTGTGGGTGTGGGTGTGGGTGTGGGTGTGTGGGTGTGGGTGAGCTTTGGGAAAACTCATCTTTGAACAGGAGCCATTTGAAGAGCCAAACATGCTGACTATCATCAGCTGACCTCCCCTTTCCGGAGGCGACAAGGGACAGATGCTGTTCTGGCTTTGAAGTGAGGCCAATGGGCTTAACTTGGCCTGTGGGGAATGTCTGGCAGTCGCCTCTGGGTCCCTGGGCCTCTTTCAGAATAGCTCTGACTGTGCCCGAGAGCAGCATGCAGCTGCCCGGAGCCTCTTCTGTGGGCGCCGGGCCAGTGCCAGGCTCAGCTATGTAGACAGGGTCCGTATGTGGCAGCCACGATCACCAGGGCAGGACTGCATTCCGCTGAGCTCAGGAAGGGCCCCCAGATCAGCCCACCTTCCTAGGGCTGCTGGCTGCCTCTTTAGAACGTGTTGTAGCAGTACAGGTGGGCCAGTTGCCCCACCAGCCAGGCTTCCCACCTCACTCCTCATCGTTCCCGGCACCTTGTGGCCCAGGCTGCTGACCCGCCCTGACCTCCAGTGTGGCCTCCTCTCTGGCTGCCTTCTTCCTACTCAGCCCCCCAGAGTCAGCACTCTGAGATTTCCATAGCGATCCTGATGTCTAGTTGTGATTACCCTGACCCCCACCCACAACGTCTTCCTGTTTCCCTTGCTGTGAGCTAGCAGGAGCCCCCGCTCCCGCTCGGCGGTGTCCTCAGCCCGTCCTCCTCTTGCTGCCCTGCCTGAACTTCATGCCGTAGGCCATGCTGTGCGCCAGGCTCCATGTCATGGCTCCTGCCCTGTCCTGTTCCCCTGCCTGGCTAATCCTGTTTGCCGTTGAGGTCTCAGCTAGGTGGCCCCTTGCCCTGGGGAGGCCTGCTTGGGCCTTTGTCTGAGTTCCTAGAGGATCGCGATGCTGTGCTGCAGTTCCTGGCTGGTTTCCTGCCTTCCCACCTGATTTAGATGGGGGCGACGGTGGTTCTCAGCCACCCCGCATAGTGCCATGGCCATGGGGGGCACCTCCCAAATACTCGTGGAAAACAAGGAGATCTAGGCCTGTGGTCAACATGGGAGGCCACTAGGACAGTCTTTGGGGGCAGCTTTAGGCAGAGGGTTCCTCCTGGCTGTATTGTCAAGCCTCTTTTGGTGACTGGTGGGCTAAGATGATGAGGGGTGTATGTGTGTACATGTATGTAAAAGTGTGCATACATGTGGGTGGATGGCTTCCAGGTGGTGGAAGCCTCACTTGTGGAATTCTCCTGTGGCTTTGTCCTCTGACGCGTGAGGCTCCTGGCGGGAGAACTTGCCGCCTTTCCTCCTTGCAGCAGTGGGGCCCGGGAAGGAGTGGGGCAGGAGCGTCTGGATGGGCTGGAGGAGGCCACAGTGGGTGGGCGTGCATCATGGCCGGCTCGAGG